>NW_027325358.1:24253159-24984803 GCF_036924035.1 Leuresthes tenuis
ATGGAGTCATTATATAAAACATGCCAACAGACAGCCAGTGCATGCATCACACTGCGCCCATCACTCAGCTTGTAAATATGTGCTATGAAATCATTTCCCTTCCTCGCTAATGTATCTCAAACCACCTACTCAGCAAGCAGCAGGTACTCCATTCCTGAGCGGCCCTTAGACACAGGAAGTGCCTTAGCAGGTTTCTCAATATCTCTATATTAAATTAGACCTGTCATTTAATACATCCCCTGGTGTAGAGATCGGCATCATATACCCTGCGCATCCTCTGAATCTCCCGGCGAAAGCAAAAACGACACCTCAACTGCCGGCCTCCCCTGTCCCTGTCTTAAGAAGCCTCTGTTATAGCTTTATTGAAAATAACAAGGTTGTCTTCTAGAGTTACAGATGGAGCTCTGCTTCTGTCTCGGCTTGAACATCAATACACTGAGGAGAGTTTTTCAATGGGCCTGTTTTTGAGCCTTTTTTTTGTTTTGTTTTGTTTTTTCCCTTTGATTCTTACCAAAGTACGACGCTTAAATGAGCACAATGAGGTGCTTTCCTGTGCCCTCCTCATATTTTATTCATGCAAATCACGAACAGATTGGATGTAAGAAGAGATGGAAGTATGCTGCAGACCTAAAGTAACGACGTTTTAGAGACGCGTGAAACTAATTCCTGTACATGTGCTCCAGTTCTTTGTGTTGCTGTTCCAACTCCCAAAACACCAAGTGTTTAATTAATATATTCAAGCAAATCCCCTACGTTAATGAGCCTGATAAGCAGCTTCTGGTCATCAAATAAGTTAATTATATGAATTTAATTGGCCCTCAGCTGTTGTCGCATTGTGTGTTTTCTTATAGGCTCTTGAGTCAGGTTCAGAAATCAGTCACAGCGGAGATTGATGATCTTTGTGCACGTCCATGTGTTTGTGTGCGTGTGTGTGTGCCGGCATCTGTGTCGTCTCCCTGTGCACAGACATCCAGACACAATACTGCAGTCTCAAAACTATGACACGCACACACACACACACACACTTTGTGCACAGAGTTAAAGGCGCTGAAACGCAGGATTATAACATAATCTGACATTTCTTGGCTGATATGCTGATTCGCCGATTAGAAACCAGTCTGCTATGCCAGCAGTGAGTGTGTGTGTGTCAAAAAGAGAGACATGACAGTGTGTGTGTGTGGTACAGGAGGGTGGGGCTAAGCGTTTGCATTCTGCTAGACCAACTTAAAAAAAGAATAATCATCTGTATGACTGTTGCAAAGCCACATCTTCCTTATTGGAATTCCATGAAAAGTCAACCTTTGTGTTGTAATAATCTCACATTCTCTATCATTCCCACACACACACACACACTCCGACAAGCAAGGCAGTTTGATGATAAGCCCAACAGAAGCTGCAAATATTCAGCTGAAGAAATTGGCTGCCTGGCGCACACACACACACACACGCGTGCGGTGATATTCTTTCTTCCTGTTGTGACGCGTGCTCATTGTGAGCAGCCCGGCTGTGCCTCTCTGCTCTCCTCGCAGACGATTTAGCTGCCTCTCGGCTGCGCTGGGTGGTTTGCCAGTGAAATGGTGGCGTTCATTGTGGAAGGCTGCTGGCTGCCATTGATTTGGCACAGCAGGTCTCAGAGGACACACACTGTTGCCCTGCCGGCAAGGCCCGGGGAAAGGGACTGAATATTGAGTGCGTGTGTGTGACATGTAAAGACAGAGGGGACTAGGAAGTGCGCTTATTGGAGTGTAAAGTGGTGTGATATGTGAGGACGGCTCTCTTAAATCCCATTCTGCAGCTTGTTTCCACTAACTGGGCTCCCAACCCCCCCTTTGTCAAAACTGCTGGAAGGTCCAGTGTGTTTTATTAGCTTTAATTCCTCTTCTAATGCTCTTATTAATAAAAAAAAGGGTGTCATCTTCTGGAATTTTCCATTTTTCACTGCCTATTCGACTCCTCAGACAGGCTTTGAAAAACAAACAAAGGGAAGCTGGCATCAGACTATAAATAATGCAGAAACACAGATTGGGGTCAAATGTTTTGAATTCCACGGCTCACACACGCACGCACACACACACACACACACACATCCGCCCAGATCTTCATGCGCACCGCACCGATTTACATTACACATTGTGTCTTTTTTTTATCTTACAGGCAAAATGTATTCCCAGGCGAGCCGTCACCGTGGTAATGAAGCGCACGTGCACTCTCATTGCACACTGTCAGATGTAGAGCCGAGCACACCTACTACTGAATGCACGTGCGCGCTGTTTACTGACTTGATGTCCCTTGATGATAGAGCGTGACTGACGAGTCTGTTCGGAACACATTTAGGTCTCGTTGCGCCCCCCCATGTCCCACCCACCCACCCATTTCTCTCCTTTTCAGAACTTCGACAAGGGCAACTCACCCATCCTCTCGTTCCACAGCTCCTATCCATCAGCACACTGCCGTAACCTGCCAGCGCTCCGTGACAAATTACTTTCCACACGCTGATGTATTGGCCCATCAGACTTTTGAGGAGGTGACAGATTAGATCATTATGTCCTTTTATGATTATACAAGCCCTGTTTTCTTTCCTTTTTTTTAGATGTTGGTGTTTATCCAGTGCGCGGTTGTGTTGGGTTACGTAAGAAGTGTTTTTCATTGTACCGTAGTGTGTTGTCAATAAAGGCTGAAAGGGAGAGGAGATGATTGTTTAGAAGAGGCGCCTTTAAAAGCGGCGTGTGAAAAGCACATAAAACGGCATTTCTTTTTGAGAATGGAAAAGCTACCGCTGGAAAACCCCCCTTTGAAAACTGACAATGGATGCTCTTTATGCTGGATACACTCGTGATTTCTCCTCTATTTTGAAGTGAATATCCTGAAATATGTGTCTGAAATCGGTGCGGTGTGAGCTTTTGATTCGTGGGGAGTACAAAAGAAATGCGTGGTGGCACTGGGCTTTGAAAGATCTTGATTAGTTCGGCGTTAGCGATGAAAGCTGCTTCCTTCATCATCGTGTTTGATTGTAAAATAGCAAAAGGCGTCACAATATTGACTGATGAGGCTAAGATCAAAGACTGTATGCAAGCTGCGGGTGTGAGTCTCTCCACCTGACATGCCTGTTTATTGATGTCAGCAATGCTGAGTCTCAAGCCACACTATATTTCTTTGTTTTGCTTCAAGGAGCCAGACTTTATTGCTTTATGATAGTGGCCTTGAGCTGTTTTGGAAGGTCTTCTTTTGACATTGGCTGCTTTTCTTACCTCATTTTCAGTTGTTTTTCTTTCATCGTGGCACTAAACACTGATCTATAAATCATTAAAGCTTAAAAAAAAGAACTAACTCAAGGGATGAACCAGTGTTTTTTTTTCTACACACTTTCTCTACAACTCAGCAAAGAACCAGTTTTGGATAGTTACTTTGGCCTGTTGCAAAGACACATCATTTGTTCAGATTTCATTAGTTGCATCTACGTACTCAATGTGTCGGGGGGGGTCACGTAGAGGACAAAAAGAAGAAGTGTCAGACCTGAAGCCTCATCAGAAATGGTCCCCATGGACGGGTGGCTGTCAAGAAGCCGTTCTTAAGGAGGGGAAACAGGGAAGACACGAGAGCTGGATTGAAAATCGGTGGCAACAGGTCCTGTGGAGTGATGAATCCTCCCCAGAGCCCAGACTTCAACATTATTAAAGCGGTGTGGGATCATCTTGACAAAAAAAAACGGGAACAAAAGGCAGCCAACATCCAAAGAAGAGTTTTGAGATGCCCTTCAAGAAGCCTGGAGAACTATTCCTGAAGACTACCTAAAGAAATGAAGGGAGCCGGCTGTGTTGAAGAATTGTGGAAGTGCAGAAGCTCTTTGGTTTTTTGTGGGGTTTTTTTGCTCTGTGCTGTATTTCCATTCATGTTTGCACATTTCAGTGAATTATCTGCTCTTATTTCTTTTCTTTTTTTTTCCTGGCAATACACCACGAAATAAAGGGTGTTTCAAGACTTTTGTAAAGAGCTGGTTACCTCAGCAGGTGCAGCATTCTTAAAATGCTTCTGTATTGCTAACATTTTCCTCTTTTCTAACAAGCCGTTGGCAGGGAAAATAACTGTCATCTGCAGATCGTAATGTTCTCAGCATTATGTAATGCAACTTCAGTGCATACCCCGTGAGCGCTTTTTTTCTCAAACTAACCCTCAATCAGTTCCACGAGTGAGGCACAGCTCAAGGCAGCAATAAAATTGCCATTTGACCTTCCGGTGAAATTGTTTATTAAGTGGAAATTATTTCCAGTGTTTGTGCCGCGCTGGTCTCATTCAGCCTCCTGTTTGTGCTTTCCTCCTGATCCCTGATTTCTAAAATCCCCTCCAATGGTGTGATGTCATGATTAATGACGTCAACGGGAGCATCAGTGACACAGAAATGAGGACATGCCTCAACAAACAGCAGCCTCTACACCTCAGTCATTATCAAGCGCGCGCGTGTGTGTGTGTGTGCGCCTGTGTGTGTGTGTGTGTGTGTCAGTGGGGAATTTGTTTGACAAACATGAAGATGTCAGATACTACTCGACATTTCTTTGTTGCTGTCTGTCTTCAACAGTATAGAAGTAGTTTTTGCGTTCTTGTTACAATCATCAAAGAACGCGGCTCTAATGTTTGCTAGTTTCACTGCACAGACTATCTGTGTGTGTGTCTGAGAGAGAGAGAAAAGCGTCCTTGTGTTATCTCCTTTCTCGCCTGTATCCTCTTCCTGGATGCTGCGAGCTCTGTGTTGCCATCATTAACCATTCAGTGTGTATGGCACCAGCTTCCATTCTCAGTCTGATTGCATAGTCTCGGCCCAGGGAGGGGTTTGCCACCATTATTCTTATCGAGACCATATCGAGATATTCTTATCGAGACAATGTGCTTGCACAGAATCACTTCTGTATGACTGGACTTTTCCTTATCTTGCAGTTTTCTCATACTCACATTCACAGCGGTATATATCGCCATCTGCCTCGATGGGGTGGAACTAAATACAGCTACTCCATTGCTTTGTCTAAGCGCGGGTGCTGTGCGAAACACTGTTGCTATCGAGCAACAATTTCCCTTCGCCGAACTTCAACCTCCCAGAGTACAGCTCAGCGTGGCTGCTTAGCATTAGCAACACTAAGATGGGCACTTTGCTAATCACCACGTTAGTACGTGTCATCGCTGTGGGGTAGAAATCCTGTCTGTCAGAAATTCAGCTTTTCAGGACATTAAAACAAACTTGGGTTCAACTAACAGTGAGGGTTTTTGACTTTGATCTTTAACGGCAGTAGTCCGTTCATAGCGAAGATTTGTCGTCCGCTTACAGGCTGCCTTGTTTGCTGTAGCTATGCATTCACCTTTATCTTTCCTTAAATAACATTGGCAGCAACATCTTGAAGATTAAGTGCTATGACCGGACAGCGGCCTTTTGTCCAATGACAACCTGTGCAGACACATCTGCAGTCAGACTCTTCTCGCAGTTATCATTTGTAGATTTTTCTATATTTAAGAGTACGTTGTGAGTCTTGCACAGCAACTTACACAAAACAAACAAGTGAATTTCCTAATTCCAAACTGTTAACACCATTATTTGCAAGTGGATGCGTAGGATACCAATTTATCTGCATGGCGAGCTCCATCGCTGCACTGGTGACGCGCTCTAAAATGGCCTCAGCCCTGAAAGTGCTTCTAGTGGCAGCACCACATTTCCATCGCTCTGGATGAGACATGATCTGTGATTGTATGCAGCATTGTGAGAGCTGCAAAGGCACCGAATCCCAATTTTAAAGGCGCAGCCAAACTGAGCCACTTCAGACGAACAGTATTTTTAAACCACCACCAAATATGGTCTGGATCCAGTTCAGTAAAATCAGATTTCTTCTGTTTTATTGAAGCTCACGCTTCTAAAATCAGTCAGAATACAGTGTGGGTATGCCAAGAAACAAACTGGAACAGGCTGCCTGCACTCCATCTCACTCCCTTGATTTGTCTTCCTCCTCATAGTCTTAATAAGTTTGCGTTAACACACATAGATCCATGAGGTACAACTGGAGCTAGCAGAGACAGCTGGAGCATTGATGGTACCCAGCAGAATTTTTTATGGCAAGTCTTCGCACACTTTTCCCTTTTTCTTCTGCCACACACTCACTGCAGGTCCTTCCTCCCTCGATGACATCATCGCGTTTTGGTTCCGTCAGCGACTGCAAGCCTCGGAAAGGCTGAGGCGCTCGGGTGTGTGACTTGATGAACCCTGACAACCGAGGACCATTTGGGAGCCCTGTAACCACGGCAACTCCCATCACAACTTTCTGGGTGGTTGGTCGAGGGGGCCAGTCAGCACCGGTGTTCGTCGCATCCATTTTTAATAGCCAGTGTACTTAGTCGCTCTTCCTGGATCTGTCTCCGGGCAGTCCCATCTCCAAGAAGGAGAGGTTCACATGCTGGAAAAAGCCCCCATTACATATTTATCGTCCCCAGTCTTAATTATTGAGTCAGAGTGGATAACAGTTCTCTCTCTTCTGTCTCTCGCTTTAACTTGCGAGGATAAGACCTTCTCCTTCGCCCTCCTGTTTTTTCCCAGCATTTTTCAGACTTATATGCTTCCAAACTGCATCTTTTTTTGGATTGTGTGTCACTACGACCCAAAACAAACCCAAATCTTGTGTAACTATTTTTCTGTGCTTCCCAGCACATACAGACATCTTTTCTACACTCAGCTGTACCTCTTGAACTGAGAACCCCCCCCCTCTCCGTCCTTCAAACTGGCAGCAACATTTGTAAGATGTAATCAAGTTTCAGGCGCATGATTCCCTCCTAATTGCAGTAGTTATAGCCGACTATTGATTTGACAGGACCCTCCAGTATGCTGCCTTGCACAACAAGAAACCATCTCAAAATCCATGCATGCCGCTTGCATCTGGGCATTTCCCTGCATGTTATTCTGAGTTATAGTCATGTAGACCACTACTCTGCTCGCCAAAATCAATTTGAGGGAAGAGGTTTTGTAACCCCATCCTTCTCATTCAGCCATTGTAAGAGGACATTGGAGAAGATTGATCAAAAAATGTATTTTTGGATTCAGTTGTCCATCGCCTCCTCTTTGACCTTCAAGGGGGTTCTTCTTAATGACGCCGTTGACTTGTCAAACTCTGTCTGTGTCCAGCTCTGTGGTGCCTGTTTTTTGAAATGCTAGTCGATTTCAAACCCCTCTCTCAGGGTTAGAAAATGTTGTATCTGAAGAGATCAAAAAGGAAAAATGATGATAAGCTTTCATTCGTACATGCAATAACCTTGAGGGAAGCTTTGCTTTATCTAGTCAGCAGCCACTCTAGTCCTCTTTGAAGAGCAGAGCGTTCCAGTCGGGAGGCCTTCTCAAACCTTGTGGTGGACCATGGAATTCAGTGAATGCATGCAACAGGGTTCACAAACTGCTCCATAGGTTTTGTGCCACCTCCTGCTCATCCTCCTCCACTGTGAGAGGAATGCAGGAGGCTCGCTCAGTTATTGTGGAGCCCTGCAGGCGTGTGAGTGGCTGTTTCTGTGGACGGTGGCAAGTTGGAGTGAGAGTTAAGCATTCATCGCAGCCTTGAGAGTGTGGAAGGTAAAGGATTGCGCTATGTGATGCACCTTTTCAACATCCAGTTCAGTACATAACAGAAGGGCGTTTGGTGGACGGGATATAGCTGGAGTGCAGTGTGAATAAAAGGCAGTTATTGAAGTTAGCCCACTTCTGGTTCAGAGGAAATCTATATTTTATTTGACGTTAGAGCTGCTCAGTGGCTGTGAATTATTGCTGCTGCACTCCACCTGCTTGTGGAGGTCAGCCAGCCTGCTGGATCAGTAGAACTGTGCGTGTGTGTTGTGTTTATGCGCCCGTGTATGTTTGTGCATGTGTCAGCACACATGTTCTTCCTGATGTGTCCCCAGCCCTGCTATCTTTCTGTGGAGCGTGTTGCAGGGCTGCAGGAGTCGTACTGTAACCATGATGCAGGCTCATCCACCCATAGATCCTTTCTCCGCGTCCATCCATCCATACACTAAAACACATTACAGAGATGACTGCCTCCGATGTGCCACTTTACCCCCGACACTAAAGGCTCTTTACTGTAAAGTGTATGTTGCTGGAGGTAGTTTTGTGTCCACAATGACATACGAAGGAATGTGAGCAGTGTGAAAGGAGTAGATAAATAGCCCTAATTCCAAATATGGGGACACACACACACACTTATATATATGTATATATATATATATATGTGTGTGTGTGTGTGCATGTGTGTATTTATCGGATTTAACATTGCAAACGTTTTCATTCGGTCCCTTTCGAAATGTGAAAGCTACCGGATGGTCCGTGCCCTCTTTACTCTGGAGGATGTGACATCCATGATTTGACTTCAGTCCATTTTAAATCGCCTCCGGCCCAGAGAAAAGGCGGCAGTGTTTCTCCATCATGCGTGACGGAGCTTCAACCCGCATCTGTGGGTGGCACAGTGAACTGTGCTCGTAGACGATGAGTTCCAGAAGTGTTCCTGAGCCCATGCTGTGATTTCCATGACATCCAGTATTGATCTTTGGCTGTGTCCCTTGCTCTCTGAGGTGTCTCCACATTCTCAGAATCTTTTGATGAGATTATGTGCTGTAGATGATGGAATATTCAAAGTCTTGAGGAACATTATTCTGAAATTGCTCCAAAATTTGTAGACCCTTTTTTTTTTTGTCTCTCCTAACCTCAGAGAGACTCTGCCCCAGTAAGGTGCTTTTCATGCCCAATCACATTACTCACCTATTGCCACCTTGTCCCTCCAGCTGCTTCTTTTTGGGACCACTTGCTTCCCAGCCTTTTGTTGCCCCTGTCCCAACTTTCTTGGCACACGTTGCTGCTTTCAAATTCAAGCTGAACTCAATATTTATTCATGAAATAGTGAAACGCTGCACTTAAAACATCTGAAATGTTTTCTGTTTTGTTGCGGATACAATTTTGGTTTATGAGATTTGCAACTCATTCCATTCCGTTTCTGTTTACATTTTAAACTTCCGACTTTCTTTGGAATCAGGCTTGTACTCCAAAAGTAAATATGCAATTTTCTGAATTTTAATACAGTAACAAACTATCATTTTCTATGTAAACATTTGCAGGGTTCCTTCCAAGTAGTCCGACTTAATCATATTTATTAGCCCAAAAGACAAATAGAGGAGACTGTTGGCAGTTCACGGTTTCCGCTTCTGTTCGGACGGAAGGCCTGTGAAACTGTTACCGAGCAGCTGCCAATTCTTTGAACTGAGTAATCTATTCAGCTCTACTTATTTGCTTAGCATAATTTGATGTAAACCAGATTTTTCCTTTCAGGACATGTCTCAGCATGTTTCAGATGTGATACTCCTACCTAAAATTAGCTCTCATCAGAGCTCCAGTTGCACAGGGACAGATGTAACATCGCTTCACTGAAGTAACCACATTACCTCACTCTCTTCCTCTTTCCATCTCTTTCCCTCCATTCACCCTTCCCTCCTTACCGCACCATTCAGATCGCTCTCTTTTAACCTTCTTGCCTCCCAGCCGATGCTCATCTCTCACATTCCTCTCACTTCCTCCATCCCTCGCCCTGCAGTCCTGCTGCCGTCCTTTACAGCCCTCTCACTAATGCGCCGCTCAATTAGCCTTCGATGAGGTTTTCACTGAAGGCGATGTAAATAGGTAATTACATGTTGTCACCCCTTCCCCAACCTCTTGATAATCCACTCAACTTCACTCATCTGTGTTTAGCCCTCTCTCCCTCTTGCACACTCAATATCAAGAATGGCTGCCAATGTTGGTCCAATGGAGTCCAAGCGTGGGCCCATTAGTCCCAGCTGGCTTAAGTCTTCCGTTGCCCGCATTGAGCGGTTTGCTTTGTGCACAGTCAGTTTTTCCCTGTTTTTTCAGACATGATGATGTCAAAGCTGGCAGGGATTTGTAGTTTTTGACTGAATGACAGTCAGAGAAAGTAGGCCCCGTGCCTCTGCACTCTAATGGCTGTTTAGGAGATCAAATGGCCTGCCTGAAGGTAACCACCCATAGGCTGTCTGCGAAGCAGTTGGAGTGCACAGAGGCCTAAGGAGGGGAACGCATTATTTATCAGCTTTACAGCCCCTGAAATAAATTGATGTAAATGTTGTCGTCTTTGAGTAGTTCTCATCGGTTACGCCAACAATAACGTTGGTTACTGTGATATGTAAGCATCTGTTCAACATTATCCATCCAGGCAGGCTCACAAATTTTTGCCATTGTCAAGGTCTGCCTATTAATCAGCGACGGAGGGAGTGTGGGCTTGCGTCTTTCGTGTTTTAAGAACTGGCTGCGCTCTCACGAGGACCAGACTTCTGTTTTTTTCTGGAGGTGCAAACTGAAAAGCTTTCAGTGGCACAACAAGGTAATAGAACAGAGATGAAGGAGTATGAAGTCTGCAAACTGAACTCTGGAATGAAATTGTTTTCTTAATAGGGGGGGTAATTTGCCACAGTATATGAAATCTGTGGAGTCTTTATTTTTTCAGTAGGGAAAAAAATAAGGATACCTGATTGACGTTCCAGGCCTCCTTTTTTATAGCGATATTGATGACACCAGCTCACACAAGCAGAAGAATGAGAAAGCACAGTAGAGAAATTACTGTTTGTTTTGGCCGTTGGGAATAGAGGAAAGATGGCAAAACAAGGTGAGAGAAGAGGTTGGGTTGATGAGAGGGTAGAGGAGGAAGAAAAGGGGGAGGGAGCCAAGTGAGGATATATAAGGTAAAGTATAAATGAAAGACGGGAGGGAAAGAGGGGAAGTGATAAGTTGAGTACAGCAGGACAGCCCAAATCCTCATCTCAATCAATCACATTTTCTCTTCCTCTCCTCTGTTTCTTTTATTGATTTCTTGTTTCTACCTGTGTCCTGAAAGCCGCCTCAAATGACTTTGCAGAGTTTTTGGGCCTCCATCTTCCAGCGAAGAAAAAAACCCTGCTATTAGCTCATTTGTTTTCTTGGTTGTAAGGGAGCGCTGGCTGTAGCAGCCCCTTTTTACGCTCCCTTTCATTTCTCTTAATGTTATAAAGTAGCGCCTGAATAGATGATGTTCAGTGGCCTTGGAAGAACTATTTAAAAAGTGAGACAAAGATTTTACTTTCGCCTTTATGGAGTGAATTACATGGGCTTTAAAGTCATTTCTTTTCTTGTAAGTAAATGCACCAAAAAAAACACTATAAAAATACTCCCTATGAATGTCTTTATGAGTCCTCCGGTTGTTTTCTCAGTCATTTGATCGATTGTTTGGTTTGGTAGGGTTCGGCAGGCGGTCACTTTGAGCTCTGAGCTTCATCCTAAAAACCCTAACCCTAAAAAAGTATCCTAGAACACGGCATTGTGCGGTGTTTATTTACTGAAAATGGATCATTCGATTTTGTTTGGAAATTCGCCAAAGTTGTGGAGAGAAACATGCGGTATTGTCCTTGAATTATAAAGTATCAAAACGGCTTTTCAAAGTAAGGGGACATTGGAAGTGAAGAGGCGGACCACGACTGCTATCGGTAAAATAGATCCAGCTTTTTGTTCGGTTTGAGAATAAGTTTCACACCGTTACTATGACTCTTCTTATGAGGCTGTGATTGAATTTTTCATTTACAGTTTTTTTTTTTAAGTGTCCTTATCAGTGAAGCAAGCTTCACATAATTGAGAGTCTTCCTGAGTGCCTCTGATCTGAATCTGTAAGTTGAGGGTGTTTTTTTTTGGGAGTTGAAAGAAATACTTTGGATTGATGAGGTTCAGCCACGATTAAGCAGTTTATACCTACGGTCCTTGCACAGATGTTTGAGTTTCATGTATGTCGGTAGACCTCTGCATTCTCTCTGTTAATCTTAGTCGAAACAATAATTCCGCTCAACTGGGACTTAACTAAACCTCTCATGTGCACATCTGGTGAAATCCAATAGAAAAGCAAACCCAGCTTGCTTGATTGAAAGGCAGCATAGAAGAAGAGAATTTTGACCCCTGAGATCTTCTTTGGATTCAAATGAACAGATTAACAGATGGAGGTCGTGTGGTGGGGTTTTGTTTGTATTTCACTTTGGTTTGGTGAGCCATGGCCTCCTGATGCAGGCAGCTGGTTCTTCTGTTTATCAGCTGTGCCACCGACCTTGTTTGGTCAAGTTTATACTTATGGCACATTTTGTAAACGGATAAAAGCAACAAGTGCGGATCATAAAACAATCCTGCGAAACATCTTAAATTGAAACGTAAGATGTTCAAGTTTTACCCATGATGTACAACTTGGAGCCCGAAAGCCGAAAGTAAGAAAAGATGTTGTTTCAGTCTGCTTTTTAAAGCAAGACACGACTGTAGCAGACAAGAGTTCTTGTTCCAGACAACAGGACCCTGAAGGCACTGTGAGCTGATTTAGAATTTATTCTCAGTATGCTGAGCAGACCTTTACCTGATGATATTAAGGGTCTATCTGGAGTGTGTTTAGTGAGCATTTCAGCTACGTAGGACGGAGCCGAGCCATTCATAGCCTCAAAAACAATAAGAAGGGCAGTGAACGGAGTGATATATTCACACATTTTAATTTTAGTTAATACCCTGGCTGCATCATTCTGCATAAGCTGAAAAAAATGCATTAATCAAATCATGAGCCATTTTTTCAGAATCAGATTATAACTTGACATTAGATACGTTCCTTCTCACATGATAAAAAGCTTCCTTACACTGTCATGAGACAGGTTGGTTTTAACCTACTGATGATGTGTTGTTGCAATATTAATCCTTACGATTGAAAGCTAATTTCTGAGAGTTAAGTTCAGAGTCCAAAGTCAAACCAAACTTTTTTGACACGCATACAGGGTTTAACCAAGAGAGAAATCAGCAGTGAGCAAGTCTGATTTTCTTCGGGGCCTATTTGTAGAATCTCTGATTTGTCCTCATTCAGCTGAAGGAAATTTAAGGACACTGAACATCTGAGATGAGTAATGTATTGGATTAGATCATTCACAGGTTTAAGGTAGAAGTGGCAGGAAGAGATAAGAGAAACTTAAGATATTTTTTCATCTAACGATGGTACAGTGGGAGCGTATACAAATTCAACTGTAGAGGCCCAAGAATTGACCTCTGAGGAACTCCATTTGCAACGCTAACTTTATGGGATTCAAAGTTACCTCCAGAAACCGAGAGGGTTTGCCCAGTAAGTTCTGAAAGAAAATACTGTGAAGAACCCTCCCTCTAAGGGCTGAACAGCTTGTTCTTTCTATGTTTTCCTTATTTCTCTGTTTAAACGCAGGGGAAAATTTCCAAGTGGGCTCAGTTCTCCTCAAAACCAAAAGATGTTAGATATGAACATATAGACCAATTACTCTGAAGGTAAAACAGTGGATGTTGTCCGAACGTGTGTGCATCTCTCCATGAACAAAATACCAGTGCTCTGGAACTAAAAAGAATAGTAGCACACTCACATAAACTGAGTACACTGTATGTGCATAGAGAGACAAGTATTAGCTCTTGAATGTTAGCGTTAGTTGAGTCACCCTGTGCAGAGGGAATTAAAATCTCTGTCACAGCGTCTTCCCCACAGACACTGCAGCTGCGATTTATACCTTTTAAAGATCAACATTTTTCTTGAAAAACAGGCTCATGGGTTACTCGTGGAGTTTGTTTGAGTGTGTTCATGTACCGTGGCGGGAGATGACAGATAACTGGTAATCAGCTTGTGGATGAGTTTATGTGGACACACACGCTCAGTAGTAATATACATCAGACAAACACTCAAGCCAGTTTCCATTTCTGTTCTTTCTTTTCCTGTGCTGTAATGCACTGATACATATCGCTGCATTTTATTTTATTTTGCCCACAGCATGCGAGTTCTGATTGACAAGGGTTGCATCTTGAACTTCTTGAAAGCTGTGGGATCAGTTTGAGTTGTTAAATAATCAAACGTTGGAGATGTAGAGAAGAGGCTGGGACCGGAGGGATGTGTTTCCTTTACGGTTTGAGTTTCTCACATTTGTTCAATCAGGTGCGGTCGCCAAGTGTTGCACGCAGGATGCGCCGGTTATTTATGAGCTCGCTCCCTGTCTAAACAGCAGAGCTTAAGACTTAACCCTTCCTAAGACTATCCACATGCGGCCTCGTCACAGTGTGGAAGTTTGGGGAAAACTTGACCAGAATTCACCTCTGTCCACAGCAGATGAGCGAGGGCACAAGCCTTTCTTTGTCCCACTTAGCTTGTCTTGTTTTTCGGGCGGCTGCATGATGCAACCAACTCAAAATTGTCCCTCCACTGACGCATCTGTCAGTCTGCCACTGTTTTTCGACAGGCCAAACAGAATAAGTTAATTAGTGTGTCTAATTGCATTCGGTGGTTCAGCTTTTGGAATATCAAATCAAATTAGGATTCTCACTGTTCTTTTCCATGGCACACCGTTTGCCTTAAGCTATGCTTTTTAGGATCTGCCTTTTGTCTCTGTCTCTATCTTTTTCAACGTCCCTTGCAGCTGTACTACGCCTTTGCTTTGTAGTCGTCCCTCGTCTCGCTCATCATCCACCCACACTGTCTTTCTTTTCCATTTTTGGATCTCGGTGTTGCTTTTAAATTGCCTTTCCCTCACGTTGGCTTCCTCGTCTTTCAACTCCGCGGCCCCGTCTCGCAGCGGATTGCGTTCTCATTTACTCGGAAGTATTGCTCTAAATGATATGGAATAACTTTTCGGCACAGATAGGACAATGTAAATCTGCATTTTTTTGTTTTCTTTATATATATGTAACGATGCAACCTCCACTTTAAACTTGTTATCACACTTTTTCTCATGTGCCCCACTGTCTGCCCTGCAAAGAAGCCTCAGCCTGTCTTTGTTCTGTCAGAAGCTGTCCATGAGATAAGTGTAACCGATATCCGCAGGCCCGGGCAGACAGACGGTGTATAATTGAGTGATAGGCCCTAATGTAAGCGAATGGCTTAGGACCGACTGTGATCCACAGTAGCAGCAGAAGCTGAGGCGCAGAGGGACGCTTTCTGTTAGCCTCTCAGTAATACCAGCAACAACAGCCACCCAGATTACAATCTGGTGACTACCTGGCTGTGTTTTGTGTGAGCGAGTGTGCATGTGCGGCTCAGGTTATCGTCCTTTTTGCCATTCTTGTCTGTTTTACCACTCTGCTTTCACTTGTTCTCCCTCCACACACCTTTTTCTCATCTCTCCCTGTGTGTTTTTATCTGCCCTCCATCTACACCCGCCTCCCTCCAAACACACACACACACAGAGCTCCCCTAACCCCCACGAGTTATCTCAGCCCTTTAATTAACGTGGCATGCTGTGAAGTGAGATACTAAATAATGCAGGCTTTTCCAGTGACACTAAATCAGCTGGAGTGATTAGTGGCCACACAAATGCACACAGACAAAGACTAATTCAAACACACACACACCTAAATTATCCCTTTCTGTATCGGTTATCTATGGCACTTTTAGCTAATCAATCTGTTACTAACTAACTAATTTTTAGTAAAAAAAAAAAAAACAAGGGCAAAGTGGTGAATATGGTGTGAGAGACTTGGATTGATGAAAATGGTGAAATATACCAATCAGCTTTCAAATTGAACCCCGTGACCCGTTGGGGGTCTGGTATGGGACACGCTTTGGTGTTTGGCATTGAAACGATCGGCTTGCTCTCGCATGATCCGTGGATTCTTCATCAAATGGGATCTGGGGAGTTTGTAGACCAACTTGGCACACCAAAGTCTTTGTCATGTTTTTTGTCAATGTCTTGCTGAGTCACCTGGGAGTACTGCTGCCGTGGGGTTTAGGGGGGGCAGTGTGTTTAATTAACATCCACATGAGTTCAGGTTCTAAGATTTCCCTGTGGATTAGCACCACTTTAGATTTCATTCCTTCCATGTGTGTTTTTTGTATTCTCAGCAAATGCTG
This sequence comes from Leuresthes tenuis, assembly GCF_036924035.1. Lineage (NCBI taxonomy): Eukaryota > Metazoa > Chordata > Actinopteri > Atheriniformes > Atherinopsidae > Leuresthes > Leuresthes tenuis. Next base: position 24,269,071 of record NW_027325358.1, read on the forward strand.
ACAAATGTCAAAATCTAATGAACAACAAGGCTATCATACAGAGAAATAAAAACTACAAACACAGAATGTAGCCAGGGCCCAGTTAGGTGGCTGCAGGAAGTCTGGCAACACTGACAGCCTCCAAACGTTTCTCCTGCTGGTATTTTCTGCCACTTTGCCTTCTCTGCGTGTTCTCGCTCTTTGAATGTTGCAGGAATCATTCGTGCAAGGTGCCATTTCAGCACTTTAAGCACCTTTTCAGTGGGCCTCAGATCAGGACTCGTCACTGGCCAGTCTGAAACGGGCCATCTTTTCCTTTTCAGCCATTCTTTTGTGCTGCTGGACTTGTGCTTGAGCTCATTAAGAGACCAAGACTTTCAAACTTAGTTTTCTTACACCGGCTAACTTGTCTGACTGTTAAATATCTTGGAATTCTGATTAGATTAGTTAATTTATACATTCAGTGCCTCAGCTGCAAGAGGAAGCAGAGCAGCTCTACAGCATGACAGACCCTCACCATGTTTTTATTAAAGGCTTTTTTTTTCCTTCTTAATTTTGGCCACTATAAACAAATCAATATGCTCCAGTCTCAAAGAGCTCTGCTTCAGTTTCCTCTGTCCATGGAACTTTATCCCAGAGTGAGGAATGGCTACTTTGTTTAATCCATGCTGAAGCCAGAATACATCAGGAAGGTGCTCCCCAGTGATGAACTGCTGTTGAGTGTCTCAGGCAGCTCAAACCCAGGGGAGACAGGTGGAAGAGGAGGAACCGTCGAAGAAGGATAAGCCTCTGCACAGCTTGTACCATCGACAGATTGAGGTAGTGCCTGATATCGAGAAGTCCTATCAGTGGCTGGAAAAGGCCGCTCTGAAAAACAGCACAGAGGCACTAATCGTGGCAGCTCAAGAACAGGCCTTGAGCACAAGGGAAATAGAGACTGAGGTCTACCACATCAGACAGGACCCCAGGCACAGGCTGTGCAAAGAGGCCGATGAGACACTCCAGCACATAGTAGCAGGAAGTAAGATGCAGGCACGTACAGCAGTATGCATGGAGCGCTGTAACCAAGTGCTGGGAGTAGTGTTCAGGAACATCTGTGCCAAATATGGGTTGAAAATCCCAAAGGTAGTGGAGAATGACGGCGCTAAGGATGTCCAGATCCAGGCTGATAAACAGGTGATGGCTAACCAACCGGACATTGTGGTGGTCGACAAAATACAGAAGAAAACAGCAGTGATAGATTTTTCATTTTTGATACTTTGGTAGAGGAACTAATTAAAATTCTTCAACAAAAAAAAGTGCCAACAGTTGTGTTTCGTTATGTTTTTCTACAATTTTATTTTACTGCGTACAAAACTTTTTCTTGCTTTTGTTTTTCTCCATCTACTGTTAAATATTTGATAATATTCCAAATGATGTGCTCACAATTCAAGCCAACCATTCTAAACAGAACTGTGAATAGAGTGCTTTCTCTTTTGTAGCCGCTAAACTCAAAGAGTCCTGAATATTACGCCAGTCCGTACAGTATTGATGAGTTTCTCTATCGACTGTCGTCGTGTAAATCAGTGCAGAGGACTTAATTTGTGCAGGGAGAGATCTAGGTTATCCCCAAGCAATTGTTTTGGACCAAACCAAGTGGAAAATCCAGTGTGGGTTTAGCTGTTTGTTGCCTTGGCTGCAGGGATGCTAAGAGCACTGGGTTCCAGTGTTCTTCCACCCCACCCCTCTCGTCTTTTTTTAATCAGATGGCTTGTTCAGGAGTGGAGGGGATTAGGACTGCTGCTGCTGCTGCTGATGATGATGAATCTGTTCAGTTTTGGAGAGCACACAAACACATGCATGCACGCATGGATGTGTACATGGGAAAAGTTTGGTACAGGCACATGCAGCAGGTGTTAATATACACACGAATGCACATGTGAAGGCATCAATGTATGCATCAGTTAGTCCATGTACAGAACGAGCGTGCGCTCCTCTGTCTTTGCTCACTTTCAGTGTTTCATTCAACACTGTCAGAGTCTGGTCAGCAGCAATGATCTGCCATGTCACATTATGTCATGCCATTTGAGTTGCGACATGTCTGACACACAAGCTGACGCCTCTTCTGCTTTGATGGCGTAACACCCGCACCAAGTGCCGCCGATGGCAGGCCGACACATAGAGAGTAAAATTAGCAAAAGATGCCAGATGGAAATGAGACAGAGGGATGCTTAAGAGAGGGAAGGAGGATATGACAGAGAAGAAAGTAGAGTTTAAGGGGGGGAAAAAAGATGTAAGAATTTGAGGAAACTAAGAACTGCACGAAAATGCTGTAGTGAAAGTGTGGGACCGTGGAAAGAGACAGAGTCGAGAGAAGGAAGTGAGCTAAGGATGAAAGGATAGAGACACTGAGCTGTATGTTGATCCAACACTTTGTGCAACATAGCCAGCAGATAACACCAGTCAGTCTCCACCCATTTTAATCTCCCCACCATCCATCAATCCCTCGCTCTATCCTTCCACCCCTCCATCTTAAAGCCATCCACTCCTTTTCATCAGTCTAAAATCATGCTGTTTTGACGCGTATTTGGAAGAAATCCGATAGTGAAGTACAGCCTGCTTTGTAGATTGTGTAACCAGCGAAAAAACTGAAGCAGAAAAAAAATTGAGGCCATTGCTCACTTGGGAGATAAAAAAACGAACTTCAGAGACTGATGTTTTATTGCTAAATATTTGCCATAAGTTGAAATTCATCAGCTACTTAGCAAGCACACAGACACACGCACATGGACACACACACCTCCGGCAATGAGTGTGTGGTCCTAATGAAGCGGGAAGAAAAGAAGCAGCTGCAGAAGTGAAGTGTGAGGCCTTGAGGGAACTCACACACTTCAAGTCTTCGTTTGTGTGCGCGTGTGTGTGCGCGTGTGTGTGTGTGTGTGTGGGCTCTTGCAGACTATATGATATCTGAAACTCTCTTAATTTGGACTTTCTCTAATTAGTGATTTTTCTTTTTCCCGGTCTCCTCTCCTCAGGTTGTGAAGGCTTGTTTCTATCATCCTGTTGTACAGTGAGGCAGTGAGCTCACGGTGGATACAGCATGCATGTGTCGACCTATCCCATGATGCACTCTGCCAGCCCAGGCCTGCTTCTCCTCAGCTTCCTGTTCCTAGCTGATGCTGACTGTGAGTACTTTCACATGGTCCTTTATGCATTTTCTCACACCTACACAGACAGGGACTCTCACACACACACATGCAGACACCTACTCAATACAGCAGTACACAAGGGTTTTAGGGACAACTTCCAAATTCAGTTTGGAACACAGCCTCAAACCGTCAGCCAGGGTCATAAACGGTTATCTTCAGCCACAAGAGGAACAAGAAGTCATGCAACAGATGCTGAAGCCTCAATAGAGGCCCGACCTCCACTTTGTTTAGTCGGTCTGGGATTACATGAAGAGAACGAAGTAATGGAGACGGGCTGAAATTCTCAAAATGTAACAGTTCCTGCAAGATGCTTGGAGCAACTCACCTGCCAAGGGCCTAAAACAACTTGGAAGTGTTCCTAGAGTGAGAGGATAGTCTCATCAAACACTGGCTTGATCTGGTTTGTGCTGTTTACTGCACTCTATATGACTTTTAGACATACTTCTGCAGCTTGAAAGTTTTGCATTGTACCACACACAGTTTATGCATAAAGACAAACTGCTGAATAAAACATTTGCACCACGTATCTTTTGAATGCACATATTGTTTGCACTTACGTAAACACACACAGAGGGTTGAAATGACCTGGTTTTGTCTTACAAAGCACTCCACTGCAGATATCACATCCCTTCTGTATGACTGCGATTGTGTGTGTGTGTGTGTCTATCTGCATATGTGAGTGTGTGCTTGGTAGCAGTTTTGATATGAGGCCAGCTGTTTTTGTCCATCCCAGTATTACTTGGCATGGATAGACAGGACACATATGGCAAATCAGATAATTTTCCTACTGCTTGTGTGATTGTGTTAATACCGTGTGTGTGTGTGTGTGTGTGTGATCCCCAGTCCTCATCCACAGCATGTCTCAAGTAAGATATTGGTTATGAGTCATGGTTTTAATCATAGCTGTGGTTTTAATTTCTTTAGTAAGCGCAGCGGTCTGTCGACTGCCTCCTCAGCTGATCAGCTGGACGAAAAAAGATCAGATTTCCTCTGTGCTCAGTGTCTTGTCTTCAAATTGCTTATTATGCGCAGCTAACAGTTCATCTGCTGAAAGCGGGGGTGGGGTGGGTTTAGACCCTCTCCATATCCATGCAAACACAGTGCCAGTTGAACCCAACCCACTGAGTAAGGGTGTTAAAACCTTTGGCTGGTGCTTTAGGTCTTTTCATTTCTTACACTTTCCAAGATAACTGGCTGGTTCAGAGACGCTCTTTGTCCATCTCAGATTTGTTTACAGCATAACTCGCCGTGGTCGTGTACTCTGGGAAGAAGAGGAACCCCCCCCCCATTGTGACACAGAAAATCCAGAGCTAAACTTGACGTGACCGTGCTGAGCACCAAAACCTGCGTCACAGCACAGCACCTTGAGAACAAAAGGAACAAAATACAAAAGTGGGAGCAAGAAACCTGACTAAATATCTTGACTAGAGGTTCAGGGATTACTCAGCAAGGATCAAAGACAACAGGGGTGTCAGATCAGCTGACTCCCTGTTACCTTGTCGTTTGGATTGTAGGTTCTAGGCTTTCGTGATCCTTTTTCTTTTTCTTTTCTTTTCTTTTTTTTGACTTCTTAAGAACTGGATACACACACATAGGAGTTTGTCGTATTTTTTTCTCAGCCTACCCCGTGACACAAATTAGAACACACCTCCACATATACCTTGGTATATATGTGTTTCTGTGTGTTTAAAAGAAAGAGCTGACCTGAAATTGCTTCCCTGTCGACTTGTCAGGTTGACAGATAGTAATGAGGACCTGAATCCCGTGAGAGGGATGTCGAAGTTGTGATGGGCTGAGATTAAGGATGACAGATGTGAAGAAAGAAGAGAATGGTGGGAAGATTAAGAGAAGGGGTAGTAGAGGGAATAATGTAAGACAAAGGGCGAACTCTTGGAAGTTATTCTGTCTCAGAAGTCTTTGATTATGCTGCAGTATCTTGTCCAGTTTGGATTCAAATTTGGTCGTTCCAGAAGAGAAAATAAAGCTGATAAAACAGGCAGCATGAACAGCACGGTTGGAAAATGCAGAGCTGCTCCAAGTTTGTGGCCGTGCGACGCTAAACACATATCATCACCACCCTGTAAGGCACACATACTCACACACAAGTACAGGCTAGAGGCAGCAATTTCCGTGCTGCAGCGTTTTTGAAGGCACAGTCACATAGAGCCCTGCAGAAGCACACACACATACATCCACAAATGTTTCTCATTTTGCTTTTAGCCATCTGCCCTCTTGGTCCATATCTAAGTTCCAGGGTCAGCCTGTAAAGGCCCAGTCATCCATCAAAACACTGATGCTCTCAGACATCCTCTATGAGGGTTAGGGGAGTATCACAGATGCGACAAGTGTGGAAAGGATTCACGGTCTGTTTTCTCTGTCTATATTTTGCTTTTTCCCCACCTTCATGTTATTGGTTGTGACTTTCTCCATTGCTCTTTTCTTGTTTGCTCTCTGCCTCTTCTCAGCGCTTTCATATAATCTGGGGAGAGAGGAGGGATGGTGGGGGGGTCGGCTGTCTTTTTATTTCTGTGTACAACATTCAGTGCCTCCTAGTATCCACTGTAGGGGCTCAGATTTGGATGTTTAGAGCTAAAACGGTGGCTGTGGACGCACTTCATGCATATTCACTAACACATTTCTACACTTTTGAAAAGTTAAACGCACTCAGAAAAATCGCTTGCAGTTGTGCCACTCTTCTCCTCAAACTCACCGCCGAATGAATTGAGCAAATTGAAAACATGACTCGGTTTTTCACGCAAACGCAGGCTAAAATGAAGTTTGTCTTAAGCTCTAGAGACGCCAACATCAATACACATGCTTGGCACACGCATTTTACCCACCGCTGGTCCGAGGGTATTAAGGTGCAACCAAATGAAGCATTCACTGTGCATAGTTGGAAACGTTGCATGACTTCACCATATGTTCATCCTGACAGAAGCAATGGTGCAACAAAGCAAGAGCAGCTCACTGAGCTTTTTCTTTTTATCCTCCCCACCTTTTTTTTTGTTTGTCTGCGCGTGCGTGACATCTATCCAGTGGATTAAGAGTAATGCCCTGATCCTGTTGCAAACGAGGCCACTGCTCCATGTACACAGTGACACCCCGTGTGAGGAACTTTTTTTATTCTTTCCGGGTGATGGGGAGCAATGCAGTACCACGGTCCTCTCTGCGGACGTTATTTGCCTTAAAACCCGCAGGCTGTCGCCCTTCTCCTCGCAGCGATAACTCCGGCTGAAATATGACCCTGTTGTATGCGCAACGCCACACGATAAAACGGCTCGTTTTTCATAGGCTTACAGTCGGAGATGCATAGCTGAATCGCAACCCTGCGCTTCAGGGAGCGGGCTGTACGTTTTGAAACAAGGCAAGAGTGGTTTAGCATTCTGCCCGAGGAGGTAATGTGAAAGTCTTTACCCCCGGCTTGTATCGCATCATTTTATACAGGCAGAGCCTTTTCTATTACTCACAGAAAAGGGAAAAAAAAAAGCTCTTTCTTTCTAGTTAACTGAAAATTTGACCTTTTCATACAGGACATATTAGACCTGAGCAGAAACGGGAAACTTGCTTAAGCAGTGACTGACTGACTTGTCGACTTTCGACCATGTTGCCAGCTCTGACACAGGCTTTTGTCTGACTGAAATCGGAAAAGTGGTTTGTTTGATCTCATAAAATGACACATCTGCCCTTACGCAGTTTGTGAGCCAGCACGCAGGTCTTCCTTTTATAGGTGTTTTCGATCCTCTTGTGTGATTTTCTGTGAGAATGAGCCATGCGTTGGTTTACTGAATCAAAGCGAAGAGCGTAAGGCGGCAGAGGAGCTGCGATGTGTGTATATCCGGGAGTTTTAGGTTCAGGCATTGTGTTTGGTAGTCTGTTTGATATGTATATGCACTGAAAGCATGTGTAGTGCTTAGTGTAGCTGAGATTAAATTGAGATAAGCATCCAGAGTTATGTAAGGCTCATGGCCCCTTGTTGCTAGTGGATGAAGGTTCACTGGGATGAAATTAAGAGATAGAGATAGGCCAACCAAGGTTAGAGGTTTCTTACTTAAGGGCACCAAATGGAATCAGGTTGTATTTCTTACAGGGACTGTTTCCTCTCTATGATTTGTAACTTGGTTCACTAGATGAGCAAAGTGAAAGCAGGAACCCTGGTTGACATTTAATTATTGGATTATTTCTGAGCATCTCAGCATCTTTTTTCAAGCAGTATAATTTTCTGTATTGCCTAACAGGTTTTATAGACATGGACCACAGTTAATGAAAAGCTTAAGTTTCAGCAACGTGAAAGTGACATCCAAAGAAATCAAACTAAACATTTTGGGCAAAACACTTTATTCCTTAAACCGGCAGCTAGGGATGTAACGATGTGATCAAATTTGATATCTTGATTATAGTGACCAAATTATCACGGTTAACGATATTATCGCGATATTCTTAATTGCTGTACAAATGTCCAAAAAACACATACATTTAAATAATTTCATGAAATCTTGTGATTATCTTATCATACTGGAATCTTTGAAGCCAAAATCTTATCGAAATGAAACTTTCACATTAAAGAGGCAAACAACTGGCACAGAAAGAGTTTATTTTGTCATTTACAAACAAAATTTGTTTACATATTTTGTTCATACATAAGAAGTGTGTGTGAGTGAGAGGAGTGCCTGTGTGAGAAAATGAGTGTATGTTCTTGTGTGTGTGTTGTGCCAACACTGAGCAGTGAATTAAATGAACACAGCATTTTATTTTAATATTTTAAGTACAGACAGCATAACTTGCTGTCAATATCAACTCACATTTTTTTTAACTCGCTATTATAAATATCACTGTATGTTCTTCCTAACGTTAATGAACATGTTTTCATTATTTTACGCCGCTTTGCATTGTGTCGGCTACGCTTAGTGGAGCTGACAGTAGACTGCTGCCTTCGGTTCCGTTTCATTTGGCACTTAGCGCCACAGCTGCTAACACGGCTAGTTGCTGCTCAGCTAGTAGCTGCGCGTCTCAAAACAAAAAACGTTGTTGCATTTTAGGAGGATAGATACTGCTCGAAGCTTGGAAGACTTGGATGAGCTTGTTGTTATATATTCCGATAATCCACCGCGATAATGAGATTAATTTAAACATAAACGGGAATCGTTATCGCGTAAAATTTAACCACGCTTTACCGTAATACCGGTAACTGTTGCATCCCTACCGGCAGCTCAATACCCCTCTTCTACCTGTCAGTGAAAAGAAACATGTTATTTTTACATCACCTAACTTCTTTGATTAAGTGAAGAAAGTCTGAATCCATTAGTCTGATTGAGTTCAGGGTGCTGTGAAAACCAAGAATGCTGCAATCGTAATTAGAAGGCTATTTCATATTTGAAACCACTTTACTTGTACTTAACTTGTACTTATAAAAGCATTGTGTCGCCTGAAATGGTTGTAAGTCGCAGGGAATAGAACATAGTCAAGTGTTGGCAATCAGAAAAGTAAATCATGTAATCTTACAACATATAACAATATGATTAGGATGATTGAACCTGTTTAAACCTTGAAATAAGGTACTCTGTCGCAGGTATGTATCTATCAAACATCTCTTTCCAGTTACAGAGTCCATTTTTTTAGGCTTTTTTTTGCTTGTGTTACCCACAAGCTAAAACCAGACACAATGTACAGGAAAATAAGAGTGACCCAGTCTGGTTAGGGCTTTTGTGTCACTTAGCTAACACTTGCTAATCTCTTCTTAGATGTCGATGTGATGTATTGTGTAGCTTCAGTGATGATGTTTTTACTAAAAATCTATTTTAAGTGCTTCTTCTCCTCTCAACTCGTAGTGTACACACACAAAATTAAAATGTCAAGCTGTTTTTAATTTTTTAAACTGACCACTGTGGGTAAAGGGCATACAAATTGTAATAGTTTCCATCGTGATTTTGAAAGCTGAGAGCAGGTCAGTTCGTGTCAGTGAGGTAGTCCTGCTGCGGAAGTTTCTCAGTGCGGTGAACTACTGATCCACAGCGCTGAAGCCATCAGCAGCCATTGGGCAACTGTGCACCCATCTGCGAGTAACGGAATCTGATTAACTAAGCTTAGCATTAGCTTAGCAGACGCACTCGTCCGTGAGGAGGCCTGGATAGCATTAGCTTAGCTCCAGCGTAGCGGAGCAATAGTGTGTAAGTAATACAGTGAGACCAGCACTGAGAAAACCCTCTGTTCATCTTCATGGGAAGCCAGCTCTGACCCAGTAAAGTTGTGTACCCAGTGGGTAGTCCATGTGTTTCTAATGACCTGTGCATAAAGGAGGATCCTGTTTGATTAATTCCTCCCCTTGTGTTTCTAGCAAATTAACCCTGATTAATGCGGCACTAGCCAGACCCTGCGGCTGCCATGGTGGTGAAGTGTCACCCTAATTGGACATGCATCACTATTGGCAATGAAATACATTTATTATTTTGCTATTGCACCAGTGAAATGTGATGGCACTCATGTCATAGACATGTTTGTGGTGATGACAGCTGGAGGTTGTCCAGAAAAGTTTAGTCCTATAAGTCCCAACGAGGTGACATCACCGGCATGCACGTTTAGCTGAGAGGGAAAAGTGTTGCGAAAGTGAAATAATCTGATACTCAGTAGGGATACAGTTCAGATAAGACACTTAATCTTTGTGAAACCTAAGTAACGTCATGCTTTAATGGGGAACTTTTATCAAATGTTGGGTCATTTATTTGTGCAAAACTCAATTTTCTATGCTGAAATAGCCCATTCTCCCAAATGTTTTCCAATTAACGCTGATGTGTTCTGCAGAGGGGTGATAGCTCTCCGTGTTTATTGGCCCTGGCGATCCAATTTCATTACCCGGACAAAAGCGAGAAGCTGATAATTTGCTCTTAATGTGTCAGTTTGATGTTAATGTGTTTTAAGTTATGGTTCTGGCCAGCTGCCCACCCATTCTCCGGGCTTACTGTGATGGCCCTGGCTCAGTTATCCCCCACCACCCCCCTTCCCCCAATACTGGCCGAGTTCCTCAAGTTATTTGACAGGCCTGATTCAGTTCTCATTTGGAGAATAATCTGCTAATCGTGCACAGCCACATACAATACCAGTTAGCTGGATCTGTCGTAGGCAAGGACTATGAATTGCTCTTTATATGTTGAAGTTCTACAGCAGAATCACATGCACCAAAATATATATATATATATATTTTTTCCCAATACACACGAAAACATGCTCAAACAAACTCAGAAGCACTGAGAATTAACTATGGGCATGTCGACATGGGAAGCATGTGATGCAGATTTGATCAGGAGGGTAAAAATCAGAAAAGAGTGGGTCCGTTTTTTGACAGCCTTTTTCTTTTTTGGGGGGAGAATGAGCCTCTCTGCTTTCTGGCATCAGATCAGCTACAGTAAGTGAGTGACGGCACATGCGATGAGGCCTGAGGACACATCATTTTCAACATGATGGTTTTATAAGATGTGTACAAATGAGTTCAGATCACTGAGCGCAGTGCTCTTCCAAATCTAAAACATATGTCCGGTGTCATTATTTCATTCACTAGACTTTGATATAGGGGAGAATCATTATTTTTGAATCATCACATAAAATATAAAAACTTTTTTCCAGATCAATATAGTTTTCACATGCAAAACATATTAGTAATTTTCTCGATGTAGTAAAATATATAGCAGCTTCTTATTTATCACAGCTTAAATTTCTTCGTGATGTACAGCTTTCCTTGTTATTTCCATTTGTTCTGCCAAATATGAGCTTCCCTCTACAAGATTCATACACTTTCCCAATCTTGACACACTTATACATAAACCCTTCTCCCCGAGGGGCTGTGCGAGCATCTGTTCTTACAAACTTGACTTCTCTCGAGTTTCCCTCTAGGCTAGGACAGCATCTGCCAGCTAAAACATATTCCTGTAGTCTCCTAAAGTCTCCTGTAGTCCTTTCAAAGTTTGAGCACAGTGAACCTGCACCAACCCATTCCAGTTCATTAAAGAATACTCTTACGTTTGTCGTGATGCATAAATGTCATGAGGAGAAGAGGAGCGGGAGTTGGAAGTATAGTCTTTTGCCGGTAAAAATATGTTAGCGGCAGTAATCTTGTGCTATCCAAATGTGTTGTCTCTGTTTCCTTGGTCTTTACATCACATAAAAATATAAAAGTGGTCTTTTCATATGTCTTTATGACACATCTTCAGACATAACTCGAAAGTTGGATTGAGATGGAGGCAGACTGAGTAATCCCTGCCATCTGTTGAGTAGATCAGATCATAATGATCTTTATATAGGCCACCCCTCTTCCACACACACACTCCACACACAACATCCTCTTTCTGTTCTAAGGTTTTACATATCAGGATATAATAACACGTCCTCTAGTCCTCGTCAGGTTTAACAGTTGGGTGAATAAAACCTTAATGAACATGTGACATATTACACCATGTCATTATTTATTCAACACAAACTAAGACAAAATGCAGAAGCAGTGTATTAATAAAAAACACTATGTAAGCCCTTACTGCTTCCCTGGGGATACTGACGGTAAGAAGCAGCCAGGTGCTGCCAATCAGATCCACCAGATTAACTGATCATCAGTATGTGCGAGTACCTCTATAGAAGGAAAAGTTTTGACAGTTTGCTGCTCTGGAGCATTCAGGTGTGTGTTAACACAAGGAGGAAAGACATCAGTGATGATCTTAGAGAGACAATTGCTAGGATATAAGGAGATAAAGATTATAAGAGGATTTCCAAACATTGTGGAGTCCATCATTTTACAGAGATAAAGATTATTCCCAAGTGGAAAACAGTCAAGACAGTTAACAATCTTCCAAGAAGTGGACATCCCAGCAAGTTCCCCCCGAAGGTCAGACCGTACAATGCTTGTGCAAAAAAAGACAAGAGATACATCTCAGACTCTACGGGCCTCAGTCAGGATGTTAAATGATGACAGCACAATTAGAAAAAGACTGAACAAGTATGGCTTGTTTGGAAGAGTTGCAGGAGAAAGCCTGTTCTCTCTAAAAAGAACATGGCAGCACAGCTTAGGGTGGCAATGTTACATCTGATCAAACCTCAACACTTCTGGAACAATGTTCAAAGTGGAGATGTTTGGTCACAGCAGCACAGTCTGGAGAAAACCAAGCACAGCATTTCAGCACAAACACCAAATACCAGCTGTTGCCATGGGACCTGCACACCTTCAGGCCATCAAGTCAAACACGAACATCTCTCTTTATGAAAATATTCTCGAGTCAAAAGTGAGGCCAGCTGCCCGACAATTAAAGCTCGGTTGGACATGGGTTATGCTACAAGAGAATGATCCCAAGTACAACTGCAAACCTACAACAGACTGTCTGAAAAACAAAAGAATTAGGGTGTTGCAATAGTCAGGACTTCAATCCGATTGAAATACTGCGGTGGGACCTTTAAAGAGCCGTGGAAAAACAAATGCCCACAAACCTCAATGAACTGAACTGAAGAGTGGGCCAGAAATCCTCCACAAAGATGTGCAAGACTGCATTTTTGGCATCGTTTTTCTTAAAGAGAAAATGACATATTGTCACAAGCTGCATTTTGTTGTTTACCTTATTACCTTTTTTAAGACCTGGAAAGCACCACATGATTTTAGATTTTTTCCAAGTTCGTAAAACCTTAGAATATAAACCAGGTTTATTTCTTTTTCATGTGACGTAACAATAGGAAAAGACTGATACTGTCTAATTTGGTCTGAATATATCTCAGTAACTCCTCACTTTCTTTGATCATCTTTTGGGAAAAATAGAATTTGGCAGCATGCACTTGCACGTGGCTGTTATCCATTATGCCACAACAAAGTCTTGCCCTGCAGCATTTATTTTTTTTCATCTCTAAAATGATAAACTAATAGGTCCTTTCCTACCCTGAAAACAAATACTGCGTATGTTAGCTTGATCTTCAGTCCGCTGTCCTGTGGCCTAAATTTCAGTGCCTAATCCCACCAAGCAGCAGAACCGAAAGAAATCTGATAATCATGGCAAAAGACCTAACAGGACATCCACAGGGAGTAAAGAAGAAGAACCAGGATAGCAGAAGGAGGACAGAGGGGATCAATTCGCAGAAAATGCGGTGGAGGGAGAGAAGGGATAAAAAGGGGGGATCACGAAAAAGAGAGAAAACGCAAGAGCTGATAAAGAAAGGGGAGGAGAAACGTTAAAGTGAGGGGAAACTGCAAGAGAGAGTTTGGAGAACATACAGTTGCATCCCTCCTCTCCACCCACACTTCATAAAGTCAGTCAATGTGACAGGAAGACTTATGTAACACCCCAGAGATGGAAGGAGGAGATGGGGAAAGAGGAACAAGAAGGAGGAGGAGAAAAGAGGGAGCAGGGAAAGCTGGTACCAAGCAGGAGGAAAAAGTAATAAAGTGGCAAAGAATTTGAAGAGGGGTAGAAAGATAAAGGGGTAAAGTATGAGACAGAGACAACCCTGGAGAGTTAAACTGGAGATTTATGAGGATAGATTAAGAGAACGGGAAAGAAGATAAAAAAAAAAGGTGGGGGGGAGCAATTGAAAGATCTGCCATGCCTGTTAGGATGGCTCTGCTGGCTTTACACTTTTCATTTGTTTTGTGGGGGAGAGATTAGCAAGAGGATTAAGAGAGAGATCCCCTCGCTCCTCATTCTTCTTCTTCTTTCCATCGGTCTTCCTGTCACACTTTCACTCACTCATGCATCACGCACGCATCGCACCGGCACGTACGTGCAAATTGTCGGCATATTATGCAGTTGGTGTTACGACCTCAAACAAACGGTTTATCTCGTCATCTGCTAATCTGCAGGCGGTTATTCGTGTCCGATCAGTTGGTGACTGCGAAGCGAAATGTCAAAAGGGGGAATTACCACGGCAACTTCTCAGAACGCAAATGCCATTTTCAAATTCCTCGAAAATTGGATATTTAATGTAGAACAATGCAAAAAAGACAGATGTGCATAGTAAATGACTGCAGATGAAACACTACAGCGGACTAGAGTTTAAATGTTTGACTTATTGCTATCAGCATGAAATTTCCCCAGCTGATCGCTAACATGAAGACTCTTATTTCTGGGATTACAGCTATTCTGAAATGCAGTGTTTGGATATGTAAATTGTGTTGCTCTCCCTTCGCCTGTGCCGGTTTGCTGCAGGTGCTCCGGTGTCCTCACATAAACTCACTCTTTGTTTCTCTTTCTTTACGGTGGTTTTTGTCAGTTGGTGGACAAGTTACGAAGATGAATATCTGACAAGGACTGACTTCTTTATATCCATGTAAAAAGGCATTTGCAAGGAGAAAATATAAAACTATTTCGACAGTAACTCATGAGAACACACACCCATACAGAGGTTATATTTGGCCGTGAGCCAGTGAGGTGTGGAGTTGATTGGGCAGCTTGCACTTTCCTGACTGGTTACCATCACATCTGGCTCGCACTGTCTTAACCTTTGTTCCTCCATGTCTCTTTTCCTCTCGTATCCACTTCTGCTCATCTTCCTCTCTCCCTCCTCTGCTCTCCATCTGTCTCACTCCTTTTATCTCATTTGCTCCTCTGTTAAGTTGTCCCCACTCTTGCTGTAGACTCTCCTTTTCTCCCCTGCTCCAAACAGCTTAGCTTTTCTCCCCTTTCTCCCTCCCTCCTTTTAAACAGCAAAAAGCAATTTCTCTCCCTTTGTCAGGGCGGTTGGCGGTAAGCCCTTAAGTAGGGATTTTCTGGTTTGGCTGGAATGCCATTAGGCGAGCTGGTGGTGACGTGCCGTGACTGACGTTCTGAATCTTTTTGATGTCGTGATGTCACAATCCAGTGGAGGCTGTGGTTATGATATTGTTGGCGTCCCCGGAACGAGGGGCTTTAGTGGTCATGTCAGGAGTAAGTCTTCATAAATCCTTTATGGCACAGAAATATTAAGCTTCTTTAGTGGTACAGGGACAGGGGGAAAACATGGTGGAACGTGCGCACGCGTACAGAAGAGAGAAGCTACGAGTGTACCACTCAGGCATGGCAGCAGTTGCAAAGTTGAGGGAATTTTTCATGTTGCATCTCCGTCCTTTTGTTTGTTACTTAAACTGCTCATGTGCACAACAGGCATTGCCTTTCACATACATTTGAAATCTGTTTCTAGGGTTGGAAATCAAGACTCGATTCCCAAATGGAATCGGTAGGGAAATACCTGGCACTGGGTTCCGGCTGAGAGAAAGAGAGTTTCAGTGCTTCTTATCAGTTCCTGATCAGGTCCTGGAAGTGAACCTGGGCTCGTGGTTACTGTGCATCAGTGTAAACAGCAGATTTCTCCAAAGAGGTTTCTTCATGATATAAAAACTAACATTTTGAGTTTTCAGATTGAAGATATTTTTCTTATCTAAATGGTCCACTTTAGAATGGAGAATAAGAATCGATGGACTGGATCAATAAGAAAAATCAGAAGTGGTCATTTTTAATCGATTCCGATCCTACCTGTTGCACGTGGATGAGCGTTGGATCATTGCAGTATTCTGAGTGATATTACAGTCCTTTAGCGGATTTAGAGAAACATGTCAGTCCATTAAAGAATCTGCATGTATGTGTGTTACCGTAGTAATCTTGGTGTGAGTGGGTGTTACATGGAGGCTGTTGTATTGCTGTGTCTCACATCTTCTTCTTCTCCTTACCAACATGTGCACGAGCTCTCACACATGCACGTCAACACCGGCAGCGTTAACCTGGCGTTTGACTTCTGAATGCATCTTTTTTTCACACAGCGCCACCCAGATTCACTCGAACCCCAGAGGACCAGACAGGAGTTCAGGGGGGAGTGGCTTCCTTTGTGTGCCAGGCCGCAGGCGATCCGCAGCCCAAGATCGTCTGGAACAAGAAAGGCAAAAAAGTCAGCAACCAGAGATTTGAGGTACGGCACTGTGACGCTAATGATCACACCGTAGCTTTTTGTCTTCTCCGGTAGCTCTGGTGTCGGCCCTCTGGTCCTGGGGTTTGCTAAAAGGGTCACTGAGAGCACTGAGGCAGGACGACTGCTGCTATCGTTGCCAGTTTCTTGTTAGTGTTGTCCTGTAATTATTTTCATAAGCTCCTTTCACTGCACACACATTTTGATTGGAAACACTGATGAAATGTCAACTAACTGCTTAAAGTAATGACTCAGGTAATGGAATCTTCAGATAGCGGAGACCAGTGTCAAATTTGCTCTCAGATTTCACGTTGATTAATCGAACGAGGTGAAAGAAGTTAATTAGTTTTCTTTAGAGGTGCTCATAGACACGATCTTTCTTTCTTTTTTTTCTTTTTTTATGACAGCCAGTTGAGCTGTTTTTACAGGAGACTTCATTACAAGCTGAGCTATAACCTCGTGTGGCTTCATAATTCATGGGCAGGCATTAGAGTGGCATCCATCTCCTCTAACTCTCAGCAGGAAAGCGAATAAGCTTATTCCCTCATCCCAGCTCGTCAACTCCGAGGATCTGCAAATCTTTGATTTTCTTGACTTGTGCTGAGGCAGAAATGACGATGTCACACCAGTCCCCTGGATGCTGTAAAAAAAAAAAAAACATACTTCACCAGTCTGAAGATTTATAGAGAGAAAACTTCAAGTCAGAAGGCTTCGTTTGAAGTTCAGATTTCCAACTATTTGATCATACGTTTCAAGATTAAAATCGCAACATTGGATCAGCGTCGAAAATAACCAACCTTTTAGGGTGAAGGTCTGTTATTTGACAATCCAGCTCATTCAGCATCTATCAAAGGCTTTCAATTCCGTTGTCATGTCAGCAGAGATTCGGGGGTCGTGGTGCGTGACGACAGATGAATTCAGGAATAGAATCACTGAACGGACGATTAAATCCTAAACTCCAAACATAAACTGCTCTACAGCAGCTTATATTGTTTGTTTTATGTTACCATGGTGACGTGGCCAGGTTAGCTCTTTGTGACACTGAAAAATCTGACTGTAGGCTCGGCGTGCCTTTCAAAGCCATTAATCTCACTTCGTAGTACACCCCTCTGGTATTGTAAATCCCTCCTCATTCGATTTGTGTAAGATATAACAGAACCATCAGTGCTGTTATTAATTACAACAGCCTTTCCTCAGATGACAAATTGGAGCACCCGCTGGGAGAGAGGTACATTATTTGTACCGTACTTATTGCAACAGAAGTTGACATTTAACTCAGTAATGAGAGCTGTGTTTGATTTTCCTTATGTTCCTCTTCTGTCTATAAAAGACACACGGACAGTTTACATATCTTTAAAGATTTGATTAGTTTACCTGCTTTTCTTCGTTTGTACTTCAAAGGTCACGCAGGTGTGGGAAATGCTGTGTGCTCCACTTTTCATATGTCGGGAGTTGCCCGGGGCTATTTCTTATGTCATCAGTCTTATTATTTTCCTGAAGGCTCTAACTTTTGATTTATTGCCCCTCCTCACAAGTCACCCTGAGATGGAGACGTTGAATCGGCGTCGCTCCTGCTCGACTTTCCATTCACGATCAATTTGCGATTAAATCACCTGATATGAGCCCAGGCTACTCGCTCTATGTTTTGCCCTGGCTGTCCTGTTGGGCTGGATTTGTTGTGAGATTTATTGTAGGATTTAAGTCAATTGAAACTCTCTAGAATTTACAATCCAGATCAGTTATACGTGCTTATTAAACTTATCTAAGAACGATGATTATGCATCATCCAGTAGTTTTAAAAAGTCCAAAGGTATTACAGATCCAAGATAAACGGGGTGTATATGCAAGGACTCGTCTTTTCTACCACCAAAAGATACTTTAGTGGAGTCATGATCAAAATCAGCTGTGACAATAATGGATGTGTGGCGAGGCTGATGTTGCCCTTCAGATTCTGCTTTCCCAGTACATCGGTACGAGGAGAACAGCTTTTTAGCCTCTAAAAATAACTTTATAACAGGGAACTGTAATCAAATGTGAAAAAAACTGAACACATCACTTGAGTCAGCTGAGAAATATGAATTTGAGCCTCTTTTTCCTTCTTAAATGAATCCTCCAACTAACAGGTGATAGAGTTTGACGATGGATCCGGCTCGGTCCTGAGGATCCAGCCGCTGAGGACTCCCAGAGATGAGGCCATTTATGAATGCCACGCCTCCAACTCAGCAGGAGAGCTCACTGCCTCCACCCGACTCAGTGTGTTGCGAGGTCAGTGTGAACACACACACACACTTATGCACCATGCGTACGCGTTTCTACACCGTCTGCAAATCATCCAAAACCTCGTGTGTAATTTTGAGTACGATCTGGTGGATTTGAATTTCATTTGACTTTAAAGCTGTAAAATCTGACGCCTGTTGTATAAACAAATAATGGATAACTAATTGATCCTTTTATTATGTTATACAAATTCAAGAATGCCCCTTCAAGCTAACTTTTTAATGAACTATGAACACTTTAACAAATTATTTTTATCAAGCCCTGAGGATTTTTCATTAGGTTTTATTGTGTCCGTGTCACCAGAAGTGATCAACCATTCGCGCTAGTACATTTATCAACAATACACCACGAGCTCTTAACACAGCATATTTGCATTTAACATAGGCACTGGACTTTCACCCAGCAGGGTTTACATCCTGGGTGTCGGATGCTGTGTGAGTAATGTAAACATCAGCTGTTTTCTTCATGTGAAACAACTGAAACACTATTTCTCTGGTGAGGCGATTCCTCGAGCATATCGATTTCACACTTCTGAGGAGCAAAAATGTGATTGTTATACAGTTTCCTGCAGTGAGCCAGTGAGTTAATGTTTTTTAATTTAATATACGGGTAAAACTGTGGTCAAACCGCACTGACATAGCGTTGGCTCTTCATTCATTCTGATGGGGAATTATTAACCTTTTATTTTAGACCAGTTCTGGTGCCACTAAGTGAGTATTAGCTGGCCTACAACCCCAATTCCAAAAAGTACTGGATGCTGTGTAAAATGCAAAAAAAAAACAAAACAAAAAAAAACAATGAGACATGATTTGCAAAAAACAGATTAAAGAGCACCTTAAAGAGGCAAAGTCTCGAAAGTAGAGCTATTATCATCAAAAGATTCCAAGAATCTGGATACAGCTGAAAATCAATATTGGATTGCTGTGATATTTGGTCCCTGGTGGAGGTCAGGCTGGTTCTGTCACAGAAGTCACTGCATGGGCTCTGGAAAACACCCAGAAATCATTGACTGTGAACACAGCTCACCATGCCGTGCACAGATTTAGGTTAAAGCTCTACAATGCAAAGAAGAAGCCACATCTTAACAGAATTCATAAATGGCGCCATCTTCACTATACTTAGCTCTTAAATTTTAAATCATGGACGCCATGTACTCCAGACTAAAGAGGAGAAGGGATTGTGTGCTCAGTTCACAATCTGTGCTGATATGAGGGTACATTAGTGTCCATGGAACTGGCAACCTCAAAAATACAACAAAGAGGCTCCAGGACTGTTGAGCAGCTCGAATATTATATCAAACAATATTCCTCTCCAAAGGGTCCAGCCTCAGTTCCTCACTCTCATCAGTTCTCACACATTTCTGGACTTTTAAGTAGAGGGGATGCTACACAATGGGAAACGTGACCCTGTCCCAGCTGGTTTTGAGACGTCTTGCTGCCGTCTCTTTCGGCATTTCATGTGTTTTCAGCTCTACTGTGAATAGAATATTGTTTTCAGAGATTTGCAGAACATTGCTTTCTGTTGTTGTTTATATCTTTGCACAACTTTTCTGGAGCTAGGGTTGCAAATTAAAGCTACAATTACATAAAACAGGTGTATGCAACTGTGAGTCTGGACTCGCTGTAGACATTGATTTCGTGTTTGCAAGAGTCCATTAATGCACAGATATGTTGTTGGTGTTAGTGGAGTCCATTAGGAGAGCATTATGTACCGGTAGTTTGAAGCTTGAGAGTGTCTTAGTGAGTGAAGTTGCTCAAACGTGAATAATCACATCACCTGCCTATGCAGGAGATGCTCATGGGGAAAGGACATGCAGCCTGTTGTTCTACCACCTATTGACTTTCTTTACCTCTCGGAGGGGTATAGCAACGTTTGCAGGTCTTTCTCCAGCCTTTTGCCTTTTTCCACAAGTCCATTCTCTCTTACTCTCGATTGTGCTCTTCTCGTTTTCCCTCTTTTTACACACATTCCTTCTTTCGTCTACCTCTCGCTCTTTCTGTCTCGCTACGCGCTCTCAGGTCCACTGCACAGCAACCTCTAAATTATTCACATCAAACCACTCTTTGCATCTCCTGTGCGGTTCTGCTCCATCCATCCAGAATTCTTCCTGCCTCGTGTGGTTGTCTTTGTACTCGTGTGTGTGTGTGTGTGTGTGTGTGTGTGTGTGTGTGTGTGTGTGTGTGTGTGTGTGTGTGTGTGTGTGTGTGTGTGTGTGTGTGTTTGTGTGTGTGTGTGTGAGCACGCAGGCACTCGCCAGCTGTGTGCGTACATCTGTATGTGCTGCCGTTCATGCATCTTTGCATCTATTTTTTTGATTTTCCTGTTTCTGTTGTCGGAAGCTGCAATTCGCTTATCGTCAGTCCTTTTTCCTTTTTTTTCTAAGAAAAAGACTCACTCGAGACAATATTCACACACACAAACATGCCCTCAATCTAAGACAGTCAGTCTTTACAAAGTGATTAGCCTCTTTCTGTTCCTCTGAGGAGTCATTGTGCTGTGGATGAATAAAAGGCCACCTGGGAGCAGCTAATCGTCCCTGATAGACTGTCAGTCCAAATGTTACTGCAGCGTGCACACAGGCTGACACACGCGTGTGTGCACCCACACGCATTCACGCTGGCACTCACACATCCAGCCTTGTCAGTCATGTGTTCTAACCCCTTCGGCTTTCTAAAGGCACGGCTCCAGTAACTGACTGAGTGCCTGACAGGGATCCAGTGTAAAGGTCAGCTGGCTTAATTACTGATGATTAGAACCAGACTAATTGAAATCTTGGCTCATAGTAAATGACTGTGATTGGCAATGATGAAAAAAATGATGAAGCTTAGAGCAACTGTGTGCTTGAGTATTCACTGTATAATTCATGGTCCTGTAGAAGCTCACGTGGGCATATGTGGATGTTTGAAAGTGTGAATTACAAAGTTGTAAGTGACACATTTTATGTATCGGGACATAAAATGTCATCTGGCTCTGAACACCCGGCAAATACTGCACCAGATGAACAACAACACGAGATATGGCACCATGACCATGTTTGCACAGCACAAGCCAAGCCCAAATTTCAAAGTAGAGTCTGAAAAACAGAGCACATCTTGTTGTTTCCGTAGGAAAAGCAGCCTGGTGCTGCTGATCAAAGCTACTTATCCTCAGTAAGTGTGAGCACCTCCATTAAAGCAGAAGTTTTGGCAGTTTGCTGGTCTGGAGCATTCACGTGTGTGTTAACACAATGCCAAAACGCATCAGCAGCGATCTTAGGGAAGCACATGTTGCCGCCCATCAATCTGGGAAGGATTATCTCCAAACTATTTGGAGTCCATCGTGCCACAGTGAGGATGATTATTCACGTGGAATTCATTCAAGTGGAAAATATTCAGGGCAGTTGTCAGTCTTCCCAGGAGTGGACGTTCCAGCAAATTCACACAAAGGTCAGACTGTGCAGTGGTCAGAGAAAAAAAGAAAAACCAAAGAGCTGCATTTCTGACTCTACAGGCCCCAGTTAGCATGTTAGATTTTAAAGTTTGTGACAGTACAGTTAGAAAAGTATGGTTTGTGTGGAAGGGTTGCAGGAGAAAGCCTCCTCTCTCTAAAAAGAACATTGCAGCACAGCTCAGGTTTTCAAACAGGCAGACTTGTTTTACAGGACCACAGCTTGCAGTCATTGATTCAATCATAAACTCTTCTGTACACCAAAGTATTAAAGAGTCATACTGAGACCATCAGTCCGATGGCTAAAACTTGGCCAAAACTCAATCATGCAACAGCACAGTGATCCCAAGCAAAGATGCAAACCTACCGCTGCAAAGGTTCACTCAAAGTTCCGACCTGAACCTGACTGATGTAGGGCTGGAAAGTCATAGTCGACTGCTCGACTAATAGTCGACCAAAATTCTGATTCGTCGATTTTTTGCCTTGTTAATTTCATACAGTCTATGGTTAATTACAACAGGAAGAAAGTACCAAGTGCTAATGGGGGTATTTCCAGAGTACACCTTTTCTCAGGCCTGTCTTCAGAGAACACCCCCCTTGTTTTCACTATTTAGGATTAGCCCAACCCACTAGAGACAGGTAGGTAGAAGAACGTCCATGTTATTCAACGTCCAGTGGTTTATTTTTATTTTGAGCGTTCCATTTACAGTGAATTTTCAATATTTTAGTCTAATAATTGTTTATTCGTTTTATAACTGCAGGCGCACCCACCCGCAACAACGGCAGCATCCCTCAGATACACCCAGAGCACGCTGGATGTTAAGCCTCCATCATCCAAACGTATTGCAGTAATGCACAGCTTTATTACGTTTGCCCATGTCTTGATCTGGGATGTTTAATAAAGATCATTTTCCCTGAATTGCCTTTTATGTTTAACTGCCTTCTTGTGCTGATATCAGTGTATTTTCGACAATCATGGACTATTATATTGCGCAGATTCTCGTGATGCAAAACGCCATCAGAGCCGTCAGACTCCAGTTTGCCCTCCGCCTGCCGATTAGTCGATTTTTAGTCGAAATTTCAGGGTTTCAGTCGACCAAGAATTTCTTTGTTTGATTACAGCCCTTGACTGAAGTGCTGTGGTGGGACCATGAGACAGCTGTGTGAACAAATGCCCACAAGCCTGAATGAAGTGAAGCAGTCTTACAAAGGAGAGTGGGCCAGAATTCCTCCACAACAGTGCGATCAACTGCAGATCCGCTTTAGCTGTGATGACGGGCTTTGATTTATCTATTCTGTTTACCCTTTCTTTTTTTTTTCTCTAACTGTTGAGTCAATCATGAACGCCAGAAACAAGTTTGCTCGCAGGTGCACGTGTTCTGCACACTTGTGGTTGCCATACAGCAGCCAGCTCGTTCCTTAGTTTCACATGATTGGAAGAGCAGACTTGGCTTGCAGTCTTCCAGGCAGATGATGAAGGCAGCCAGCAGTATGTGTGGATTATAATTTGAGTCTTATATAAAGAGGACAATGTTCACACAGCAGCTCCCCTGACTGGGAGCCCAGGCTTTTCCGTGAGCTTTGAAATGATCTGGATCGCTCACAGTGGCGAAGTCCAAATGAAACACTGTGATGTGCGGAAGGCGCCATCAACAGTGGAGAGCAGGGTTACACATCTGCCCTGACCTCAGGGGGTTCTGAGCTGTTCCGGTTCAGCAGCGCTGTCTCACGTAGGCACGCATACTTTCTGCCAAACACACCTGTCCCTGTGATGGATTGTGGAAGGCTGGTTGCATAGCGTGCGCGAACGTGCGTGTGCATCACTGAGCTTTCACTTTCACTTACGTCAATTAACAGCTTGTCAACTTTAAATGAAAAACGCCTGAACGTTGTTTCCAGTGCTACACGAGTGTCAGTGATCATTGGTCCCGGGATGTGCCCGTGTCTGCGTTTGTGAGACTTCTACATGCAGATGCGCAGTTACAGCTCTTTTATTTTTTGAGAGACAGAGAAATGCATGACCTTAGGGAGCAGCATTTTAACTGCGCACCCTCACTGTTCAGCGCAGTATCCCACCCCAGGTAGATGAAAAAGAATGCATTATTCCTGCCTACAAGGGGCTGTCTTTGAAGTAAGTGTTTGCATAATGAAAGCGGAGTGAATCAGGATTGTTATGCTGTAGAAGTCCCTCGTGCTCTTTCTCCCTCCCTGTCTATTTCTCTCTTGTTCTGTCCTGTTTTCCTTCCTGTCGATCTTTCCTTTGTCCCGGTCTGTGCTCGTCTTGTCTTTCGTCTTTTCGCACTTTCGCCCTCTTTGGCCGCTCCCCCTCTCGGACGCGACCGCTCACACAAACACGTCTCTCGCCTTGTTCTGCTCGTTTATTATGTCCATGTTTCCATTTGTCAGGCGTCGTGATTGATTGAAACCGGAGCTGTTAAAAGGCCACACATGCACTCATTGATGCCACAGTCTCACGACTCGTTGGCTACAGTTCGATGTGCTTCTGCCAGAATTAGTGTCTCCTTGGTGAGGTTCAGCACTAGGATTTCCCGTAAAAGAGACTCTGTGGCGTGGAGAGAGTTGAAGTCACAGGGGATTCTGGGTAAAGGGGGGGATTAAAATAGACTTGCTTCTAGATCATTTGCAGCACAAACACATGCAGGAACGCACGCTCCCTCCTCATTGGACTTTTCCACATCACGTCAGTCTTGATGTACTTAATTATGGATGACTCTGGAATCTGATATTATACGAGGCCGTTTCAAAGTGCAGACTTCTGGATGGTTATGAATGTCATTTTTTAAAATGGGTTCGCTCTGTACCTATTTGATTCCAAAACAGGAAACGTATTCTTTTCTTTGAGTCTTTTGTCATCTAATTCAGCAAAGCACCGCCCCCTCCCTTCCCTTAAATCTCGCTCTTCAGGTGAATGAAGCTGGCCCACTGCCTTTGATTTTCCTGTGTCACGCTGGAGCGATTCTGCATGTCTGATTTAATTGCCATTGAAGTCTATGAATTGACAATGGATTTGCCATAATAAAATGATGCAGTTCCCAGTGGACATGTCTTTATTTGACGTGCCTATTCAATCTTAATCAACAGGAGAACTTCCAGAGTGTTGTGTGAAAGCTCCTGAAAGTGCAGCTGGGCTGTTATTGATTTGTTTGATTTTCACTTGAACATTCTTTGACTTAAGCTCCAGTGAGTTTGTCGGGTTGGGTGAATTGGTGCTTAATCTGTTTGACATCACTATTTGCTTCTTGAAAAGTCTCGCCTCTGGTCGCCAGCCTGATGCAACACAGATTTGTGGATTTCAGGTTCATTTAGATTCAACTCGTGCATCTCCCTTCAAAACACTGGCACTGGAGGAGTAACTGAACCTGTTTGGTGTCACTGTTTGTGCTAAATCTCAGCCTTTTCAGGTTTCAATGAGCTTGCTGACCTCTATCTGTGGTCTGTGCTGTGCAGAGCAGAGACAGACGGGTGTGTTTACTTGGATGCAGCCAGGGAATTCTGCTCTTTCTAATCCTCGTAGATTTGGATGCCCTGTTGGCTCGTGCATTAAATGGGCACATAGGAGGTTCGTTTGTATTCTGTTTGTGTTAAGGGGGAATTGAACAGCACTGTGCACTTTTTGATAGTTGCACCTTTCTAGTCCCACTTTGCCCTCAGATCTCGTATAATGCCTCGTGGCATTAATTCAGCATGGTGATGCAGGTTTGTGGGCAACCCCTTTATTATGCAAATCCTGTGGTTCCACCACCTCCCAGTGGCACTGTAATGGATTGAGATCTGGTGACTGCAGATGAGACTCAGTTAGTACCAAGGAGCCCAAAGTGTTTTTATCACACCTCCCCTCCACCCTGGATAGTTGTTTTCAAAAGTTCAAAGTGCAGAGTTTGGATGTCACAGCAGAGGTCCTCCATTGGAGGAGCTCATGTCCGCTAAAGCCTCAGTTTCTTGTTCTTTGTTGCTCTTGTATCCCATCTGCTTCACGGTTGAGTTGAGAGCCTGCAGATCCTCCAGATCAGGGGTGTCAAACTCAAAAAGGCAGCGGGCCTAAATGAAAAACTTGGACAAAGTCGCAGGCCAGCCTTGACATTTACTGAAAAAATGTCTATAATTGAGGAAGTTTTACTTGCTTGTGGGTCCTGATTGATGCACCAGCAGAGCATTCTGGGATTTGTAGTATTAACAGTACATGCGCTGTCTCCCAGCAGGCCTGCTCTAGTTGACATTTGGTATTCTCTCACGGGCCAAATATGATTACACTACGGGCCAGATTTGGATCTATGCTCTAGTTTATTAACTGAGGCCAAATTTATTCCCATGGCCCTTTCACTTGGCTCAACCCCTGTTTTGCAGAGGAGAGATGCCACTTTTATTTTAGGGATCAAGAACTAGTGGTCATCTAATTCTTTATTTGGAGCTTTTGGGACCATTTGAATGGTCTGATGACCACTGAAAAAGAAAAGTGCAAAATGGAGACGCAGAGCCAATTAGTGAACAGTCAGAGCAGAGCAGGAGCTTACGAGGACCAACTTAAGTGTGTGTATTTCTTACTTGTCTCTTACCAGTTTGAGTAAGCTGTAAGCAGTAATTCCAATAACTAAAAGGTTCTACTTTCATATATAATTGTGTTTAAAACCATTCAGGGTGAAATGCTTTGATGTGAATACATGTCAAACACCTGGTGTGCAGTAGCTGTGGTGGGAAGTCCGCCCGGCTGGTGCTTCCTGCTCGATCCCATCAGGTTCACTGTTGTATTTCATCTGTCCAGAGGACCAGCTGCCCCCAGGGTTCCCCACCATTGACATGGGTCCCCAGCTTAAAGTGGTGGAGCGTTCTCGGACCGCCACCATGCTCTGTGCTGCAAGCGGCAACCCTGACCCAGAAATTACCTGGTTCAAGGATTTCCTGCCGGTCAACACGTCCAATAACAATGGACGAATCAAGCAGCTCCGCTCAGGTAACCAGCTTTTTTATTCCTCTCCTTCCCTTCACTCCCAGCTTTTGTTTCCCCCTCAGGGTGTTTTTCCCTCCTCCTTTGCGTTTATCCCCCTCTACCCTCTCCCTGTCTGTCCCACTGAACCCATCTTTTTTGTTTTCTGCCCCCAAAATATATCTTTTTGTTCCTGCCCTCGTTCACCCCTCTCCTTACTGCCCACCCACCCTCCTCCTGCCGTGGTCTGTGGCTGTGTTTTTCAGCTGCTTTTCTCTGCTGCTGCTGCTGCTGTATTATAAGTTGGCTGTGTATGGTTGCCAACCCCTCTGAACTCCTCAAGGCAAACTTTTTGTTGTAAACTCCTAACTTTTCTCCAGAGTCTCTGAGGAGTTCCTGTGCAAGTCACCATCACGACCAGTTGGTTTTTTTTCGCATTGTAAAATCTTTCTGGCAAGCATAGATGCAACAAATTTCTCTGCTGTCGGTTGACACAGATGACGGTGATGGTGGCATGTATCTAAGGAATGGCCTCTTTAATGTAGCTCACTGCTGTGACTAAACACTGAAATAACAATTTGTTTTTTTCTCGTTTTTTTGGGAAACTGTCTTGTTTGGATGTGAAATTGACTTCCTGAAATTGCACTTTTTGTTACATGAGGAAATACACTAACAGAAAGTGTTGCATTCAGCAGAAAAGGCCTTATCCCATGCATTTCAGTCAGTCTTTGTTTGCCGCAGTAGTGTGTAAAATCCCAACTTGTCATAAAGTCCCCCCCCCCTCCTTGGTCCTCCCTTTGCTTCCAGGGACCAACTGTAGACCCAGAGCCCCCTTTCTTGCGATTTGACGCACTACTATCCTGCTTCTTTATGGATCACAACCTCTTTGCTTTTTGTCCTTGCTTTTTTTTATTTATCTTAATACCACGTGGCTCAACGCCCTCCTCAGGATCCCGTTTTTTTAAACTTGTTATCCATAAATAAAATTGTGTGACAGTTTATAGTGTTAGATATGTTGTATGTTGGCCTAGTTTTTCCTAAACATTGATGATGAAAAAAATAACTGTTATGTTTTGTTTAAGTGCTACTTAGGCCTGTGTAGTTGAGTTTTGCTTCATTTTTAAGGTGTTTCAACTAAGTCAACACATCTGTGCAACCAATGGTCCGATTATAATGCCATGTCTATGCTGTTCTTTTCTCTCTGTATCTTTTTTAACCACAGAGTCCTTTGGTAAGTGCTTCTGTTCCGAGGCCCACACCCTCACTGTCCACTTTTCTATTTACTACTCACTAATGTTGCTGCTCTTGCTGCTACTGCTCACCTTTACACACATTGCAGTGTTATTAAAATGCATGGCATGCATTTTACTAACAGTCACACACAATAATACACAAACACACACTCACACACTTGTCTCTACGTTGCTATGGTTAAAGTTCAGACGCCACAAACAGGACATACACACACACCAGGACACGCACACACATCTGTGTCACCCTAGAGGTAGCTTGGCCTCACCCTCACCTGTGCACCTGCAGCTTTTCCACACCCAAAGAATTATAACTCTCTCCTCACACTCACCTATTTACTTTTCCACTCGTTCACTTATTCAATTATTCTCTTCCTCACTCATTCTGTCATTCACTCACCCACTTAATCTCTCCACTCTGTTGTATAGAGTTACCAGTCAATACGCCATCAGCCATCAGCTCTAGATAGCTGTTAGGTATGCCTGTGGTGGAGCCGGAGTGGAGATCAATCAATGGCGGCCAGGCTTCAAGCTACCAGATGTTGACTGTACACTATAATGTGTGTATCCTAAGAAACCTGGTTACAGCACAGTGTAGCAGGAATGACCTCGTCTTAGATAGGTGTACTAAAGCTTAGAAAAAAAGAAAAAAATCCACCCTCTGCACTCATCTTTATGGATGTTTTTAATGGGTTTTTGGCCATTTTGAAATGAAGGGGTTGAAATACCCGCCACAATCCCTCTAACCACGGTGGTTCGTCCGCTGTTTTCTTCACTTTGCTTTTTATACGTTGGCTGCGTGCGAGCAGGTATTCATGCGACATCTTGCGATTTGACTGGCACAAACCTTTTTACGATACGGTGGCCACAGTAGATGCGATCGATGCCAACAACAATCAAAACTTAAATCTCAGAATGGTGGAAACTCACTTATACACCCTGATTGAGCCACAATGGCTTTTTTTTTCTCTGTTGACGGAAGTCCCAATAATCCTTTTTTTTTTGCTTCTTCGATATATATTCCCACAGATCGCTGTTGCCTCATCTGTCATATATTCTCCTTTATAGGTCCTGCTCTGCATGCAAAGATTTTTAATGCTTGCAATGATTTTTTTTCAGTCTTTGAGCTCAGTCGAGTGATTAGGGGCTGTAAGTCGAGTTACTCGTCTCATAAACTGTTAAAGACAAAAGCAGACCTGGACAGTCTCTGGTTTCTTCTTGTTTCGCATCTCCTAACATTTCCTGCTTCTCTCCCATCTCTCTCTATTTTGCAACAGTTTCTAAGAGCCGTTGTGGGGAAAATAATTTGGGATGGACCAAGCGAGAGCCGAATAAATCCCCACGAGCTCCGATATACGAGCCGCACGTTAACCAAGAATAGCAGATGCTTGAGTAATGAGGGAAATTTACACAGAAAGTCGAACGAAAAGAATACAGGGTCATACGATGTGATATAATATACTTTATCGTCCCATTTTTCTCAGTCAAGTACTGCACACCTAATTGCCTTCACAGCTACAACAGAAAAGTATTGGAGGGTGGATTTTATTCTTTAGGAACAAAAATGAATACATTTCATTTATATTTCTACAATATTCACATTTCAGGACATATTTAGAGTGAACCAGTCAACCTCTTAGAGACTTCTTTCTACTCCTAGAGGCACATCTGCCCTGCTGCAAGTCAATGAAACCAAATCAATAACCCATCTCCTTATTGCTCTTTCACTGTCTGTCGCTCTATCTAAGATCTGTTTTTCTCTTCTCAGGCTTATTCTGTCTTTATTTATTCTGTCTTCTTTTTTTATGCCTCCTCTTCTTCTCACTTTCTAAGGATCTATATTTTGAGTCTTTCTCTCTAATTTGATTCTTCTCCTCTCCAAGTTATCTCCCCCAGTCCCTCCCTCCCCGATCCCCTTCTCCTTCTGTGGTACTAACATTTTCTTCTTCTTCTCCTTCTCTAATCTCGTGCATTCATTGCCCACTCAGGTGGCACGCCCATACGAGGTAAGACTGCTGGGAGGACCAACATGACACAGTGGCCTGAATCTTTTTCAACCCCTGCTTCCTACTTGTCTCCCAGATCTGAAGAGCAGTTGCTGGTGGGTTTATCAATATGGGCTTTAGGACTCTGCCGTATTGGTAATACTCATCCAACTGCTTCAGATCTGCAGTAGGCACCAGAGGAGGAATTGGGGTTGAGCCAGCTTATCATCATACTATGACTACCACCTCCCCTTTTCTCATCTTTTATCCTCTCTTCATCCTTATATTTTTCCATCTCAGCACTCACTCTATAGCCCAGAAGTCCATTGCTTCCTCCCTCTCCATATTGTGATCTCTCTATCCATCTGTTTGTGTCATTTAAGATTTTATATCTAATTTGTTTCCAGTGCAAAAGCATGGTGTGTTTACAACTTGGGTTTATTCTGTTGGCCGCTTAGTTTGAGGTGATAAAATTTCTTTTTTTCAATTTCTTTTATCGTTTTTATTTTTTTTACGTCTTTTGATGAACTGACTTTCTTTTAGTTTTTGTTCCTTCTTTTTTTTTTGATGGTCTCGACCTAAGGTTGACCCAGCCCCTCCCTCTACCTTGTCTATATTTGCCCAATCAAACGTCCCAGTTTTGTTCTCCCTCCCAGCTGTTATTTGCTCCGCCTGACTAGTCCAGATGGCGAAGACTCAGGCACACAATTTCAGTGTGCTCACACTCACATGTAAATACATCAGCCCGAGCACTCACGCACACACTCACATTCCCTCATGGTTTTTTTTTAACCATCACTTTCTCTTTTCTCCTCCATTGCCAATAAAAAGCCCCAAACAACCACTTTTTTGATAAAGTTTTTCTGGGCGCTTTTTTTGCCTTACCACACCATATTTAAAGAACCTCTGGTTGACCTTTTTTTTGACAGTTTTTCTATTTTCAGGGAGCAAGAAAGGGTCCGTCTCTTCCCAAGGCTTTGCGTATGTCGTCCTTTTTTTTTTTTTTTCAATTTGTTGGCCTTGATGGAGCTTGATTGATGTCTTCACTTCCTTACTGGGTGTGTTTTAAACTGACATCACACTCCTGATCCCATTGGTGGATCCGCAAAGGGTTGGGGGATATCTTATTGCCATGGCAACGTCTTTGTCAACTTTTATCCTTGAAAAAAAAACTGATTTGCTCCCTAATATCTCGTCTCAATTTTCAGCACAGTCTTTTTTTTCTTTTTTCTTTTTTTTTTAAATATTGTATTTGTGACTGGATTTCTTCATATTTTTTCTGCTTGGTTTGTGTGTTTCTGCCTCGCATGAAGACGACATTCTCTGTTTTTATAGGCTTTGTACCTCCCTTTTAGTCTTTTTTTTTGTTTTCTTCTCACTTCTATATCAGGAAACTGACCCATGTTTGGGGCAGATTCTTATCAGCAGTGGTATAAACTTGCTCATGACACATTTTGGCTCCCTTTATAGCCTCGAGCTCCTCGCACAGCGAGGCAAGCGCCTTTGCTTAAAACTCCCTCAGACTCATAAGTTTTTCTGAGATTTTTACCATCCCTACATTGATGTGTCTGTGGATATGTTTGTTTTACCAAATCACCTGATATTTTTCCACTTCTGTGCGATTGCTCTTTTTTTCCCTCTTTCTGTCCTCTACTCTTTCTATCCTTCTCTTCATCCGTCCAGGCGCCCTCCAGATAGAGATGAGCGAGGAGTCAGACCAGGGGAAGTATGAGTGTGTTGCCACCAACAGCGATGGGACACGCTATTCAACCCCAGCTAACCTCTATGTCAGAGGTAAGATAGAAACCTTCATCAACCCAAATGGACCAGAGAACTTTAAAATCCATCTATTGATGGAAGGTGCAGTTATTTTTCCTCTTTTTTTGTTCTACCTATTAATCTTTTGGAGTTTCTATGTTTTATTACAGGGATATGATGCCATTAAGCCTGCGGTACTTTATGTTCCTTGAGCTTAATAGTCATAAAACAGGATATTTTGAAAATACCAGCTGGGCTCAGTCTTTCTCTCCAGCCATTAATCTTTCTGCCCCTCCATCTTAGCCTTTAGACCTTAAAGAAAAACCAAATTATCGTCTGCTTAAGACTTGTGTTTCTTCCCAAATCTGACAGGACTATCGCCTCCTCCGGCAGTGTCTCCCTCTCTGCCCTTTCAACACACTCGCGTTCATCTGCACAGCCACCAAATGTTTGAGTCTTGGACACGTTTTTAATCCTGGAGCATTTTTGCTCTGTTGTCTGCCCGGCCCTCTCTCAAAAAATAGCTTTTAAACTGTGGCACGCTTCTCTGAATCCAACATAGCTCCTGGGCATACGAAACAAGCGCATACACACAACTGGTTGCACACATGCAGCTTTGTCGTCCACTGTGTATGTATATATAACAAAGAACAGAAAACAGGACAGAGTCAGTGATGTGCGTCTAACAGTGCTTGCAAGGCCAGTAAAATCTTGCAGTGTTGCTCAGTGAGTGTTTGACAGGCGGTCTGTGGAGACAGCTGGCAGTGGAAGCTGCCTTGCACTAAAAGGCTTTTCACCATCTACTGTATGGCTTTCTGTCTTGTCTCCTCATTTCTTTCTTTCTCTGTCTCCGTGGTCTAACTTGTTTTCTCTCCCTGTCTCTCTGATTTTTCCCGTTTCCCCTCCTTTTCTCTCCTCCTCTTCCTCCTCCTGCCGTGCTTTGCCCTGCCTCTCACTGCAGAGCTGCGAGAAGGTTGGTACACCAGCGACTGTGTGGCTCTTTTGAGTCTCTTTTCTCTCATTAAACCTCCTCTTGCATCCGTGTGTCTTGGCTGTTTGGTTACATTTGGTTCTGGAGGTTTAAACCTTCTTGTCCAGGTTATTCCATTAAAATACACTCTACGCAGTTTTTCCCCGTGTGTGTGTCTGTTTGATGTGACGTTTTGTTTTTTTGTATCTTTTGTGTTTCGGCTCATGTAATATTTAACGTGCACACTTTAAAACGGCATTAATAAAACATTTTGATATAACATGCACCCGGGTGGTGTTGTACCAGACTGCCTGCATGCTCGCAGTCTAATCTGAGAGCTGTAAAACTTCCACTCACAGCTCATCCGACTGTATACAGACTCTGATTGTTCTCTGCCTTTCTGCACAATCTTGAATTTCTAATCCCCCCCCTCCTCCTCCTCTTGCCTTCCTGCCCTCGTTGCTGTTTGGTCCAGTACGTCGCGTTCCCCCTCGCTTCTCAATCCCCCCATCTGACAGCGAAATCATGCCAGGCGGGAACGTCAACATCACCTGCGTGGCGGTAGGCTCACCCATGCCGTACGTGAAGTGGATGCTGGGAGCAGAGGACCTCACGCCTGAGGACGACATGCCCATTGGTCGCAACGTGCTGGAACTGACCGACGTGCGCCAGTCCAACAATTACACCTGCGTCGCCATGTCGACGCTCGGTGTGATTGAAGCAGTGGCGCAGATAATTGTGAAAGGTGGGTTCCGTTGGGCCTTTTGGCGACCTGTCCAGGGTGTACGCTGCCTCTCGCCCAATGACTGCTGGGATAGTTGGATGAAGCGGGTGTAGAAAATGGATGGATGGATAGATGACTATCGTTAAAATGATTAGCATTCTTTCCCTCTATCTCCTGATAACACAGGCTACAGAATAATTTGCTGCTGTTTGAATTAAATACAATTTAATCTCATAGTAAATCTCTGTCGTTAGTCAGTATTTACAGTGTTTAATTTGTGTTTAAAATGCCTTGGAAGCTATAGATAACAAGTTTCTGAAGTGACTGGATTTGTTTTGTCTAGTTGTCAGACTAATTTTCCCCTTAATTGTTTTTCACTAGTTTTTAATTGCTGTGCAGAGATTATAGCCACCTTATCTCTCTGATGCTGAGCTGCTTTATCCCCTTGATTGTTTTCAGTTTTTTCCACACAGGACGAGTTTAAAGTACCGCAATGCTGTTGTCTCTGTTGTTGTTTTGTTTTTTTTCATATGATAATGGATGCGATTTCCTTCTGGTTTTCTCCTCCTCAGCTCTGCCAAAGGCTCCTGGCGCCCCCATGGTGACGGAGAGAACCGCAACAAGCATAACTCTCACCTGGGATTCTGGAAACCCTGAACCTGTCTCCTATTATGTCATACAGGTGAGTGTGACAGACACGTAACCACGTGCCCACTTTCTACAGCCCAGTGCTGCTGCACAGTGCTGCTGCACAGTGCTGCTGCAAGCGTGCACACGTTTCTGAGACACAGAATGTAAAAATGGCTAAAGCGCTAGGTTTTATATCAACATAAAGTCTTATTAACCGACTCAGTTACTAAGTAGGGCTTTAAAAGAAAAGAGCCTCCTGTCCCTCCTGATGGTGATAAACGCTCTCAATCTGCTCGTTTGAAATCTGGTGTCTTGTGACAGAGGGAGCCTTGAACTTAAATGTAGGAGTGAAACCTGAATTACTTAAATAGTACTGACTAAAGGCTCCATTTACAGAAGGCAAGGCACCGACGCTCACATTTCACCCTCTATATCATGGCACAGGTTTAAGTTAGTAGCTAAGAGCATGGTGTTACACAGTTTATATGTATTTATTCACACAGGGAAAGCTATAGATATGTCTCAGTTGTTCCTGAGTTGTATAATGCTGCGAAAATTGAGCTTCCTCTCCCATCCCCTGTTGTCTCCCACTTCCTTCAGCATCGTGCCAAAGGCTCAGAGGACCCCTACAAAGAGATTGATGGCATAGCCACAACGCGCTACAGTGTGGGCGGCCTCAGCCCTTACTCCCACTACGACTTTCGGGTGGCAGCTGTCAACACCATTGGTCAGGGCCCCTCCAGCGATGCGGTGGAGGCTCGCACGGCTGAGCAGGCCCCGTCCTCGCCTCCTCGACAGGTCGGGATGAAGCTGTGTTACGTTTTATAGCTCGGCTGTAATTGAAAGTGATTTGCTGCCTTGCATTCTGACTGCAGTAACAGTTGTATTAGTTTGAATATTGTCTTAAATGTGCTAAGCTGCTTATTCTCATGCTTTTTGCTGCAGGTCATTGGTCGGATGCTGAGCGCCACAACAGCAATGATACACTGGGATGAGCCAGAGGAACCTAACGGTCAGGTGGTTGGTTACAGAGTTTACTACACCTCTGACAACACTCTGCCAGTCAACCAGGTGTGTATGTCGTCAAACAAGGCTTTCCTTCATGTTTTTACAGATGAAAACCAGTTTTGTATCTATGTGTCATGCATAAGTTTGAATACGGTGTTTTGCGACTGTGTTGCGCAGTGGGAGAAGCAGATGGTGCGCAGCGCCAACTTCATCACCATCCAGGACCTGACTCCTAACAAGACTTATTACATCAGAGTGCTGGCGTTCACCTCTGTAGGAGACGGACCTTTGTCCCAGGATCTGCAGATTATAGCCAAAACTGGAGGTGAAATAGAGGAAACAATTGCTGAAAAATGTATGCAGTTATCACCCTGAGAAAAAGATTGAGAAATCCTCCTGTTCGTCATTTCTACAGTTCCATCCCAACCTTCAGAGTTTAAAGGTGAAGCGAAGTCTGAGACCAGTATCCTTTTGTCCTGGGTGGCCCCGTCAACCCAGGGTGGCTCAGACAGCCAGATCACAGGGTATGAACTGGTTTACCGACAGGTGGACGACACAGAGGAGGTAAGGACGGTGGCTGTGAGGACGGTTTTGTTGGGCTAATAAGTTAGATCATAATAGGTTAAAAGGAAGGGTGGAAATAATCTGATCTGACCGTTAAGTGTTAAAGTACCGCTTGTCTTTGCGTCTCTTCAGAGGAAAGTGAGCTTTGAGCCCACAACCTCCTACCTGTTGAAGAACCTGAAGCCCTTCTCAACCTACACCTTCCAACTGGCAGCCAAGAGTAAAAATGGAATTGGGGCGTATACTAACGAAGTGTCCATTGACACTCCACAGACACGTATGTATACTGCGCGCACTGCACAGTGTCAAAGTTTGGGTACGTCTGTGTGTGTTTGTTTGAGCGAAAGAGAAAAAAGGGTTTCAGTTTTGACAATGCAAGTGTTGAAATCCAAACAGATTTTGAACCTCAAATGCACACACATCCAAATCTGAACTCCAAACCTTTCGGTGCCATAAAGTGATATTTATAAGAGGGTCATGTTGCATTGTCAAAAAGGGCCATCAGGAATCCAGACCTAAGCTGATCTCAGGATTGATTGAAGTTTCAACAAACTTATGATTAGAGTATCTGCTCTCCCAGCTTAACCTCAGACATTGTATTTTGCACATACACAGATCAGCTGCAACATTAAAACCACCTGCTGAAAATATGATGTAGGCCCCGCCTCATGCTGCAAGAACGACCTGTTCCTTCAGCCGCGCCGGAGTAGTTTTTTCTGTACGGAGCACCAGAATGTCCTGCTGGAAGATGCTACTAACATCTGCTAAGATCTTGGGTGCGGGTGGGGGTTGTTCTGCATTAAAGATAACATTTAAATTCACAGATATATAATCTTAGTATCGTGCAACTCAGCCTGTGAGTTAGACTTCTCTTGTGTTGACCATAGTATTTCAGCTACGATAGGTGGTGATATGCCCTATTCTCTGGCTCAAAGCCTGCAGCATGAGCTTTGAAGAACGAGCAGAGTGCCTCGGCCTGTTTCAGTGAGAATGAACATATACGTGCAGCTGTGATTCGACTCCCAACTGTTCGTCTGCCTTTGAAAACATTTGATCAAGTGTGTCTTCTGTCAGACTAAAGTGTTAAAACGTGTTTTAAAAGTGTAATTAGATTTTTTTTGTAGCACCGTGTACAGGCATTAGCTGCCATCCAAATAGCATTTTCTGATTAGCTTAACCCAGATAAGGTCATATTTGAGATGAGCAATCATTTTTGACACATGCTCTAGGCTCCAGAGATGCCAAGTACGCCTTCTTATTTGGGACTTTGGGCTTGTTTTGGACTTCCAACTCCAATTCTTACAAAAGCAGGAAGGCCAAAGAAAAATTAGACGTGCTTTTGGGGCGAGGGAGAAACCCAAGTAGACTAATGCTGCATTTTGAGTGACATGGATATCTGCAACTCATGTAAACACAATAATCGTAATATTGTCTTATTTAGATTGATTCCAAAGGGTCTGAATGTTGCTGTTTATTTACACATTGCCAGTGTTTCGATTGGCGGTGTCTAATCAATTAATAACTGAATAACAGGAACCAAGGTCGTAAGGACTTGAGTCATGCTTTTGACCTCATCTATAAGTGGTTTTAATGTTGTGGCTGGTTGGTGTGCAGTGCCAAGAATTCCATCAATGATTGACAGCAACGCTTTATTTGTTGGCTACCAATCTGAGGGCTGTAAGAGGTTCAGTCAAAACAAGGTAAGAAGCCAGAGGTTTTGCACATAGACACGAAAACTCCAACACGGATCACAGAGGCTACGGTAGCCTGTGAGGACAAGTAAGTTACGGGCGGGTATCTTTCTGTATGTCAGCTCTAGTCAATGTTTTTGTGTTGCATTTCTTTGAAGTCATTCACTCGTTTTCATTAATCAAACATTTATGCCAAACGGATGTGACCCCCATCATTCAGTATCTCTGTTCGGCCATCTCGATTTCTAGTCGCAGGGTCGATTTTTTTTTTTTTTTTTTTGTACATAAGACTTCTGTTCTCCAGTGTTTTGTTTTCATTTTATGTTTCTTTGTCTTTTGTTCTCTGTCATCTGCTCAATTTCGTCCCCATTCATTCATGGCACACCTCACTTCCTCACCTCTCCACCCATCGATAACAACTTAAACACACAACCAAACAACATTTACCCAAATACCCCTCACGGTGCCTCCTCAAAACTGGCCACTCAGTTCCTTCAGCACCTCCGCAGGACATCACATGCACCAGTCCCAGTTCTACCAGCATCCTGGTAAGTTGGGCTCCACCTCTACTGGAGTTTCAGAACGGCGTCATAACGGGATACTCCATCCAATACTCCGCAACAGAGGGCAACAAAACGTCAAAACGAATTGACGGGATTCCTCCGAGAAGTTCTCCGTATCTCCTGGAGAACCTTGAGAAATGGACTGAGTATGGCATAACAGTGCGGGCGCGCACGAAGGCTGGAGACGGACCAGAAAGTTTACAGCTGCTTATCCGCACCGAGGAAGATGGTATGTTCCAAACAAAACAAAACAAAA
Source organism: Leuresthes tenuis (assembly GCF_036924035.1). Classification (NCBI taxonomy): domain Eukaryota; kingdom Metazoa; phylum Chordata; class Actinopteri; order Atheriniformes; family Atherinopsidae; genus Leuresthes; species Leuresthes tenuis. The sequence continues at coordinate 24,307,173 of NW_027325358.1, forward strand.
CAGAAAAACAAAGCCTCTCTTAGGATGGTCCGGCCAATTAACCATGGCAGTCTCTAACTTACTAACATAGCATTAATGAGCTCAAAGCACCCTAAACTAACAACCAGCTTGTTCCACTCGCTTGTAAAGGCATTTTGTCGTCTCTTAAACTGCAGTCTAAATGGATGATGCAGGTTTTTTTAAACCTCTCCCATGTTCCCCTGGTAACCACCAGAATCCTCCAACATCTGGAAAGCTCCAGCTGTTCCTCACCTCTGCGTTTTCCCTTTCTTCTAAAAAAGTTTTTGGGGGTAAAAGAGATTTTTTTTCATATGTTCCTGTCTTAAGGTAACAAACTTACCCACTAACTGCCTCAGTCTTTTCTCACCATAATCGCCTTCTGCCCTGCCAAATCCTCTCCATACCTCTATAAATATTTGGAAATGTATCAACTGTACTGAGTGTATTTATGCTGTCTAGAGCAATCTGAAATATTTTCAGTTGTGCTTCTAACGCTCGTGCTCAGTATTCCTTTTTGCCCGTGTCGTCGCTACATTTTTCTGACTCCACCATTCTTTAGAGTGCTTGTGCCAGAGTCAGTCAGATAGCAGGAAGTGGCTGGAGATTTTGTTCCTCTTTGTGTTTTTGGGTTTTTTTTGTCGCTCTTGGCAGCACAAGAGAGCTTTTTTTTTTTGATAACACCTTTGCCGACCTGACACTGTTTATCTGCTCCCAGCTACAAATCCTTTGCTATCAGCCATTCTTATCTTTCTCTACATTTGCCTCCTGCACTTCACTGCTTTTTTTCCTCCATTTTTCCTCAAGCACTCTCATTTTTAACTATTTTGGCTTTTTTCCCCAGACGTTAGGGCAGTTTAAGACCTTTTGAAGGGTTGTATTTTTTCACTCTTGGGTATTTTTTTTAATCAGCCCACTTATTTTTGATTAGACATAATTTCACTAAAGTGAAAGCCTTTACTTGAGAGTTTTGAGTGCCCATCATCTGTGACCGTTGACCTCTATCCCAAAATGCATTTTTTAGTTCCAAGTGGTCCTCCACGAGGAGTTGAGGCAGAGACTGTGAACGCCTCGGCCGTTAGGGTGAAATGGCGTGCACCGGCACCCCATCTGCAGCACGGTCAGGTCCGAGGCTACCAAATCCATTATGTGAGGATGAACTATGGGGAACCTCAGGGTCAGCCCTTCATCAAGGACATCCTCATTGATGACTCACAGGTAACACTAACGGATTAACTGCCCACTATGAATTTTACTTGAACTGTATGAGAAGCTACTTTTTGAAAACTAAATTAAACCATGAGCACAGTTTTTTTATTTATTTTTTTAATTACACTGTGATGTAGCTCATTATTTGACTGCTGTCAAGAATTTAGCTCCACCTACAGAGATGCTTACTCTGTCTATGTGGGTATTACTGTCAGTGAAAACGTCACTTCTAAATCATTAATTATATAGATTAATCGCAATAACTGTATGGTTAGTTGACTCAACTTATGGTAAGTTAGCAATTAGCTTTATGTTAGCTATCAACAGCTATTCAATTTGACTGAGAACGTCATGTAGCATGAATGTTTGTGACTAATTATAACACTGATAAGAATTTAATTCTTTCATTTAATTCATTATAACGTTATCAGCAACTTAGCTTTATACCACACATCTAACTAAGTCTCGTAATTGGCTGCATTCAGTATATTCTACTACTTATTATTGAGTGCATTATGTGGTATTTACTATGTAGATTCTGATTTCGAATGTTAAAGTTACAGAACAATTTTATTCACGATTTTTTTTTTAAAAGAACATGAACAGATAAGAAGTTGAAAAAAATCTTATTGAATAAATCATTATTACAGTAATAGTCCCATCAGTTTTTTGTTGATCTTTCTAACTGAGAGACGTGGATGTGACGTGGCGCCGCAAATCAAGACCATTCAAAACCGTGTTTTTTTTTCTCCCTTTATCTGTTCTGCTTCATCGTTCAGTGGGAATATGGTGACATAACGGAATATGTGAGTAACCCTTTTTCAACTATTTTATTCAATGGTAATAATAAACAAAAAAGCCTTCGAAATAGATGAGTCATGCTTATGAGATTGTAGCTTTAGAATCTGGATTTGAGCGAGGGCTTTTCACCCAGCTCAAGGTCTCATTTCTGCGTTTTGTGTTCATGAGCTCTGAAAAATACAGTTGACTGAGAATATGAGTCATTTGTGAGAGTCACAGTTTATGGGCTTTATCTGGAGGCCAAGAAATGGGTAAAATAATGGGTTTAGGGCTTTGATGGGGAAGTTGCGACCGTCTGTGCTCTTAAATGATATTTTGTGTTGAACGTATTGAGCTTTGATGATTTAATTAAGTTTTGTAGAACTTTGGTTTTCTTGAGATACTATCAAATCAAACTGCCAGTATTCATTCCCCAAAAGAAGCAGTTACACAAGCAGTAAAATTTGGAAGATGAATTTCTGTGTATTTCATTCTTTAGAAAAGTATTTTATGTGTAGAAATCAAGTGAATCAGAATCAGTACATTTTATTACCACTTTTTTTTATTTTTTTTATTAAAATGTAATGACCAAACTGCTCTTTGTGGATCTTTTGTAGCTGACATTGCTTCCTGTTGTCTTGCAGGAGGTGGTGCTTGGAGAGCTGAAGGCAGACACGGCCTACTCTGTGTCAGTGGGAGCTTACACTGCTAAGGGTGATGGTGCTCGCAGCAAACCTGTCACTGTGTGCACCGCTCTGCCTCGTAAGTGTATCTGCACAAATAGACTTGAGGTTTAAAAAGCGCACGCAACACACAGACAAAAATTGATAATGACTTTCAGCACCATTAATGATAATTAGAGGCTGTTAAATAATTTAATTGGTCATAATTCACTCTGTCAAACCTTGCAGTGCCAGTAAAAGGCCAGTGTCTTTAATCACACATTAATCATATTTTGCAGTTTTGCTTTGGGTTATGAAAAACATGCTTTGTAATCACCCTCTAATTATTTTTTCATTATCCCCTCCCCCCTGCTCTTGCTGTTTCCAGTACCGGAGAAACCCAAACTTATGGTCAGTGTCACTGAATCAGGCACGGCTCTGCTCCAGTGGTACCCCCCTCCCAACCCACCCACCCCACTCCTGGGTTATCGCCTCACCTTCGGACGTGTTGATGTCCTTCCCTTTACAGTGGTAGAGTTCCCCACCAAGGAGACACGCTACAGTGCCCCAGATATCCATAAGGGAGCTAGCTATGTGTTCAGACTCTCTGCCAGAAACAAAATGGGCTACGGAGAAGAGGCTGTAAAGGAGGTGGCTACTGCAGAAGATGCCCCAAGTGGATATCCAGAAAATGTTATCTCAGAGGAGGTTTTTGCCAACTCACTCCAGCTGGCATGGAAATCAGTCCCACTAATTGAGCAAAATGGGAAGATCGTGAAGTACTCTGTGCTGTACAAGGACATAAACAGTCGAGGAAATGCCTCAGAGGTTGTGGTGCCCGCTCCAGGGTCCAGTGTTTTGTTGGAGGGTCTGAGTGCCGATACTGTGTATGATGTCAGGGTGTGTGCGTTCACAGCTGTCGGCCGAGGGCCGTACAGCCCCAGTGTCCAGTTTAGGACGCACCGGCTAGATCAAGGTAGGATCACGCTCACATTCTAACAATCCATCAGCATTGCTCTGGATGCAAGACACCCTTCGTAACGATGCATTTGAGCATATGTTGCGCAAACAAAGTTCCCACAAGCACACAAACACGGACAGACAACATCCGGTGACTCCATCCTAAGTGTCCTTTTTCATTGTCTTGTCACTGTAGCCTTAAGCCCAGCATCCTTTTCTAAAAGCAAGGTAAGAGTCTTGGGTCTTGGGCATTTGTCCCTGTCCAGTCACACTATCTGCTGGTCTAAACTAATAGCTAGCTTAAGACTGGTACTAGAGATTGTAATACAGGTAAGGCTTATATGTTTCATCCAACAGGAAAAAAACTGAGCCTGCGTAAAATCATTCATGTGTTGTTGTTTTTTTTCTTTGTTTTGTTTTGTCTTCTTTGTCCTCAAGTTTTTGCCACCAACTTCAGAGTAAAGGCAGCCATGAAGAACTCTGTTCTGCTTTCTTGGGAGATCCGGGACAAGAACCCTACCCAGCCATTCACTGTAAGAAGCTTTCTAATGTGCCTGATTTAAATGCAACAAGTTCATAGATTTGGTGGCCAAGGGAACAAACCAGCAAAGGACATCCAACATAAAAGCCTTGGATTAGAAATGAGAAAGATTGAGTTATTATACCAGTTTCTAATCGCATGGGAAGATGTTATTAAGTTGTGTGTGTGTGTGAAAACGAAACCTACCTGTGACTGGAGACAACACTCCTACATTTCCAGCATTTCAATCACTCGCTTGGGACATTTAATTGAGCTACTGACCATCTCGTTGTTTATAACCAAGGGAGGGGAATTGATTTATTGACTGAAGTATGTCCAACTCCTGTGCAATAGGTGGCGATATGCCCCCTTTCTGCTTGTTAGTCTTTTTTCATTTGACCTATTATGTAACAGCCCAAAAACAGTTGACAAACTGTTTGCTGCAAATTGGCACCAGACTAAGTGGTGAACTGCACATCTTTACTGCGGTGTCCCAATGTACGAACATTTAAATAAGATCACTTTTCAACGATATTATTGCTTTTGATGTCCATTTCAAATGACCATAAATACTTTCATTTAAAGAATGTTAAAAAATATTTGCAACAGAACATTGTATTCTGGATCTCTTAATGTGTCTTAATGACAGTTGTTTGTTCATCCATGGATGCAAACTGAAGCCTGGATCTGTTGATAGTGAATTCTGCATACTTGTAATGGTGCCAGATTGCCTAAATCCAAATATGAATATTGATATTAACAACAGGTCTAAAAATGCGATGCTTCCATAGCAAAATATGGCTTCCTATTTAAAATTCCAAATGCACCATTACTGTCTTCTCAGATCCTGTATGGGAAGGGCCAGTCTGTGGAAGTAGATGGCAAGCAGACTCAGAAGCTCATTACTGGTTTGGATCCGGACACCCAGTACTCCTTTCTGCTCACCAACCGAGCCAACAGCGCTGGTGGCCTGCAGCACCGCGTCACTGCCACAACGGCTCCAGACATCCTGAAAACCAAACCTACCGTCGTGGGAAAAACCAATGCAGACGGCATGGTGACTGTGCAGCTGCCAACTGTACAGACCACAGCAAAAGTCAGGTAATGATGAGTCAAGAAAAGTAAAACTGGGGCGGGGGGGGTTTAAGAAAAGGACCTGTGCAGAATTTGCTCCTGTATAGTCTCTGCCCGAGTAGAAGATCCACGGAGCCTGAAAGGGAAGTCGTTTTATTATCTTCCTGCTGTTTGTCTATCAGCAGGGATTTCTCTGACACAATAGGCTACATGAGAGCACAAAACTGATTTATTTTATCTGGGTTTTTTTTGCCACCAACAACAAATATAGATACTGTAACAAGGAGAGGCAGTTATACATGTTCGAAGCACAGGATGAATCACTCCACTGCCTCTCACATTTTCTCATAGCCATTGTTTTCTTTTGAGTTTTTTTTTTTGCCACAAATAGCTTTTTGCTCTTTCAGCTTTTACAGACACAATGAACCGTGCTGTCTCAGATGCCTGAAGTCAAGATGACAATACAGTTGTAAGCAGGTGGAGGCTAATATCACTGTATTTTCTATATTGGATAATAATTTTGACTGATTTCAGTTTGTAGGTCACCATATCTGCTTCTGGACATGAAGAAATTTGGTTTCTGTGTCCTCATTAGTCTCTGGTTACTTATGAACTGACTGTTCCTGACAAGTTGGAAGTTGATTCACTGTTCTGAGCCAGTAAGGGATGTAGTAGCAGAGGCAAAAGGAACTGTATAAGGGCAAGCTGTCATTGCAGAACTGGTGACTTTAACCTGAGACGCCTCGTCTGGCATGTGTGAATTGCCAAAGAAGAGCAGTGGCAGGCTAACGAGGACATCTTTTTGTTTCCGATAAGCTGATATGGATGTGTGTTTTTGGTTTCTCATCAGACACGACCACCTTTGACTCTGCTGCTTCACAAATGCTTAGCAGCATAACATATTAATGAAACAATACTCAATAGCTTGTCAAATGACAAAAATTTAAACATTAGTTTCATATTCTAAGAATTAAATGAATGTTCTACCAACTGTTAGATGGAAAGGTAAATACCACTCTCTAGTTTAAATAGGAAACTCTTATCATAAACCACTAGCTTAGCCTTGCACATGAAACGTTTGAATGAATGCGAGGTTCTTGGCCATCTTCCTGACCCAAGCTCTTCCTGTTCACTTAGTTTGGATGGATGACCAGCTTAAAGAGGAGCACTCATGGTCTTAAACATCTTAAACACACAACAAAGTGAGCAAAAGGTGAACACCTTTTTCCTGCTTGTAGCATTCAGATGCACCATAAAGACACAAGTGGTCTAAATGTTCTCATTCAGGTGTATCCATGATGGCAGATAAGCAGAAGTATTCACTGACATGTCAGAGCATTGTGTTTTGCAGTTACCGAAATGCTGAAAAAAAAAAGAAATATTTATGTTATTTGTGATATATGTTCGAGGGCCTGATCCCTGCGCATGCTGCGTTTTAGGGGTTACTATGTGGTGGTGGTGCCACTGAAGAGGCAGAGAGGAGGAAAGTTCCTCAATCCCTGGGAGGAGCCAGATCAGATGAACCTGGATGAGGTGAGACGCACAGTCGGCTGGAGGCAACACAAATAAAAATAGCTGAAGTGATGATCACAACAAGCAGCTTTGTACAGGGTCATTCTGATGTAGAGGGGAATAAAGATGTTGACTAGGGCGTTAAAGTGACTATTAAAAACAGTAAAGGGGAGATGTGGCGTTTATGACATTTTTAAGATGTGTGAATAATGGCTTAATAGTCTTGCAAACATTTGTATTCTATTATGAGGAGCTGGATGGGAAAAGTAGAGATAAGAGCTGGCCATCAATTGCATGTTAAACCATAGAATGCTTTCAGGTGCCATTTCTAATATGAGTTCCAGCCTTTTTTCTAATGATCTCATCGCCTCATTATACTGTTTTCAAATCACATCTGTGCGTGTGACTTCGGTACATTCACACACACTTTATCACACCTAGTGTGTTAAATGCTGCAGCAATTCAGTCGATGAAGACGTTTATGCTTTGGAAATAATGCCCTATTCAGCCTGTTGTTCTTCACCGATGAGGGTTTCTATGGGGGTGAAATGTAATGTAAGGTAATATTTACTATATATACATGAAAATTACAACCAGCTGTTGCCCCCCATTCTCCTCCTTCTCTTTCTTTTTCTCTCCTCTGTACCACCATCTTACCGTCCTCTGCTCGCCACCCTTCCAGCTGCTCAGAGAGATCAACAGGACCAGCGTCAGTCGTGCCCTTCGCAGCCGTAGACAGGCTGGCCAATCAGATCCGAGGTCCTATGTCACAGCTCAGTTTAAGACACTCCCCCAGGAGTTCACGTTAGGTGATGGTCGAAACTACGGTGATTTCCGTAACCGTCCCCTGCAGAGCGGGCAGGAGTATGTCTTCTTTGTCCTTGGGCTGCTGGACCTCTCTGAGAATGTAAGCATGAACTCATGCACCCCCTCTGCACACCCCCTAACCGCCTCACCGCGGTGCGATCCAACTTGCTTAAACCTATTGCTTTCTTGCAGACAATGTATGCAACCAGCCCTTATTCTGATCCGGTGACCTCATCGGATGTGGATCCTCAGCCGATTGTTGACGAGGAGGAGGGGCTGTTGTGGGTGGTGGGGCCAGTGCTGGCCGTGATCTTCATCGTGTGCATCGTCATCGCAATTCTTCTCTTCAAGAGGTAAGAGTAGCGTGACGAAGGTGGGCCGTTTGAATCAGCGTTTGATTGGTGAGAGAAACGAGAGCCGTCAAATTAGTCATCGGGGATAATTATTTTGTCCTAGAGTACTTTATGCTTCTTTAAAAATCCCCCAAAACAAAAACTGTTCATTAACTCTGAAGGTTTAGTCTAATTATTTAAGGAAGCATACAAGACTGCAGAAATCAGGGCCAAGCATACAGACTGCTGTAGGGTTGGCAATTATCATCTCAATCTATTTATCTATAATACTAATCATAGCTAGGTTTAGCTCTGAGGTTCTAATAGAATGTTTTTCCCCTCACATACTGGGACCAGCACTATCTTACATAAAGAGACAGGATAAGATAACAATGTCAGCCATTAGCATCGTTCATGGTAATCATCTGTTCCTCTGGCTGGAGGTTCCTTAATGCACACAAATAATTGCTGAGACAGATGTCAAATTATTATTTGTCTCAGCAATGATCAACCTTGACATTAATCATCTGCTGTTGGAGCCCTGGACTGTTACCCGAGCTAATCTGCAGCTATTAATGTCTCACTTGTTGCTAAATTGCTGTTTGAGATATGTTGCCGGTATGTTACTGAGTGCCACAGCGTGTGCTTGATGATGATGGGTGTGCAGCACGGAGGGATTTATTTTTTTTGTCATTTACAACCACTGTTGGTCATTGTCCACCAGAGGTGATATTTTGCATAACTGACGTCTTAATGAGAGACTGATTAACTTACACGTGAAAGAGAAAATGATGAGTTCAGCTTTGCTTTTGTCCCTGATGTCCTTTGATCCGACACTAATGTTATTCATCCTTGTGTGCCCTTTTATCTACTCGTCTCCCTGTTTGGATCCAGCAAACCTGACAGGTAAACATGCACTCCTTATTACCATTTCCTCCAGCCTGCAGGCATATTTTCCTAGAAAAGCTTCTGCAAAGAATTCTCCAGAAAAAAAAGAGTGGCATAAAGTTAGGATTATGCTTGTGTTCCTTTGATAGCCATTTATTAGCTTTAAGCGTGCCGGATGGTTTCTGTTCTCTTCTGTTCATTGTACTAGATGAAGATAGCAGACATAAAAGCTATATTTGATTGTTAAGAGACATCTGCACTGGATGGGGCTTGTTCACTTTTACTGAAAGGAAAGGAAATGCAGGAGTAGGTGTCATAACTTCTGGGAGTGAAAAAAACTGAAGCCTTCCAACTTTCTAGGCAATGGGGTCATTTACATATAAAAAGCTGAAAACTAGGCAATCAAACTTCTGGAGGAAATTCAAAGAGATATTTCCTGAGAATTACACCTTTGATTTGTTCCATTTATTTCAACACAAATCTCAGAAATTTGAAGTCAGACATTAGTCAGTCTGGGAACCCGGCAGCTATTGTCTGATGGCTGTGCTTTTGAGGGCAACTGCCATCATTTCTGCACTTCTGGTGCACCTATTGGATATCAGGATAAGAGAAATCAGGGCCAAGACGTCCTGTTCCATGCACCAGTCATTGTTTAAATGAAGCTAATAAAAAGTTAAAATCGCTGTCAGGCGAGAGTTGGTGGTTTGGGGATTGTATTTCAGTCCTCTGCTCTCCACATAATGCTTACTTGCATGCAACCAAAGAGCGCTCCAACATGACGGGTCAATTATCCCAGGAGCTGAAAAACAGAAAGCAAAGAGCTTTAGGTACTGCAAAAGGCTTTTTCATAGACTAGAAATTTAGCAGATTCCCAGGCAGATAAATGCTTGTAGAGGTTAAGCCTAAGTGTGCATGCCAAAACTTTTACTCGTTTTATTGCAAAGTGTTTTGAAGGACAACCTGTTGAGGTTAAATGATGTCTGTTGTTCCAGGAAAAGGGCTGAGGCTGAGGGGAGGAAGGGCAGTTTTCCTTGCAGCAAGGCCATGTCCTCCCACCACCCCACTGATCCTGTGGAGCTGCGCAGGATCAACTTCCAAACTCCAGGTAGATTGGAGGGAAATGCATGCAGGCAGAGCACCACACGCAGTCAGTATTAGTTGTGCCGGTGAGGTTAACCGTGATGTTGTTTCCCCTTTTCAGCCTACCGAGTATCAGTGTACCGCGGTTATCGCCGTTTGTCAAGTTAGTTGGTCTCAGTGCAGAACAGAGCTTTTTCTCTCTGCTCCCATTTTTTCTTTCCTTCTTTCTTTCTATCTTCCTTTCTTTCCCTTGTGCTTCATCGTAACCTTTCATCCCATATGGGGTGAAGCTGCTTGAATTAACAACATTTTGCCGACACTTTTTTAAAATCACCTAAAGAAAAAAAACTCATGCTGAATTTCTAACTGCCTGTGTCATCGTCTTTTTTTTTTTTGTATCTTCACCAGCAGTGTTCATGTACTCTGAGGACGTGTTTTTGTGCCTCAGTAACTTTCTGAACACACACATTGTTCTCTCAAGCCTTTCTGGAAAGAAAGTAGTCACTTAACAAAAAAAAACACACTTCCATTTGCTTCCTGCGCTGACCATGGACAGAACACTAAACAACACCTCCTTTGAGAATCCCAGCTCTTAACATTTTCCTGCTGTGTGGTACCTGTATCAACACAGCTTGTGTTTTTTCTGTGCTCGGCAGGCATGGCCAGTCACCCGCCCGTCCCCATCTCTGAGCTGGCAGATCACATTGAGCGCCTCAAGGCAAACGACAATCTGAAGTTCTCTCAAGAGTATGAGGTAGGAATGCTGATCACCTGCCCCTGACCATCTCTTACTTGGGAAATTCATCCAGTTTTTTTTTTGCAGTATTTCTAATCGACTTTCAGTTGCCTCCATCGTTGATTCATCACCTTAGAACAATGCAATACATTTAAAAGGACATTTTCCTCTCTCCGCTATCCTGTTGTCATCCATAGATCTACAAAACGACATTTAAAATCGCTAGAGAGTTTGTTTACAGCTCACAATAGGCTCGGCTAGGAGCAAATGTTCTCTGAAATTGGAAAAAGAAGAGAAGACACTTCTTGATTACATTCCTTAAGCTGGCAGCAGAGTTAATGCGGAGCAATAATGGCTTCGTGTCTGTGATAACAGTGAGTTGAACTGTGGCACTGAATTTTTTATTTCTTTTTTAAAAAGCACACACATCAGCAAAAATATTTCCTAACATGCTGGCTTTATTTAGCAGCTAAGGCTAGCATTACAATAAGCTCCACAGAGAGCCGTTAAAGAAGTAGAAATGTTTCTTTTGCTCGCAGGGTAAAAAAAAAAAGAAACTCTGCTGAGACCCAAAGTGCCTCTGGGTGAAGAAGGAGACACAAGGCTCTAATTGGCTACCACAACAGAGAGACAGATTGTGTGTGGCAGATGTATAGAGGAACCAGGACACATGAGGCAAAAAGTAGAAAAACAGAACGAGGGGGTGTTTCACGGGGGGGGAGTGTTGGGAGAAAGGACGAGACAGCGAGGGAGAAGCTGTGTGAGATCGTGGTGAGAGTTGGAACCACTCCGTTTAGCCTCACATTCTCTTTGCATGACTGTGCGCTTTGTTCGGTGCTGAACCCTCAATGAGGGAACAAGAGAGATGGATGGAAGAGGGACTGAGGGAGCGAGGGAGGCCAGAAATGATTGCGGTGTGATAATCAGACACACATGATGTTGGCAGCATGGAGAAAGCCGTCTTAAACTCACACATACACACACATGCACTTATCCAGCTCTACTCTTGTCCATTTTTCTCCCCGACCAAACCATAATTATGTGTCGTAAAATATTCAAAATTGCTAAATTGCTCTAGCTCTCCGCTCTTTGTCCCTCTCCATCGACAGCCCTGTAATGACCTCATGTCTGCCTCTTCCAGCTAGCAGCGATGGTTACACTGTAATTACCCTCCAGGAACTTAATGGTCTAACACAACCATCCACTCTCTACCAGTGGAATTTATTGGTCTTTTATCATCTTTGTCTGCTTTCTGATTTCTCTGTGGAAAGTCTTTCTTGAAAAGGGATACCATAAGTAGCTATGTTCCTGCCTGCTATCTGTAAATCCTCGGTATTCTTCAATTTGTTTCTGATGGTGGGGTGTTGATGCAGCAATGCCGGACGATGGCTATTAGAGCAAATTCTTAGATAGAATTAGTGTGCATCCCAACAGTCAATTCTGTGTGTCGACTTTACTTATGATTTTATGAGAGATTTGGACAACGCTAACCCATACGTCCATTAGTATTTGAACAGTGACATCATTGTTGTTTGTTTGGTTTTTCTTCTTTCTTTTTTTTCCTTTGAGGTAATGAAGTAATTGAAGTTATGTATCTTGTGTTTGTGAAAGCGGCCGATGAGTGCCGACTGGCACAGGAAACTGGTCTAAAATGTGGAAGATCTTTTATACAGGTCGGGCACAGTAGGGGTTGTTGTTATCTTTTTACAGACGTCAAAGATAAAGAGAAGAGGGCCAAATAGATTGCTAAAATTCACAGGGACAACTGGAATCTGAGCCCAACATTTGTGGATTTTGCAGAATTTTGGAGGAAAAGTCATTATTGTACAATATTCCATAAACTCAATGGGAGGTTCATTAGTTTGCCGTGACAACCTTAAAGTAACATGAAGAACGCGTTCTGCAAATTAAATTTGTACAGAGAGTGACTTTTAGATGTTGCTCCAAATATTTTCATTGCAAAGGTTCTAAGTAAATACTGTTGGTATGCACCTGTAATTATACTGTCACATCATTATCCTTTTGGGTCTTCGTTGTCTTAATTTTGCTGACAACTCTTGCTTTAAAGTCTGACCGGGCATCCGGGCTTTTATATTCCTATTGGCTGTAAGAAATGGTGCATATATAAACCCAGTTTCTGGCGAGGAAAGTCATGTCCAGAGTCCACTGATTCTCCAGTTGGTCACTGTTGACCGACAGCCTTTAATTTAACATGATATTTACTTATTATACTCTCAGTCCAACTGGCACCAGAAGCCATGTTGAATATTTTGTTACTCGGTGTGTTTAGATGGAAGAGAAGCATATGTGCTGTGTACAGCTGGTGAACTTTAACCGGTCAGAGCAATGGAGCACTACCAGCTGAGCCAGTTGACAATTCAAAGTCTTTCTTGTCAGGAGGAAAAAACATTTCTCCCACCCCAAAAAAAGGCCTCCAGCATTCTTCCATTAGTTTCTTTTAACTAAGAAATGCTCTCTGGTTCTAATATAACAAATGCTTCAGCAGCATCTCTGCCAGCCTCTTTAGGTTTCTGCAATTGCTCTCCATTGTCACACCTTACAGGTCTCTGAAGGATCCTAATTTGTCTTTTTAACTGTACCCTTTGCCAAAAACACGCAGTTTGAGACCTCAGTGCGATTTTACAGGAAGCCAGCAGCCCATCAGGAAGTAGTCTCTGAACACCGCTGCAATGGATTTCCAATAAGGCCGTCAAGGTGCAAATAAAATATGGAGCTTTTAATTCTTGGGTTCTAACAAACATATTGCTCTAAGCATTTAGGAATTATGGTTACTCTTTTTTTTTTACAGGCAAATATTAATTTCACTAAAATTGAGTCACAGTCGACAGAGACTTTTGAACCATGAAGATGCATGATCTTACCACCCTGCAGGGATAGAATATTGGCATACAAGCTGCGAATAAGTATCCACTGATAGCTACATTATGAAATAGCATTTTCAGCAAATACATTTCTTCCCTTCATTAGAAGCCAATCATGCATCCTGTGGCAGTTCATCTGTTTTACTCACTGCGTGTGTCCATCTGAAAGCCATTATCTTTAATTACACCAAAATATTTCAACTTCATGTCTGTGCTTTGCTCTGACCGTCACTTTTGCTTGTTGCAGTCCGTTGACCCCAGTCAGCAGTTCACGTGGGAGAACTCCAACTTGGAGGTCAATAAACCAAAGAACCGCTATGCCAACGTCATTGCCTATGACCACTCGAGGGTTATACTCTCCAGCATCGAAGGTAAGACACACTTCCACCGTTTTGGGAATGTCCAGAGCTTTTTTAAAAGGCTATTTAAGTTTTATGATGTGGTTGCAGAGATACAGTTCGGATGATAAATCAGATTAGCTGTGCAGTTCAGATGGATGGGGTTACAGTGGGACGCTGGACACATTGTATCACCAAGATGCCATAAATATAGCAGCTAGTCGTAGCTAACGCCAAAGAAAATATAGCGAGAGCTTAGAGCTAGATCAAGTGAAATGGATCTGTACGGGCTATTTTAACATAGAGGTACAAACATTATAGTGAAATGTTAAAATGGGTCTGTTTGGTGTTAAAGAAGACAGGAAAGGTCCAGAGAAATTCACTTGTAGAGTTAGGAGAACCGAGCCTGTGTGCTGGTGAGTTACTGATGTTAGCTAACGGTTACCAGTGCTGCTAACATTGTGTTCAGAGTTCTGTAACGTTTGCTATCACAGATCAGAGAACGACAACACGAGGGGGTGACCATTTACGTCCGGAGTAATAATGCTTAAGAACTTGCTTGTGGGCTGTCCGTCCTATCACGTCCCGTTTAACATGAAGGGAAATGAAAGAAGTGTTACAAACCCCATTTTCTGAGAAGTTGGGATGTTTTCTAAAATGTAACAAAAAGTCAAATCAGCCATTTTTTTGGTTTGTACACGAGTACAAAGGAAAATTTTTTCACTGACCAACTTAATTGTATTTAGAAAATTTAGACATCTAGAATTTGATGCCAGCAGTAAGTTTACCATTACACACATTTACATGACAATAGAAACTAATTTAGTCTGACTGAAACAGTAAGAAATTGAGCTTTTCAAGGCCTGACAAGCATACAGAGATAATATGATGGGGTTCAAATCACTCCTGCAGCTATACACTCAAGTAGACTCAGATTGAGTCAAAGCACTCCGCACATGCTTCAAAGTCAGTGTATGTTAATAAAGTCCCAACAAAGATGCTCTCGCTAACATATGTTTCTGTTCTTGTTGTCAGTCGGCTGAACTTGTCAAAATCTGCCAATCAGGACGATGTGACAACTCACTGTCACTGAAAGCATTTCACCTAAAGCAAATCCTGATTTTAGAACTGCAGCTTCATCTGATAAAATCACAATTCGAGTAACTTAAAGACTAGACGTGTGCATTAATTTGGCTATTTTCACGTGTATGATGATCTCCCTCAGGGAAAGTCAGGAGTGGCATATTTTCTTGAATGTTAACCCAAACAGTCCACAGTGTCGCTGAGTCTGACATTTTTTGTCAGTAACTTGAAAGGATTCCAGTGTCGGTACACTGGGACGAAGGTATTATCCTGATGGTGGCTAAAGCTGACTCTGCAGAGTCGATATACGGTTTCCACCTTGTGTAACGCGGTTTCAGGTTATCCTTCTGGAGGCAGCAGCTGCTGACTGTGTTGATTGACAGTGGTTTTCAAAAGAACTCCCAAACCCATATAGCTGCTGGCTATATTGATCACGGGAGGACATCATGGTTTCTCAAGCAGTGTCGCCTGAAGGCTCGAAGGTCACGTACATCTGACAGCGGTTCCCTTCCTTGGCCTTCACCTGCTGAGATCTCCACAGCCTCCCTGAATCTTTTCACCTTGTTATGCACTGTAGATGATGAAAGACTAAAGTCCATTGCAGTTTTTTTCTTTTTACCGATTTAATTTTTATTTTCAATGTAGAAACTTCTCAACTTTTCTACAAAAGGAGTTAGTAAATCAGCATATATAAGGGAAAATAATGAATGAGACTGTACAGTTGCCATCTATGTGGAACTGGCTCTCTCACCGTTTGTTCCCATCCCTCGCACAACACCTGCTCCAGCGCCAGAGGCTGCTGCCAGTTGTGATACAGAAGCAGCTGTGTACACGGATCGTACAGCTATCACAGCTATAAATCTCGCATGGTTCTGGCTTCAGCATCCCATTTGGAACTCTGTCAAATGCCGTCAAAATGAGCACCACACATGATCTCATTTTTTATTTTACAGGTGCATAAGTGAACCTAAGTGCTTAAATAAGGGCAATTTATTCTTCTCCAAGAAGTCCAAGTCCAGTGACTCACAATCTACACCAGCATTCATAAGTGAGGCTTCATCTCTTCGGAAGGCACAAAATGCACCCAAAGCAGAATGCTCCAGTAGCTGTAATGGATCAGAAACACTGTGGGCTCTGCGTCCTGAAAGGCTGGAGCTTGTGCAACCAGCACAAAACACAGTGATTCACTACAGAAACTGCTAAAAAGAACAAAGAAATATGTCACTACTACTGAGACTCACAACCACCTCCTACTGCATGGAGTGCTAAAGCAGCAGCAGCTCCCTTATTCCTTCGAAAAACAAGCCTTAGAATACTTTTTCTTCTCAATTTTTCTGCATTTGTATCTCTGAAATTCTTTATGAAGTGCACATTTCCCACAAAATATAATGTGTATATTTTAAGAATAATAGAAGTCGTCTGTTGCTCTTTATTCGTTAAAAGGTGTGTTTCACCTTCAGTTCCCATACAGCAGATACAAAGTGGTGTGCCGCTAAAAAAAAACATTCTAACAAACTTCCAGTGTACGTTTGTTTCACATTACACCACTGACTTAGTCTCACTCTTGCATGATTTGATTTGTGAGGAGATAAGTTACGATCGCTCTTTATTTAGACTTATCTTTGATACGCTCACAGTTTATCCATTTCACTGAATTTGGGCCTTTTTGAACGGTTTACAACGAGAAGAAAAAAAATGCCCTCAGTTCTGTTCTCATTGAGCATTTTGAAGCGCACTCACCCACCTCAGCTGGGAAAGACCTGAGGCAAAGAAACTGGCAGCTCCACTGTGCAGAGAGGGAGGCAGTGGGAGGCCAAACCCAAACAGATGAGCCTTATCTGGGCCGAGCATGTGTGAGAAGCCCTTCCACCCCCGCCTGTCCTGGAGCCCTGGCTGTCTGTCTTTCTTTCAGCTTTGAAAAACATACACTCTCGAGTGCATCCAAACACACAATAGCGCATGTTCACCAACGCATGCACCCATATACTGCCCAGAATGTGCACAAGCACAGATATGCACTTTTTTGCTCCCAGTCTCTTTCACACATTCATGAACACACAATCTGTGCCAAGCCCGCACAGCCACCAAGTAACAGGAAATGTGTGTGTGTTTGTTTTATCTCCATAGTGCTTATGCTCCAGTCCCTTGCAATAAAGTTGAAGCACATCAAAGCATTTCGGCAAGCTGTCTTTTAAAGACTGAGGCTGATAAACATATGTTAGAAGTTGGTCTTACTGTCTGTCCCCATCCCACTGAAACTAAGTTATATAAAAAGCCTGTAGACCTCTTTCATTTAAATGGGTTTGTGTGCATCTGTGGGGAATGGTCAATGTTGGATTGGAGTTTTACAACTGCATGAGACTGAGTCATGCTCATACAGTAAAGTAAGCTGTCTCAAGAGAATCAGCTTCAAGAGTTTCAGTGGGAGCTCTGCTGGCTCCCTACTGACTCCTATCTTTTCAATGTAAACCGTTATCAGAGGACAGCCTCAGTTCAGTGTCCCACCTCGGCAGAAATGGGTCACATCTTAGCGTATGCATCCATGTTTGAGGGGTCTGTTTGTCTGTCTACTTTGGTGTTTTGATGTATGTGTGCATGTTTGAGCTGTGACTCAGTGATTTTTGGGATTATAGTATTAGGCCCTAGATGAGCAGGCCTGATCCCAAATCAAACTCAGACAGACGGTCTCTCACATCACACACTCACACACAATCCCCTCCAGGACAAGCAGTGTCAGCCGAATCTTACACAGAGACTGCCTGACAGTCATATTGCCATTCAAAGCGACACATGTAGAGTATGCTCAGATTAGGCCCATGATCGTCTTAGCATGTATTATTAAACAAGAAGACGGAAGAGTCCAACACCAGAGGACGCTGGGCCCAGTGAAATCATTAATCCCCCCCACCATGACCCCAGACGATCCTCACCCTTTATTACTTTGACGTAAACCTGCTGTCCAAGCAATAGACTTTGAATAATCCATTTCCATTTTTTTCACCATAAAGCTGAATTAAAAATATGTTTTATTTGTAAAGAAAATCACAGGGTTGAAGAATGTTGTAGTGTTGTCATTCATGAAAGACTGCAGGTTTTCAGAACCAGTTCCATCTTTTACATCTAACTGGTCACCTGTGTCTCCCTCCCAGTCTTACCAGCTTCAACTCAGCTCAGCTTTTTCTCCTTCCCTCCCTCCTTCCATTGTTTTCTTTCTGCTCATTCCTTCTGTCCTTCTAACTTTAGCTTTTGTTCTCCTTATGCAGGCGTTCCTGGCAGTGACTACATTAACGCAAATTATATTGACGGTTACCGCCGTCAGAATGCCTACATTGCCACTCAGGGCTCCCTCCCTGAGACCTTTGGGGACTTCTGGAGGATGGTCTGGGAGCAGCACACAGCCAACATAATCATGATGACAAAGCTGGAGGAGAAGTCACGGGTAAGACGATGTGATAGAATGAGAAGGCTTTAACAAAGAGCAAGGACAGGGTTGGATAACAGCACTCCACCAGAAACGAAAGAGTCAACAAGGGGGCATGGAGGAAGATGGGATAGTTGAATAGGTAAATTTAAATAGAGGGATAACTGAAGAGGTTAGCACATGCCTGAACACAAATGAACATGGGAAAGTAGGAAATGGTGTACCTTACAAGACCGGCATGATAAATGGACCAACCAGAACTTTGAAAACTAAAATGTTTTTTCATTTAAATTGCTTATTTATGAGCTTCAAATCAAAGGATAGATGGATTTTATAGTTGACAATTAATCTGCATGTCTACACTGGGAAAAAAGATTGTGTTAGTCCACATGTAAACACATTTGTGTGACCGAAATCGCACCAAATCAACTTTCTTAAAGCCTGACTAACACTACTCCTACACGTATGCACTCTGCTGGACTCTAACTGGCCAGGGTGCCTTGTACATGCTCCTTTTTTTTTTATCTGACAAATGAGTTAAAGAATCAAAGGTAGATATAGTGAGTATTGTGGGGGATATGATGAGTGTGGTACGAAACTGGATGATAAAGTATAATCAAAGAATATATAACATTTGTATGATATATAGATATAGTGGAATAAGATCACACTTGTGTACGGTGGCTTGTTTTAAGGAGGGTAGGTGGCTTTGACCGGAGTGAGGAGCGGCAGGACAGTCCAGGAAATCAGGACATCAATTTCTTCAGGATGTGGGAGAACAGTTGCCACATTCAACAGAAAAGCACAGGCAGGGAAAAGACCTGAGAGGCAGAGCTGAGATTTATTATGAAGGACTAAAATACTTGGAGGAGAGTAAGCTAAAAAGCTCCAAGCATCATTGTGGCAAGTTATTGAACATCGTGGTTAAGTAAGAGTGGCCATGTGAGGCTGAATGTGGTGGATCAGAATAGAATAGAGTATATTGGAAAGTGAAGCTTGAAGGGATTACAGACACAGCTAAACTGGGGTCGGTAATGAATTAGAATGTAATTTGGTTTCAAGGCGTTTTGCTGTTGTTAACAGATTGTTCACTAGAGTAAAAATCCAGTGTAATGAGAATGTCAGATCAGACTGAAACCAACAAGAATGGCTCCAGGAATGAATCATGACAAAGTGCTAACCAATTAATGTCCACAGTCCTTTTCAGAAAATGATCCTTTCTTCCCTTCTGTGCTTCTTTCCCTATTAACCTGTGCCTTGTGTTAAAACTGTTTTCCTTTTCAACCTTTTCCAATTGTCTCTGTTGTGTCTCTCTGACCCTCAGATGCCCTCTTATTTCTTCTCTAAGGCAAGACCTCTCTTTCTCTCCTTTGCTAATCCCTTTTTTATATACAACCTTACCTCACATGGTTTTCCCTTTTACCTTTTTTCCTCTACTCAGTGTCCTTCTTTCTTTTTTTTTAACTGTTTCCCCTTGCTTTTTTTCTTAAAATAAGAAATAGCCACTGTATTTAGTAAGAATGCACTTCTGTTTTCAACTTCCTACAAGGCACCCATCGTTAACTTGGTCTGCAATGAGTTTTATGGTAGCCACTGCAGTTCAGAGACAGTGCACATCGGTGTCCACAGTTTGCATGCCTGCCTTGTGATTATATAGTATTTCCTTTAAACTCCACGCACAGCTATAACATTATGAAAGCATTCAATTTGAATATATTTAGCTGTTCATTATCTACCCACTGCTGTACCTCTCCACCTACTGTTTGAGGGAGAGGTGGGCTGCTCGTCAGAGAAAAATAATTTGATCTCATGTAACATCTCTCAAAACTACACCATCGTGTGTTTGCCCATTACCAGCACAGATGATCGCAGATGGTGCCACTGTGGGACTCTTGCCAATATCCCTCCTTTTAGCACAAATCAAACCGCTGTCGTGCTGTTAACCCACAAATCAACAGATAATACAGACTTCACACCAGGTATTTTCTGCAATCCGGTGCAGTCGCTGGCAGTGTGTGCCCCCCCCCCTCTCCCTACGTGGACAACCATTTCTGTAAACACTGTGTCTCAAGGTCTGGTGGGAAAACAACAGTTGGAAAGCTGTAATTACAGCCTGAACATCCCAGGCCAAAATGCATAATCCCCAGTCTGGAGCAGTGGAATGCAGAGCAAGCTGAGCTGAGCTCCCTGCTGTCTTTGATGTGAGGACTGGAGGGATCAGCACGTTACGTTTGGTTTGGCCTGATTCTGCCATGGCCCCCTCCTCCCCCTCTTTTTTTGTTTTTTTTTCCCATCTCCGCTGGGATTTTTTTCCCCTTTCTCCATCTCTGAGGCTGAGCTGACAAACTACTAATATGACTGCCCTATACTGGGGAATTCTAAGTGTTTTGGTGGTTAGGGATGCTGGGATTTGGTGTGCTGTGAAAGCTGTGTTTACATTTTTAAGGCTGGAATGTGGGGAGATGTACAATATGTGAAGGCTGAACTTTCCTTTACTGAAGCGCAGTGACACATTCATGTGAGAACCCATCAGCGTGTGGCAACAAACTTTAACCGAAAGCTGTGAAGTTTGAAGATCCCTCTCCCCTTTATTTATCTTTGTCAATCTTCACTCCACATTACTCACTTACCAAAGCCCTTTCTCACCCACTGGACTGTCTCGATACATTTGCACATTTGTTTTCCAATCTTTGCTATTTATATTTTGCAAAATTTCACTGACCTGCCTCATCCCCTCCCTCTTTTTTGACCCTCAACGTGTGGGCGCTTTCTATCTCTCCTATTACAGAAATGTGCAGCCAGAGATACAAACTATCCCACAACTCCAACAACGTCTCCTCTTCTCCTCTCACAGGTGAAGTGCGATCAGTACTGGCCGACACGTGGCACAGAGACCTACGGCCTCATTCAGGTCACTCTGCTGGACACGGTGGAGCTGGCCACCTACTCCGTCAGGACCTTTGCTCTTTACAAGGTAACATTTGTGGTGGTAAAGAAAGGGGTTGAGTGTATTTTGACGCAGTGTAGTGCAGATATTTTGTACTTTTGCGGTTAGTTGAACTTTAAACTCCACACCAAAGGGAGCTTGTCCCTCCCACAAAAAGAAACTGATCCTGAACTTCCTCAAATGTCTCTTTATGTACTTTATGAGTCCAACTGCACAGAACGTGCCATTCGCAGAAAGCCTCGACTCCTTCGGCCGGGACAGTAAACATAACAGCTGTGAGCACAGCACCAGTTCAGGGGGACAGGCAGTAAAGTTGCTTTTTATAGTGATCAGCGTTGTTCATAGTTTGGAGGGAAAACTGCAACAAGTTTTAAAGCCCCTATTTGTGTGTCTGATGTCAGCAGAGTTGACAGTGAGAGCTGAGCAACATCACACATTTATCATCATTTCATGGGACTTTTATAAGGGCTTTTTAAACATTCATAAAAACTCACTTCTGTTTTCATGGGACCAACATGATTCATAAGATTTTCATGGATAATTTTGTGTTTTAATCATTAGTTGTTGAATCAACCAGTTTTTTACCTAAAAATCTGCTCCACATATCCAGCAGTACCTTTCCAGATACAGTCATGTAAAAAGAAGGTGCGCGCTCTCGCAAAACTTGTTTTACGTAACAGAGCGAAACAGAAAAATCAGCTGGTCCTCTCCGTGATTTAATGGCACTTTGCTTGTCTGCAGTATTTGGGTGTGTGTTAACACAACGCCAAGGAAGAAGGGCGTCAAAGAGTAATAATTGTTGCTTCCCATCAATCTGGGAAGGGTTGTAAGGTATCTCTACTGTGAGAAAGATTATTCACAAGTGGAAAACATTCAGGACAGTTGTCAGTCTTTCCAGGAGTGGACGTCCCAGCAAATTCACCCAAGGTCAGACCGAGCTACATCTCAGACTCAACGGGCCTCAGTTAGCATGCTAAATGTTAAAGTTCATTACGTTCAAGACTTTAGAAAAAGACTGAACAAGTATGACTTTTGGAATGTATGGAAGGGTTGCAGGAGAAAGCCTCTTCTCTCTAAAAAGAACATGGCAGCACAGCTGAGACTTCTGGGACAACATCCTTTGGACAGACCAGACCAAAGTGGAGAGGTTTAGTGACAACGCAGAAAACCAAACACAAAGACCTCATATCCACCATCAGGCACGGTGGTGGGGGGGTGATGATATGGGCTTGTTTTGCAGACCTGGGCTCCTTGCAGTCAAGGTTAACCGTGAACTCCTCTCTACACCAAAGTGTTCTTTTGTTAGATGTCTGTCTGACAGCTAAATTCTGTGCTGAAACTGCGTCATACTGCATGACAATGATCGTTTGTTGTTGTTCGCCTCAAGTTGTTTTTCCCTCTTTTTCAGACCCGGGTAAAAACCAGATGATTTTTTTTTATTATGCCCTGATATGTTAAAGCTTAGAATTGACAGAGGGGTGTTCTTTCTTTTTCACATTTTGAGGTTCTGCACTCGAATCATCCTATGAGTAGCAAATGTGAACATCTGTTAAAGTCGATTATCGACACTGTTGAACAGCAGCTCCTAAGAACTAGATACAAAAGACCGTAGCCTGGCAGATATTACAGTTCATGGTATGTGGTTAATACTAAGAGAAGCAGTAAAATATATTAATAACTGTCTCGGAAAAATCCCGTCTGACTGACAGTTTTACTGCAGCACCCAGGTGTTTTGGGAAAGTACTCGGTCATGTTTGGATTGTCATGTTTTTCTGGATTTACATCCCCAGTAAGTCCAGCTTACTGATGTATTCGGTCCCAGGTTTTTAATGGGATTTGTTGACATGAAGAAAACTACAGAATGACTCCAGCTTCATCATTGATACTTTTTCTTTGTGCTCATCCAGAGCGGCTCCAATGAGAAGCGGGAGGTTCGTCACTTCCAGTTCACAGCCTGGCCGGACCACGGGGTGCCTGAACACCCCACCCCATTCCTGGCCTTCCTTCGCCGGGTCAAGGCCTGCAACCCTCCGGATGCAGGACCCATGGCTGTTCATTGCAGGTGTGTCTGCATTTGCGCGTTTTCACTTCACAGTCAATCCATTCTTATCGCTGATTGAACAAAGATTATTCACGATATCAATCCAGCAGACCCCAAATTAAACAAATCTGATCCTTAAAACACTTATGTGTAATTTTGGGTTTTACTTGGCAACGTAATTTTAAAAAGGCTGGGAGTCCAAGGGCACTTGTTTAAAATCACTTAGAGGCCTTGAACAAAAATAAGACTGACCTGCCATTATGCAAACCCCAAACCTCCCTCTCTGGCTCAGACACCCACATTCCTTTCGTAACAGCATCCATCATCGTGAAAATTTCCCATGATTAGTTTTCACAGTTGACAATTCACCGTTTAAGCTGCTGGTGGATGTGGGTTCACAAGTTTATATTCAAATGAGCTGCTGTCTATGCAGCAGAAGCCTCGTGTTGGATGGAGGGAGATTCTGGAAACTTGTCATTACTGTCTTGGCACAGCACTGAGCTGCAGAACTGGATAGAAGCTGCTATTTTCTCTTACCAAGGAGCGAAGAGGAGAAGAAGGAGGAGGTTCGGGGAGGCAGCATGGAGCAGAAGCTCTCAGGAGGAAAAATTAGTGGGGTGGATAGATGTGGAGGATGAGAGGGAGGAAAAAGGGATTGAGACGATGATTGAGAGAAAGAGGTAGCGGGGGACCAGGAGTTAGAGGAGATTTGTGCAGAATGAGAGGGAAGGTGAGGTCAAATCCAGGACGCCATGAATGAAAATGATGAATTAAACAGAAGGCAAGGTGGATAGAAAATGGGGTGTGAAAAGAAATGTACAAATGTGAGAGTGAAAAATTGGCAGCGCTGGTGCGAGAGTGCTGGACGGGTGCTTAGGGAGAAGATAAAGAGGCAGGGAGATGGGGGCAGGAGGTTGGCAGGAGAGGAGCTCTTCCTAATCTGCCGTCACAGTCAGATGGAGTATCTAACAGGATTATCAGTCAAATTTAATTATCCCGCCAAGACTCCGTCATAATGTGCCTTAACATATCAGCCAGCCTCTGTATCAAACAAAGGGCCTGAACCTCATTCCACCTGAACAACACACACACACACACTCACACACACACACACACACACAAGCAGAGTGGTATTAATTTAACCGTATAAAGGGTTTTTATTCACTTGCACAAACTTGCTTGGTCAGGTCATCTCACCATTTAGGAACCAGCACAGCAAAAATATGAAGTGTTTGGGTAGGCAGCTAAATGTATTATATTTCTGGATTATATGTCGATGGGGATGATACCTTCCTAATGCCAGTGAGGCAGTGATGCTGACTCATCAATCATGTCAGATTTTCTATCCTTTGTTGCAAATGTTGCTGACGGGCATCTTTGCCACATTTACATGATTTAGGCACAGTCAGTTAGAGCTTTGCAGGGCCAGATCTACACCAAGTAGAAGAAAAGCAGCACACACGTGCCCGAAAAATACTGTTGACTTCCCAAGTTAGGTGAGGAAAGCTCATCACCGTCCGCCTCTGGTTCTCTTCTCCCCTGTTTCGGCTCAGCGCTGGAGTGGGCCGCACCGGCTGCTTCATCGTGATCGACGCCATGACGGAGCGCATCAAACACGAGAAGACCATCGACATCTACGGCCACGTCACGCTGATGCGCTCCCAGCGGAACTACATGGTCCAGACAGAGGACCAGTACATCTTCATTCACGACGCGCTGCTGGAGGCGGTGACCTGTGGGAACACCGAGGTCCCCGCAAGGAACCTGTTCTCCTACATCCAGAGGCTGACGCAGATCGAGCCAGGAGAGAATGTCACCGGCATGGAGCTGGAGTTCAAGGTGAGCACCAAGTGATTGATGGTGGTTCAGTAAAAAAACGGTGATGATATTGTAACACCTGACCAGTTAATAGGGGAGTGCTGCCTTTTTCTTGCCCCTCTGACCGCTTAGGTGATCAGACATTAGTGTTCAAAGGTATTTTAAAGTTGGCACTGTGCATGTTTAAAGCCTGATCAGAAGCTAAATGCATGCAAACTCATTAGTCTACCGGAAACCATACTCAATTGTAAGTTTTATGTGCAAATACAGAGAGACCACCAGAAAAAATCTTATTTTTAAGGATTTATAGAGCTGGTCCGAATTCACAGTGAGAGCTTCAAATATCAGTGCACAAGGTTTGTTTTAGTTTTATTCTAGTTGTATTTATTTTGTTTACCGTGATATTTACCTCTTCCCTGAAGAGATTACTGCAGATCTCTCTGGTCTGCCTGGGTGAAGTATATAGCAAAAGCAGGTGGCTTGGATTTTTCCTGGAATGGTTTTATGTCGGCTCAGACGCTTCGAGGGCAAAGTCAACACAAAGCGACTCCTGCAGTCTCCTTCATCCTATGCCCCAGCATTCCTCTCTTAATAGCAGCGGTCTCCTTCGGGTGACGAGGAATCGAGCGCTCGCCGGATTGTTTTTTCAGCCCTGCGTTGATGTAAAACACACGCCAGGGTTGTCCCAGTCACCGTATTTCATCTGACTTGGAGCACCTACGGGACGCGGTGGGCCGCTGTCTGGAACTGCACTTTCCACCTTCATCAACAAAAACAGTGTGTGAAATTCCTCATGGAGGAGCAGCTTTCGCTAATCCTACCACCCATTAACAATTTGTTTGGCTTTTCTGTTTGTTTGTCCGTTTTCCTACTTGTCGAGATCAAATATATCAAACTGGTGAAAGAAGTGACTCTGTTTATTGATAAGACTGAGTCTGATTCAGTGCAAATGACATGAAGAATTACTATTATTGACGGTGGAAACGGTGGAGTTCATGGTACCCAGATGAACTGGTGAACTTGCGGTCGGTGGGATTTTCCAGTTTCGTTTGCCTGCAGGAAAATAAGGTACTGCTGTTTCTCCCACAGCCGCTGATGGTCGGGACTCGGTTCACGAGACCCCAATTGTTTCCCTTGCGTCTGCGGTCTCAGGATTGCCTGTTCTCTGCCGTCCTGTCTTTCATTTCGAGCCGTGTCATCCAGTGGTCGAGTGCGAGGGAGACAGTTCGTGCCTGTCTGCACATACGTGTGCATATGTATGAAGGTGTGGGTTTTTGGGGGGTTTGTTTTATTTTATTGTTTTTACTGGTGCAGGATCAAGTGTGGTTCACATATGTGAGTTGAGACAGTGTGGGGCCTTGTGGTTTCCTGCACCCCGACTCTTGATTTTCTTCTCTTATTATATTCCTTCTTCCATTCCCTACCGCTGCCCTCATCCCACTAAGACGCCCCCGCTTTGTTTATTCAATTGAAGATGTCTGACTAAGTATCCCGAGGCCTGCCTGGTTTAGCTGATCTTCCAATTTCCCTTGTCCAGCTTGCCAGAGAAAGACCAGGCCTTGTGTTGAATACATTTCAGCGAGGGCCTTGAATTTGTCTAAACTTTCTTTTCATTTTCCGTCCTTCCTTTATTCCATCTATCCTGTGTGGCTGACCTTCCCTCACCAACTTCATAGGCCCACGTCCTGTACACATCAGATATATCTTTATTTCCTACGGTGTATAATATTGTTTACTTCTTTTTCTTTTCCAGCGCCTGGCCAGTGCCAAGGCTCACACATCACGGTTCGTCAGTGCCAATCTACCATGCAACAAGTTTAAGAACCGGCTGGTGAACATTATGCCCTACGAGACCACGCGTGTGTGTCTGCAGCCAATCAGAGGAGTGGAGGGATCAGACTATATTAACGCCAGCTTCATTGATGGATACAGGTTAGAGAAAAGGGATCTGAGCACTAGATGCTATTTACTATCAATATACCTGGGAAAGAGATATATACCCTTATTTGTGTGTGTTTGCAGGCAGCAGAGGGCCTACATAGCAACTCAAGGCCCTCTGGCTGAGACCACAGAGGACTTCTGGAGAATGCTGTGGGAGCACAACTCCACTATAGTTGTCATGCTAACCAAGCTGAGAGAAATGGGACGGGTACGGTATACACTCATATATTCTTGTGTATACTCAGTGTCCCGGGTTGAGAGCTGCAAACCAGCATCATACGTTACCTTTAAGCGTTGATAGCTATGTTTCTAAACCTGTGCCCAAATGTGCAGAGGACATGTTCAATAACGAGTTTTGTACACTCATCAGATATTTAAATGCAAAGTCAATCAAAGTCTTTAAAACCAATACACATTGTTTAGGGTGCAGCTTATGCTCCCTGTTCTGCTCCTGACTTAGCAGAAGTTGTTTTCTGGAGGGGACTCATGTTCTCTAGACTGGGGACTATGGGCCGCAGGACAGTCTTTGTGATGTGTCTAACTGGGATGAACAATGACTGTCACGAGCTAGACATTTTTGTGATGGTGTAGTCTGAGATTGCTCTCTTTACAAACTTAATCCCCCCCCCAACACAACTTGGAGCTCTAAAAGGAGTCGTTTGTGCCGTCCTCCACAGGAGAAGTGTCACCAGTACTGGCCTGCAGAGCGCTCAGCCAGGTACCAGTACTTTGTGGTGGATCCCATGGCAGAGTATAACATGCCCCAGTACATCCTCAGAGAGTTCAAAGTGACCGATGCCAGGGTGAGTCATTGCTTTGCCAATGTGTCTTCTTTGTGCTTCTTTGGCTTTTGGATTTTGAAAGAATAAACCACTTTCTTCCTCTCAGGATGGCCAATCACGGACAGTTCGTCAGTTCCAGTTCACTGATTGGCCAGAGCAAGGCGTACCAAAGTCAGGGGAAGGATTTATTGATTTTATTGGCCAGGTGCACAAAACTAAAGAACAGTTTGGCCAGGATGGGCCAATTAGTGTCCACTGCAGGTAAGGCACAGTCTTCCTATGAAGACCCTCAATGTTTCATGTAATTTTACAGCATAAAATGATGAATCACCACTCAATTTAATTAAGTCTTTCTTTAATGTGGGAGGAATCCAGAGCACTCAGAGAAGACACAAGTAGTAGTACATCTGCCCCTAAAATACCACATCAAATTGTAATGTTTCCAAGAGTTGGGACTTTGTCAGGAAGCCTTTAATTTACCCTTGGTTTACAGTGGCAACACAACCCTGTATCCAAAACAAATCCAAATAACGTGTATCATGTAGATACTACCCAGTGTTGACAAATGGCACAAAACAACTTGTTAAATGTTGAAAATGAGCATTTGCAGAGTTTTTTTTTTTTAAATGTTTAATTTGTTTTGTGTTTTTAATTTGGTGCCAGCAACAGTTTCAGTGAAGTTTGGACAGAGGCAGCAAAAGGCTGGAAAACTTCATCTAAAGCACCCAGTCTGCAACCGCTCTGTAACACTGATTTATAATAGTTATGATAACAAAACAGGGCCAGAAAGAGGTCTGTGCCATTGTTCTTGCAAATGTTGGGCTCTATTAAACCAGACTTAAAGGGAGACCCTGGCCTTCAAACATTTTGGAGACACGGAAAATTGGCTACGCTCTTTTAATTTCATATTGCTTTTCACTTTCTGATTATTTCGGTGTTTACTTCTTGTGCCAGTGAGCCAGAAATATTCCACATATAATATAACCTTCAGTTGTAAAATACGCTAAAACTATTCGGAGTTGAGGAAGGAAAAAATGGCAGCATATGAAATGTCCTATCCACCAAGAATGGGAAAACATGTCTCTGGCAAACTGGAGCAACCGGTCTCCAGAATTCCCAAATACTTTAGAATGAAGCGGCTGTGGACAATGAGTGAATTAATTAATCAAATAAAGGGCTTAAAGGATTCAGAAACATGGTTGTAAACGGGGTCAGTTGCAGCTAAACAGGTACATCAGGTCTTAATCTTGGCCTAAACTTTCCATCTTTGAGCAAATAATTAGGATTGCAGTACTTGGTCTTTGAAACCAGTCTTGAGAAGGGGGGGGGGGGCAGCATTGTACAGTGTCAGTTCTGCTTTGTAATGCACACAGACTTTGATTGGCACTTGGAAGGAAAGCATAGAGACATTAGAAAAGCATTCCATAACATTAGGAATCTGCTTCTGCACCGGAAATTCTCAGAAGCCTTCACGCAAGTTAGCTCGGTGCCAAACACCCACCTGAGCGGTCATGAGAGCCTAATCTGCTCCGCCTGACCGACGCCCAACACCAGGCGGAGGTTGCAGTAATTGTCACAGACTTTGCTAATTCTACAGTTGAGTTTTATTTAGTAATGGTCGCTAATTCACTTACAACAATAGGCTTTTGGAGGGCTAATGGTTTTAAGAAGGCTACTTTGCAGTGCAGGTTAATAAAAGCGGCAGTGTGAGAAGGTGGAGCAGCCGCCTCTGTGAGTTGTTTGAAAAGAAACCATTAGAATGCCGTTTCTTAATCTGCCCAGTTGGAACCAGCAATATTTTTTAGAATCCGTGTCCCCTGACCTGCGCTTCGCACAGTGAGAAATTGAGATCAAGCTGCCTGCAGCTCACTGCTGTTCAGAGTAAAGAAAGGAAAAGGATTAGATATTAAATTAGCCTCTGTAAACCCTGTTCTTTCATCAAGACGTTTCTTATGGTTACACAAATACAGGGGATGATAAAGAGGTGTCTTGTTTGTTGTCTGTCCTGTGGGAATGTGGAGGAGTGGTGCCCACATAAAAACAGGCACACGTTATATTGACTGCATAGAATTTGTCTTGCATCACATAAGTGTGTTGGCTTCAGGTTTGTCAGATGTTTCAGTCTTGCTGGTTGGACATGCATTAAGTACCAATTATTATCCATAATAAGGAGAAGAAGAGAACACATTTTGGTGCAATTATACGGCTTTCTTTCAGCATTAAGCAGTTCTGTGGTTTCAGCTTGTTATGTTTGGATCAGGTCAGCATCATCCATTATGTTATGTTATAATAACATGTTATCCTTGGTTTGACTGAGGCTGGATGGTTGAGGTAACTCTACTTTACTGCCTCATGTCAGTCTCAGTGAGATCTGGTCTCATTTATCTCTCTGACACAAGTAACTCATTGACAATTTTCATTGACCGTGCCCAGATATATTAAGCTGAGAAAAAGGAATTTTTAATGCTGAAACAGAGCGATGTAAATGTGTGGGAAAATTGATCTTAAGGCAGTCTCTGTGGCCTTGGTCTCAACTTTGGTCTCGGTTTAGGCGTCTTGACTACAACGTGACACATAATCAGGATTAGGTCACAAAACAAGTGGGAATCGCTCGTGTACATGTGTCCCCAGCTCAAAGTATGCCGTTCTAAATATTTTCTGACCATCTGCCAACAGCGCTGGAGTGGGGAGGACCGGTGTGTTCATCACCCTCAGTATCGTGCTGGAAAGGATGAGGTATGAGGGCGTGGTGGACATCTTCCAGACGGTCAAGATGCTGCGCACTCAGAGACCAGCCACCGTTCAGACAGAGGCAAGTTCCCCCACTTTTCAAGCAACCTTTTTCTTTTTTTTTGTCTGTCTCCATCAATAGTTTCTCAATTTTCTTTCCACCTCCCTCAGGACCAGTACCAGTTCTGCTACAGGGCCAGTCTGGAGTACCTGGGAAGCTTCGACCACTATGCAACATAAACCCAGTTGCCGTCTGTCATGCCACATACAACCTAGTGCTCCCTTTTGTAGTGTCACACGATACCCGAATAAATGCACTGGGCTGCGATGTGTTTGTGAAGATTTTGCCACCACATGCAGAGTTAAGGGGGACCATCGGCTTATCCCGTACCCAGAATCAGCACCTCTAACTGAGCCATAGCAACCTGCTTGACAAGGGTGTTTCCTCGCACCCTCTCCCCCCCCAAACACACCCATTGGTCAGTCTGGAGAAGCAACTTCAACCACTGTTCCAATCAGAATACTTGATCAAGTATAGTTTGTTCTTTTCTTTTCTTTTTTGTATTGTTTCAGTGCTTTTGTGAGCACCCGGATTGCTTTGTGTCGTTACGGCGTGGAACGTTGTCCACCACCAGCGTAGCATCACCAAACTAAATACAGGACCAAGCTACAGCATTTTTTTTTTCCTGTCACAGGAAATGTTGATTTTCTATCCCGAGGAGCGTCCAGAGAGAGTTCTACAAATCCATCTCACGGGGCCTCGTAGAGCGAAACAAACGAGACTTTTAAGCACCGCCAACAGGAGACTGAAAACACAGAGCGCTCGGTACGAGAAAGACAGAGAATGCTCGTGTGGAGGGAAAAAAACAAACACCCAGATTTTGTTTTGTGTTTTTTCTTCTTTTTTTTTTGGAAACAGACTTTCGTTTCCCCTGAGTGAAAAAGCGGGCGGATCCACCATACAGTAATAAACACCACCAGTTCAACCTTACGCTTCAGTTTCAAATAAGGGAAGGACATGAGAGCTTTCAACTGCATAACACCAAGTTAAACTTTCATTTAGCTATATTTTTAGAAAGATATATGACCTTTTTTCTGTTTTCTGTTCTCCTCTTTGTCTTTTACAAGGTTCTGATTTTGACCCCGCCCACTGGAAACAAAGAAAAGTTGTGTTTAGTTTTTTCTGTGTAATCCAATGAGCTGTAGCCATTTTTTAAAGTGATTTAAAGAGTACAATCAGTTCTAGTGTGGAACATTTTCACAAGTCGTCAAAAAAAACCCTAAACAAACAAAAAGAACACACCCACCACTCTCTTGTATTGTCCACCCACTCTCTCTGTGAAAAACTCACACAGCTGGCATGCAGCCAAAAGATGGCGCCCGCCGGGGGGTCTGGTATCCGTGCCGCTGCTACCAGGAAGTCCCGACAAATATAAAACACGAGTGCGGAAAGAGTGCACGGGGAGCAAAGTATGGAAGAATAAAGACAACTATTTATGTGTCCAAATAAGCTTCACAAAGATTTCTCAAGCAGGGAACAGGATGGGGGGGTGGGGTGTAGAGGAGGCGCGGTGTCGGGGGAAGGGACAAATTTCTCACTGGAATGCTCACCGTAGATTTCTCTCTGTCTGATTCAGTGTGCAATAAGTAGATGTATTATATATATTTTTGTGTCAAGTCACTAACTGCAGTCATACGCCATGATGATGATGATGATGATGATGATGATGATACAGATACAGATGATGGTTCGTCGTTTTTTTTTTTTCCCAGACACAAGGATGTAACACTTTGATGTGGTTACCGCCACCATTTAATGTGTCCAGATAGAGGAATGACCTCTGACCCCTTGGGGATCTCTTGTCATGTCACAACTCCGGTAGATGATGTCATCCTTCTAAGTGTCACGGCAAGCAACGAATGATCGGACTCATACTTCAACAGCATCTATTAAGTATTTTTGATTTTAGATTTCTAGTGCCTTATATTACACGCCTATTTTGATAAAGCTTCTTTGAAGGCTTTTTTTTTTTGGTTTGTTTTTTCTCGTGTGTATATTTTATGTATGTGTGCTACATATGTATGCTTGTGTGTGACCTGAACGTCTGTGTCTTTGATTTCGTTAGGTTACAATATGTGAAAGTGCGTTGTGCGTCCTGTTTTTTGGCTGCGTATATTCGAATGGAAGGCTCCGCTGAATTGGCTGAATTGTCGTACTCATTCTGTTAAACCCAGCAACGGCACCATCATATCTCCGCTGATTTACCTACGTTATCTTACACGAGACTGTTTCAAAGCAGATTGATACAGATTGAACGGTTCGATCCCGTTCGGCAGACAAAGTTCGAGCTTTTCCCTCTTTTTGTCACAAGCTTCGTGTGGATGCTCCTCTTTTGGAGACTTGGGTTCGCCTCTCGTGAAGTTCAGGCCACGCTGAGCGACTCCGGTGCCACCTGTGAGCTGGCTCAGATCCGTCATACCTGCCGAGCTCTGCAGAAATCTACACAGAGCTGAGCGGCAGTGGTTTTCTTTATTAGTTTGAACAAAAAGGGAGAAAAATCCCACCGTTAGGAGAACAAGCCACCCGAAGCCCTTCACCTAAAATCAGTCGAACTGCTCATCTGTGACCCTCGGTCCGGTGTTGACATTTATGTATGTTTTCCAATAACAACGGCTTGAAAAAAAAAAAAAAAGTTCCGGTGCTAACCACACACAACAGATAGATCTTTTTTCTTCTTTTTTTATATCTTTCTCCATCAGTGCTTGACCACACAAGGGATGGTCGACAGTTTTCCATCATCTTACAGTAACCCAGTCGTCATTTTTTGTATGCATGGTACCACTTTTGAGATGCCCCTTTGGTCACACCGGTAATGGGAAGACTTGCACTTTCTCTCTTTGTACTATGCACTAATACTAGTATCCTATTATATCTGTTAGCCCCGCCCCCCAAAAAGGAGTCTTACGTGAACTCAGTGAAGTTGGATTCTGTAATGCGCTCACATGGTTGTGTATATGTAAATAACACAAAACACAGAGTAATTGAAATGCATAGATAGATGAATAAGTCAACTAAAGAGATATGGTATGGAGGAAAGAGGAATTTATCTGCTATACAGAGTGATATGATGAGAGGATGCACCTGAAATCACACTTTTATGGCACAACAGTATGTGCAATGCATCACATTGTGGATTTGTTGTACCACAAGCAAGAAGTTTCACAAAAAATGTGTTCTATTTTACCCCCCCCCCCCCCCCCCATGTATCATGTAGATGGATAAAAATGGAGTTTATAAATTGTATAAAAATGAAAATATGGTGTGTTACTTGGATCAGTTACCTCCAATTGGTCTGTATATGTAAACCTTTCGTTTTGTTTGCAGCTCTGAATCAACAAGTGCTTTTTATTTTCTTACATTGGTTCCCAGAGCGTGTGAAAACTGATTAAAAACAAACAAAAAAAACAGGTCTGTATGGATTTCTGTTCTTTATCGACACAAGTTTCATTTGTTATAAATAAACTCAAGTGAAATAATTGCCACTGCTGTCATTTCTGAATTGTAATGCCGCAGCAAATGATTACTGATTGAGTAGATGATTACTAATGATTTGGGATACAAACGTCAGCTTAAGCACGAACAGAGCAGGCGAGGACGTTTGTCATGTTCCCACAGTGTGCTGTGTGAAGCTGGGATGTACGAGCCACAGCCACACGGTAGATTCCATTTGCTTGAACAGCAGCTCTTTAAATTCTAATGTTTTACTGATGAGGACAAAGTTGAAAAGAAATAAGACATCTGACTCCCACTAAGTCTTACAGCTTGGTATCTGAATCCACAGTTCGCATGTTGAATTTCAATTCAATTAGTAAAAGACTGAAAGTATAGCTTCTTTGGAAAGGTTTCAAAGAGAAAGTCTCTTCTTCGGTTTACAAAGTCGCCTCTGAACAAACAACCAGACAGATGAGATAAAAGTGGAGATGTTTGGTCGCTGTGCACCGCACCGTGTTTGGAGAAGCCCAAACGCAGCACATCAGCAGAAACACCTCACACCAACTATCAAAATTCTTCCACAGTGATGTGAGACTGATAGCATCACAAAGAAAATAACACTTCAAGGTGCTGCTGCCGAAGGCAGTTCTGTAAGCTACTGAATAATAATGGGGTGGACTTAGTTTTTCCTGAGATATGTATGATTTTTAGCCACTTCTTGAGTGTGTTAAATCACTCCAGATAATTTCCCACTGTCACTCATGCAGCAAGACTGGCTTCTAACCTTATTTTCAGCTCATTTAACAGAGCTACACAGCAAGCAAAAAACACTGGTCATTAAAAATTAAAACGCTCTCAGATGTCAGTGTCCACATTGTGCTGACGAGAAGCATTTCTAATCCATCCCTATTGACAACAGCCTTGTACAGCCATCATACTTTTCACACAGGATATAGGATGTTTCGCACTATGATGGCAATATGTCCAATAAGTGCCAGACTATAAAAGCTGTGGCCATTAATGTGCTAATCCCCGATTTCCAATCACAGTATCTATAACACTAATCTGGTCTTTTATAACAGCATCTATAAGACTATGCTATGTAGGTAGGAGCCAAAAAAATTTTTTGTTTGAATTTAACCCTATATGGAGCTTGTTTGAAGGGAAATTAATTTCTTACCACTGACTTAAAATCTCCAAACTTCCCAGGTTAGCTAAATGCTAACACTAGCATGGCAACATTCTGCTAATCACAGCAGGTGTTGATATGATCATATGATCAAATTTACATCTCAGTTTGCCATGTCAACATTTGCAGATGTGCAGTATATGGTGCTAAAGTTCTTACTTCCCCTAAAAACTCAACAGTGTTCCTGAAAGTTGTATATTTTTAAGTTTTTGCCATCAAAAAGAGATGACAACTTCTTCCTGATTCAAGTCAATGGAGATCTATGAATTTGCCGGTTTGGCTTCACCTCCACCTCCATCTCGGCCTCTCAGAACCTCCTCAAAGTGTCCTCTAACTGTAAAATGCACCTATAAACTGTACTATAAAGAGCAAACGGCAATAAAATATTACTGGCTGCTAACTCTTGTCCACACAGCACCAGAATCACAGGCCTTTCACATGAGAGGCAGCAACTGCTTGTGCTCACTTTGTTTTTAACAACACACCAGCAGGGATGCACAGGTCGACTGTCTGCTTGTGTTTTCCTGGAGAGGCGGTGGGCTCAGCTGGCTGTGGTTGCTACAGAATCCATTTCATGCTGTAGCAGTCATAAACAGAATTATCAAGGAAAATACACCAACTTGCTTCTCCACCTTGCCTGTGCGAGCTTCTCCTGCAACTTGCTGGAGCGCCACCCAGCAAGTTGTTGGGATAAGTTCCTACAGTGTTTCTAAAAGTGATGCTCTTACAATGTTCAATGTAGAAATCCTCAGCCATAATGTTGATGGCTGATGTTGCTAATGACATGCCTTGTAACACACAAAACATACCAGATTGATAAAGTTGATTTTCAACTGAGACACGCTAAATTTTTAAAGATATAATGGAATTTTTATTTTTTTTGCTAATCAATTTTGACCCTTTAAGGCTGCTAACCAAGGGAAAAAAATGATTAAATCACCTGTACAACATCAATTTCAAAGGAAACTAGTGCCTACTGTCAAGAGAACTGGAAATTACAGATGTTAATCTGCTTGAGGTGATTCAGGAAAGGTACAGTTTACCAAAGACAGGAGCTTAGAATACAGGGCCCTCTGGGAGATACACTAGAAAAAAATGTGATTGCATGGCCCCAAGTTTTGTAAAGTGTGATCACAAGATCAAAAGCACATATTAACACATAGCAACAACTTAGTACGATTTCAACACTCTAAATATTAGCTATGCTTAAAGATGCAGGCCCACAAGGTTTGAAATCTGTTGTTTATTGACAACATATGCTCCACAGGACTATAATCACTCATAAAGCTTTCATGAATTTAATCAATTTCATTTTACCATTGTTTTAGGATTATTCTAGATCCTGGAATTTTCTTGTGGTTCAGCATATTTTTCCTCATTCTGTAACTGAAAACACCCTGAATACTATATGGATACAGGTGAATGAAGAAAATCCATCATTTCTTCAAGCATTATTATGCAGCTGTGGTTGTCTCACTGTCTGCCTGCCTGCATGAGTTGAGAAACAGCAGCATAAAGACGATTAAAACATGCCCAGAGTTTAGCAAAAGTATCAGCTCCAGTCCTGAGTCAAGGCTGGTAAAGAAAAAAACAATACAAAGGAGAACATACACTCTCTCAAAGCAAGTGGTAAACTATTCAAGTATTTACTTTCATTTACAGACTCAGATGTTCCTCAGCCAACTTACCTGGGATGAGGTGGATTTTATTGTTTGGTCTGTGTAATTATGAAGATCTGTAAGTTTGATCGATCTTAGTTGAATCAAAGTACGGACCTCAAGTTTCAACCCAGCTGAAATGCGGTGGGATCTTAAGAGGGCTGTACACCGTACCACACTGTAAAGAAGAATGGGCTGAACTCTCCATCATACAGAAACTGTTAGTTCCAAGTTATTTCTGCTTAAGGTGGTTCTACAAACTACTGGATCATGGGTGTACTTAGCTTTTCACACACTGCCTCTGCCTCTGCATTTTGGCTTTTGTTAAATAGGCAATGCTGCAGTGTAGTATGTCAAGTGTTGCTGTTCATCTGAGGTTTTATTTCCCTTTTTTCAAGACATGACCATGACCAAAAGAATTTATGTTTTGTCCTGATGCGTAAAACCTTAGAACTGAGAGACAATGTACTTTATTTTTCACACGACTGTAGACGACATGCTATTGTGCACTCGGTTTAGAAACAGAGAAGAAAGGTGGTGTGCTTTCTTTTTCACATTACTGAAGCCTATATCTATTTTAAAACAATTCTACAGGTTTTGTCAATATTCCCTGATTAAACAGTGGTTTTCTGTTTGTTAAAGTGAGGATGGCATAAAGCCCTTCGCAGGCATCCCATTTCTCCAGCAATGCCTGTTATGGCGCACAATGCTTCACCACAATGCTTCACAGCAGCTCAGAGAACACTTTCATGCCATTCTCGGGTCATATTTAAAACCATTTTTTCCTCCGCTAATTATGAGAGGCTAAGAAAAGCCTTTCGTTCTTTCTTTTTTCTTCTTTTGAAATTCCAGCCTTTTCTACGCAGGACTTTTTCATCAACTTTGGGTTTGGATGTTTAATGAGCATTCCAGACTCACAGGGCTTCTTGCCACGCTATCATTATAGTACTGTCAAATCCACATTAGGAAACAGATTCAGGCGGTGAAAGGAAAGCTTGAGCTCGAAGCGCACTCATGTCTGACTTTTTATTGTAAAGTCACAGCCAATGATCCTCCAGTGTCTCCCACAGGCTGCGGAGAGGCCTCCTTTCTCCAGGGCTTTATGATTGGGCTTGATTTAGAAACTATTCTCTCATGCTGTACCTCTGATGCTCGGTTGCATTTGTAATGTCATTAGTTAATTTATGAACCATTAAAAGATTTTCTCTGTCTGACTGATGTTTTTCTGCATTCTGATTTCAGTGACGCTCACTTTAAACAGCATCTGTTTTTGGAATAAAGTAGAACTCACCCATCCATCCATTTTCTATACCCACTTAACCCGCAGACAGGAGTTAAGTTGAACTCATTTTTAGGAAAATTAGTCATTTGTACTGATTAAGCTACCATGAAGCTTCAGGTCTGAGATCTCCAGTGAGTTCCAATGAGTCTGATTTGAATCCAGTAACTTTAGGCTATACAGACAACGTCTGCTGAATGAATGCTGCAATTAAGGCAGGAGTAATAAACCAGAATGAAGGAGCAAAACTAAAGCCTGCGTGAAGAGCTCAACCAGTCATGAATGATGACATATGAAGGTTTTATTTTGACACAAAAACTAAACATACAGCAATGTCAGCAGTGTGAATATAGAGGAAACTCACTTACATTGTTAAGAATGAATTTTGATGAACCTCAAAGCTGAATGTTTGACGAGGGATTCTCTGAACATACTTATTGTATGCTTAACACATATTATATTTATTAAGCAATATATTTGCCCTATATGACAAACTACTATTACAATACTATGTGATCAATTTAGCAACTGTATAACTATTATCATCAGCATCATTATTAGCAGTAGAGAACCATTTTTTTGGTGAAAATCCCATCTTTGTAGAGCACCTGGGATTCCCAAACGGTCTTTAAAAACATGTAACTTCTACACTTACTGTACAAATCTCATATCCAAAAATAAAGGATAAAAATTTAAGTTAGCTGAGGAAGGAGGTGGTGCAATGGAATGGAAGCGACTGAGCGTTAACCTGCGTAAAGCTCGTGGTCTTCTTTAATGTTGCATATCCCTTCCTGCACCACTGCTTGCATAAAACATCTTCCAGAAACCATTAGTAACTTTGGAAGCTGATTGTCAGTAAATCTTCAAACCTGATCCAACCGGCTCATTCCTAATGATAGCCGCCCGGTGCCAGCACCCCTCCTCCACCCTGCTGGCATCTGCCTGGAAGTGATACCCAGATCCATCAATCTGCTCCATCAAGAGTCCCTGTAATTTCATCTGTCCATAATAAAAATCTTTCTTCAGTTATTTCTTGGCTCAGTCCTGAAGCTTCAGTCTGTGAATGCCATTGAGCGGTGCTTGTGTTTCCAACTTCTTTACCTTGGACATGTTTCTTGACACATTGCATCTTTTGCGCTGCCTAAAATCACAAATGTTGAAGACAGTTTAGAAAAATAATTTGTCTTTTTCCTCATCGGAGCCCTAACCTTCCCACCACTTTTTATCCCAGAAGCAACACCTTTGATAGTGTGTTTGTCAGATTTTATCATCCCATTCATAATAAGACGCTTATTGTCAGATATATTATGATAACTAACAGTGAATCAATAAGCTTTGACCTTTATAAGTAAGTTTAAAAGCATTACAGATGCTACGTTTGACCAACCCCACGATTATGTCATGTTAAACCTAAATTAGATTTTTTGAATTATGAGGATGAGTAAGTTCTTTATTATGTGTTTGTTAAATAATATGCATCTGTTTTTTACTCATTTTTGTTTTTGTGTTCAAAGAGCTCTCTTAAAGTGAGTTTTTATGCTTCAAACATTGTATTCATATAAACTTTGAATCTCAATTTTTTTTACTTGGACGTACCCACTACCTGGAGAGGAGTTCACTCACCGGAATGAATCACTGTTCTGGCTTCAGATAAGGTAGCTGGAAAAAAAAAAGGTTAAACTGAATCGTTAATTCATGCGTAATAAAGGATTTATGAACCTTAAAGAGAAGTTGTTTCTTTTTGGATCCGGTAGATCTAAAAGAGGACAGGACCCTGTTAATGATATAGTGTACTGGTCAGGACTTATATGGGCATTATCACCTGATATTTATTAGAAAGAGCTCGATGCAGTGTAAAGCCGTTGCCATTTGTTCTCATTTATTGTCCATTCAAACCATCAGTGAGAGTGCATCAGTGTTTGGAAGTTTTCTCATACTGAGGACAGCAAACATTCGACGTCCTCATGCTAAATGAACCACTGATGTTGCCCAGATCACAACATCAAACCTTTTCAGTCCCTGAGCCCTGCTGCACGTAACCTTGAATGTTGGCCAACAGCTAAAAGGCTTGCTTGGATATGTTTTTATCAAAGCTTTCAGATGATCCCAAAAGGACCTCAAAAGGGAGCGCGACTGTTCTCTGTGGCCACACAAAGGAATGTCGTTGAAAGGAAGTATATTATCCTTCCTCCTTTTTTTTCAGCTTTTTCATCAAACTTCTATTCTTTCCTTGGCTTCAGTATCAGATAGAACCATCTGAAGTGGGCTGTGACGTGGTTTCAAAGGGAGCACAAAGCTTTTTGAAGCCTTGCCATGGTCACTGAAGATACTGCCTCGATTTTACTTCCTGTCTGTTCTGCCAAGCTGCCCAGGATCCCCCCCCCCCGAGAACACTCGACTCTTTATCCTTCAGCTTGACGCAGCCTCGTCCAGTACAGACATTCAAAGAAGCTCAAACTGAGCTCTTTCATAGGATGTCGGGCTTCTTTTGACATTTAATCAAACAGCGACACACTCCATTGCACACCTGTGTATTTTACAACTGAAAATGACAAAAAACAAGCAGAACCAACGCCGAAGGAGAGCAAGAAATAGACGGCACATTAAGAATATCTGTTTTACTGGTGCAAACTGGGTGTAATGGTTACAACTTTTCTGTACCCTCAAGACGTTTCACAGTTATCACCAGTGTTTAGAGCGTCATTTACCGTATCAAATGGCACGCTTTTTGGTTCTGTCAAACAACAACAAAATAGATCTTCAAACAACACCGTCAGCAATAACAATTCAAAAGTGACGTCCAGTTTCCAGTCGTTGTTCCAATATTTTTTTGTTAAATCACGTATGAAAGCTGCAAGCATCTTTCTGGACTCCTGCAACCACCAGTTTGATGAATGAACACTCAATGAATTCCACTTCTGACAAGAATGATAAAAATGATGAAGAAAAAAACAAATACGTCATTTTTATTGTTTCCTTACAGCAGTTAGCAATAGTTCAACTATAGCAAGCAAAAAATAAATACAAATTTTAAATAATTTCAACAATGCGTTTCATTCAACAGGAGCAACAGTAGCATTTCACGTTAATGGGACAAACTCCAACACGAAGGCATGGCTTCCCATCGGAGTATTTTTCCACAGGCCCATGTGGTCAGATCTGTTCCTTGATCAGATTCTATGTCCAATTACAGAATTCATATAGTTTAGTCATTATGGAATTGAAAGAAGGGGAAAAAAAACAGAAAAAAGAATAAAAACACGCAGAGAAGAAGCCATTGTAGTGTGACTGGACTCGGCCCAGCAGGAAGCAGTTAGGAGACAGTGTGGAACATGCGAGGAAAACATGAGGAAAATACTACAAGCCGACTACATAAACATCCAAAATCAAAAAGAGGAAATCAAAGACACCCCACCCCCACCCCCAAACAAAAAGCTACCATCGAAGGGCTATTTAGAAAAACCTTCTTTCCAACTTTTAATTTACAAAAGAAAAGAAAAAAACAAAAACTGTTTATTTCAAAAAGGTCGAAGTGACAATTGTAAGTCACGTTTATATTCCCTGACGGATGTGAAAGCTCGAGGCAACTGTGTTCACCCGCTCTGTACGAGTCCAATCAGAGTTCTTCTCCAGCCCTTCGCACGAGCCAATCACCGGTGAAAAATGTACAAGCACATCCACGTGAACCAAATCCCCCATTTCCTCACGTCACTTCCTCTGATGTTTGCACGGGGCAGCCGTGCAGGCTCTAGCTGTTGAGGTGGAAGTAGATCCTAAAGTACTTACGCGCAACCGTACACTCACACAACACAACCTCTCCTCCTCACCCTCTGTTAACTCAGTGCATTCATTTGTCAGCGATCGCTCTCCATGATTTCATTTCCCTTTGTGGCTGCGTTGCTCCCATGTGCTTTTGGCAGTTGTACGGAGGCCTGGCAGGGCCACATAGTCATTTTGGAAGCGGGAATTTGGCGTTCTTTGTCGTTTCCTCTCCCCCTGCGTGGTGAAGAAGGCGTCCTGGAAACGCATGCTCGAGGCAGTTGACTAGAAAACAAAACAGAGGAAAACACTTGTGAGCAATAAGAAAAATGTTCCACTTGGCCTTTTTTTACGAAATTAAAGTATCAAACTTGTGGTTTAATGTTCGTTTCCCCGCAAGTCTCATACTTACAAGTCGACGCTTCACCTTTTTAGGGAGGTCCTCATCTAACGTATAGACATCTTCCCTTTTTGCCAGCACCTGAGATCCGTCTTCAAACTCCACCTGAGACAACGAGACGATATTCAGGAGTTATTCAAGCAGCCTTCGATAAACCTGCTGCGTTCAAACAGTCCGAGACTACAACTTTCACATGTCATCGAGGGCTAAATTTCTAACTCAAGACACTCCGCACCTCTTCTCAGTCTGAGGTTGATATTCTAACCAGAGGCGGAGCTCTTAACTTTCCAGCAGAGAGGACAGACACGAGTCTTTGCTAAGTTGACTGTTATGTGTAGACACAACACGAGTTAGGTGCTAGAAGGACTCCTGCATCAGTGTTCACTGGCTTAAACAACAACAACAACAAAATATACCTCTGAAAATGATCAGGTACAAGAACTGGACTGAAAATGAGTCAACTAGCAGCCACCGTTCAGAGGAAAACTTAACCTTCAGAAAGCCTCGAGAACTGTTGCCTGTGACCGATTTAAAAGATTAGAAGAACTTCCTGTGAAATCTGAAAAAAATGAGGGTTGGCTCAAGAGTTCTGCACGGTGCCGTATGTAAAGGACAAACTGATTCAGGCGTATCTAAACTCCCCCTGACAATGGAAAATTCTTGTTCAGCTTTTAAAAAAAAAAAAAGTGACCCATGTTGAGCTGAGTGAGTGCGTCACAGATGCATTTGTGCATAACTAATAGACACACAGCTCAACTAAATAAAGCTTTAAGTGGGAGCCCCAAGACTCTCAGCTTAGTGAATAATACAGGGAGTTTGAATAATGCAGATTGTCATCTCCTCCTCCTACTCCCACCCTCATTGATTTTTCAACCTGTTTTCTATCCATGTCTGGATACCTCTCGCCTCCTGCCCTTCCTTTTCTGTTTTTCCATCCTCCCATCAACTTCAACACCCTCTTTCATCACTGCGACTTCAGTACTCGTTTTGTCTCTTTCCCCCTTCCTCCACGACACAGACCGAAGGGGCCCCCGCCACATCAGAGCAGTCACGAAAACGCTGACGTTGAGGGAGTTCAACAAGTGTACTGCTCTACCACTTTAACCTCCAACTGTTGCTACGTGTGAAAGACCAACTCTACAACAGCGAGTCCTTTGACTGCATCAGCCCCCACGCAACACAATGTCGGCAAGATTGAGTGCGTTTCCAGTGCGTGTCACGTGTGATGTGTGTACCTGGTACATGTAGGAGACGCTGGATCCCAGGTATTTAGCACCATAGAACAGCCCATCGGGCCATTTTACTTGAACGGCCTCCCCAACTTCTGGAGGGCCCAGGTTCACACAATCTCTACTCTAAAAAGACAAGAGGGCAACGTCTGATAAATGTAACAGCTGAACCAAAGCCTCCCACTTCAAACTTCCCTTTTTCTTCTTCTTCCATTTCCTCACTTTTTTTCTGGTAGAAGATAAATTCAAATTATCATCAGGTTTGAGTCACTTTTACAGATTTACAATTTTCACCCGATTTACTAACAAAATTAAGTGGTTGGTTGCGTCCATGCGGCTGCGGTCGGTTTTACTCAAACAGTATTTCATATATACTGGTTAGAATCACCGCCCCGGACAATGAATGGGAATAAAAATAATATTCAGAGCAATTTCTTCCAAAACTGAATTATGAACAGTACGATGCAAATCAAATCAAATATTCAGTGGATTCGATGGTGAACAAATAAACTAAATTTCACTGGGAATTTTGAATGCCAACTTCTTACGTGGTCACATGACCGCGGCAGAAACACTGCTCTGTCACGCCATGGTTCATTTTGAGGTTTTGGGTTATTCTGCTTTCAGAAA
This sequence comes from Leuresthes tenuis, assembly GCF_036924035.1. NCBI lineage: Eukaryota > Metazoa > Chordata > Actinopteri > Atheriniformes > Atherinopsidae > Leuresthes > Leuresthes tenuis. Next base: position 24,351,350 of record NW_027325358.1, read on the forward strand.
TGCCTTTTTCCAAGTGGAAAGAGAACAGCCAAAGTACACTATTAAATAATCATTCCCTGTTGGACATTTCAGCAAATCAATACATTGTTTATCAGTGTCCCACATGGCTCAAACATTTGGGATTATTCCTACATTTAGATGCACCTTTCAAAACCAGGTGTGTGACGTGTTTTCATTGAATGACATGTTGTGCATAAAGTAAATCTATGCTGAGTAGGAACCTGGAAAAAAAAATGTTTTATTGGGTCACACACAGATTGTGCCAGAGGCCTCAAACCAAACAATCCCCACGCTTCCAAATGAGGTGCTGCGAAATGGAGAGAATGTTTCCACAAAGTATGCATAACCAGAAAGGAACCTCACCACGATATCCTCAGGGTAGGTATCATTAGAAAAAGAGCCGTCATCAAACATGACCTCGTAGAACGTCTGGGAGGTGATCTGGGTGACTTTGGAGCTGTAGTAGCGCAGGTTCTTGTGCTTGGAGATCACCGTTTGGCCCAGCGAGATGGCGGCTTGGCACGCTCGCTGCTTCTGTTGTAGGAAGGGAGAAGAGTGCTGCGATCACACTGATGTACGAGCACAGAGCGCGCAGGCTGCAGAAAGTCACTTAACATGCTACATTGGTAAATGGGTGGAGCTGAATGTGTTACTTTTATTTACATCATAATGCCCCCAAATCAATCAAACCTTTTTCTTAAGTTACCGCTTGCCTTGCAGTTTATTTCTTTGTTTTTTTTTACGTATTCGCATTTAGAAATGGGACCTGGTCTCTGTGGTGAGGAGGGTTCGTTTGTGTGACGCTCGTGGCATCGGAAGACATATTTCAAAGTGTCAGCAATAAGTAATAAGCAATATCGTGTCTTTCTGGAAGTGGTGTCTTATGTTATTCCCACAAGATTCACACAAGGGAGACATGTGTCCGTATTTAAGGGGAACTGATCCTTTAAGGCCAAGCCTGGTCTCACTGAATTCCATCATTCATACAGGTAAGCACGTCTACATCTTTTACTCTGAGAAAGTTTCAATTTAGTTAAAACAGACAAATGTTTAGTTTTTTATCAATGTCTTTATTTTTTATTTTAAAAAAAGTCTGCACAATACAAGTTAGTTCCAATACATATTAAAGAAATACTTTAAAGTTTACAGTGGAAGGGTTTAGTCCTTCATTGTTCCGGGGGTGTCAGCTCTGGTAAGACCCTATGGAAGCTTTCCTTCAACACTTCCACTCTGACCTCTGAGAGATTACATCCCTGACAGCATTCGCATGCATTCATCACCTCCCGTTGGAACTGCACCAACACAGTGTCATTTCACCTGAGTTTTTTAAACATTAAGAATAAGTCTGGAGAAACATTAAGACCAATTCACTGTGCATCTTTCGGTTTTCCTCCGCAGACTTTAGTCTATAAATAGCGCCCGCGTGTTTGTGACAGTGCTTTACTTCTCTGACTTGGCTGAGTGTGTTCACAGCTGGTGCAAGTCAATAAAGTGGTGAGTTTAGTCTCAAGCAACCAGCCGATGCTGACTTTACACTTGGACTTCAACGTTTATGTAGATTCAGTGTTTTAAAGAGATCCTTTAATGGCGTGTGACCAACAGTCTTACTTTTACAGCACTTGATTAGTCACAAATCACTAAGAGTTTACAGTGGAGTCAACTATCCTCGCCTATCTTGTGCTATTAATAATGAACTGCCACAGATCTGTCAGTGATCACTAAACACAACTTGGTTCATATCAGCTGCAGTAAGCCCCTGTCCCTAGAACTTACAGCTGACGAGCTCCGTGACTGGTGTCTATGGCAGGTGACTGACACGACATACGGCCAATCATCCGGCTCCATGATTACACCGGCAGCATGGGCACAGGTCACATGAAAGGAGGTGGGACACCGGCCACATGAGCACTGGATACAAGCCCCTGCCTGCCGCTTCCCTGCGCAGCGGCTACGACAATAGATGCACTTCTGTAAACACATACAGACGAGACCAAGCCGTCAATACCAAAATCTGACAGCTAAGGTCCTGAGTTTACCAAATGAGAGAAAAGGGTATGCGTTTGAATTTATTCGCATTCTTGTGTACATGATAAATACACAAAAAAACAAAACAAAGCACAACAAAAAGAAAAGAAAAGAAAAGAAAAGCAACGTAAAATTTGAAAGCTGCTGAACCAGAGCATCTTCTTTGGTTTTAAAGTTTGGCCGTGCAGCGATGTTGCTTTAGAGTCTAACATGTTGTGTCCTGCAACCGCTGCATCTGCTGGAAACCAGCGTCCTGCGGCCTCTTATTTACACTCATCAAATGTCAGTGTTTTCAGTGTCCCCCCCCCCCCCCCCCCCACCTTTTAATCTGCTTAGCATATCAGACTGTTGCATTACAAAGAGTGTGAAGAAAGGAGAGGCTTTTGCTGCCACCATCATCGCTTCCACCACTTACGTGAAGACATGCCCGGTTAGGAAGTCAGTGTGTTTTTCACTGCACTTCCCTGCTCTGTCCTCCGTCTTGCGGTGCAAATTCTTTCATTTTGAGGGTAATTTATGCATTCATTTCATTCTCTGGAAGTCCGTATTGAATCATTTATATTTAGTGCGCCTCAGCGGGAAGTGACTCAAGTGGAAAATATAAATTTCTATAAAGAGGAGTTATAACATGCACACTTTCACGACTTTATAAGGCACAGAGGTGTTTATGGTATGCTTAAAAGCCCATTACTGGTACAGGAAATGGTATGTGAAAAGCTGACGGTCCCGGTGAGAACGGAGAAGAAAAGGGTGATGAGAATCCTAACTTTATCCTTTTTATCCTATTAATGAAGCCTCTGTTGCTTCCTCGCTGCTCCATTTTTGTCAGCTGAGGGACTTTCAGTCAGCGCCTGTCTTGATGACTAACTTGGCCTACATTTCATAAAGCCTTTTCCCATACCTCCTTCATTATGGACAGCAATGTGCTGACGAACTGACCCGACTGTCTTGTTCACCTTTGAAGGCCAGCCTGACAAGGCTGTGACAGGCACACATAAGGCATCGCCGTGAATGTGCAAAATATGTGTGTTTAAATGAGCATTTTCTATACACATAGAGGTGGAAACGCAATATGCGTGAAAGCATAAAGTCAAGTAAATATGTCAACGTTTTTAAAGGTTTTTAAAGGGTTTTAAAGTGTGAGTGAGTTAAACAGCCCCCCCCCCCCTCACGCCTGTGCTTTCTGCTGAGTGTATCTGGGTGCCTGTGTTGAACCATGCGTGAAGAACATTCCCACGGTAAATTATGAATGTGTGTGTGTGTGTGTGTGTGTGTGTGTGTGTGCTCGGTTGTGTGTTGTGAGATAGTGAATTATGAATGGACTGGGCTGATGCAGGGGCAATGGGTCCAATTCAAACTTCCAAACACATGACTCATGGAGGGAGCATACTGACAATAAAGTGGACACACGGCAAAGTTAAACCATCCAACAAAGAAGAACCAGGTTTAGCTCAAATTCTGAGAATGCCTTTGTGTTCAGTACGAAAAATACGCTTTCGCAAAGGTGAAGGAGGGATTATTATTACTCCAAGATTTTATTTGAAAAGTAGACCATCTGGTTTAACGTCTGAAAGAGGTAAAAGTCCATCCAAAATGTACTTGTGTGAGCTTGTTAATTAGAGAAACCCTAAAATGTAGACGTCTGGAGGAACCTGCTTTTAGCTCTACTGCCAGAAAGAGTGTAATCTGGGCATAAATTGGCCCTGTGACATATTTAGCATTTAACCGCAAAAGCCAGAATGTACTGGTCCCTTAAAAAAGGAATTCAGGTTCTTATATTTTGGCCACCACGCTGGTCATGTTTGAGGCTTTTATGAGCCTCCCGCCCTCCCCGGTCTGGACAACAATGCTGATTCTGTTCGCTTTTGGGGTCGTGGATATGAAAACTGACTTTGTGGTTAGTGCTTTCAAATCCTACCGAGCCTAATTTCAGTGTGGTGTGAAAAGAAATGAGCTATATCTCTGTAAATACCCTGTGGGTCAGAGTGTCCACAAACTCGGTGTCTCACTGAGCCTCAGTGCAGTAACAAACGAAACTGGCCGGTTCCCCAAAGGTAGTTTGCAACATCTGTGTCTCTGAGAGGTCTTTATTACCTAAACTTATCTTGACAGAATTGTATTAGACTAAAATGTTTCAATCACTCATTATTTACCTGATTCCCAACTTGCGATTTATCAGCACATTAAAAGGCTGTATAATCACTTTCAAAACTAACAAGAAGCCCTGAAACAGTAAAACAACACCTTGGAAGTGACAAGCAGTCAGTATTACGCCTCACTTATTCTTCTTGTGGGAAGAAGCACTTCTGAAGCACCTTGCTGTCTGCTGAGCTACCCCAGAGCCTGCAGCAGAGCTAACTATAGTGGCAACATGTCAGGTCTGCTGAGACACACTCCAGCTCTCTCATTAAGTAAAGACACACACGAAAAATGCACAAATGCATGCACTTAGATACAGGGAGGCAGACATACACCTACACATTTATGAAAAAACCCACCAGAAAAGCCTTACACACACAAACACACAAAACTCCCCACTCCCACCAACTAGTGGTTAATTATCTAGCTTATATTGTGGGCATGTTCATCTCACGTTGTTAATTAGGACAGTGAACAGTTCATTAATTAGACCGGGCCAGTCCTCAAGGACTGAGTCTGAGAGTGTGTGTGTGTGTGTGTGTGTGTGTCCTCTCACCAGTTTATATCGCTGCATGGGGATCCTGCTGGTGTCGATCAGACTCCTCTTGGCTTCGTCGCTGAACCTCGCCTCTGGCAGCGCTACCGCACACATCACGTGGGCCCACCTACAAACACAGGAAAAACAAAGTCACACGTTTTCTGATGATTCGGATACACGGACAATTAATCTGGCGGAGCTCTGGAGAGGAGAGATAAAGACATAATAAGAGAGAGATAAGCCCCGAACAAAAGCATGTCTCACTTGTCGTTCTGGGTTTTCTTCAGAGCTCCACCTCTGAGGTTACACAGGCAGCATTCCTGAGAAAACAAGGAGAGAAAGCGAGTTAGCAAAATCCTCACACATGCAATTAACAAATGTGTCCTCAGGTCACCAGGAAGCTGTGCCTAAACTGTTTTTTTTATTGGGTTAGCATACAAATGAAGACGAAGACCTGCATCTATAAGTCAAGTTTATGTTACAGCGTGGTAAAAGTTAAAAAAGGCGTGCCCAACTAAAGAATCCCCTTAGCCTCTGACCACCCAGACTCCAACACAGCAACTGAACCTGTCAGCACTCAAGAGCACATTTAATTAAAAGAAAGAAAAGGCGCACCAACCGCACAACATCAAGGTTGTTTTTGTTAGTACTGCGCCATCAGGATAAGGTTACATCCGTTTTTAACTGTTCAACTTAGCCACCACGTGCTGTCGTAACGCTGTCAGCTTTAACTGGCCTGCTTTATAACAAGCAGAGAAGTCGCAGATGACAATCCAAATAAACATTAAAATGTTACTAAACTGTCAAAGACAAGTTTCAAGTAAATATCTTTAGGGCAAAAATGCCCGACGGAAACTTTTAAAGTAGATACTTGAAGACAAAAAGAGAAAAAACTCCTTGTTTGCACCAAACTGTCATTTTATAAATACCCAGATACTCGCGTTTATGGCACTTAACCATGCAATGTGTTGTATTTAAACGACCAATAACTGATTTATTTTTTTGTTTTAAATCAGATCGGCCCTCAGTTTCCATTTAGGACACGTACGTTTGGTCACAGGGCAAATAAAACGGCAAGTGACTGAAAAAGCTTCATACCAAGACCTTCAACTCATTAGTAAATGGAAAAGGTGCCAACTATATTATATTATATATATTATATAATACTGTGGTTCAAGTCAGATCTTTAGTAGGTCTGTAAATTTAAATCTGAACCTCACAGTCAGCACGCAGATCACTCGTACCTATGTGTAATTCACCTTCACATTTTAACACGCCACTGTTCCAAATGTTTAAGAAAAGCTAAATCAAACAAAGGCATAAACTGTCTTACTGCCGTGAAGCTTCCCACTGTGCATCGATCACATGACCACTGTTCACTGATGTCATCTGCAGCAACGCCGTAGCAACCTAAAAGGAGGGAGTGATGGATGAAAATCAGCAGCAAATATAGCCCCCCACCGCTCAAATGCAGTTGTTAAACTCAAAGCAAGCCGCGTGTCATCAGCACCAACAGACTTGACAGGAAAGAGCAAATCTGTTGCAAGTCACAAAGCAGGAAACAAAATGCCACATCAACAATGTTTCCACAGATCCCCGACTGCTATTGAAGTGGTTATGTTCCATGTAGACATCTAAAGTACTGCAGACTGAGTGGAAATTGAGAACTTGGTGGTCTGTGTGTGTGTGTGTGTGTGTGTGTGGGAATGTTTGTGTGGTCAAGGCAGAAAAAGGCAAACAATACCGAGTAACTGTGCGTGTACCCATCGGTGTTTTATAAGACACCTCTCTGTGTGTTTATCTGATTCGAAACAGGGCTTTCATTTCAGACAGCTCAAAAACCACATTATGTTAACATTGCTGCTTCACTTATTTCTGGCCCCTTTTCCTGACGTGGCAAAGAGCGCAAAAACATATTGCCGTGGCCTCAAACAGAAAAACAATCAGAATTTGATTTATTAAAACAGAAGGGATTCTGGTTAAAATGTCTGCACTGAAGGCTTTAGACGTGCAAGCGAGGGGGACGTTTTTCCTTCTTAGTAAAAAGAGACTTTGCGTCTGTGTATGCGAACGTGTCTCTGTTCCTTTCCTCGACGATCCATCACCAAAACCAAAAATAAAATCCGAGCCCACCTCTGTTTCCTTTCCAGAGTTCAAATAACAGCGCGAGGGGAGAGCTACATCAACTTGTACTCATTCTCGCGTCTCATAACCAAACTTGTGGCTTTTTCATCAGTGTCAAATGGCATAAACTTCGTCTCCCACTCTCACACAAACCAAGTGAATACAAACGTGGCACAGCACACAGCTGCTGTGCACGCAGCTGCTGTGCACGCAGCACACAGCTGCTGTGCACGCAGCACACAGCGCGTACGTTGCACCCAGGACCACGGAGACAAAAATGTGCGGCGGGATCAGCTCTAATATCAGTGATTGATAGTGACTATGGAAAAAGCCGTGTCGTTTTAAAGCTGCGGATGCGAGACACTGAGTGAGACTTTCGCAGCGGAGTGCGGATCGTTGGGAAAGGAAACTCAGGGTGTTTGTGTGAACGTGTCAGTGGAACAGTAAAGCATGAGAACGGAGGATTCACCTTCATTCAGCTGACGGGGAAATAAAACACTTCTAACCGCAGAAAGAGAGACAGGGACGGGGGGGGCAGAAAGATGGCAAAACATTGAGACGAAGCGAGTCGGGATTTAAACCCACTGACCCTCCAACAATGACAGAAAAGAAACAAGCACAGCATGTGGAAACAAACAAAGCTGCCTCGTGAAGCCAAGCAGCCGTAAAACACTACCGTGTACCACAGCACACATCCTCATCAACATGTACAGGCTACTCTCCCCTGGTGCATACGTACTCGCGTGGACTTGCAGGCAACAGCCTTGGCAGTAGAGGAGAGGGGAGGTGCCATCCTCTTGCAGCAGAGGGTTAGTAGGAGTTGGGGAGCAGTTCTGCTCCCGAAAAGAGAAGCAGATCTCTGGGACCAGGGGCTTGGTCCTCCTCAACCCTGTGCAGGGAGGTGCAGGGACCTCCACTGGAGAGGAAGGTTTGGAGGCATCCTTAAAGGTGGCGGATTTACTGTCCTCAGCTTTGTCTTCGGCCTGCAAGAGGAGGAGTTGGGTCATTTTCATGCTTTCTCTGAGACCTGAGCAGGCTGCATTGTCAACAGTGAACAAAATGTTTGCCCTCCTCCTTTTCAATAAAAGTTATCATTCTGGTTGGCTTGTTTTTTGTAAGTGGGAAATTACAGATGCTGGCTCTGTGATAAACAATGACGACACTTTGGGAAAATCAACAGATGATCATAACCAGTAGGTTTCGTGGCGTTTTCACGTTTTTTATCATTGTGCAGAATTGATATTACCCAAAAAAAACACCTTTCTTGCTCATGTGTTGTTGTCCAAAACAGACAACTGACAAAGATAACTCTCTGAGCGTAAGCATTGTCAGAGTAACTTCTGTGCTAAACTATGAATCCAAAAGTGTCTCTTCAGACCGGATTAAATATATTCATGTCTTCTGCTGTTGAGTAGTAAATATATAAAGAGTGATGGGAGAAAAATATCTAACATGTGCAGACAGTATGAGATATCTATGCATCAATTTAAGCATCCTCAATAAACCAGTGTTGCGATGGATTCACACAACTAGATTTTACACAAAAATCTGCCAAATGACCCCGATTATACCTGATAATAGGGCATGAAGAGTGTGCACACGGCACAGTACGGCTGCATGGTGGCTGCATGGTGGTTATACTCCCTCTCTGCTGTGAAGCAGCTCTTTCTGTTCTGCCAAAGGTAGATGAGAGGCTTCGCCCATGCTTCCATTTCCTGCTCCTCCTCCTCTGCCAGACTTGCTTCAGGGGGCTCTGAGTGGAGACAAACATCTGGATTGAGATTACATTTCTTTTGTCACCAAGATTACATAAAAGAAATAACACGACAGGGTCAATCCGCCTAAAAGATTCATCACATCAGAATATGCTCCAACGGAGCAAAACATGCTGACGTGTGAGGACTTTGCAGCTCCGGGGGAGAATATGGGGTGATTTCATGGTTTGTGGGGATGTTAACATTGTGGCAGACGTTAGGTGGAACAGCTCTGTGGTCTGCGAGTTTAAAAGTATCACATTTTCTCAACAAACAAACAGAAAAAAACCTTCTTCTTCTCTTCTTCTTCTGCTTCTTTTACGATGGCTAAAGTGATGATTGGTATCAATGCCAAATGCTAATTTCTTGTGTTTTTTCAGCCTATTTTGAGTCTGAAATAATCATGTGACCCGAGTATTAAAAAAAAAAAAAACACCATGCGCCACTTTTCCAACATTCCTCTCCAGCTCCTTCACAAACTTCTGCTGTTAAGTCGGATCTAATCCGTCCACAGTGGCGATGACTTACTTTTCACTAAACGTGTCTCTTTACAAAATGGCACAAAACAGTTGGACCCTATCGACCTCAGAAAACCAGTTTCTCATGGCCATAGTCGTTTCATTGTCCTGTCTTACTCAGTGATAAACAAACCACGACAATTATTCATAATTTTTCACAATCACGGAGATGACGAATGTCACTGTGTGGGTATATGTGCATTAGCAGCTGCTAATCATCATTAAAACCATGAAAACAAATAGATTATCTGTCACAGAGTCGCTGTACTGCGGTGGGCCTGGGGAGTAAATCTGTTGTGCACTGACGTCAGAAGAATCATTTAAGGGGACATATAATTTGAAAAACGATGAGGGGAAGGCAGGACCACAGAGCGGATAGATTCACGGTGGGACCGCACAAATTTTACCAGAGAACTCTCAACTTATTTGTTAAGTTTGTTGCTTTAGTACAAGTTTCTATTGTGTCTATAGATTACTTGCCTACATATACCATGTTTAACACGTCTTTTTTAGCCTGCAAATCCAGTTACTCTCAAAGAACTTTGTGGCATGTGTATTCTGGCTCATTACGATCTGGCCTGCTGTCACCCACAGCGGAGCGCACGCCACAACAGGAAATGTCCCTGAGTTTTTATTGAAACGAGCATGAGTGAGCATGGCAACGTGTGCATAAATCACTATCCGAGTGTCTTTTTAAAGCTAAAGCACAGCGATAACTCTCAATGAACCACGTGGGCGTGTGTTTTTGTGTGAAAATGAGCCCACCATCGTCACTGGTGGCCTGTTGTTTGACAGCGGTGGGCACGGCTCTTGCAGTGGGTTTCCTCAGTGGGTGGCGCCAGCTCTTACTGGTCCTCTTGCCCGACAGGGTAGGGTACTGGGATACACAGGAATCATTGGAAGGTGTTAGAAGTACAAGCAATCGGCCCTTGAATGAAGCTGAGGCTGAAATCTTAACGACTATAACTGTGTGTAAAGAACACTCACAGCACAAACCTCCCCAGGTTCCAGGCCTGATTCATCACATTCATAATTACTTGTATCATTTTCCTCATCTTCCTCTTCCTCAGATGATTCACTGCTGCTCTCTCCCTTTGCACTGCTTTGCCGCTCTGCATCTTCACCATCGGATCCCCCTTCTTCCATATCAGACATCCCATCCTGCTCTCCCTCTCCGATCCCGACAGGTGACGAAGTCTCCATTTCTGAGTGTAATCTCTCCTTTGCCTCCCTTTGTCTCCCAAGCTCCCTGCTCAGGGACAGGGACTCCGTTTCATCTACTTCCTCTCTTGGTAGCTCATAATCGTCACAAAGTCCCAAAGGCTCAATAGCACCAACTGAAAGTAAAGACGTGGGCTCGAGTTGGGCCCAGGTGAGAGGCCCGCCTTCATTTTCCTGGTTCTGTGACTGACGGAGGTCTTGTGCTGCGTCTTCCAGGTCTGTGACCTGCTTGCACTGGGGCTCAGTCCACATGGTGTAAGGCAGAGGGTCGTGGGAGAAGTCAGTGGGGAGCTCGGGTTGCAGATTCTGGATGAGAACTGCAGGGCCCTGGGAATTGAAGTTTTTCCAGATGCTACTGGAGAATGGTTTGGACTCCATGAATGCACTCTGAGGAGTACAACTGGAGGAGTAGTACGACGTATGGTGGTTGAGTTGTAATGCTGAGTGGTTGCCATTTTGAGTGCATAATGGAGGGACAGGGGCTGGAAGATTTTTGTTTGTGTTACCAGACAGCAGAGGGTCGCCACTGTTAAGACTGAAGGTAGCGTCCCTTGGAGCTGGGTCTTTGGAGTTCTCTTTATTGGTGTCTGGTGTGCTGGGCTGTGGCTCTCTTTGAGATGCAGTTCTGTGAACGAGCTGGTTATGAGTTGGATCACTCTGTCCAGGAGTAAAAGTTTCCAGCTTTGTGTGATCCTTTTCTGAAGCAACTGCAGATTTTATTTGCATTTCATGAACTCCACCAGATGTTACTTTGTGCAAACCACTGGCAGCTAAATGAGCCGTGTTTCCTACTAAACCAGACGCTCCTGCTTCTTCACATTTAATTGGAGAATCAAAATGCCAGTGGTTGACATGTTCTATTGCACGAGATTCTCTTGAATCTGTCTTTTTCCCCTCCTCTTTGGCCCCATGTGAGGATGCAGAGCTGGTTGGCGTCTCTCTCTGGAGCACAGGTGCAATCTGGTGGCTGCATGATTCAGACTTTGGGAAATCAGTAAGCCCCTCATCGGCAGGGCTGAGGGAGGGCATCTCTTGGGTCAACACAGGTGGCATAGGGCAAACTTCAACCTTTTCAGCTGGCTCTGGTGTGAGTTGTGGCATGTCCACTGCATTCCTCAGTAGAAGAGGAGGGAAAAGACTTTCCTCGATGCTGCCTTTTCCTGCACTGCAATCGTGTTGTGAGGGAGAGAAAGAGCCACTTGATGGGTAAATATCCCCCTCTGCTGGCTCATTCTTGAGATCATAAAGCGCGTCTGTAGTGGAGTGTGGATTAATATGTTTAGGATCAACAACAGAGTCCATTTTCTCTGTTGCAACAGTGTTGTTAGTGTAATTCTTGGTACCCGCTTCCATGCAGCTGTCAGTGTTCAAACTTAGGCTCAAAGATGAGGAATTAGATATTTGAGCCATCGAGGCAGGGCGACTTACTGTCTCAGAAGAAGTGTTTGTGTGGGACGATGGGCTGAGTTTGTTGGCCTCCAGGGGAGGAATTCTGGTACAGTCTCCACAAGCTGAGAGGTTTTGGGGTACAGAAGAGGAACACGTTGACTCATTCATTTTCAGGAGTCTTTCGGTAGTCCTCATTTGGTACCCGGACTCTGAAAGGTACTGAGGGTCAACAAGAGTTTCATTTTTCACTGGTGCAGCAGGGGAGTTGGAGTGGGAGGTATGGGATAAGTCCTTATTAGAAAAGCCCAAACTTTTGCTCTCAACACGATTTACCTTCACCACACACATCTGTCTGCAAGGACCTGTCAAGGACAAAGGGAAAAACAAGAGCAGCCATCAACAAACAAGAAGTCTGAGAAGTTCTCAGAAAAATTTCAGCTGAAACAGTTCAGAGAAAATAGAAGAAAATAGTCAGAATACTCTCCTGTTCACACACATCTTCTCATTATCAGGGCTGTTTCTGCATTTTTTGGACCAAGGTCTTATGAGTCAGTCTTACCAGAAAGCTGAGCAGAGTTCTGATTCTGGTTGTGCTTGGACTCAGCTTCCTTCTTCTTCTCTCTCTCTTCTTCTTTACAAGTTGTCCCCGCAACAGATTTTCGCACCTTGGGTGCAGATGGACCGCCTTGACCTTTCCTCTTGCTGCCGATAAACGCTGAGCTGCTTTCCAGGCCAACAGGCTCCTCTGTGGTCCTGAGGCGCTTGGAGCGCATTCGGGAGTGACTGCTGCTGTAAGACGGGGGAGATCAAAGAGGATGGAGACTCAAAACCCCCACTTACACTAAAAAGCGATAACACAGAATGCAGATTTTTGTGACTTGCAGACATGGATATTTCGTTTTTGCTGCTGAATATTTCTGGCCATCAGTCACTATTTTCCACACGCTGTTTAGTGCCACTTCTCCTCCAGATTAAAACCACTCCGAGCAAACCACTCTTCGTGAGAATGTAGCATTCAAAACAGAAGAAACATGGCCTGAGCATGAATACGGTACCCCTTATTGGTAGACTTGGTTTTTTGGCGTCTCTGCAACCAGCTCTGCAGCTCCGGTGTTGTGCTAGGCGTGGCGAGGGTGTGGTCAATAGGTGTTGCATCTTTGCCCAGCATCCAGTTAGCATACCGGTCAGGCTGAAAACGCTTAACAAAGGGTTCCATGGATATCTTTACCATGTCTTTGCTACACGTGCACTAGAAGGGGTGGAGAGAAAAAGACAACATGCGTCGTTTAAGGCAGTCTTTTCTGTGTTTTATGAGCACAGTTTCAGGTGAAATCCCTCACATTCAAATTAAAATTCCTTGTCAGTCTTTCCAAAGACTGGTAAAAACTTTACGAAATATTCTCTTCAAATTGACTCAAGTGTAATGCTACCTGTGTGGCCACTTTGCCGTAGTCTATCCAGCGCACGGTGGCGAAGTTGGTGGACTCTGCGCAGTTGAAGCCATGATTGAATCCAGCATGGTAACCATAAGGGAAGGTGATCATGAACTCTCCGGCTTCCTGAGTAATCTGATGGGAGGGATGGAGATTGGTTTGTAAGAACAGAGGAGTGACCGAATACTGAATTCTCCTTTTTCTGTTGTTAAAAACAAGGTGACAACAGAAACTAAATACAATAGTTTTAAAATGGTACCCCTGAAGATTTTTTACCTTATCAAAGGGAATTCCATACTTCTTCAGTATGGAGGGGGAGAGGAGAGTCATCTTGTGACGAAGAAAAGCCTCACAACCCTTGAAGCTGTTGGGAAAAAAGCCTGACAGAGAGAGACATGCACGGACATCATTAGAGAGACTTAAAAATGCAACATGAAGTTCCAATCTCACTTTTAACACTGGCAATCTAACACAGGACTCTCCTGTGGGTAGCCAAACATGCACAGAAAAGCCACACAAGCTAAAAGTAATGTCATAATGACACCGATATCAATTATTCTTTAATTATCATTTTACCTGTCGCCAGACGCTCTAATCTCTTCCCATGCTCAGGGGGGATGGCATACCTGTTAGAGGGGGAGATATGGAGCACACAGTTCATTTGGGCTCTGCAGGGGAAATTCTGAATGTGAATCTTAGAAATGCTTCAGTGGAACAGAATTTCAAGACTGCCATCAAGTGGTAGATAAATGAATGATTGTGGGGAGGCAGGTCAACCTTCTCCAACACTGCACTGTTAATGAAAAATCTCCCCCCAACTTATACTTCTAAATGTGTTATACTAAAAAAAACTCAAATATCACAGATATTCAGAAAGATAAGGGCAAATAACAAACAGTGTTTTCTGCTGAGCTCGGAGTTCGTGGTATATTAGGTTGACATTATTTGGCATTTCCGTGCACCATGCTGCTGATGTAATCTGAATTTCAAACTATTTCCTGGCAAGAAACCTGAGGAGCATGACAGAAATCCCTCAAGGTTTGACTAGACATTCGATTTGACTAGCTCCATCCATCAGGTCTGTGGCGTTTCTATCATCATATCACCTGTCAGCTTAACGCGGCCGTAAGAGAAATGGCAAGATGAGGACGCTGAGGTGAGAAGAGGTGCATCTTTAAGCTGCTACCCTCCTGAGAGGAGATGTCGAAAAGCAATGGGATGAAAGAGAGTGTGTCTGCAGCAGATGATAAGGGTATGCATGCGTGTGGGTACTTGGCACACGAAGCCGCTCCGTTTATGTGTGTCGCTGTCTGGCTGTGACACTGATCCCTGTGGGGGTTCACCGCTCTAACGAGCAGAACTACCTCGAGGGCAAGAAAAAGAAATGAAGCACGCCACACAGGCAAAGAAATAAAATGCAAATTCCATTTTGGTCGACCTGCATTTGCCACCTCTGCTTCTACTTTACCGCCTAAACGCTGACATCCCAGTAATGCAGCTCTTCTAAGAGCTGTTGGAGCTGAGCGCCACACGGTGTGTGACTAACCTGATCACACTGAAAAAAGGAAAAGTCAAGTAAAGTCAAAGTGCAAGTGTTGGTAAAACACAACTTAAAGTATTAAACTAACACTTCATGGTGCTTATTTTCCTTACAAAACCAATCTTACAGTACTAGTTGACTGGTTAAATCAAATATTTGTCTTGCTCTGCTGTACTGACAAGAAAGACAGCTCCCAAGAAATCCAACCATATGGCTGCGCCCTTGGAGAATAAGACAGCCCCATACACACTCCCTCCTTGGACATGCAGACTAATTCCTGCTGCTGCATTGTAGCTTTTTATTCCCACAAGTATTTAGAGTCTCCTAATCGACTGTTATTGCAAGGAAACCTCATCCTCATTGTGCAAACAGAACTGAGGGTAGGAATATTCAACAGAGCTGACAAGCTAATCAACTGAAACGTGACACGGTAAGTCATTTATAACTTTAATAATCTTTGATTTTGAATAAGAATGAAGAATACCAAGGGTGCTTCCAATCCTGTAAATTCACAACTCTTTATGCTTATTTTTCCACTCAGTACTCTTTTAATACCTACATTTCTTTCTTTATGGACTTTAATAACGCTAATGTGTTATAATATACACATTAGAGTTCCTAAATTCCAAAATGCATTCTTTATGGACTTTAATAACTCTAATGTGAGACTTTAATAACTCTAATGTGTTATAATATACACATTAGAGTTCCTAAATTCTGAAATGGACACATTTACATAAGAGATAAGATGTCCATTTAGGTCTGGCAGAAACCTGGGAGCATGGAAATCGCTTTAGATTTTGGTCAGTTGAGTGTGAGATTAATTCAACTGATTAAATATTCTCTGTGATGAATAGCACAGGACTGATCAGTTTTCCAAATATGGGCAGCACCAACAGAGTAAAAGTGCAAAAGAGCATAACCACATATCTTAGCATGTTCTGAATCACCAAATGAGTGCGCACGCTTATGTGCCCGTGCCAACACGAAGCGTGCGGTTTGCTCTACAGTTCAGAGGCATCGCTCGCATACGCCTCAACAAGCTGTCAGAGATAACGTGTTCCCTCTGCTGACCGTGTATCATGCTCACAGAGAGCATCGTGAGGACAACGATCACTGAACGGGTGATGCTTTTTACAACTGATTTCATCAAAACTGCAAGCATAAGCTCCTCCAGAGCAGGTTCGGTGCTCAGCACAGGTTACCACGGTGATTCAACCAGGTTAATAAAAGGGGGTTACAGGATTTAGACTGTAAGCTGACTGAAAGTGGGTCAAAAATAGTTAGCGGCAGGCTAAATACTCCAGCATCTCTCTGTGTGTACAACACCCTTTACACTACAAAACCAGACTTACATTTGAACGGACTTAATTGGTGTTTGATGTGTAAAATTAAAGGCTCATCCCTCTATGACTACCATGAAGTCAGAGAAACTGTAAATAGGTTGCACTAGGTTATAGTGGTTATAGGTAAAAATTGTATCCATGGTAACCCCAGAGTAGTAAGCGAATATGTACATATTTCAGGGGTGAGGCATCAGGAGTTCAACTAAAAGTACTAAACTAGTAAAACTAAAAATGAAACCTCATGGAACGGTGTAACTTCTGGTGTCTTTGCTTTCATTTTGATTGCGTCTTTTAGCATTAGCTTTCATGAAAACACACTCCACACTCACCAGGACTTGGGCTCTCCGAAATGAAGGTAGTTGATGCTGTACAGGTCCATATCCTCTGTGTGCCAGGAGAAGGTGGTCTTCCACATCCCAAAGTACAGATACGGGGTGTTGACCCCCTGTATGGAAACCCCGCAGTCCTCTTCGATAACATCCAGGATGGAGTTCAGGTGGCCAATGTTCCACTCTTCCACATCCTAGAAATCGGAAAACGGGGGGTTTGACTTGGGCGACACGCTGCCAGTGCTATAAACTACAACTAGGCCTGCTGTGAGTTAGATGTGTTACACTGTAAAACTAACAACTGTGTTTATCAGGTCTTATAAGTTAAATCACACGGTTGAGTTTTTGTTTGTAGACAGATGAAACTCTCACTGCTGGTTCTGTTCTGGTCTTATGTTGCTTTCAGTCCATTTACTCTCATTGTCCCTCGTCTGGATTTGCAAATGGCGTCAAAAGCAAAAAACCTAAAACTGATGTGCAAGATTCAACTGAAATAATGTTACCTACAAAACAAAAGGGTTTTTCCGAGATAATTCCTCTCAAATGGTTGAACCAAATATGAAAACTGAACCTCAACTGCTTACTGGCTGATCAGTGACAGAATGACTAACCAACCTCTATGGGGACAGGAGAAGAGAAATAGAGAAAAGACATCTACCTCATCGTAGAGGCTGCCGCTGACATCGGCACCATATATGGGTGAGACAAAAGTGAGGTTCTTCCAGTATTTCCTCTCAAGGTCTTCATAGTTCAGGTAGCGCGGCGTACAATACCTTTAAGAAGAAAACAACATCTATTTGGTTCCATGAGATAAACATCTGTTCTGCACATCTTGTACAGTGACAACGTTCAATACAGAAAACATTTTATATCAGTTTTAATGCTTCCAGTTACGTTTCTCTACTGGGACCATTTACCAGATGATGAATAGCTCCGAAGCATTTATTCTGAATTCTATGAGTGTATTTTCAGTTTTAAATATAAAGCAAGTAAAATTTCAAGACCTTTAAAATTATGGGATGCAATTACAGCCAAATCTTTAAAAAGTTCATTCATTTCTGTTTGAATTTCAAATGCTACATGTTCAAATTAGTTTGTAATATCTCAATAATGTACCCTGCAAACAAACATTCTAACGTGCTTACCCAGGCAGAGCAAGGTGTTTATGACCCCATAAGAACCCTCCCTCCAGGCTATGAAATCCCAGAGACAACAGCTCCATAATACTCACATGTCACTGTTAGCTAATCGCCTGAACTCCTGCACGCTAAGAGGCTTTTTCTGGATGTTGTATTGAGTGAAGAGCCCTGATTGGCCGGCCACCATCTGCTGAATGGGAGCATCAATCATTAAATCATCTATATCGTCATAGGTACGGCGGGGCTTCCAGCCTTTAGGAGGAATGACCTGATGGGCAAACAGAGGAGCAAAAATTTGCTGTTGAAAATAGAACAAAAACATAAATACTCTGTAGTGAAATATACATCCAATCAGCATTCTAACCATCATATTACAGCTATATTCGTGGTCATCACGGGAAGCCATACACAGTAAAATGTCACCAAGCTTTCTGGAAACGGAGACGCGTTCTGTGTTCAGATGAGTCCACATTTCAGCTGCTTTTAGGAACATTCAGCCTTGAGTTCTATGTGTGAAAGATGAGAAAGCCCATCCAGGCTGTAATCAGCGAAAGGTGCAGAAGCCACCGTCTGTAATGCTCAATGCTCACGGCGCGGACCACTTGCATAATGTGAGGGTACCACTGTAATGGCGGGTAATGAAAGGCCGTTGTTACTTCAGCAGGAGTATGCCAGACCTTGTTTTATGCAACTAAAACGCAGCTTCACAGACTCAGTGTGTGTCTGCTTCACTGGCCTGCCTGCAGTCCAGGGCTATTTCACACGCAGGAGTGTTTAGCAGCTGAAATCTTGTATTCAGCAAGACTGGACACCGATTTCTCATGCAATACCCCAGCATTTAGTATCCTCGGTTCCTAGAACATCTCAAAATGATGTAATATAATGGCAGACATGCCTCTCTACCAACTCTTTTTTTGAGAGCGCTGTTGGCATCAAATCATAGATTTGTTTGAATTTTCCAAATTCAATGTGGTTGATCAGTGAAGACAATCAAAATAATTCCCTTTGGACTTCTGTCAGTTATACAAAAGCTCAAACAAATGGAGAAATGACAGATTTAAGTATTTGGGGCATTTAGGAAAGCTTCACAGCTTTTCCGGCAACGTGGCCCGTAGAGTAGTTACACTTTCTCTGCGGGCCTTTCTTTCAGTTCCAAATGATCTCACTACAGCTCATGTAATCACTTCCTACCTTAGCCAGGCCTGCGCGGTGAGCACCCTGAGACTCCATGTAGGCCAGGTACTGGTTGAAGTCTTTGAACTCTTCCATGGTGGGCCTGAAGGTCATGATCTTGCAGGTGGGGTTTGCAGGGGTGAACACCCCTGCTCCCGCCATCCTGCAACCTCACCGACTTTAACCTAGGGGGGAAAAAAAGAAACATGGTCAAATAATCCTTTTGGATTGTTTTTTTTTGTTTTTGTTTCGCTTTCTAGAAACTGTGTTGGGTTGATTTTTTGTTAGTTAGATATAATGATGACCAACAGCAGAAATGTCGTCTATTTTGAGGATAAAACAAACCTCTCCACACACTACAGGTGACAATCTACAGAAAAAGATACCGTGAACGACTATTTCTAAAAAGATGGACGGATAAGGTTATATTATATTAAGGTTATATAGACTGCAGTTTGCCTCGTTCTATTTCATTTATCATTATTACCATCATTACTGTGGCTTCTATTGAAGCAAGGTTAAAGTAACATCTTTAAGAAAGGTCATGGCCTGCACTCATCCCTGACTTAGGCTTTAAAACGTTTCTACCTTTTGCCACTTGCTGTAATACATTGGCTGAGGCATCCATCACAAATTTCTGCATTTGATCAAGTGAAAGTTCACTTCACATAAGAATTTAAATGTGGGACAAGCAGTTTCAGACTTCACCACTAGATGGAGGTAGAAACTCGACAAAAAACGTAGTTTTGATCATTTGAACCTTGTTGATGCCAATATCCCAGTTCGGGTTTTTGTCCCATCCACCCATCCCACTCCCAACTCTGACTTTACTGTGCCTGCACACAAAGGATCACTCTGGCCCACGTGAAGTCACAATGTAGAACCTTTTTTTTTTTTTTTTTACCCCCTTAACGTGACTACAGTCCAAATTACAGAACAATGCGACCAAAATTATGTAACTGCCACTTGCAGATTAAAACAAGTTTGCTTTGTTGTTTTTTTGTTTTGTTTTTTAATTAGGAAGCAAAAAATAAAATGCAGCTACTGTTTACAGTCCTACTCTTTGTCCAGGTATTACAGTAATTGTTAAAAACGCGAATAACGCTCACATTCGGCCTTTAAACACCTAAAAAAAGGGCTGGTTTGAATGTTGGGAAAATGAACCTCGACTGGCTTGCACTTTGACTGTTAATACCCCATTAGCGTATGTAGCTTCGCTAATCTTTGTTGTCTGCCAACGCAACTAGCCTACGTTCTGTTATGATGCCGAGTAATGGCTGAACAAATAGCGCAGCTTGCTAGTTCAGCTGACTAGCTAACTTAATTTTACATGGTAGCCCGATATGGTACTCTTTGACTTTATTTAGACATGGGCTCGTGTTACAAGGTTCAGTTGTGTTTAGCGATAGTAACTGGAGAGAAGAAAGCATAACCAGCTATTAAGCTAACCTAGCTATAACATTAACTAAGTTGTTACTACACGAGTGACTGGGATTTAAATGCCCCTCGCAAGGTGGCTGCGCGCAGGCCCGTAGCTACCTCCTTTGAGACTTCGTATAGTCGGAATGATTTAGCCTGCGATATCTGTGCTGGTGATGTTAATAAATATCTAGGAAATATAGCAATGGACAAATTAACAATAACAAGGCACCCAGTACGAGACGGCCACTGGCACGATCCCGTGCCAACTTATGTGGCTGGCAACGCTAACGGTTAGCTGTTGATAGCTCCGCAAGATTCTGCACAGGAGTCACGAAATGCACCCCGTTCCCAAACACTTCGATACAAACCCAGCTAAGGTGTTATTTCCACTATGCCGCGCGTCGGTCCCACACAAGCACACGGAATTTTACCTTGGTTTAGAAAGACGGAGTCGTGTTGTTGTTTATGTCCTTCCTTGTTCGTCCAGCTGATTCACATGACAGCTGCTGCTGTTGCTTCTTGCCTCTCAGATCGGCTGCGTTCTGTATCTGTACTCTGTGCTCTGCTCAGTGTGTGTGCGTGTGTGTGTGATCAAGGCCGTGGTGCGGTAGACTCATCCATGCACTGTGAGATCTGCGAAGCAGCAGACGAGTTAATGAACTGGGACGCAGCCATAGCAGTTAATAGAGAGCGCACCTGCACATGCATTATTAAACTATAAACAGTTTACCTACATTAATACAGATAATGCGTTCTTCTCGCTTTTGTTTGTTCAGATGATTTATCTATTTTGTCTTTTTTTTTGCCCGGGGTGGCTCCGGGAAGAAACTTCCTAGATTATAGTTGTCCAGTTTAGTTGAACGACCAGTAAACTAATTAATACGTTAATGAGATTACATTTTGGGGATCTGCTTCGTCATCCTTCCAGGCCAGCTCAAGCTGACTCAGCAAAAAACACTTTATGGTATTAGTGTGGTGATTTTCTGACTGGCTTTCAATTCCGCTGACCCCAACTTTGCAAAAAGTAATCAGCAAGTAAGCAAGAACATCTCTGAGGCACTTCACAGCAGCATCAGCTGGAAAATAATTTTATTTTAAAAAAATTAACTGACTTAGATTGGTATCTGAGGAGTTTGGAGGCCAGGTGAACGCCTCAGACAGCTACTGTAGTTTAAAACAGAAGGCACAGGCCTCTGTTCAGTTGTGGGTTAACGTTTCTTGCAAGAAAGTCAATCAAATTACGAATGGGCACAAAGAGGTGTAAAATGGCGTTTCTGTGAAGTTATGTTGTATCGCACAGAAATGCAAAATAATTACCAAACAATGCCAATTAACAAACAGGTCACAAAGTGACTGCACAGGAAATGATGCCATGCAAGAAATGCAAAATAATTACACAGAAACACATGGATGAAAAATCATCACAGAGACCAAACATCATAAAATGCCACACAATACAGCGAGATTCGAAAGGGCAACACTAAGGCTCATGGCTGTAGCTAACAAATAAATAGATAACAACACAAACATGCTAAATTGCCACAGTACCACGCGGAATTACCACAAAGAGAAAATGGCTGCATGACACACAACACCCACGAAGAGATGCAGAATTATCTCACAGGACACAGAGAAACGCTTCAAAAGCTCAGACGTGTGAGCTGAAGAAAAACCATCACAGAGACAAAAAGACTACAGATTCACAAAATGATTACAGTCAGACTCGTGTTGACTGAAAATAGACCATAGATAACCACACAAAGATGCAGAATTACTACAAAAATTGACTTTATGTCTGTACCCTGGACCCGCTCTTACTGTTATAGGCCAGTTGTGTATAGCTGTTAAACGATACATTTATATTAGTTATTTATATTGGGGGGTGTAGTGAATTCATAGTATCAAACGACTTCTTTGGCTTACTGACTGATTTGCAGAGGAGCAGGACTGGGAGGTGCAGTGACAGTCAGTGAACTGGGAGGGTCGCTGATGACTTACTGCAAACATGGCTGCCCAGGATGAACTCAGTAAGTTTCTCTCTGCGTCATTGACGACTAATATCTTCTTTATTGTCGCCTTGATGGTTGTCAAAAACACACGTAGTGTTGTACTTTGTCCGCCCTACCGGCTAAGATGTTTTTGAACCAACGATAATTTTTCTTTTAGTTAAAAACTGGGGCTGGAACGCTAGCTAGCTGCTCGGCTATGCTGCTAGCTGGAAGGCTAACGTCAGGAGGCCGTTTGCCCAGTCATGGTCAAAATGAAAGTGTCACATTGGCCATTGAAATATTTCCGATCGTCAAACTTTCAAAGTGTGGATTTACAACTAGGATATTCAGGACATTTGGGATCAATATCGTGGAGTGTCAGTGCTTGTGAAAAGCCAGTGGAATCATGTAGAAAACGATTAAATGCGTGCACAGTCCTGTCAGGCGTTGACGCTAGCTGTTTGGTGCGCTATGGCAGGAGAAGGAAGGCAGGGCAGGTTGATGGTTGCTCCAACACAGCAGCTGACAGGTTGAGCTCATCAACCCAACTAAAGCCACATGCCTGCGAGACTGTTTTATTTTGTTTATAAGCCAGGGTATTTTTGCTCCACTGTATGAAACAGCCTGGCTGTGTGGGGTTGCATACAGCCTGTGGGGCTGACGGTTGAATGGGAAAATGTCAGATTAATTACGGCAGAGCTTTTGAATCCAGGTTCAAACATTCATTCCTGATGTATGACAAATCGTGTTAATTTTGTTTGGACAGATCAACTGGAACGTGTGTTCCTTCGTTTGGGCCATGCAGAGACTGATGAGCAGCTGCAGGACGTTATCTCCAAGTTCCTCCCTCCTGTTCTGCTCAAACTCTCCAGTGTTCAGGAGGGTGTGCGAAAGAAAGTAAGAAGAATTGCTGCTTATCTCTGTGCTCTAAATATAAGCTTCAAATAAAAAAGAAAAACGCTGCTGAAATATCCCCTTTAACAGAAATCCTATTTTTAGTGTCCTCTTGAAAGAAAAGGTGCTTTCAAGGAGCTCGAGTCTGTGTTTGTGTCGGTTTTGTGAACGTAACTAACGTATTTTCTCTGTTAGGTGATGGAGTTGTTGGTCCACCTGAATAAGAGGATAAAAAGCCGACCAAAGATTCAGCTGCCAGTAGAGACTTTGCTGGTGCAGTACCAAGACCCTGCGGCCGCCTCCTTTGTTACAGTAAGACTTGATTTCTTTAAAGTATTCATGTCTGCCTCTGTGATCCTGGATTTATTTAGCCTTTTACGGGATCTGATTAGAAACGACTCTCTTACTTGAGGCGTGAGTTGTGATGGATATATTTCTTTGCAGAATTTCACCATCATCTACATTAAGATGGGCTACCCACGCCTCGAGGTGGGCAAACAGTGTGAGCTGGCCCCGACCCTTCTCACGGCCATGGAGGGAAAGCCACAGCCTCAGCAGGACAGGTGAGGGGACGCACACATTCACAATGGACAGGCACATTCATTGTCATCCCTTCTACGAATTAGCGCAGGCGTTGCCATGCTTATTTCTCTTTATCTGACCAGGCCTAATTGTTTCCTTGCATGTTTGTGCTTTTCATCCTGTGTGCTTCCTCTTAGTCTGATGCACCTGCTGATCCCCACTCTTTACCACATGAAGTATCCTGCGGACGCATCCAAGAGTGCCTCTTGGTTCAACCTGTCTGAGAGGCCAAAGACGGTGCACCTCCTGCTGGAGTTCATGTTGGATGTTTTACTCATGCCTTATGGGTGAGCTCATGCTGTGAGGCTCGAGCAGTTGGTGACCAGGACTGTTGCAGTTTCCCACCTCAAAGGGAAATTTAAACTTGTGTGAAATAGAGGGTCGTGACTTGTTCCCTCTTTGATCTCTCTAGGTTTGTGCTGAATGAATCTCCCACTCGGCCCGCGCCCTCCTCCTCCCAGGGAGGTTCTGCGGATGGGACGGTGGCTGCGAGTGGGCAGGGTCTCCCCCAGCCTGCCCCAGGGATGAGTGTCTATGCTGTGAAGAGGGTGATTGGAGAAGCCCAGTGGACTGCAGAGCAGCTCGAGCAGGTACAATAAGTGGAGCCGCTCTCAACTTTCACCAGCCCTATGGTGCTGAAGATGTGTCTCCCCTAAAAATATACATATTAATTTTCCCTTTTTAAATGAGACCAAGTCATCTATAATTTTGGCAAAAATAATTGGATAACTCGGGGTATTTGATTTAAAAAAAACAGTCACAGGATTGTGTTCAATCATAGCAAAGGAAAAAGATGCCTTTGATGGTTGTCGCTTCACTTTATTCAGTTAATTTACGAGTTCTGCTTGGTACATGTTAGCACAGCTGTACAGTATCATGATTCCACAGCAGTCACTCTTTACCAGCCTGTAAGATGGTAAATGTTGGGGAGTGGATGGTGTAATTACGTTTGGTTTCACTGAGTTGTGTCTAATTTGTGGTTGGAAAGAGTCTGTCATATCTGTATTTATCTTTTGTTGACGTCGTTGTTGCTGAGTTAGCTTTATCACCAGGTGAGTTTTCACATTGCTCGTTCTACTTATGAAGGTTGCTTACGCAAAGCTCGACAGACTTTCTGTCCAGTGTTCCTTTCTTGTTATAAAATCCAAATGATTTCCAGATGTTGGCGCCCTTTAAACTGCACATTTTACTTCTGGTTCTGATTCCTTTCTCTTCATCTTTACGCTCGTATTATCCAGCATTTTCCCGGTTATCCGTGTTAAGCTTGAAACTCTAATATTGTGACAACCGTAGTGTTGAATGCAAGCTAATAACTCGCTCTTTGCTTCTTGGGGTTTCCACAGTGCAAGCTGGGCATTGTGAAGTTCATCGAGGCAAAGCAGGTCCCTGAAGTGGAGACGGTGGTGCACCTGGTGGTGGCATCGAGCGACACCAGGCACAGCGTGGCCACTGCAGCGGATCTAGAGCTGAAGAGCAAACAGAGGTGGGGGAAACGGCTTGTATGGGCCTTGTTTTATACAGATATCTGCATCACAAACTCCAGTTTGTCTTGTCGCTGTTATTTATACCGTTACTCCAGAATTTATTTGGTAGATCTGTTGTACAAAAAGTCCAAGAAAGCAATCAGGAAAGTGATTCTTGGCTTCTCAGTGCTTGCTAATAACAGAGTTTGTATCGCTTGTCATACGCTGGTTTTGGTTATATTCCAGCATCATTGACTGGAACAATCCTCTGATCATCAACAAGATGTTCAGGGTCTATCTGGGAGATGTACCTCTGAAGACAAAGGTTTGTGAACTCGACTTTTATCTTTTCAAACGCACACCAACTCTGTTTTTTATTTTGTTTTTTTTCCTGCAGATGTATGACTGCATGACTCGGTTATGTTTTTGCTTCAGGGTGGCGGTATGAAACAGGAGCTGAAGCACGAGCCAGTCAGCACAAGAGTCAAACTGAAGATCCTGCCGCATCTCCTCCGGTCGCGTCTGGCCGCAGAGTGCTTCCCGGCTAACATTCAGGTAGGAGTTTACCGCATCCACATGGGTAATAGAAATGGCTCGAGTTCATCGAAATAACTCTTTGTAACTGCCTCGCACCATCTCTCCAATGAGCTGTGTGACGGTTCTCTCACGTGTGATTTCTTCTTCAGGTGGTGTATGACGGTCTGTTTGGCGCCAGCACCAACAACAAACTGCTGTCTCTCACCTTACAGTTTGTCCATCACATCTGCATGGTGTAAGACGAGTGCCTCCATTCTTTCCACAACCTTTTCTGCCCTTTTGAACAAAAACAAAAAAAAAATGAATACAAAACGACTCCCTCTGTTTTACAGATGCCCTGACACCAATAAGCCTTTGGGACTGATGCTGCTTAATGGCCTTACCAAACTCATCAACGAATACAAGGAGGTATTCAGCCACAAACTTCGACATATCGACTACACTTCAAGCGTTTTGATTTACATTTACTAAACGGCGTGTGTTTGCAGGATCCTAAGTTGCTGTGTGTTGCGTACTCTGCTGTTGGAAAACTGTCAAGGTAAAGTGAAGTGATTTTGTTTTCCCTGAAACTTTGCCAGCGTTTTGATGTAAAAAAAACAAAAATAGAAAGCGGTGTAACTCGTGATGTTGTGTGTTTCAGTCGCATGCCACAGCTCTTCACAAAGGATATTGCGCTTGTGCAGCAGTTTTTTGAGTCCATGTGCAAGGTAGGCGACCGCATCGCAGTCCGTATCGGCCACCGTTTTTTCTAAGATTTCTAAAACGACGCCTCAACTTGTTTAGGAGGAGCCCGATGTCCGTCTTGCCATTCAGGAGGCTTTGTCAATGATGGTTGGAGCTTACGCTAACCTGCAGGGGGCCCTGCTGAATCTAATGGAAGCCCTGGTGGCTGCGTACATTGGGAAGGTGAGTGAACACGGGGAGAATGTCTATTTGGTTTGTCGAAAAACATCCTGATTAGTAACCGGACATGAGGCAAATCAAACCTGCTTGTTGTTGTAATTCAACAGCCGGAGGTCCAAGTTCGTCAGGTGGCCATGAAGTTTGCCAGCACGGTGTTCGGTCCTGATCACGTGCCGTCAAGATACCTGCTGCTGCTGGCCGCCGGAGACCCGTAAGCTTAAAAGAACACACTGACTTCCCTGCTTAATAATTAATAAGAAGACACTAACAGCCTTTTATTGTGTCTTGGAAATATTTATAACTCGAATTAGACTTGTGGTGCTTAAAGTGAGCGTCTGTAGTGCACCGGCTGTGGAGGAAAGATAGAGTGTGTTGTTTTTTTGTCGTTTAGAAGGGAAGAAGTATCTGCAGAGGCCCAGAAGGTGCTGAGGGCTTTCCGTACCAAGAGCTCAGAGAAGGAGGGACCAAAGCCAATGCCCTCCTTTCCTGACATGGTTGCCTATGTCCAGGAGAAAGTGAGGCTCTAAACGCTTGCAGACAACACACCAAAGTCTCATTGTGACCTT
The DNA here is from genome assembly GCF_036924035.1 of Leuresthes tenuis. Lineage (NCBI taxonomy): Eukaryota > Metazoa > Chordata > Actinopteri > Atheriniformes > Atherinopsidae > Leuresthes > Leuresthes tenuis. The sequence goes on from NW_027325358.1 coordinate 24,378,373, forward strand.
TTTCTCTGAGAGAAATAATTGATCTTTTTATCTTGTCTCTGTTAGGCAGCTCAGAGGATTAAGACTCCTGCCAAGTACATCGTTGGAACCTCCACAATCCCTTTTAACCCGTCTGCATTTGCGGAGGTAAACACCATGACTGCATTACGTCTGTTTATCTTGATGCGGGATAACTTGTAAATCTTCGTCTTGTTATCCCTTTTCTGTCTTTGTAGATCATGCTCTACCTGAGGATGTGTTTGGTCCACAGTGCCGGGGCCACGCCCGTTTCCACACGCTTGCCAGACATGCAGGACGATGCTCCTGCCATTGGCCGCTATGTCCGCACACTGCTGTCCTCTGAGCCTCAGCCCTCAGTGTCAAAGGGCTCGGAGGCAAACCCTGTGCACGTCTACATGGATCTTCTGCAGCAGCTGCTGTCTGCTGTCGGCGGTGAGTGACGGTAACTGTTTTGGGTTAAAACTGACTGATTCTGAATTCAGGAAGATGCTGTCTAACAGATCTCAGATCAGCTGAAACAAACCGCTCTAATGGGGTAAAGGGAACCGAGTTTGTTTATCCGATCCAAACTGCTTAGATGTGCAATCACAAACCTTTAGTCACCCTGCAGTGGTGAATTGAGGTTCCGTCCACACGGGTTCGCAGCCTCACCCTACGCTGTCGTTTCTGAAAAAAATCTCCGTAAACACGGCGTCTTTTCCAGAAATATCTGCGTCCACGTGGATTCACTGGAAACGACCAGAAACGCTGTAGCACATATGCCAGGCCGGTATGTGACGCCGCCACAGCGATACACTAAAACTGGAAGAGAAGCCATGGATCATGCGTATGAAGCTCACATGCTGTTTGCAAACAAGCCCCATGACACGAGAAGAGGCCGATCATGGCCAGCGCAGCTCTGAGAGGAAGAGGAAGTCTTTTGTGTGGCCCGACAGTGAAGCAGAACTTCTACTTCGTGTCACATTGGACTACAACAAAGGTTAGAGAGGCGGGGCTTATATGTCACCCATCCAGACGACTCCGGGCTATCCGGCGTTTTAGGATTTTCTCACTCTGGGACCCGGTTTCACACCTCGAGCAAGCCGGATCCGTCTGGACGTATTTATGCGGATTCGACAAAAACGTACTCGTGTGGACGCACCCTCAGTTTACAGCATTGTTAAATTGTGAAACTTGCACTTCGTGGCGCTAATGTCCTGCCAAGAATCCAGAGGATCTGCAGGGTGAGCATACTGGCAGGCAAGGGAAGAGACTCAGTCCTGCGGATTCAGTTTTTTTATGCTTCAATTTTCACCTGCCTGCACAGTTTGTGTCAATACAGTCTGCTCATAACTGTGGTACCAGAAGACTGATTTAGCCTTTCAGTCCGCCAAGCGTAGCTCTGATACTGGTGATTGCTGTTGGTGCCTTTAGACTAGAGGACGGGTCTTCTTGACTATACTTGATCTCACACTGCAAGCTGTGATTTTAGACCAGTCCTAGAAACCCTGAATGAAAAATCAGCAGAAATCTGTTGTAACAGTTAAACTCTATAATTCAGTGCGACACAACTCTGATGAGCAGCCATTGGTTTGCACACGTCACGTTTCCCTACCAATCTCTGAATTTTTGCTCTACTCTTTGTATTTGTTGTCATCTTCTGATTGTTTCACTTCAGTTGTATTCATTTTGTGTCACAATTTCTCAACAGGGATTCCAGTCATGTACTGTTTGCTGGAGGTGGTGTCTGTGTGTCCTGAAAAACTGGCCCCCAGATTTGCGGATAAAATTGACTGGATTAAAGTGAGTATTTCTAATAATCGATGCGTTTGTGTTGGAGAGAGATGGAGGTGATTAGTAGTTACTGTTTTACCAGTGAGACAAATATCAACTCTGTTAAACAGTTAGTCCAGCTGCACAGCTGGCCCACATTATTATAAATCCAGGAATCTTATTTAATTCAGCTGGTGGGGATAACAGATGGTGTTGTCTTTCCTTCTCTCCAGAGTCTGATGAACACAAACAAGGAAGACATGAGGGAGCTCGCGGCCCAGCTGTACGCTGTTGTGATTTCCACCATGACCGGCAACGAGCTGCAGAAGGCCGTGCAGAATCTGGTCAAAATCACCAAAGACAACCACGTATGGAACTTTGTCTCTTGTTTGCACGCTTTATGAGCCTGGAAATGAAATGGAAAAAAACGGCTTTATTTTTAACCCAAAGGGACATTATGTAAGCGTGTATTTCCATATGTTTCTTGGTTTGGTTGAATCGCAGAGTCCTGAGACTCAGCATGGCGCCATCTTAGCTCTTGGTTACATGGTGGGAAGAAACATGAGCAGAAAGAAGGCCATAACCTCTTGTAACCAAGACAAAGGGCAGCAAATGAGCATCACCTCCCAGGACGACGATGAACATGTTGCCATGGCCACCAAGACAATCGGTATGAATTCTTCCTCTTTTTTTTTATTTTTTATTTTTGTACAAAGTAAAACAGTCGAGTCATTTCTGCCCGTTTTTCTTGTTTCCCCCTCTCATTTGTTTGTGTGCACCTCCATCTTCCTCCATCCAGGTTCCTTCCTGGACAGCAGCAGCACACTGTTGACTGTAGCGGCCTGTACAGCTCTGGGAGAAATTGGGCGGAATGGCACCCTGCTGATCTCTGCAGAGGGGGAGGGATTCACAAAACTCTCTATCGTGGAAAACCTGCTGGCTCGAATCCCTTCTGGCAAGGAGACCACCAAGGTAAGCAAGGTTTCCAGCTAAATGATTTGTTCATTTGCCTCATTTTTGTCCTCATTGTCTTGTTTCTTTTTTATCCTTTGCACGTGTTCCAGATGAAGGAACGATCCATTATGACCTTGGGTTATCTACCAGTGGGAGACGCGGACTTCCCACACCAGAAGAAGCTGCTGCAAGGACTCATGGACTCGGTGGAGGTATGAACCACGCAGCTGCATCAAACATTGGCAGTGTTTGGTCCAAATGAACATATTGATTTACAAGCATAACCTATATTTTGAGCTCTGACTTCGAGCACAGGCAGCATCATCACAGTTCTGCTCTCATTCATCACTGAAAAAGCTGCCGGGCTTCTGTAAATGTTTACAAGATAATGTCGATAAAGTCTAGCATTTATATTCAGATTACTCTGTAATGCAGTGCCAGTGATTATTCTTCTGCTGTGCAATAGCAAACAGCCTTTTTTAATTGGGTTTTCCTTCTAAGCACTTTGTGCTGACATGGTACATGATTTCTGAAGACTTTTGGACTCCCCACTGAGGCTGGCACTACTGATAGAAAGCATGTTCATATCAAAACACTTCCAGAAATCCTACTTGGGCAACTTGACAGACTACTTTTGTTTTAATCCTAACAAAAATGGATTATTAATGCATGGCAAATGTCTTTGCACTGCATCTCCTCAAATCCAGTCGTCCATTTGTTTTTTCCAGCACACACGCAGTCATCGAGCTTAAAGTCTACCCGGCAACTAATTTTGGGCTGATGTTCATTTAAAATCTAGCTATTATGAAGCTGTCAAGTAGCTCATTAGTAAAGGCATGCCTCTCTCTTCTCACCTTTTTGGGGTTTTTTTTTCTCTCCAAGGCCAAGCAGGTGGAGCTGCAGTTCACAGTTGGAGAAGCCATCACCAGTGCTGCTGTGGGAACATGTTCTGGAGCTGCCAGAGACCCGTGGACCTGCACCGAGGACCAGTACAGCCCGCCACACAGTCAGTACTTCTCATATGAGCTTGTGCTGTGCATTTAAAAAATGTTTTGGCACATTTGTTGGTTCTGGTGTGGAAATGGGTCTCAGTGATGAGCAGAAATTGTTGATTTGAATGAGCTCGTGGAAATGTAGTTGTCAGTCGTCTACATGCAATTGTCCTTTTTGATGCAATTAAAAGTGTTTGTTGCATTTTAATCTCATATCATTTCCATTTTCTTCCTTTCTTTTTCAGATGTTAAAAACAATGATGTGGTCCCTTGGGTCCTCAACTCCATCCTGTCCAGGTATATACCCAGCCAGAACCCTCATGTCCGGCAGGCAGCCTGCATCTGGCTGCTCTCCCTTGTCAAGAAACTCAGTCAACACAAGGAAATTACAGTGCGTACATGATACAGATCTATCACTATGAATACTAAGACTAAATCTCAGAAGACAAAGAAGCTTTGAAATTAACACAAACTCCTTTGTGTGTGTGTCAAAACAGTTTTGTTTGAAATTACAAATGATCCTTTTTTCTCTTTACTCTTACAGTGCCATTTGAAAGAGATCCAGAATGCATTTATCTCTGTTCTCTCAGACCCTGATGGTGAGACAAGAAGCACGATGAGCTCCTCCTTTACACTATCGCCTCATTTTCTGTTGGAGCCCCTTCTTTATCCGTCCCTCTTTTTCTGTCACCCAGAGCTGAGTCAGGATGTGGCATCTAAAGGCCTTGGACTCGTCTATGAGATGGGAGGAGAGGGTGATCAGCAGCAACTGGTGTCCACTCTGGTGGAAACCCTTATGACCGGCAAAAGGTGAGTTGATGGTTGAATCAAGGGGATTGTGAAGGAAGAAGGATGAACAGTTGTCCTGAAGAGTTTCTGTGCTTATTTGTCTTTGTACACAGGGTGAGACATGCAGTCGCTGAGGATACAGAGGTGTTCCAGGGGGAGGGGTTGGGAAAAACACCTGATGGGTGAGTCCTATCAGCATCAGTGGATGCTTCTTAGCTGATGTTTTAATCCAGAATTGATGAAAATGTTAGGACTGATCAGGAATTCTGAGAGCATATTTGTGTGTGTTTCAGTTTGTAGAAATGTGTCACTTTCTGTCCTCATGTGCATAAATACAACATGTATCAATGATCCCTGACAGTCATGGCCTGTCCACATACAAGGAGCTCTGCTCATTGGCCAGCGACCTGAACCAACCGGATCTCGTGTACAAATTCATGAACCTGGCCAATCACCATGCGATGTGGAACTCGCGCAAGGTATCGTCTTAAGAGCCGTGACTTCTGCCCCTTTTCAGATGTTGTTCTCCCACCTGATCTCGGCAACCGTCTCTTTCTTTCAGGGAGCAGCTTTTGGCTTCCACATGATCGCAGCCAAGGCTGGGGAGCAGCTGGCTCCATTCCTGCCTCAGTTAGTGCCTCGTCTGTACCGCTATCAGTTTGACCCTAACCTGAGCATTCGCCAGGCCATGACCAGCATCTGGGATGCTTTGGTCACTGATAAGACCCTGGTAGGACTTCAGGCTTGTGATATTTACATCGCCCGAAAATGTGCTCATTAACAGATTGATGGAGACACGGCTTTTTGTCTGTGTGCTGCAGGTGGATAAATATCTGAAGGAGATCCTGCAGGATGTCATTTCCAACTTGACCAGTAACACCTGGAGAATTCGTGAGTCCAGGTACAATAACAACAGACTCACTAAAGATTAAGAAGTCTTGTTATTTGCTGTTATGTGGTTTGATATAATTTTTTTTTTTTTTTATGCTGTATTTTGAATTGCTAAGTTTTCAATCTAGGTCCTTTTTATCTCTTGTATTGGAGTCTAAAACTGTGACTATAAGGCAATGAAAAGCCTTATAGTTGGATATGGTTGGATAAATCGCTGTTTGCATTAATAAATGTAAAGTGAGAGTTAGTTAAAGTTCATTATAAACTACAAATGTTTGCTTTTCGAGTGATGTATGTTTCGCATGTATACTGTAAATTCCAGACTATAGAGCGCACCTGAATATAAGCCACATGCTCTAATTTTGAAAAGAAAATCCATGTTTGTTCTTGCGGTTCTTCTTACAGCTGCCTGGCCCTAAATGACTTGATTCGTGGCCGGCAGGCGGATGACCTCGTTGATCACCTGGCAGAAATTTGGGAGACGCTGTTCAGAGTTCTCGATGACATCAAGGTAAGAAGGAATGTTCTTAGATGTTAGGAAATAATTGACTGGCGGTATCGCATTGTGCGAAAGCTGCCGCATGTTTGGTAGATAAGATCCGCTCTGTCTCAGTACGGTAACTCTTCTTTTTAGGAATCCGTGAGGAAGGCTGCAGATTTAGCACTGAAAACGCTCAGTAAGGTAAGACTATTTGTCACAACTCTGGTGAACATGTTTGTGTTTGTTTGCGTGTACACACCTGCGCCTCACAAACGTCTTCGTACGTAGGTGTGCATTCGTATGTGTGAGTCTACAGGCGCTGCAGCCCAGAGAACTGTGGCGGTGATGTTACCCACCCTGCTGGAAAAAGGCATCGTTAGCAGTGTCTCAGAGGTTCGCTCACTCAGGTAAGATCTTGTCTGAGTTTCCACGTAGGACACACTTGTCAAATTGCTGCATTGACACAGCCGCTATATTTGGAGCATATTTAGCTGCTGCAGCTCAGCCGGTGTTGAAAATTGTACGTAATGCCGACTTTTCTGTCATTAAGTCCTCTATTTATCAAATAACAAAACAAATAATTCTGAGATAGCAGCAGAGTGGCTTTCTTCATCCTTCCATCTGTTCGGGTTCTGATTTGTGGTTATATGATCCGTTCTTTCTCAACCATTCTCACCAGTATCCAGACCCTGGTGAAGATCAGTAAGACCGCTGGTGCTAGACTAAAACCTCATGCCTCTCGCTTGATCCCAGCCCTGTTGGAGGCCCTCAGCACACTGGAGCCTCAGGTCCTTAACTACCTCAGTCTCAGAGCCACAGAGCAAGAAAAGGTAAAGTCTGCCTGTTAGCGTGCGAGTTAGCCCCAAATTAGACTTCATATCGTCACGAGTTGTGTTCTCTGTGCCTCTGCAGAGTGCCATGGATGCTGCAAGGCTGAGTGCCGCCAAGTCTTCTCCGATGATGGAGACGATCAACATGGTAAAACAAAAAGAACTGCATAAGTGTCATTGACCTGACGGTTGAGTTTTTAGAGCCTGTTTGTGGAAGGAATGGGAGCTTTTCTGCTTTTACTGAACATGACAAAAGCCTGTGTGATCTGATGAAAAGGATGCGTGTGTATTCAGTGTCTGCAGCATCTCGATGTTTCTGTGCTGGGAGAGCTGGTTCCCCGCCTCTGTGAGCTGCTTAAGAGTGGAGTCGGCTTGGGCACCAAGGTAAACAGTTCTGTAGTCATGAATCGGTTCACCGATGCTTTCATCAGTCACTTCTTTGGGTTTTTATTTGAGTTACACATACACGCGTTCACGTTTTTTCATTCATGTGAAAAGTCAGTCTGTCCATTTCTGCCTGTGTTTCTCAGGGAGGCTGTGCAAGTGTAATAGTTTCCCTCACAGTGCAGTGTCCCCAGGACCTCAGCCCATACTCAGGTGCAGCACAAGGGTCCATCTTCTCATGTTAAAGTGTGTATTGTTTTGAGAGAATTAGTGAACCAGCTAACTACTTTTTCTTTTTCCAGGTAAACTGATGAGTGCCCTGCTGAACGGTATCCATGACAGAAGTACTGTAGTACAGAAAGCATTTGCCTTTGCTTTGGGACACTTAGTCAGGGTAAGACTTTGTCTTATTAAGTCAACATTTACACCAGAGGTTGTGCTCTGTTTCTTTAAAGCATTTGTCATACAAACATTTCGTTTTCCGATCAGACAGCAAAAGACAGCAGTGTAGAAAAACTGCTACTGAAGCTCAGCAGCTGGTACTTGGAGAAAGAGGGTGAGCTGGTGTCAAATGTGCACATTTTGAGTCAAATCGCTCTGGTTTGTTCTGTGATTTGAGACTTTCCCGCTATGTGCTCATGCTTTTTTTTTTGGCCCCAGAACCTGTTTACAAGTCATCGTGTGCACTGACGGTGCACGCCATCAGCCACTACAGCCCCGATGTGCTGAAGGGACACGCAGGGGTGGCGCTGCCTCTGGCCTTCCTTGGTATGCATCAGGCGCCAGGACCTGACGAGGAGAAAGGAGAGAGTCACGACGCCACGCTGTGGGCTGAGGTGTGGCAGGAGAATGTTCCAGGTGAGGAGCACCGCTAAACAGAAAAAAAACAAATGCATCTCGCATCATCTGGTGACTTCTGGTACTTCATCTTGGTAAATGGACATCGGAAAATTCCAAGAGGTGAACGTTCTCATATTGAACACATGCTCTTTGCTTTGCTATCAGGAAGCTTTGGGGGTATCAGACTCTACATGACGGAGCTGATCACCATCACCCAGAAAGCCCTGCAGTCCCAGTCCTGGAAGATGAAGGCTCAGGGTGCAGCTGCCATGGCAACTGTTGCCAAGGAACAGACAGGCTCATTAGTGGCGCCGCACCTCGGCTTGGTGCTGACGGCTTTGATGCAGGGGTTGTCTGGACGCACGTGGGCCGGCAAGGTGACGATTGTTGAGACAACTAAAGAACAAGGAAACACAATCTTGGTTTCAAAGTCATTTTGTTTTTCCTTCGTTCCAGGAGGAGCTGTTAAAAGCCATCGGATCTGTGGTGTCTAAATGCAGGTGAGCCACCTTGCAAACCTTTTTCCTACTAAGGCCAGTTTTATTTGGAAGATGACCTCAATTCGTTTCTTTCTCCTTCCATTCTTGCTGGCTTTAAGCACTGAGCTGCAGAAGCCTTGCAGCGGCCAGCCGACCATCCCTGAGGTGCTGGAGGTGGTGTTGAAGGAATGCCGTAAGGAGAATCTGGCGTACAAGATCGCCGCTCTGCGTTGTGCAGGAGATGTACTCAGCAGCAGCAAGCAGGACCGTTTCAGCGACATGGCAGAGATCCTTTTCCCTCTGATTAAGAAGGTGAAAATCACTTCTCAGAAACAAAAAAGAGGCGCATAAAGAAAATGAGAAACTTGCTGAGCAAAAAAGTCCAACTTCAGACTTGTGTCACCCTCTGGTGTTTTTGACGGGACACTACAATGTCTTCAAATGAGCTAAATTCTCTTGTGTCGTAGCTTCGTATATTTTGGGAAGACATGAAGTCTAACAGAATGTGATTTTGGGCTATCTCAGCCATAGATGGAACATGTCAGCTCTGCCATCTTCTAAACGAGCAAAACTCACCCTGTACCTTTTCTTCCTATATTCTACTGCCTTCTGAGTTCTTCAGAGCACTTACAAATTAGCTGTAAAACCCCGTCCAGCAAGTAGCCAGGGTCGGTTCCTCCAATCTCTTTTATATTGAACTGATGTTTCTGAGACTTCGGGTGGCGCTCTGCGGATTCACCACAGAAATCTCCATTTTTGCTCACGTCTTGTAATACATAAAACTGTCTTAAGGCCGTGTTAACAATGTTAAATGTTGTCAGTTTGTCTCGAGACACACATTTAAAGACGTACATGTATTTTAAGACGCCTTCAAACGATTTGAATCCTTTCACGACAGAGCTGCCCAGAGAGTGGCGGCGCATCCCCCAGGTCGCTGCGCGATGATGACGATGATGATAAGGATGTAAAAGAGAAGGAGCTGCAGACTGAAGCTCTGCTTTGTGCTTTTGAGACTCTTGGAAAGGCCTGGCCCAGAAACCCACAGACTCAGGGTAAGTTCTGTCTTATACTCCAAATGAACAAAACCGGATCCACTCACTTCAGATTTAGCTTTTGTAGTGAAAAGCCTGTGATGTATGAATCGCCCATTGAATGTGGGTTTGTTTCAAATACCCTACACAACTAAACGGAAGTACCACCACATTACTTCTCTCATTATTGTTTGGCTTTGAGTTCAGTTGCCAACTTGACAGACAATCCGGTGGTGCCCTCTGCAGCACAGGCTGGATGGATGCTGCTGATTAGGTGTGGCCCACATTCTCATCTGTGTTCTGCAAACTTTGTCTCTGTAGCACGTTTCCAGATGGAAGTGTGCAGTTTAATGTCTGGGAAGCTCAAACTGAGCACATGGAAAGTCCAGCTTGCTGTTCTCCAGGCCATGAGGCCGTACTTTGAGGGGTGAGCATCAGAGTAGAATAGCCTAAGTAACATTTTGTTTGTTTATATAATTAATTCTTTGTAATTAACTCTTAATCTTGAGTTGGTAAGCGTGTAAAACATTTTTCTTTGCAGGTTATTGCTGCTAGACAAGGGTAATGAAGACTTGAATGCGCTGTCACAGATTCTCACAGGGACCTGTGCGGCTCTCACATATCCTTTAGGTAACCTTTTTCTACTCTTAAACACCGTAAAATCATTTATGATTTGCATGCATTTCATCACCGTGTTTGTCTTTATTTTCTCTCCAGAAAACAAAAGTTACTCCTCTGTGAGGACAGAGGCCTTGTCAGTTGTGGATCTGATCGTTAAGAGAACAGGAGGTAGGCCTTGATTGCTACTGCTGTTATAAAGAGGTCAAAATATGGTCAATAATGGGTTCATCTTTTAGGGAGTTCCAACTAAATTGTGTGTACAGTCATTTTCCTCGCACTGTACCATGGCTGCGGCATCTCCTGCATCACCTTGGGTCTGAAGACCTCAACATTAGCTCCCGTTTGTTTCCGGCCCAGTCTTCTGTGGTCGGTCATCTGGTGGAAAAGACTGTTAAACAATAATTGGACGAGTGACTAATCCCCTCCAAAAAATGGAGTTAATCTCTCAAATAGTGCTGTTCCAGCACATATTTTCCTAAAAAAAAAATACCCGCTCTTCTAAGAGCGCATCTGACTTCAGTCTTTTTGCACTCATGAAGCCAGTTTTCAGTAGCATCCTGCCAGCTGTAGTAAGACAAAGTCCATCATGGAGGCACCTTCACCCTAAAGTGTGCCAAACTTGCGGCTTTGTAAATGTGCTACTTGAGGATTAAGGAAAGCAACAGAGGAAAAGCTTTAACTACAGATGAGGCGTTTGAGGGCAGCTAATGAGCAGCGCTTGCTTTTTAAGAGAATAATTCCCCCTGCTGCTCTAGTTTTTCGGGACCAGAGCCAGTGCTTTGGTGGTTTTAGGGGAAGGAACTGGACTCTGAACTGAAGCAGCCCTGGAAGCGCTTTGGTGGAAACGTTTGTTGCAAACACAACGCTTTCTAACTTTGCAAACCTTTTGCATACATAAAAAGTTGTAACATGTTACCAGGGTTATCACTGCATGTAGCTTAAAGCACTGCTGTGCATACAGGAATGGACAAAATCTTATTTGTCACTTCGATTTTAAACGCAAAATCATTAGTCTGCTGATTTCCTGTAATACAGTTTCTTCCTTATAGATGGTAGGAATTGGCTTGTTTCTCTCTCATACACACACCCTAACTCATGTCTGCGAACATGCAGTTTAAGCTATATTGCCCTGTATTTGGATTGCCTGCTGACGCGATGTTCTTGCTTGTGTGCGGTGTGAACAGAGAGTGAGCAGTGGGACTGCATGTCTGTGAAGAGCCGGGAGCAGCTGCAGCGCTCCCTGTCCACGCTGCAGTCCGACAGCAGGCCCGACCTGAGGGACAAGGCCCAGGAGCTGCGCCGACGCATCCAAAGCCAACCCTGAGCGAGCACAGCCTCTCACACACAGTACAAAGAACCGGAGCAGCATCTTCTTTAGCAGCAACACAACGTACACGTTAGCACACTGCCTCTGCCTGAACTCTTTGATACAGCTGTCTCCTCTTACACCGATACTCACATCGATCGTTACATTTAGTTTCCATACCCGTGTTGTGATGTTGGCTTGTGCATAAGACTGCTCCATGTTTGTGTCTGACGAAGCTTGATGCTGACGGGACTACAGTAACACCAGCTGTGACCATGTTCAGGGCCGAGGTCGTTACAGCAACATGTCAAGTTTTATTTGGTTCATGTGACTGGACGGTAAGTTGATCATTAATGCCATATAAACCAGTGTGTTGGCTTTGTGGACACTGTAAACTTGTAGCCCCAAAATGGGGTGGTGGGGGGGATTTTACTACTGTTGTGGATTTGCCTACTTATTCAATATTAAAACAAGTTATTTTACTGAGCTGATGTATGAGGCCGTCAACGACTCTTCACCACGGCAACCCCAAAGTGGCGAAGGCAAGGAAGTCGTGTCCCAAAAATGAGTTGCCAGATAAGACATCAGCCTATTTTGAAGTGTGGAAAAGAATCACCCTGCTGTTAACTTTAAAGTGATGCTATAGTTGTTTCAATTTGTCCTTGATGAAATAAAACCCGTTGATAATTTGGGCACCTGACCTTTTTTTCTTCTCAGAATGGAGTTACATTGATAAGTGTTGCAGGATTGTGTTCAATCTGAGGGAGACGGCACGTTTTACAACCTTACTGAAATCAAGTTGGCTGAAGTCTAATCCTAAATAGTACCTCTAATTTGAAGACTGAGGGCAACAGGAATCAAGTAAATGGAGAGTTAAACAAAAAAAATAAAAATTGACGTTTTATTTACAAGAAAAAAAGGGGATAGATCCAGTAGCTGCACATAAAAGTCAGAAACAAGCTCCAGAGACGGACGAACACAGAACACTAGGTGACAAAATAAATGATATCTAGACTGAAAGGTTCTAAAGGGAAACAACATAAACAATGAAATGAGTACATGTTACTAATTGATGTGTCATTTTGTTATGCTAACTGATACGACTCAAATATTTAAAAGCAGATTGAACCACAGATGCCACTGTCCCGAGGAGCGGTTTCAGGGATTAGCTGATGAGTTGTTTGTTCCTCCTGTCTTTCTGACGAGCCTTATCTTGGCCTTTATGGGGAAGGTTTCCATCGCTCTGGCTGAGCGCAGTCCGTGTCACCGTGGACATGCCGTCCACAAACTTCGTCTTGAACAGGACGTTGGCATTGGTGAACATGCCGTCTTTGAGGGACACGACCACAAACTGGAGGGAGAGAGTTGAAAATGACAGGTAAAAGCCTGTGAAATGAAAGGTAAAAAGCCAGGAGAACTGCTAATCAGTTTATCAATGGGTCAAAAGTTTCACGGGGACTTATGGGGGAAAAGAAAACCTTTGTAGAGGAATGGACCAACAGCAAAGCCGAGGGTTTATGGAGTCATTAGTTGCTACTGAAGGTTAGATCGCAGAATAAACCTGCTGTTCGATTCTGCAGTCTGGTGATTTAAAAACCTGGAGCAGTTAACATGACTCAAGACAAGATTGAGCCTAAAAGGGATTGGTACCAACAGTCTGTGGTCAAACTGCCAACATAAGAAATTAAAGTATTTCAAGTATAAAAATTGCCAGTCAAGCACATCTTTTATCAGCAGTCTGAGTCTGAATGCTGTGTGTGTGCTAGTGTGAGCCGCTTCCTGTTTGCGCTGTCATTTCAAGGGTTACTAATACCAATCTCACAAGGGGCAGAAGAGAGCGCTGGATCGGAGCGAGTGGGTCAACGTGAAGACAGGTTTAAGTTCACAATGGAACAAGGAGCTGTTGTGGTGTATTTCTGTATTACTTTGGCCAAAAAAGTGAACCATACGCCTCGTTGCACTCTACTGCACAGGTTTAAGGCTAAAGTATGCACCTGCCCATGTAAACTTACCTGGGAGTGTCTAAAATGCGTACGCAGCATCTGCCCAATGTTCTGTGTGTGTGACAGATCCAAAGCTGCGTCCACCTCATCTAAGATGTAGATCGGAGCCGGCTTGAAAAGCAGCATGGCCAGGATGAGGGACAAGGCCACCAGAGACCTGAAAACAAACACAAACGGGGTTAAAAACACTTAGCATTATAATATATCACCATTAATGAACGACTGACCATAGAAATCATGTTGCTGACCTTTGCCCACCGCTGAGCTCAGTGAGGTTCTCCTTCCACGTGTCACCCAAGGCTACCTTGAACTCAAGACCATCCAAGACGCCGCAGCCCTGTGGAGGAGCCAGTTTTGCTGTGGCTCCTGGCAGCAAAGTGGAGAAAATGGAGCCAAAGTCCAAGTTAACCTGCAGAGGGAAGCTGTTTTTAATGAGGTCAAAAAACCATGTAATCCATGTACATCAGACCCAACCACACGGCCTCAGTGAAAGAAAAAAAAATGTAAACAATAGCAGCGAACCTTCTGCCACGCCACGTTGAGAGCCTCGTTCTTTTTCTGGTCCAGTTCCTCGATGGTCTGCAAGATCTTTGCTTTGTCATTCTCCACAATTCTCTTCTTCTTCATCAGGTCGTTGTACTGCAGGAGTGGAGACAGTTGAAGGATTACTGAGTAATCTGACCTGCAGAGAGTAGTTTTTAGCATGCGGCGGCCCCGCCGGCTCGGGAGCCCTCACCCTTTCCTCCGCCTCATTCAGCATGTTCATAGCCCTCTTGTTAACGTTCCTCTCCAGCTTGGTAGTGGTTTCCTCCAGCTTCTTCAGCCGCTGGCCCGCCTCACGGGGGTTGTTGGTTTTGAAGTCGTAGGAGGTGTTTGGCTGGCCGAAGAAGTGCCGCTCTGAGTGGATCCAGTCGTGTTCCTCCAGCATCCGAGTCACCTGGAAAACGAATATAAACAAGTTAAGAGTGTCCAAGTCGCACTGGATCAGAGGAAACTTCCTGAAACATTCAAATGAACGTTTGTGTGTACCTTGTCAGCAGCATCCTGGCTGTCTTTATGGTGCTTACTGATGTTGTGTTCCAGCTCCTTGATCTTAAGCTGGACTTCATTGTTCTGCTCCCTGATCTTATTGACCTCTGTGCTTTTACCCTGAAGCGTTCAGAGAGACAGACATTTCCACTGTTCATCATTTACACTTTCAAATAAACATTCCAGAGCCCAAGGAACTTCAAATTTAACATCAGCTGAGGTACTTTGAGTCTTAAAATCTCAAACCATACATGACATCTACTCCCCTTCTCAAAAGACCATCGAAAACCAAAACGGTTGAAACTGTTTGCACCTTGAGCTCTTTGTCTTGTGCCATGATCACTTCCTTCTGTTTGGCCAGTTCCTCCTGGGCGTTACGCACAGCCTCCTGCATCACGAAAGAAAGCAGCACATGTGGAATGTTAACAGTTCACTAAACATGTAGAATTTAAATCGACACAGTACAATAACTAGTAGCCTCAAAAAGACACAAATCTGCTTTATAAGTTAATCTCAGAACAAAATGCTTCGATTTAAAAGGAAGACAGCAAGTGTGTTTGCTTTTAAATGATTACAAATGACGTTTGTTCCAGTATATGGGGGGAAAAAACAAAACAAAACAGCCTTTACTTTGTAAAACTAGAAGATTTTACACACGAAAACGAGAAACATTTAGGAGAATGTGCAGAAAATGTGTGATTCATAGCAGCAAGCTGGTGATGTGCTCTCATTGGTGGAAATGGGACGCTTTGGATGTCTGTCTAAAGCGCAAAAAGCAGGATGTGATGCAGAAATGACAGTGTGGATATTCATTCCACAGTGCTAACTGGAGGACGAGGCTCTGCTTCATATTGACATCAGTACTTTAGACACATCCGAATGGATCAAATATAGCAACATACAGGCCATCAGAACGGAGAATGAAGCAGCAACTCTAACCAGCATGCACCCCCTGCTCCAGACGAGTCGCTGCTACGTTCACACACCGCTTCACCCGTCAATGTTCTGGAGATTTTTACTAAAAGTGCTGGGTGTAAAATCTGTTTGGAGCGAACGCTGTGGACATGCAGCATGCATCCAAACAAACTGGATTATTAGGTTTGTTGCACATGAAACTCTGGCAGCTGAATCCAGGTATTTGAGAACAGCTTACTTGCACCCTTAGACAAACAGCAGCACAATCTTTTGCAAACCTCCATGCTTTTCCCTTCCCTCAGTGCAGTGCAGCTGGATGTTTCCTCCATACATGGATCTTTTTTTTTTAAACAATTTGGTTTGAGATCCAGAAATCCTTGTTCGAATACTTCATTCCATCACTGTAAACACAAGAAGTGAATACCTTGTTCTGGGACACGGTGCAAGCCATGCTGTCAATCTGCTCCTGGATGGCCTTCATGGCCTCATCCACAGCCTGAATCTGCTGCTCATAGCCGGCCTGCTCCCTCTGCAGCTCCTCCAGCTCCAGGGCCACAGCGTCAGACTCCTGGACACATGAGCAAGAAGAAACCTATTCAGATTCTCCGACAAACATCCATGACAGGTAAAGACTCCTTGAAGTGAACGAGATGCTGTTTAGAGGGCCACAGTGTGGTCAGAGTACCTGCTGCTTCTGCTTTAACTTCTTGTTAAAAGCATCGGCTTTGGTTTTGGCTGTATTGAGTTTCTGCTGGGCGGCTTTCAGCTCCTTTTCCCTCTCCGCCTCAGCATTCTTCATTTTGTTCTCCAGCACCTTGTATTTCTCTTCAGCCCGCTTCTGCACCTCCTTAGTGACACGAAGCGTCTCCTCACTCTCCTCTGGTTAAACAAACACACACAAAAAGAGTTGCACAAACCGTCTCGTTGAAGTCACTTGCTGCACCCGTCGGTTCGTGTTCTGACCTATTGCCTTGCGCAGCCTCTCCAGCTCCTCCTGCTGCTGGTGGAAGGAGCTCTGCTGCACCTTGGCCTGGAGAATCTGCTCCTCCTCTACCTTCAGCTCGTGCTGCTGCTTCAGCTGTCGGTACCTGCAGGGACAAGGACGCGATGAGGAGAAGAAGGAAATACATCATTGTGTCAGTCTCTCCTTCGGTGGCTTTTTATTCATGATAGTTGTTGTTAGTTCAGCTTCTGTTGTTTAACTTTGCACACTATTTTGAACTATTTCTTAGCATTTATTAAGTTACATTCCTGGGGTGTCATATTTCATAACTACTTGTATTCATTGAATTCCATTTTTTAATCCAAAGCAACTTACAACTGAGGAAAGTGAGAGGGAGAATCAGAGGCCGAGAATCTCGTCCCAGAGTACTTCATTAGACTGGGAAGCTGAAAATTACACCTCTGTATTTGTTTGACACAACTGTAATTAACAAAGTATATCTTCGCATTTTCTCTTGCAGCAAAAATGTTATTCCAGTTGTAAAAAAATAAGCCGTAACTCATCAATTTTAAACGCTGCTTGGATATTTAATGTGCGAGTAAAGGAATGAAAAGAAGAATTAATCTTTGCAAAGAAAAAAGAAAAAGATTTGCCGTTTTAAACTACAGTCGTGGCCATCTATGTTTAGATTTCTAAGTATACGCATTGTTCGTGAATGCAACGTGAAGTCTGGCAGGCTTCAATGTAATTAATGTACATTTGAGAATTTACAAGGTGCACCTAAATGCTCCATGAAGTACCTTGTATTCATTAAGAGTTGGAGCTTTTCAAAGTGATGTAGATTATTGGTTTTAATGTGACGATAGCTTCTTCTAACCAAGTAGTGATAAGTGAGTAGTTTGTATAAAAACTAGATAACTGAACTGAGAACTGAACCCGTCTGTATATGTTACAGAGGTGGAGACCGCACACCAAGAGACGCTCTGCAGGACAGACATCGATCCATCCCGCAGGGTTTCTGAAGATTCTTCCTTCCTTCCTGCCAGTGCATTACTGAATGTGATCACTGAAAATGTTTACTGGCCTATCCTGCACTACAGAAGCCCTTTTAAATGATCTCTAAATGCATTAATAATACATTAATAAATATTTATATCTGATTATATGGTGCCTATTAGACGGGCAGCATTCTACAGTACAGTTTAAAAACGCCCGTTCTGCAGACCTTTCAGCAGTTCCTTTAAGGTTGGCCAGTTGTCGCTCAGTATCCTGCAGTTGGGCTTCCTTGTCATTCAGCTTGTCCCGGACATCCTTCACCTCCTGCAGACTTGACAGAACTGATGCCGACTGGGAGCGAGCGCCTGAAAGGGAACGCAGACGTTGCTTTTTGAGGAAAAAAGAAAATGTCGCTTTGCCTATCGTGTTTAAAACCTGTAAAACTTTGGAGTAAAGTTCTAGTCAGCATTTTGGTGCACATAAAACTTTCCCTTCCCTGGTCCCAGACATTTACACGACCCGATGACACGTGCACGAGCACATGCACACGCCTCGCTCTCACCTCCGCTCAGAGTTCCCTGTGGGTCGAAGATGTCTCCTCCAAGAGTGACGGTCTTCGTCATCACCTGCTTATCAAAAGCCACTTTCTTGGCACTGTCCAGGGTGTCACACACCAGGGTGGAGCCAAACACGTACTCCATGGCTTTACGAAGGTCAGCTTCATAGCCGACCAGAGACAGAGCTGTGTGAGCGTTATTCTCTCCCACCTGACAGAACAAGAAAAGAAACGGAGAGATGGAAGGAAGGCAAAGAGATCGTCTTCGATTAACTAGCTTATCCTTCTCTTCTCCACACAGGTATAACACTCTAATTACAGATGAACTACCAGAAAGCCTGACATCACTCTCACCAGGTTCTTTGCAGCGTTGACCACTCTGTCATTCAGTGTCTTGGCAGAGATCTTGTTCAGAGGAATGATGGTGTACCTCCGCTGCAGCTCTCCCTTCTCCAGCAGCTTTTTACCAGTCACCTAGCAAGACAAAGTCAGCAGCTCAGGTTACACAGTCCCACTGCTCTGCCACGACATGCGCGCTGCACACCTACCTCTGTGTCAACGATAATGTTATAAAGCCGTCCGCCGGCGACGACCTCCAGTGCTGTTGCGTAGGAGACGTCGCTGACTGTGATCAGGTTGGCCAGCAGCCCCTTCACTTTGCTACGGTCCCATCCTCGCTCTGGATCCCTACGAGACAGCAGACACGCTCGCATAAAACACCTGGCTGGTCAACTGGTCGCTCACTCCCTCCAAAACAAGTGAACTGTGATGTGAACCAAAAGGTTTCCCCAGCTCCAACGTCTCCATTGTGAAAATGAGCTGCATGAGAATGAGAATTCTGGCCTTCGCCGTCTCTGCATTCTTCTGTGTCCGCTTTAAGCTTTTTAAGCTTATTTGAACCAAACTTTGTTTTGTATTGGCAGGCATTCAATAGCAATATTGGACTACATCAGGACGACTAACATCCAATCAGGAGTCAGACTTCCCGGTCCAGATATGAAACATTAAACAAAGCACTGCCTAAGCATTAATAGCTCATTTATTTATTAAGTTACATACAGGCACTTATGAAGTACTGGCTGCTGATGAGGATCTCTAATTGATAGAAAAGTGCAAAGCGACAGTGAATGCATCATTATTTAAACTTGAAGTTAGTCGCAGATAAAAAACGATAAGGTGGGAGAATTCTGCTCTGAGCTGGGAGTGCGAGATATTTTCAGACCTAGAGAGCCCCAAATTATGCCAGTTATGCCCTTTAAGTTCACACAGTTTTTAATCTAGTTGCTGAGAGTAGCTTTCAGAGCTGAGAGGAAATGCAGTGTTTAAACGGCATCTCGACCGTTAATTTTTGTTGTGCTTGTTAGAGTGGGCAGACTCATTTTAATAGACGTTTATTCTCAGTAAAACTTGTCTGTTAAAGACCTCCCACTCAGTTGTGGTGGAATGACCTTCGCTCAGGTTGGAAAAAGCTCCCACACAAAATGGTAAAACAAAACTAAGGGTGAACAATGTAGGACAGCCCATCTAGGTGTTATAAAAGAAATAAAAGTAGAAAGCTAGAAAATTATGTACACGACACGAGTTCTTACTTGTAGTCAAAGCGCAGGTTGGGGAAGCGTGACATGAGACGCTCGTGGGTCTCTTTAAGTTGAGCGACCTCTCTGGAAAGCTGCCGTCTTTTTTCCAACAGACTTTCTTCCTTCCCATCTGCATTGGAACAGACACAAGCACACAGTCACAACAACATTTCTAGCAGAAAATGCTTCCTGGATGTAAAAGCAACTCACATGCGCAGTACCTTCATAGTTGAGTTTGGTTAGGTCGGCCTCCAGTTTCTCCCTGCTGCTTCTGACAGCCTGCAGGTTGTCCTGGTCTTTCTTGTAGCCACTGTCCATCTTTTTCACCTCGGCCTGTTTGGTCTTCAACTCGGCCTGGGCATGCTTCAGAGTCATTTGGGCCTGGGGAAAATTACAAGTAAGACAGAAACTGTGAGAAATTGAAGATGGTCTTTTCCAAACAAAGGTTTACTGAGAAACAACAAGTCTGTCTGAGCCCTACCCGTCATTCTGAAAAAAAACAACATTTAACTGTTCACCTGAAAAACTACTGCTCACCTGCTTGGCCTCGGTGTCTGCCTTGCTCATGTCATTCTTGCAGGCCATCATCTGTCCAGCGAGGGTCGCCTCCTCTCCATCCTCATTAGTAGAAAGACCGGCAGACACGGCTTTGAAATGCTGCTCAGCCGCCTCAAGAGCAGCGCTGTCCTTCTGTCCCTCCTCCTGCAGGGCCTGAAGCTGCTCAGCCAGCTTAGAAACCTCCTTTTCCTTCACCACCAGCATTTTCTTATCCTACAACGCAAATTAAACATCCATTTTGGTCAAAGATTCAGCAGCACAGTTTGCCCTCATCGTACAACTTGTTTCGCCACAGTCACACATCAGCAAAATGATCATTTACCTCCTCCATGCTCTTGACAAGCTCCTTTCTCTTTTTGGTTTCATCTTTGAGATTCTGTTTCTTCAAGTCAAGCGTGCTCTGAGCTTTGGCATCCACGCGTTGTACATCAGCTAAAGTGTCCTCCAGGGACTTTAATACTCCATTCACCTCCTTAAAATGAGCAGATTAGCATCAAAGATAAGGTGATATGGTTCAAAATCCCTTTAATGCACTGAAATCTGATCGAAATTTACAAAAGCTGCAAAAAAATAGATAAATCAAAACAACAGGTGATAAGTTCACAGACAAAGGGTGGGCCCAATAGCTTAAAAAGCACCCTCGTCTCTTCCGGTACCTGGTCTTTCTTCTTCTGCAGCTCCTGAATCTGGGCTGAGAGCTCCTGGATTTTGCTCTCGTTCTCAGCCATGCCGGCCTGCATCTTGCCGATGTTATCTTGCATCACCTTCAGATTATCTGCCGACTTCACCTTGGTCTCCTCAGCACACACAAACAGCCAGGCCACATAAAGGCGCGACAAGTGCTGGATCTCACGCATCAGCTTCTGGTACTCCAAGTACGATGAGCGTTCCTGCAGACCAAAGAAGGTTTAAATGAAGATGAACTTGATATTTAGAGATGAGTGAAAAGTTTAAAAGACTTTAGTTTTAAGTGTTGAGATCCAACATACCTCTTGCAGTTTCTGCATTGTTGGAGTGATTTCCTCATCCAAAATCTAAAAGGAGTAAAACACAGAACAGGGTTGGCTGTGGAAGCTTCCCAGTAAAGTTAAAGGGAGAACGGTTCTGCATGTCACACATACAGTCTGAATCTCCTTCAGCTTGGCCTCCTTCTTCTCAATCGTCTTCTGAGCACTTATCTTTTTACATTCATACATTCTGGTCCCTGCTGCCTCCTCAATCATGGCAAGGATCTGGAAGAAGAGAGTTTGCCATTGCTATAAATCCCCAAAAGGCAAGAAAATGTTTGACCTGCTTTTTAATTTTTTTTTATTAGTGAGACAGTGGATAGCGTGCATGTTTTACCTCTGGAGGTTTCATATTGAGAACCTTGGTGATCCTTCCCTAAAGCAATGGAAATACCATAAGATATTAAGCATGCACACTTGTCTGAAGGAAATTTGAACATAAAAAGACTTAAAGCGTTAAAAACACATCCACACTTAGGATGCAAGACTGACCTGCATGATGAGGAAGTGTGGGTTGTTGACATTGAGGCCAACAGAGCAGAACAAGTCCTGCACCCTGGTGTTGTTGGCATTGACTCCATTGATGAGATACTTGTTCCTGCCACCTATCACCACCTGAAATAAAGAAACAGCGTCCATCTTAACTTTGTGATTGCTCAATAACATTCCATATCACTTGCATAAGCTCAAAACGTGTTTGGTCTTTACCTGTCTGGTGACAGTGATCTCATCGTGGGTTTCAAAACCCAGTGGACTCTGGTTTTTGTTCGAGTTGTCAAAAGTAATAGACACAGTGGCCTTCGTGATGCCACCCTGTCCATTCTTGTAAACCAAATCCTGGAGGTTGGAGGCTCGCACCTTGAACGTAAAATTAGACAAAACACAAGTTTCTTATTTAACCACTACGGCCACGTGACATATTAGAACTCAGTAACTTGAAGTGACCATTAAAAACAATAGCGATCTTACGTGAGAGAGGTTAGAGATACCCAAAAGAAAGCATATGGAGTCCAAAATATTGGATTTGCCACTGCCGTTCAATCCAGTGATGGCGTTGAACAGCGGGTCAAAACCGTTGATTTCCGTCCTCTGTGCGTAGGATTTGAATCCTTCAATGATAATAGACTTGATGTGCATCTTTAGTTTTGTCCTCACTCCGCAGATTCCGGAGATAAGATTTGAACGAGTGACGAACCAGTAAGTGAAAATGTGATAAACAAAGTTACAACCCTGTGTTTACAACCGACAACCAAACGACTCCGTCTTACTTGAATTTTGGCGGCATGGAGGAAGCAGAGAGTCGCTTGCCCGTCTTTTGTGTGCCGGGGACAAAACGAAACAAAAAGTCAGTGTAGCTTAAGGGATTCTAGGGAAATATTCAACATGAAGTAGATTTTACTGATTTCAATTTACCTAATAAAAATGCGGCAAATGATTTATCACAATTTAAAAAATATATTTATTTATTTTTGTCAGGCACATTTTAAGGCTACTAAAAGCATATTACTGTCGCTTGTCAAACGGTCTTGGCGCGACCTGTGGGTGTAAAACTGAACTACAAGTGGAAACAAATAAATAAGTAGTCCCAGTTAAACTGTATGAACTATTCCATTAGCTTATGAGTACAGATACATGCTTTATGACACATAAGGTCGGTTTGTGTTGTTACTTAAAATGCTTGAAAGCATAATAATAGTATAATATAGCTTGTTTTAACACTAATTTTGTGTATTCCTTAATGGTAAATTTGGAGAAAAAAAATCCAACTGAAGAAGTAACATGAAAAATTTTACTATTCAAACAGATAGTCATCGGATGGTTATCAGTTCAAGAGCCCAAGTGGAAAATCAGACATTTTTCTATGTATTCATTGTAACAACTCATCTGTTATATTTTCTGTAAGTTCATTCAACCTTCTCATCTTCCGTGTAATAAAAACTCAGGAGATCAGGATGTGATCCCTTTATTTGCTTTGCATATTGAGTTATATGCTAGAATCAACAAAAAGAACATCCCCAAATGTGCTTTTAATTCCAGAAGTTCAGGTTTGCAACTCCCCACAGGCATGCAATATATATATATATAGATAGATAGATAGATATCTATATATATATGTATATATATATAGATATAGATTTATATAGATATATAAGTATAGACGCTGAATTGATACCACATAAAAGTAGAATACACAGTCATACCAGGCTGTTTGAAAACTGTATTAGCCATTAAGTACACTAAGCAGAGTCTTAATGCAAAACGCATTTATGAATAATGCTTTATTAAAGCCCCATTTAAGCCACAAGTTTACATTTAAGCTACTCAGGAACTCCATTTGACCCAAAGCAATATACAGTACAATAGCACCAACTGTCTATAGCACATACACATGAAACACGCACACGCCAAAACTGACACGCATACATGAAAACGATGTCGTTATCCATCAAGGGGCACTTGACACAAAGACAGACACGCCAAATTGATGGCATAGAAGCATATCTGTGATAGAACAGCACAGTCCCCCTTATTGGAGTAGAAGGTGGAGGGCTTGATGTAAGCCCAGTCAAAGTTCTGCAGATTCAGAGACTCCTGACAGTGCTGGTCGCTGAGGGCAACCAGGGCACGCACTATGGTGTATTTGGCTGAACAGCTGACAGCTGTCACTGAACGCACCTTGTCGAAGTGCAGTAGGAAACAGGGATCATCCTAAGGAGAGGAATACACAAGACTTTGCTTTAGAACAAGCTCAGTTGTTTCAAGTTAGCTCATGGAGGTGCAGGTGTTTATGAGCTGATCATATGGGGCAACAAAGGTAACAAATATTCTCCTGTTGCTTTTAATATTTTTCCATTTTTATTCTATTGTTTGTTGTTAATGGAACATTGTTAATGACAGTTAATACAAGTAAAAGTACACATTTTCCATCAAGTTAACTATAATCAGTTTATAAAACCTCTCGTAAAACCTTGTAATTTCTGTTTTTGACTAATAAAGACAGAAGCAATTTCAGATTTGAAGAGAGAATATTCTGTCTATCTAAGAAAGCGATATAAACCGGTTTCTATAAAGACTTTTTTTGTAAATTGAAATGATACGGTCAACAAAGGCAAAAAAGATGCACTTAAGATACAGCTCAAAGTCAATTACAAAAATGTCTCCTGATGCAGCTCTGTTACTGATCAATAGATAGTTACATCATAAAATTTGTTATCATTAATGTTTTTGTTCACATCTTATAAAGGCAGACTGTGTTGTTGCTCATTCTTCATTGCATCTCTCTTCAAAATACATGTCTTGCCAAAAACACAATTTCCAGGAAAGTTCACTGACTTCGTTGTATTCAGAAAACAAGAAGTTTAAAATTCGACGGGAGCAACACACTCAAAAAACTAAATACATAAAAAAAATCTGTAAGAGACACAATGAAAGACATAAATGTTTATGGACTATACCTGTAACAGCGTTCTGAAAGATTCTACAATCAGGAGATAAACTGGTGAGGGTGTCATGATTGGGTATGAAAGGGACTCGTACTAAAGGTTTAGTCTTTCCATGCAAAGATTGACATTAACGGTTGCAGAAACTTAAACATCTAAGTGTTGGTATTAAAGGAACTGCATTAGACTGGTTTAAGTCATATTTATCAGATAGATTTCAGTTTCCATCCATCCACTATCTACCACTTCTCCGGGGGTCGGGTTGCAGGGGCAGAAGCTTGAGCAGAGAAACCCAGATGTTCCTTTCCCCGGCCACTTCCTCCAGCTCTTCCGGGGGGACCCCAAGACGTTCCCAGGCCAGCTGAGAGACATAGTCTCTCCAATGTGTCCTGGGTCTTCCCCGGGTTCTCCTCCCTGTGGGACGTGCCCGGAACACCTCACCAGGGAGGCATCCAGGAGGCATCCTAACCAGATGCCCGAGCCACCTTATCTGGCTCCTCTCAATGCGGAGGAGCAGCGGTTCTACTGCGAGCCCTTCCCGGATGACTGAGCTTCTCACCCTATTTCTAAGGGAGAGCCCAGACACGCTGCGGAGGAAGCCTTGTATTCGCGATCTCGTTCTTTCGGTCACTACCCACAACTCGTCCATAGGTGAGGGTAGATTGAACGGAGATTGACCAGTAAATCGAGAGCTTCGCCTTCTGGCTCAGCTCCTTCCTCACAACGACGAGTCGGAGCAGAGCCCGCAACACTGCGGATGCCGCACCGATCTGCCCATCAATCTCACGTTCCATTCGTCCCTCACTCGTGAACAAGACCCTGAGATACTTGAACTCCTCCACTTGGGGAAGGATCTCATTCCCAACCCAGAGAGAGCATTCCACCCTTTTCCTGCTGAGGACCATGGTCTCTGCTATGGAAGTGCTGATTCTCATCCCAGCCGCTTCACACTCGGCTGCGAATCGCTCCCCAGTGAGAGCTGAAGGTCACGGCCTGACGATGCTAACAGAACCACATCATCCGCAAAAAGCAGAGACCAGATTCTGAGGTCGCCACATTGGACCCCCTCAACGCCCTGGCTGCGCCTAGAAATTCTGTCCATAAAAATTATGAACAGAATCGGTGACAAAGGGCAGCCCTGACGGAGTCCAACTTACGCGTCCGACTTACTGCCGGCAAACGCTGACCAAACTCTGACACCGGTTATACAGAGACCAAACAGCCCCTATCAAGGGGTCCGACACTCCACACTCCCGGAGCACCCCCCACAGGACTCCCCGAGGGACACAGTCGAACGCTTTCTCCAAGTCCACAAAACACATGTAGACTGGTTGGGCGTACTCCCATGCACCCTCCAGGATCCTGCCGAGGGTATAGAACTGGTCCACTGGTCCACTGTTCCACGGCCAGGACAGAAACCACACTGCACCTCCTCCTGAATCCGAGATTCAACTATCCGGTGGATCCTCCTCTCCAGTACCCCCAAATAGACCTTACCAGGGAGGCTGAGGAGTGTGATCCCCCTGTAGTTGGAACAGACCCTCCGGTTCCCCTTTTTAAAGAGGGTGACCACCACCCCGATCTGCCAGTCCAGAGGCACTGTCCCGGATGTCCCCGCAATGCTGCAGAGGTGTGTCAGGAAAAAACTGAAAAACTTGTCCATGCATTTCTTACTTGAAGATTGGACAACTGTAATTCTTTATTATTGGGCTGTCCCACAAATTATCTGAAAAGCCTCCAGCTTATCCAAAATGCTGCAGCCAGTCTGACGAGAACTAACAGGGGAGATCATGTTTCTCCAGTTTTAGCTTCTCTTCATTGGCTCAGTGTTAAATTGAGAATATGATTTACGATTCTTCTCCTCACATATAAAGCTCTTAATGACCGAGCTCCATCATATCTTAAAGATCTCATTGTAAAATATTTTCCGAACAGAGCACTTTGCTCCTAAACTGCAGGTTTACTTGTGGTTCCCAGAGTTTCTAAAAGTAGAATGGGAGGCAGAGCCTTCAGTTATCAGGCCCCTCTCTTGTGGAATAAGCTGCCAGTAAATGTCCGGGAAGCAGACACACTTTCCACTTTTAAGATTAGGCTTAAAACTTTCCTTTTTGATAAAGCTTATAGTTAAAAATGGCTCAGATGATCCTGAAACATCCCATAGTTAAGCTGCTAGGCCTAGACTGCCGGGGGACCTCATCTGTCACACCTTTCCTCACTTTACTCTCCCCCCCCCCCCCCCCCGTTTAATTTCCCAAATGATATTATGTACATTTGGCATTATTGTGGTCATTAACTTGTGTTTTCCTGTCTCAACAGGTATCCTTTGAATGGTGTTACGGTGTTTGTCTTTTCTGTATTCTCAAACCCCAGCTGGTCGAGGCGGATGGCCACCCTTCCTGAGTCTGGTTCTGCCAGAGGTTTCTTACAGTTAAAAGGGAGTTGTTTCTTTCCACAGTCTCCTCATGTATGTTTAGGATGGGAAATTGGACCGAAGAAACGTTTCGATGCAATCTGTTGGTTTCCTTTGCGAGGAAATTGTTTTTGAATTGGCTCTGTATGAATGAATTGGATTTGTAATTAATTATTTGGATTTGACTGGATTATGATTACAATGAATTGAATTCCAAATGGCTTGAATAATCTAATTATTATAATGCCTGTTCATTGTAATATTCTATAATGCCTTAAGATGACATTTGTTGTAATTTGGTGCTATATAAATAAAACTGAATTGAAGTGAATTCAATTGAATTAAAATTCAGGCCCTCAGGAAGTGCATAAAGATCAAGGACAGAAACAATTGTTGGAAATGTGTGGTCTTCAAGCCCTCAGGAGGGCCTGCATGAGAAGCTGCCATGTCGCCATGATCAGTATAGTCACAGTGGATACAGGTTCTATGGTCACATGAGTCTACATTTCTGCTGCTTTTCAGGAAAAAAAGTGATGCCTAGTCCTATGTGCCAAAGATGAAAAGAAACATCCAATTTGTTTTAAGCAAAAGGTGACAAACAGTGTATGTGGTGGCATGGAGTCCATCAGTGGTATGGATTATTTGCACGTGTGTGAAAGTACCATTAACGTAAAGGTGTATATTGGAATTTCAGTGAGATGTATGCCACCATCAAAACAGCGTTTTTTCCTGGGAGGCATGATTATTTTAGCAGGACAATGTTGGACCTAATTCTGCTTGACTTCCAGCAGTGTGGCTTCATAGACAAAGGGTGTGTGCTCTTCACTGGCCTGCTTGCAGTCTAGATCTGTCTCCTGTTGACAATGTATGGTGCATTATGATGGGGAGGATCAGACAACAGTGGACTGGACATATATTCTTCTTAAAAACTGCAGAAATCAGTATCCTCAGTTTCCAAATCAAAGTCAGATAGGGTGTTGTTATACATCGGTAAACCTGCCTCTATTTTTATTGCTGCATCAAATTTCGAATATCTTTGAACTTTTTAGCTAGTCAGTGAGGAAAAATCATTTAATTGGATTTGTGTCTGTTAAATAACGGTTTGAACTAATTACACATTTGCATTTTAGAAAATCTCCCAACTTCTATGATTTTAGGGATTTGTAAAGGGCACAGCTGCAATTTTCAGTAATTTAAACAATACAAAACAATGGAATTTGCTGACAATTTTGATTAATTACCACATCGGGGTCACGTCCATCAACAAGAGTCAGGTCTTGCAGGGACCAGATCTCCGTCCTTGTGTAGCAATCCTGTATGCTGGAGCGTTTGGTGTGGGACTTCTTGGATCCGGACTTTTGGGACTTCTGAGAAACCTGACATTGCACTACGCATAACTCCACCTCCTTGTTTTTTCCAACTGCAGAATAGAAAGTATATTATTCTTGAACAGGTAGCAGTGCAGTGAGGCATCCGGTTTTTCAGTTTCAGTAAAAACAGAGTGCAAAAATTCAAATTTTAGTCAGCGAGAGAGCTTCTTTCTTTTTCTTTTTTTTTTACCTGAGGCACACAGAAAATGTCTTCCACACGATGGCTCTTCGATCTCTATAAACTCCACCAGTCTATGTTTTGCTGGTCGGAACAAAACTCTCTGCATCTCCTCCCTCAAAAGAGACGACATCACTGGAGAAGAAGAGAGAAATCAAGCTTCACAAAAGCTGCGAGGACAAGTCGCATCAGACGAGAAAATCCGAGAAAGAAATTATGCTGGAGCAGCCTGAATTCTTGCTGTGGTTGTTGAGGGAGGTGGCGACGTTTCCTGTGATCAGAATATGTAAAACAATGTGGTTGTGGGCTGGTTGTGGGTTACTCTACATGCACACACACAGGCCACTCTGGTGAGGAGGTCTGATAATCTTCTTTTATTGAGATAATGCTCATATTCCATCACAATACCCAGGGGGTACTATGTAGAAAGGGGCCAATTAAAGGCCAATCTCTTCATCAGTTTCCATTTATATTGTTCCACTC
Organism: Leuresthes tenuis; assembly: GCF_036924035.1. NCBI lineage: Eukaryota > Metazoa > Chordata > Actinopteri > Atheriniformes > Atherinopsidae > Leuresthes > Leuresthes tenuis. The sequence goes on from NW_027325358.1 coordinate 24,407,188, forward strand.
AAGATCCATTATGACGTTATGAAGGCATCCTGAAAGTGAGTTTTAAAAATTGCCCTTAAAAAAAACACACCCGTGAAAAAAATAAAAAAGGACACTCTTGACAATGGCCTCATGTAGTTCTTTGTTCCCTTGCAGCCCCCACCAAAAAGTCTCTATCTTTCTTTTTGTGGTCTCTGTGTCTCCTCCTCTCACTCACATACAGACATTGATATTTGCTGTGGCACAGTGCCCGTAGCGTGTCTCTGATTAAACGGCTGTTGTGTGGGAAAAGGATGTCCCACAGCACTCTACATGGTTTCCATTACCCTGTACTAATTCAATATACGAATATGTACAAGTAAGGTGAAGCACTTATATGGGTGGGTGGGGAGGGGGGTTTCACAAGCGCACAAATGATGCTCGACTTCTTCAGCGATCGTGGCTCCACAAGATAATCTACAGGACACGCCTGCAGGCACATAGAGCACCACATGATGCTTTTGAGTTGTAGCTTTTTAATTCTTTATAGATTTCATTTTGTGAGAGGATTGTCTGCTTAAACCATACCAAAATGCTGATTTGATTTGTTAGCAGGAGAGAGTGTGGCTCCATTGGATTTGTCACATTTGTGAAAACAATGATGGGCCATTTCACTGCTAAGTGCTTTATTTTTCTTGTTGTTGTTGATGGTTTTTGGGGGGTGTTCACTCAAAAGACTTTATGTCTCCCAGATGGAGAGACAAGTGGATGGGCAGGAAGCAGGGCGGAAAGAAAACATACAAGTGTTGGAACCTATGAATAACCCACGAGGCTTACTCTACTTACCTGTCCACAACAAGGTGAAGCAGCCTTTAGTTTCTTTGCTTCCCGCCTGAGGAATAAACTTCCAGAATATCTGAGGTCGGCTGAAACTGTCATCTCATTTAAATCAGGGCTTAAAACATTACTATTTACTACAGCTTACCAGTGAACCAGATATTGTAGGATTATCTGTAGCTATTGTTTTTATATTTGTCTCCTGCTGCTTTTGCTTCATGTTTGCTTTTTAATTGCATTTATTTTCTGCACTGTTTTTCTTGCTTTTAGCTTTTGTTTTTAATGATCTTTTGTCCCTATAATGTATTTCTCTTGTAAAGCACATTGAATTGCCTTGTGTATGAATGGTGCTATATAAATAAAATTGCCTTGTCTTGCCTTCCCTTACCTCTCATCTCTCTATCAAAGTATAATTTCAGAGAGTGGCTTTTGAAGTGTTTGCTGGCATGCATGAGAATAGAAGCTGCAATGATTTCCTGTTTGTGTTTAATGTGAGTGTTGTTACAGTCTATATTTGGATTCATGAAATAGATGATGGTGAAAACTCACAAATGTATGTGCGTGTCAGCGAATGTCATTCGGAATACGCAACAATTACAATGCAAAGACATTTCCCAAATTTTTTTATTTGCCTACAATGCCAATAAAAACAGAGAAACAATAAAAACTGATCTACATTCATTTAAACTCTTTATTTGGTAGTAGAATGAAGACAACATACAGAAGGTTAAGACTTTTTGAGAGATCATGTGAGCAAAAAGCTCAAAATTTTAAGAATGCCATGTTGGGTATTGCAAAGAATCTTTCTGTACTCAGGGGACATGGCTCACACCGATACTGAATGGCTGTGATCTTCTGGCTCTCAGGTGGCTGCATTAAAAGCAGAAAATAATCTGTGGTGGAAATCATTGTTTGGGCCCAGGAACAATTTGGGGAAAACCATTGTCAGTAAACACAGTTTGTCACTGCATGCAAAAACGGAAGCAACAATTTTTCCTTGCAAATGAAAAGATCCAGAATCACTGCCACCCTCACTGAGCCCCAGCCTATGAACTACACTGAGCTCTGACGAAATGAGATTGCAAAAACCTTTTTTGGAGAAATAATGAATGTCATAGCCTCTGGGCTACAAAATGAGGGACCACTCAGCTTGTTGTCAGTGCACAAGTCAAAGCCAAGCATGATGGTATGGGGTCGACCTAAGGGCACATGGTTAGAGGGAGAAACATGAAGAGCAAAGACGGGAAGACCTGGCAGAGGACCTGAACGCAGCAGGCGGACATAAAAGAGAAACTGGGTTATGGAGATGAAATTAGGAATGAACGTCATGCAGGAAGGGGTATTGAGCGAAGGAAAGATGGATAAAGGAAAAGAAGAATCCCTCAGCAGCAGATGAGGATTGATCTGAACAAACCGCAAGAGAGCAGAAAACAACGGCTTATAGAGGAAGAAGAATGAAGGAATAAATGGAATTCACACAATGGGAGGAAACTGATTTCAGGAATAAGAGATCCCCTGGGCAAGTAATCTCTCTTTAATTATAGCTGATGAAAAGTCAGGCCTTAAGGTTTTCACAACATCATGCAAAATAAAATAATCGGGTCTAAAACATGCAATGTAAAGATATCCTGTTTCACTGTTTATGATTCAAAATAGAAAAGCTCACTCCAGTCTTACAGATATTTATGTGAATATGTTTTTGTCACATTAGATGCTTCCCTGAAGAGGGCAGTGTTGTAGTGGAATAAGAGAAACAACAACAGGGGTTGTTGTATCATCCATTCCATGATCCAGTTTCAAAATATGCACTTTCCATTCTTCCCCTAAGCCCCACTCCTCATCTCCTTGCATCTGTGCCACTTCAAGACACTAGGAGAGGGGAGGTAAAATGAGATATCCTTACTTCAGAGCCATCATCTTGATTGAATATGATATGCGACACAGCTGGATACAGCTGCATTACATTGTTTCTGTCAGATGAGCATTAAATGTGTTTGAGACGATGTACATGCTGACTTTTAATTCAGTTTATAGTGTAGGATTAACTTGTCATGCCCTTGTCAGACATCATGGAGGCTATTTTGTGCCTCCTCCTCTCATATTGTCTGCATCCTCCTGCCTGTGACCTGGAAATTGTTCCGATTCAAATATTTTGAAGGACAACTCAATTCCCCAAATGAACTCGGAGGAGAAGAGGGGGCACAAGTTAGAGAAATGCAATGAGCCTCATGTGAAAACACAAACACAACAGCAAAAGAGCTGTGTCTTCACTTCAGTTTTTTTTAGTGTTGCATTCACATAGGTACATATATACCAGTATTTTCACAGTTAATGTGGCAATTCATGTCAAGATCTATACTTTGAAATGTTCACTTGAAAGACATCCTCAAATTCACTCCCAAAGTTACTGAGCATCCATTAAAACCTGAGGACAATGTGCAACTACATGTGCAGCATGTGTAGCAATACCTGCAAACAGTATATATGCTTACTGCAGCCCTTACATGAGCAAATCTCTTTTCTCGATAATAACACATTTCTAATGCAGTTCTATCCACAAAACTAGTTCTTAAACTTGGAATTGGCCACTTGGAGGAAGCGTGTTGTCAATAAATAAGTCGTTCAATCAAATCTTTTTCATATTCAAATGCACCAAAGCAGAAAGTTAGGGGAACCTCGACATTATTTTGGGTCAACGTCATGGCGTGCGGCGCTTGTGATTGGATCTCGATAAAAGGGGAAACCCCTTACTCTCAGGCCGGGCCATCCCTAACCCTTCCCTGCTCCCTGCTGGCGGCCGCCCAATGTCACATTCACAGTCCACTCACTGTTTTCCCTTACAGTATACTGAGAAATGTATTTCTATATTACAAACATGTCTCAAATAGGTCAATGTTTTACACGTTAGGGCCATGTATCAAATCCTCTTAAGTTCTGACTATCGTTACGGATACAAAATGTTTTTAATTGCCAGCCAGAGTGCAGAATCGCGAGTCTGAGCATTTATTCTGTTATGACAAAGTCATGTTTGTACTGGCGGTGGACCAGTCTGGTGGGAGAAGCCACGAAAACGCGGAGTCATTTCCCCTTCGAAGATCAGTCAGCGGTTCCCTCCGTTTTGCTGCTACTGTACTTGCAAAATAGTGCGCCCTACTGTCTCTACTGCGCATGTCTGTACGCCGTAATATGAAGTAGGCCTCCTGTTTTTCTCCCCAACCCGAAGTCCTCCTGGCCCCCACCGCCTCGATGCAACGCTCAAGTAAGCCAAACACGGAGGCAGCTGTCGACTATTCGTGAAGGTAAAGGTTTTTATTTCTCATAAAAACCAAGCGTGTTGAGAAATAGCACGGCCGTTGTTGTTTGTAAACGGTGTTTTTTTGGCGTGCGGAAGCGGTCGGACTGCAGAGCAGGCTTCAGGACTGTTTCCGCACGCTTGAGGGAGAGCAAGGCCCAGTGACCCACATTCTGAGCAGCCAGTATCTGTGTGTACGAGTGGGCGAGCGCGTGCGCATATCTTCGATAATGTGTGTGTACGTGTGACCATGTATGTGTGTACATACATCTGCCGCGAAAATGTTTCCACCATCCCAGGTCTTGGGCATTTCTCAGCCGCTGATGTTTATGTTTTTGTCGGCTTGTCCGAGGACGTTGCACCGTGCGAATGTTTAGGTTCGTTCTCTCGCGGTATTTGTGGACCAAAGCTTATATTTTGGAGATTATTTTGTGTTCAATGTCAATTGTTGCGTGACAGCTCAAGGCTCGTCGCCAGCTTGCCATGATTGAGACTCATTTTCCTGCTTATTACACTAAACGTGAAACGCTGTAACTGTCATAACTGTGTCATTCAATATTTGCGAGTGTGGCACGAGCAAACGGGGACAGTAAGAGCATTAAATGTCTGAGTTAAATGGGCAGTTTTCGGTAGCCAGCTTAGTTAGCTCGCTCGCTAGCTTTATGGGTTGCTGTCTCGGTTGTATAACAACACTCGTGGCATAAAAATGTATGTTAAATGTTCCCAAGCTAACAGATTTTCTTGGTCGACAACACTACGAAGTGTGCGGCCATATTGCCAATGCCAAAGTCTATTCATTCGTGATCTCGCACGGCATGTTCTTTACTCAGAGAAAAAGCCTCAGTTTAACGAGGCTTCACTTATTGGCCATCAGCAGCTCATGAACATGGGTCAGCATCTAGAATTAGAGTTCAGAGGACACCAGATGTGTTCATTAAGGCTGTTCATTGGAATATTGAAACGGGTGGCAGTGGCTCAGTGGTGAGAGTGGGTCCTCCAATAATCCTGAAGGTTGGCGGTTCAATCCCCACTCTCACTGCTCAAAAAAAGATTGGTGAACTGACAACTGGAGAGGTGGAAGTTCACCTCCTTGTCTTGGTTGAATGCCCTTGAGCAAGGCACCATACCTTAGCTGTGAATGACTGCCCACCACTCCAGTGTATGGCATCTGTCTCTATGAGTGTGTGACCCTGTGCATGACCCTGTGCATGTGTGTGTCAACAGGCGCCAACCTGGATGGGTTAAAAGCAGAGGGCAAATTTTGTGTGTATGACAAATAAATCTGATCTTAATCTTAGGTGTGAGATAGTAATGTCACCTGTTGGTCTTTATGCCTTTTTGTTGCCCCTGTGACCTTCCTGCCTACAGTCATGTTTGTGGCCAAATTCAAATCAGAGTCATTCAGAGGCACCATCTCATTCAGGGCTGTGATCCCCTGTAGTTGATGATGGGACTATTTGATAAGTTTATAAACAAGTATTTCCAACCATTCTGTGACAGTTTACATGCTGTAATTATTGTAATGCAAATGATCGTGTCATTTAAAGCCAAACGCCAACATACCTTTGTAATGTGAGTCAGGTTTTAATGTAAAACCTTTTATTAGCCCCAACTTCTTGATTGTGGGGATATTCTGCTTGTCTGTGTTTCGAATCTCTGTAAAATGGGAATATTTGGACTGTTAGTCAGACCTAAAGGTAACGTAATTACCGTTTTTTCCCAATGGCATGATGTGCAATCCTCTGTGATTCTAGCACGAGTGCCAGGACTGAACACAGGGCCGTACTGGATTTTTGAGATGGTGCCGACATTAATGTTTAATATAGATGCCAATTCTGATACAGAAAGAAAAAGAAAAAAATTCCGCAATGGCTTTCACAAACTTCTTAGAAATTTGACATCCGTGGACGTCATCGACCCACTGCTCTTGTATAGAGCATTATATTATATATGTATTATATATATATGTGACGTGTACTCTGCTGGTGCTGCCCAAATGTTACTCCTACTCATGCACAAACATTTCCTTTTTATGTATAATATTTACATTACTGGTTTACCTTGACGGCTTACATGGCCTGGCGCTTTAAAGAGTGATTCAGGGCTTTTTTTGTGTGTGTTACAGATTGGGTGTGATGTGAAGATTTGTCACTGCCTGGAAGGCCACGATCCACAACAGCTAGTTTTGAGCGTAAAAGACATTCCGGAGGGTAAGTTGAAGAAGGAGTCGCTGAAACATTTGTTTCATGTTCTTTTTGTTGCATTCATATTCATTGGTGACACTTAAATGATGTTATGGTGCATTATACTGAGATTGTAGAACCTTTAATTTGTAAAATCAGAGACTTTGATTAGGTAAATTGGCGGCTATTTAGAAATGAACGGACAGTTCAGACAGACAGAATTTTCCTTACTGTCCCCGGGGGAACCACGAAGATGGAAATGGACTAAATTCTGTCTCCAGACTGACCTGTTGTCTTGTGCTGTGATTTCTCCAGCAGGTTTGGTTGGCCACCATGGGTTTCCCGTGGTTTGTTGCCTTCCCGTGTCCTCAATGACCTCAACACCACTTTTGACCATAGAGTCAGCTTCAACCCCAAACCCTTTCTACAACACCTGAGACGAGACTCGTGCAAAAGCTGCAGTGGGGTGAGAAGCAATGAAACGGGCACAATTGTAGCTCTGCTGCAGTACGTCTGAATTAGTTTTACAGATTGTTGTTTTAAGTGAGGAAATCGGTTGTAATCTGCATGTTCCATAGCAGATATTGCAGTATGGTTGGAAGGTTTTACTGACCATAAAGAACAATGAATAAACTCTTTTCAGACCAGATATTTTGGCATGAAGCGACTTGATGGCTTATCACTTAAATAGAATCCAACCATTGGTAATCACATCAGTACCACCTGTAGTTACCTATTATGTAATTTAAAAATGGCTGCTTTGCAAAAGTTTGTTTGTTTGCAGAAATTGTTCCTGATGCCAGGGAGGGGCATGATTACACTAACCAGTGAATACAGGATTTGTCTATATATTTTTCTTTTTGCGTATATCAGCCAAGACTTTGTGATCTACTCACAGTTCTTTTGACCCGATCTGTTCTGATTGGAAGGAATAATGTTTATTTGCACATGCGTGCATGAATTTCCTGCTGCTTACCAGTTCTTAGGGGCAAGTGTCTTAGCAGAGATCTCGAGACCTTCTTCTCCCCACCACCTCGTCCAGCTATTCCTGAGGAACTCTGAGGCGTTCCCAAGCCAGTCGAGAGATGTAATCTCTCCAGCGTCTCCTGGGTCTCTCCCGAGGCCAAAACACCTCCTGCGTGAACAGTCCAGAATCCAGCCTGACTAGATGTCCTAATTGAGTGAACTGACTCCTTTAGATGTGAAGGAGTAGCTACTCTACTCTGAATCCTCCTGAATGACTGAGCTCCTCACCCTTGTTCTCATCTCAGCTGATTCACACTCCGCTCCAAACCTCACCAGTGCCAGCTGGAAGTCTCACTGAAGCCAAGCAGATCACCTCTGTTCCCTGGCTGTACCTAAAAATCCTGTCCATTACGGCTGTGAACAAAATTGGTGACAAAGTGCTGCCCTGGCAGAGTCCAACACCCAACAGAAGTGAGTCCGACCTACTATGGACAATGGGAACGAGGCTCTTTCTCCAGATGTAATGAGAACGAAAATAGCCTGTAGCAAAGGACCGATATCCCACACTCCAGAAGCACCTCCCAGAGGACACCACTGTTCTAAGCCTTGTCCTAGTCAACAAAACGAGAAGACTGGTTGGGCAAACTCTTCAGCAACCTCGTGTAGGTAAAGATCTGGTCCAGTGTTCCACGTCCAGGCAAAAAAACCTGCATTGCTCCCCCTGAATCCAAGGTCCGTCCATCAGCTGTACTTTTCTCTCCACCACCATACCATAGTGCCATAGAGGCCGAGAAGTATGATCCCCTTTAGTTGGAAAAATACCCTCTGCCCCCCCCCTTAAAAAAAAAGATCTGCAGTTACAAATGGTGATCTTGTTGAGCTCTTGAGAATGTGACAACGTGGTTCAGAACAAATGCTGACATGGCACAGGAACACCATTTTCACGCCCCTTTTGCATTGCATTGAGTGACCACTTGGATGCTGTTAATCTACTGAATGGCTGTATGAGACTTATTTGTTCTGTTATTTTGCTTCTCCAGGTGCTCTTCCAAATGCCTACCTCACGCCTAAAGAAGAAATCACTGCAGCCACAGCCCTGATCAGCAGCCACCATGACATCAAGTATAGGGTAAAGCACAATGTCGCCCATGTTATGCACTCTATACATTCGTAGACATGGGAATTTCCACATACACATTAAAATATTTTGGTATCCTTCTTTTTGCTTATGTTCTAATATGAAGCTACACATAAACTCTACTGTCCATGGAAAAGAAAGTATCGTTACTGTTCCTAATTGAAACTCAGACAAGCCCATAACCTCTGTGGGCTTGTCTGACCAATGTGCTTAATGTTCTTGGCAAGCACAACCTATTCCGTTTCCTTCCCTCGGTCACTCTTTTTTTTGTGTGTGTGTGTGTGTGACCCAAAAATAAACCCGCTCCTGGAATGTGTTGTAGAATCCTCTCATTAGCCGTCATCTGCTATTATTAACAATGCATATCTGTTTTCAGGCTGCCAACAAGCTGGTAACGCTTTGACTGTTAAATATTGTTCTCTACCTGTAGGGATGATTGTAGCATCTTTGATGGGTTGATGGAAGAAGATGAGAAGGACAAGGCGAAACGGTAAGCAGACTGGCTACTGAACTTTTTTACAAGATATTAACCGAAGGCTAAGATCCCACGAGCTGTGGAATCTAATCGTTGTTTTCTGGATTGCAGCGTGTCCCGTAACAAGTCGGAGAAGAAGCGGAGAGACCAGTTCAATGTCCTCATCAAAGAACTTGGCACGATGCTACCAGGCAACACCAGGAAGATGGACAAGTCCACCATCCTACAGAAAAGCATTGACTTCCTGTGTAAACACAAAGGTCTGGGCTTTCTATCGTCCTCACCTCACTTCCTGTTTTCATGTGGAACACCTCACTGGGTGGATATTCCTTGTTCTGCATGTGGTCACTGCTGTTTTATTTCACATGGGAAGGCATGGGCACGTATGAGATTCGGATGGCTTCCCGGTATTGAGATATTGCAAGTGTTGTTATTTTGAAATAAGCTCAAGCAATGAATTCCATAACCTCGTTGATTTCAGTAAAAGCACAAAAACACCAAGAATGATCATCAACTGATATTCATTCTGTTACAAATTGTCCTCCGTCTCCATTTTTCTTTTATGGTATCCAAAAAGTTTCCCAGACAGCCAACCTAGACATTTTGCCACCATACACAGCTGATTGAAAGCTGGCTCTAAGCAGAGGGGGGGGTGTCTTTTTCCACAGCACACAGCCTGGAATCCCTCCGCTGACTGTCTTCAGGCCACAGGACGGTGTGGCGGACTTTTTAAAGCCCCGGTGCACCTTGAAACTGGAGATGTGAACTGTAAACTAATTTGTAGCTATTTTTAATCTTTTGACTGGGTGTTTTCCTCTTAATTATTCATGTGACTTGAACTGTTTTTTTTTTTTAATATGGTGAGATTTCGCTTTGCTTAGAAGTGCTGTATATGGGCTAATATGCCTTGGTGCACAAGTTAGTGAAGAAACAGCTGGCACTGAGCTGGTGCTCTGTGTTATCTGCTGTGCTGTTTAATTGTCTTATTTTTTTGCTGTGGGCTTTTTGTTTGAAAAAAGGTTTGCTTTGTGTAACCCCCGTGTCGTTTGTGTTGTCTCGCCACATCCTGTTTTTCCTCTCTCACCATTCTCCTGAAAGAGCCTTTATTTTGTTCCACAAATTCTGATATATCCTCTCTCCTTCGTCAGAAATCGCAGCCCAATCCGAGTCCAGTGAGATCAGACAGGACTGGAAGCCTCCATTTCTTAGCAACGAGGAATTCACCCAGCTCATGCTGGAGGTCAGAAGTCTCATATTTTGTGCTGTAATTCTGTCTGTTTTAACTCGGGTGTTATACTGACTGTTATGTTGATGCTGTGGATTGGTCTTCATCAGAAAGTACACATATGCTTAGATGTTTTGTGATTAAGAAAGCTGTCATGTATAGCTGTTTGATATAGTTTCTGGGTTGAATTAGAATTCATAATTTGCTCTGATAGGCCAAGACCAACCCATCATGACAGCTTTGTTTTTGCCATAAAGCAACATTTCACGCTGTTCTCGTTGCCTCTTTTATCAGGCTTTGGATGGGTTCTTTATAGCGATAATGACTGATGGGAACATCCTTTATGTCTCTGAAAGTGTCACATCATTATTAGAACACCTACCGGTAAGTAACGCAGGTTCTTTCTGTTCCTCGTTACGTATTAGTCCTCTGCTTTGCGACACAGCACGAGTGTGTTAGTGGTTCAGGTTAAACGTGTCAGGATGTGCTTTTTGTTTTGTATTTTCATGGCCGAATGTGTGTGTTTTTCCCAGGCGGACTTGGTGGACCAGAACATGCTAAACTTCCTGCCAGTTGGAGAACACTCCGAAGTGTACAAGGCTTTGTCCACACACCCCACTGAGCTAGAGAGCCTTAGTACTGATTACCTGAAATGTCAGTAACACACAGTCATTTTGTACTTCCAGCTTGTATCAAGTGATCCACTAATACTGTACGGTGGTGTGTGGCCTGTGGTGAAGTGGTCATACACTTGCCTTCTTAGAATGTATTATTTTGGGTGTTAAGCCTTTATATTCAAAGCAAAATAGAAAGTAAGACAACCTAAAAAAAAACATATAAGTTCAATGAAATTAGTTAAATTATATTTTTGAAAACCATAGAAACTGGGGAAAACGATTAATTTCATCTTTAGTTGTTGCCTCTCAGTCTGGAACGGCTACGCAGTTCATTCTTAGCAACACAACACAAATCGTTTTGTTTTTCCAGTGAACAAATGCAAGTTTCTTGGATTTTTTGAATATTTTTTATGTCATTTGTCTCCAGCTAAGAATCACTTGGAGTTCTGCTGTCATATGCTGCGAGGGGCCATCGACCCCAAAGAGCCCCCTGTCTATGAGTACGTTAAGTTCATCGGCAACTTCAAGTCTCTTAATAATGGTACGTCACTATGGTTACGCAGTCATTTTTATGGGAGCTTTTTTACAGTTGAACCAATGAAAGAGAGTATTGAACTCTGTTAAACCCATTTCATGTGGAAAATGTTAGAACTATATTCTGTTCAAATGATACACGTGACACGTTCGTTTTTTAAAGCTCCATCAGGCATGCACTAACTGACAGTAATCATTATATGGTCTGGAGCTGTACTCAAAGCTGTGCTCTACATCGCTTGACTTGAATAAACATCTGTCTGTTTTGTTGGACAGTTCCCAACATAGCGAGGAACGGCCTGGCGGGGGTGTTACAGCGGTCGCTACAGCCTGCCTTCGATGACCAGGTGTGCTTCGTGGCCACCGTTCGACTGGCCAAACCTCAGTTTATCAAGGTATTGTCAAGACACGACAAAGACTCACTCAAGTCTTTGATTTGTCATTTTTATTTGAAATACCTCTTCTCTAGATCTCATATTTGATTATGTTCTTTCTTTTGTATTCGTAGGAAATGTGTACAGTAGAGGAGCCCAATGAAGAATTCACCTCGAGGCACAGTCTAGAATGGAAATTCCTCTTCTTAGACCATAGGTAAACACACGGATACACATTATTTGTGTCACGCTCTGTAAGCTGCCAATATAATCTGTCTAAAGTCCTTGTTGGGCAGATACACAAACACCTTCCTGGCGTTAGTTAGTCTGGGGAACGAGCATCTTTTGTCCTGATTTTTCTTTTGTATTGTAAATGACTGACTTTTCCCATAAATTTGATATATACCAAATCAAATCCTTGTGTGTTTTAAATGATAATGCGGTGCTTGTGGATGTGCTTGCAAGCTTGAAAGATAAAAAGTGCCGATATGTTAAGCAGGTCTAAGTGGGATGATTGTGCTTTATTGCTGCGTAATCTGCTGATTGTGATCTATCCCATAAAAAGATCACTGAGTCTACCTGTGTGAGACTGAAAGGCTGCCACTTTGTTGTTTTCCATTACAAAAAAACCCTCTCTATTCATCTTCGGTTACATGAACATCCACTTAGACAATCAGAGCTCTGCTGACTCTCTGCCCCTGATCTGCTCATTTGATCTTAAAGCTGGCAAAGAACTTGACCTCCTTCACATTCAGAAGTGTGACCCAGAGGTCGTTCACTGCTGCTTCGTTGGCTTCACAGCTTGCCTGTTGTTAACAACCCTCGGTTCCAACGCCACTGCCCACTGTCTGCTGCAGCGCCCAGCTGTAGCTATTACGAGTGTAGCGATTAACTGACTTGAATCTGAATCTGATTTTGTCGTTTGAAATATAATTACATCAGCATTCGAACCCCAGGATCAAATAAACTGTACCACAAACCGGTTGGCGGCTCAGTTAAAAGTCCTGTTGACTTAAGGTTTTAAGGCAGATCTGTCAGAGTCATGGCGAGACTCTGTAAACATACGAGTGGGTCTGCACCATTAATACCCCAGCAGTTCACAGACCGAACAAAGACTGCACACCAATTAAACGGTGTGTCAGACGGCTCCACGGACGTCAGATTCGTAGTGAAAGCAATTAAAGTGGCATGTATGCTCACCATCGCTGTTTGTGAGCTAATAATAAGCACAGTGTTCGACAGCCAGAGCGGACACGGTTTACAGTGCACCATCAAATCCATCTTATTGAGATTTGATTTTATGCGAAAGAACAGAGTTTGGAGAAAAGTCCACAAAAAAACGTCAACGAAAGGGATCGACGGCCACAGATGTATTCAAAGTCTCGCCGCTTACACCAGTGTACATGGATCAAGCATGAAAAAAACCTGTCTGTAATGTAGGCAGCGCAAGCAATTCATCAAACATGCATGCAGACCAGCCTGTTTCACTGGTAAATTGCTGCATTTTAAGTACTAATATAGTCCAAATGGTGTTACTAACAAACAGTGAATGTATGTAACAATGAGAAAATGAGAATGCGCTGCCTCTTTCTACCATTATGACCTCCTCAGCAGATTCTCCCATCAGCAGTTCAGTGAGTGACATCCCTCTTCCTCTTTTCAGAGCTCCACCAATCATAGGCTACCTGCCTTTTGAGGTTCTGGGAACATCAGGGTATGACTATTACCATGTGGATGACCTGGAGACACTGGCCAAATGTCACGAGCACCGTGAGTCATTCACATTTTGTCATTCAACGAAGATTCTTGTCGTCTGTAACGTGCTTGCTCTCTCCTGCGTCTGGCCCTCTCTTTGATGCAGTGATGCAGTACGGTAAAGGGAAGTCATGCTACTACCGCTTCCTAACGAAAGGTCAACAGTGGATTTGGCTGCAGACACACTACTACATCACCTACCATCAGTGGAACTCTCGACCAGAGTTCATAGTCTGCACACACACAGTAGTCAGGTACAGCCAGTTTAACGCTGTCTCATCTTCTCTCTTTCCTTTGCATTTTACTGAGAGTGGGGTTGTCAAATATTTAGTTTTTTTCCCCCTTCAAATATCAACTTCCATTACAAAACTCCTTCCTGATAATCACCTCTCTTATGCAATCTTAATTCTTGCGTCTCCGTTGATCTGGAATACTTTTTTATGTCAAAACTGCAGCTATGCAGAGGTGAGGGCGGAACAACGCAGAGAGCTGGGCATCGAGGAGTCTAATCCAGAGGCCACTGTTGATAAGGTGAGACGGAAATTAGCTGAAAAGGACCACATTTAGATGTTTCACATAGTCACAGTAATTAAACTTTGATCACCTGATTGATTAAACATGACAAGACTCATTAAGAGAATTATATAATAATAAATCGGTGAAATTCACACATTATTCTGCTATTTGTTTTTTCTGCTCGACCATGTAACAGCTATCGGTGTGTATTTATATGATGGGCTAAGGGATGTTTACATACTGTACAATATGTAGACTTTAGTTGAGTGAGATTTGACTACCACATGCATATGTATTTACCTTCTCGTGTCTGTTATTGCTTCTCTAGAGTCAGGACTCAGAGTCAGAGTCACAGCTTAATACATCCAGCCTGAAGGAGGCTCTGGAGAGATTCGACCGCAGCCGAACACCCTCAACCTCTTCGAGGAGTTCCCGCAAGTCCTCGTCGCATGTCTCTGACAACACTTGCACCTGTAAGGACACAAATGGACACGCGATGCTTGTGTATAATGTCAGTTAACATATGCTATAAAGGGGAGTGAGTGCAGTTCAGAGGATGACCAAGCCATGCAGTATAGATGCGATGTTGCCATCGGGATCTGAAGACGACTCTTGTTCATCAATAATTCTGTCTCTTCTGCAGCAACAGCTCCCAAGCTGCACATGGACACGGCCACACCTCCTCGGCAGTCGCTGGCGTCCACCATGGATATGACACCACAGCGTCCTTCATCCATCAGCAGCAAGGTGGGACACGATTGGCCAAATGTCACACATTTCTAGATGATTGTGTCTTTAATGGAGAAGGAGTTTCGGTCGCTTAAGTGGACTTTTAGTGAAGCAAAGTTCTGTGAACAGATGGAACGAGCCTCTGTCAGTATGGACAAATGATAGAAGGAGAAAATGGTTAAATAACAGCTAATTGTGGTTCTTTCATGGCTTTTGCATTACTATTCTTTACATTCTTTGTGAAACTGTCAATCTGACTGCCAGGTTCGTGGAACATCATCTGGATTTTCTATTCTCATTAAATGACTGCGCTCTCTTTATACGTATCTGTCCAGTTGCTTTTGGGCACCACATGAAACGGGCTGCAGCAACCACACAGTCATTTTGTGATGCTGCCAGAAAACATACAACCGACTGAAAATCTGGACAGTTACATCCATTTGAGTTGTGGGCAACAGACAGTTGGAACAAATGTTTTCCTTCTAATCTCATCTCATCACCTAGATATGAATCAAACTTGTGGGTCACTGCATTTTCTCCTGAGCCTTGAATGGAGTGTTATCACAGGTGTCAGCAAGCCAGAAGAGAAGATTGGTGGCAGAAGGTTAATTGTGGAAATGGGGGAGCAGTTTGATGACAGCTCAGCATGCGTTGGTCCACAGCGCAGGCTGTGCGGTGTGATGCGTGGAGGTGTCCTCGTGAAATGTATGCACTTCATTCGTCACAATTCTCGTTTATCTTATGTATATTTGCAGTCTATGAGCTCTCAGACCACGGGGCAGAGCGTAAATCCAGACATGATCACTCAGCAGCAACAATCACAGCAGCTTCAGACAAATGTACAGGTGAGGACTGTGGAACTACATCTGGGTCTTTGTGATCACTCAAACATTTGTCTTTCCTCAATAAAACGCTCAAAGTGTATAAGTAGTAGATTTATTCTTGGTTTTCTTTGCGTTTTGTTCTCAAATCAAATGCTACTGATCAATCAATGATGAAACTGATGGGTGAAAAATGATGTGTGGCTGCAACCATATGTGGATTTGGATTATGACTTGTTTTTTCTTGATAAACGTTAGTCCCTCTTTCTTTCTGCCATCAGCCGGCGATGGAGTTCACGGCGCAGGTGAACGCCATGCAGCACCTTAAAGATCAGCTTGAGCAGAGGACCAGACTGATCCAGGCCAACATCCAGCGGCAGCAGGACGAGCTCCGACACATCCAGGAGCAGCTGCAAAGAGTCCAGGGACAGGGCATACAGGTGAGTCTGCACAAGATCTCACTCAAGCCGGCAGCCTTTTATTATTGTCGGTGTTTTCATTGAGGTCACTTTTATACAAAACTTATTGTCCTCATTGGGTTTTTTTTTAAATGTGTTTTTTTTTGGCTTATCATGCTTCGTTTTTTGCCTTTCAACATATACCATTATTAAAATCATGGAATCTATATTCTTCTTCTGTAAAAAGTAAACGGCAATAGCAGACCCTCGCTGCCTGAATATGTGTCCTACAGAGTCTGTAGATCACTCTTATGTTGCCATAAAAAAAGAAAAAAACACATTACACTAATTAAACACTAACAAATAAAAAAGAGAAATGTCATCCAGTGTCAATCGAGACACCCTGACCGCTATGGACTGACATTTAATGTCTCCGGACAGATGTTGCTGCAGCAGCAGGGTGGAGCTATGAATGTACAGCTCCCACAGGTGGGCTCAGTCCAGCAAACGGCTGCTTTGACCCATCAGGTCCAGCAAACAACGATTAACCCCGTCCATCCAGGAACTATGCAACTCACCATTCAGCAGCAGGCTCCTCCCACTCAACAGAGCTTACAGCAGCAGACCAACACTCTCACACAGGTGGGATACATTCACACAGACACACCTTCTGACAAAGCTACCGTGTTAGTGAAAGTTCAGATCAGAAGATAAGATGAGATCTCATCTGGGATCACCACGTAGCAACAGCCTTCTCTATTCATCGTGTGAACAGTATTGATTGCATTGATGCGAAAGTGTTTCCGTCCACGTGTGAAGCGAAATGTTGAAACGATGCCTCGTAGCTCAACTCCTGTACTTGGTTTGGAGTGAAAAAAAACTAGGCCGTGTGGTGTCGTCGGATGGTCACGCAGGCTACGTTACTGCAGTAACGCTGTGAAGTCGTCACTAACGGGAAAGCAAAAACAAGACCAGTGGTTTTAGGCATATACAAGAGATTTGGGTATATTATGTTGATTGTTTTTAGATCAAAAGCTTCCGATTGCCCTCTGAACTCTCCGGTTTTCATGCAGGGACGTTTATTCTCTTGAAGCAGAAGCTGCTGATTGTTGCAGTGACCAGTCATTTATTTCATGTCTGTCAATAAGAGCACTGATTGACTTTTTTATCTTTGTATCATGAGGAGTTTGAGTGAGTCCTCACAATGATAGTGAAACATTGTCATAGCAGCAAGTATATTTTGTGTAAAGAACAGAAATTCTCCACACAGCTCTTGTGAAATGTTTTTTTTTTTGTTAGGTGTCATGTTTGAAGACCTTTAAGAACAGCCTAGCACACATTGTGTGTCTGAAAATACAAGAATCTTTAAAAGTGACATGAATGCAACCTTTCAATCCACTATATTTCCTTTATCACCACCTTATACATCCAAGGTCATGAATAAAGAATGTTTTTTTGAGTCTAAATTTGATGGATATTAGAAAATGAAGTGTCATGAATGTCCTCCTCTGCTGCCTGTTTGTAGCCCCAGCGTCAGCCTCAGCAATCCGCCCAGGCTCAGCCCCAGAACCAGGGCTCTGTGTCCACTCAGCTATACAACACCATGATGATTTCCCAGCCAGGGCAGCCAAACGTGCTGCAGATCAGCACCAGCCTGCCACAAAGCAACACGCCGCAAGGCACAGCTGTGGCCACCTTCACACAGGACCGACAGATCCGGTAAGAAGACCATGGAACTTTAATCCCTTTACACCACAACTCATGTCCAAACTGTTCATTAGAATTTTAATCGTAAACGCACAGTATTATACATCGAGACTAATATAATTTTTCTTTCTCACTTTAATACCTTCCAGATTCCCAGCAGGGCAGCAGCTGGTGACCAAGCTGGTGACGACTCCAATGCATGCCTGTGGCGCTGTCATGGTGCCCACCTCTATGTTCATGGGGCAGGTGGTGACTGCGTACAACCCTTTTGGCGGTCAACAGGTAAATGCACAGACATTTCAGATAGATTGTACTCCATACATGGTCACATATTTAACACTGGGCGTATAAAGTCCGGCCCAGTTAACCGGTGCTGATAAATGTGGTGCCCGTGGCCGAACATGTCAGATTACACGTAACATCAGCTTATTAGCCCTTAAAGTCATCCTTGGAAACTTTTGTTTAAATTAAATAAATTAAACAGCTAACTGTTCATCAAGAGCAAAGTATTAGATTTTAAAGATGTTTATTATACGAGTCAGTCTCAAAGTAGCAACTGACTTTATTTGAAATAGAACAGATGAAAAGGTTAATTCACGCCATTCTTTGACTGTATCCTTTTGTCAACACTCTGTGTTACTTCAGCAAGGGGGGCAGGCCCAGACCCTGACTCTGCAGCCGGCCCAGCCGCCCCAAGGGCAGCCCGACAACCAGAACCAGACGGCTGTAGTGGCACAGAGCAGCCAGCAGGGGCAGCAACAGCAATTCTTACAGGTACCAGAGGAAAGCAAGTGAAACTATGATGAAGTATCTTTTAGACATTATCCATGTGTTTTATTCAGCTAAACAATGTGTTGTCTTTGCGCTACACTGAGTGATTGTTAAATATTAAAACAGCCAGTGTTTGACAAGAGAAAGAAGACTTTTAATGATATTAAAGAATGAGGGAAAAACGGAGAAATAGCCGCTTCGATTCCTAAAATTATTTTTCTGATTTGCTTCCAGGGCACGCGACTTCTGCATAGCAACCAGTCCACCCAGCTGATTCTGCAGGCAGCTTTTCCACTTCAACAACAGGGAACTTTCTCCCAGGCAACACATTCGCAGCAGCAGCAGCAGCAGCAGCAGCAGCAGCAACAGCAACAACAACAGCAACAGCAACAACAACAACAACAGCAACAACAACAGCAACAACAACAGCAACAACAACAGCAGCAGCAAAGGCAACAGCAGCAGCAGCAACAATCTCACCATCAGAGGCACCAGCAGCAGGCGAAATCTCATCCCCAGAAACAGCAGAAAGCCTCGTCATCACACAGGACTGACAGCGTCAACAACCAACCACAGTGAAGCCTGGAGGAAGTTGCGTTAAGGGAGAAAAGCGGGTGAATTTAAACTCCTAAGCAAACGCCACATGTGGTTGTTTTGGTTGCGTGGCTGCCGCGATCTTCCATTTCTCTCCTCCCCTCCTAAAATAAATTTATCATAGGAAAGAGGAAAGGCTGTGAGTCCGGAAGGAACTCGCCAGAGACTCTCACCATGGCAACAGGATGGATAAAATACCTGTGTCCTCTCCAGAGGTGGAATCGTGAGGGAGATTCAGTCTTTGTGAAAACCTGAAAACACACATGGACTCCTTCAGAAGGCATCTCAAAGCAGACTGACCATGTACAGATTTACTGTATGATTTCAAACAAAAACAAAAAAAAACATGTAAATATTCAATATAGCCTAACAGAAAACAGAAATGTAGTATTTTATATGATTGCATGGAAAGAATAACTGTGTAAGCTTTTATTAGTCGCTTTTGAAAAACGAGTTTTTACTTTTAAGTGTTTATCAGTCAAAGACGGAGCAAAGGTGTGCTTTCAAAGACTCCCTCCCCTCCCCCCTCCTTCTCTAAAAAAAAAAAAAAAGAAGTCCAGAACGAGGCTTGAAAGATTTGTCCACGTGTTTTAAAAGATCGGTCGGGCTGGGGTGTATCTGCGGGAGTTGCTTTTAAACACTGTGTCTCTGAGACAAAAAATCTTTGAACTTTTTAATTGCGAATTATGTTTGACGAGAAAAAAAAGCTAGATTCCAGTTTAACTGAATTATTTGCAGGATGATTACTGTGCGTATAACGGGTTTAGTGATTCCAAGTGCCAATAACATAGACAATTAGTTTTGTTTTTTTTCTTTTTTCAAAAAAAAAACTATTCAAAGGCGTATATATATATTTTCCAACAAGATATTACCCCTAATAAAGTACATGCGTGTGTATATAGTAGGGATTATTTTTTAACAGTCGGAGAGCCCTATACGTAACAAACAGTATATCCTCAACCTCCTGAAAACGTTAGCACTTGATGTGGTTGTGTACAGTAAATCACTGTTGAGACCTAGTTGTTTGTAATCCGTGGTGTGATTCTGTGAGCTAATGAGTGTGTTTTTTTTGTTTTTGAGAATACAATCCTCGTGTGCATGAGTGAGCATGGGCGTGTCTGTGGTTGCTCTGTGTTTTTGGTTTTTTTGTTGCCCCATTGTGTCTTACAACGTTTTGACTTAGTAATGGTTTTGAAGTTGCTGGATATGGTACTTGTTCTCTCAGGAATGTGGACAGTTTTTTTTTTTTTTTTTTTTGCTTCTGCCTCAGTCTGGAACCAGACCAGGAAGGATTAGACAGTGATGCTGCAAAAGACCAGAGGAAACGCTGTCGGGGGGGGGTTGAATCCCAGATTACAAAAAGCCGTCCCTGTTTCCTTGTCGATTTAGAAATGGAGGGGGTAGATTCCAAAGAGAGGGGTAAAAAATGGACTTCATAGTATTGTTCAGTCTGGATTTGTCCTGACTGTCTCATGGTCTTTTGTATCATCAGTGTTTCATCCTTCTTTCTCCTTCTTAGCCTCAGAAAACCTCATGCAGTTCGGTTCACTTGTCTCACTTTTCAAACAGCAGTTGAAAGCAGTACCGGGCCCAGGTCCATTTCTAAAGACTGAAATGGATTTTGGCTCAGTCTATGTCCTAGTGATAAGCCATATCAAACAGAAAAGCCTTGGACTGGAGGAGTGTAATGGTTGGCAGAGGAGCGTTTTGAATGTGTTGTTTTGTCTGAGTGTAGGAAAGCTGGTGTGTGTGGGTGGTTGCGTGTGCGTTTGTGTGAATATAGCATCTCCTTTCCTCGATCCTACTTCTTTTATCACTTGGGGGTCAGTATTGGTTACCCCTGGCGATAGCCAATCAGTTCTCGCGTTGCAGTATAAAGAAGTAATTGTCAAGAAACGTCCTCTCTGGTTGGGCTCAGTATTGTACAAGTCTGTGTGTGGGACAGCTCAGCTTGAGTACGTGTTTGTGTGAGAGACGGGAGAGACTGTGTGCATGGAAGCCGTCACTGTAACCCATTATATTTTCATACGGATACCGGTGTGTGAGTAGAAAAGGATGGATGTGATGCGATGCAGAGCACTGGTCACGTGTCTGGCTATGAAGAAGATAGAGACTGTTATCGTTCAACAACAACAGATTGCTAAACGCTAACTTATCACAATAACTACGCATCAGCCAAGTCTCTAATACTAACCCTCCTGGGAAAAGGAAAAAAAACTAAATTTTTTATTAAATAGGGAATTTTATTTGTGAGTATGTCCTCAAGTAAGGTGTCGTAGAGAGCTTTTTAACAGTTTGAGTCGGGTCTTTCACTCATCACATAGCAAAACCTCAATAAAGCAGTCTGTGTTTAAGGTATCCCTCAAAGGGTAGTACTGAAATGTTTATAGGTTGTATCACTGATACCCAGCCCAAAGAATGTAAAGGTGTTTTAAAAGAGACTAATGGATGTTGTAACTGTTCAATATGGAGAAGTTTTGTCTGGCTTTGTTATGAAGGAAATGGGGGGTGTCATAGAAGACTATTCTTTCCACAAGATTCCACATTTACAATCTCATTTTTTTTTCTTTTTTTTACAGATTATGCATCGTTAAAGAAACTGAACGTTTCGCTATTACAAATGTTTAGTTCTTGTGATATGTGTTCGACATCAAGTTGGAAAAAGGGTTCAGAAGCTGTTGGAAATGGAAGAATAGGCTGAAGCGCATTCACGAGACAGCAAGCTCCCCCACCCCACCCTTTCACACGGACCACTTTTCTACCACAGTTTTGTTCTAAAGAGTCTAGTTCTAGTATAATACTGTACACATACACAAAGCTAAGAACACCAGTATTCAGTGTAAAATGGTGCTATGCTTACCTGTACTGTATGTATGTATATCCCTTCTTCTGCTCTTGAACTGTGCTCCCCTATACCCCAAAGTCTAATGTAAAAAAATAATATTTTGAAGCAAAAATGTTTGCAATTATGATAGCCCACCCTGTCAATTTGAAAATAAAAAGAGTTGCAAATATTAAACGGGCCACCTTTTGGGTTCTGGTTTGTTTTTGGCCATATTCGTGGAATAGTCCAAAGAGATTTTTCTCCAACACTTCGGTCCACGCTGAAAGACTAACTTTAGTGATGCAGCGGCATTCTTTGACTGCATCAGAAGAGCTTCCAGCACTCGTCACTTCACAGGAGCAGTAACATGAGGAAGAAAGCTGGCACTGCACGTTTGGTTCCACCATCACAGGTACTTTATTATTACAAGTCGACCAACTGTATCAAAACTGCAAGAACCTCAAAAGCAGAGTGCAGAAGCTCTCTTCTGCTCGCCATTTCTCAACACTGTCACAAACAAATGCATCAAATACTTAGAAAAGAAAAAGAAAGAATCTAAAGGCACATCTCTATCGTATTTACATTGCATACATTGTTGACAATAAAAAGCACACAATCAGTCCTAAAACCCTGGCCTCAGTGGCTTTGCTGAAGAAATTGTTATCCGTAAAATACATAGAGTAACATACCAGTTAGTCACAGTATTCAAAGCTACAACACACAGATGAGGGTTGGTGTTTACGTAACTTATGGCTTTATCTTATTTTCATTCTTCATCATCACTTTCTATGACTGATTAGGTTCTCTTTAGGGACACGGGTCCTAACGGAGATGACCAAGGCATGACAGCGTGTTTATTCAAAGGCCTATCAAAAACAACAACCTTTCACAAACCCAGTGACAACGACCAAATGATGTGCCAGTATTTCAGCTGAGAAAGAGATGAGAAGACGATAACACTTTGACGTCTATCCTTTCAATCGGAAGCCGGAGCTGTGCCGCAATGTAGCTAAAGACAGAGCCCGGCCAGCTGTTTCCACGTGTTCTGATAGTTCACTTCCCTGGTATCATTCTTCTCATCTATCTCAACAAGAAAATGGGAAGTTCCTAAAATATCAAAGAAAAAAAAAACAACAACATTCCAGTAAAATGGCAAACAAATCTGACATCAAATGATCTCATAGCCTAGTAGTCACATATCACCAGCACTGCTTATTCAATCCACATCATCCCTCCCAGCTAACATATGTACATGTACTTACAGTCTTTGTTTTTCCAAAAGCATCTTAAGATGTAATCTAAGGCTGAATGTGAGCCAAAACTCCTCCCACAGCTGATGGGTCATGTTGTATCTGATGGTCAGTTAGTGCTGGAGTCTGCTTTATATAGACATGCACCTGAAATACCTACCACAAAGATCAATACAACAATGGGGAGATTACATCGAGGCTGAAAGCCCTGCGCAGGCTGTGTGTGTGAGTGTGAGGTGCAGGAGTGCAGGCATTGGAGAATTAGTTTGAAAATACGTGTTGTTCCGAGCGGAGCAATGTTGGTGTGGTAGTGGGAAGGAATGAACAAGGTGTACATGTGTGTGTTTCAGACATAGTCCAGGAAGACATCGGCTGTGCTCTGCAGCAGAGGCTGGGTCGGGGCTGTTGTGCTGCAGACTGAGCTCAGCCTTCGTGATGGCGCCCTCTGTTGCTCTGGAGCCACTGGCGCGTTGTTCAGCGTCAGGTACACCTGAGGAGTAAGTCAGGGAAATTCTGATGATACGTTGGTGCATTAAAGAAATACCACGTAACTGAAAATAAAAACCCAAAAAACGAATAAGAGCCACGGGCTGCTCTGTTATCATTGCTGCTTACATTCTTGGTATTTTCTGACAGCAGCAGTTCAGTTCTCTCCACCAGTTTTCTGAAGGAGGGCCTTTTCAAAGGATCGTGGTTCCAGCAGGACAGCATCATGTCATACCTACAGTTGTGAGACTGCCATTAGTTTCTGAATCTGGATCCACATGTAAGACCCACACAGATACAACCAACCAACAAACCCAACAAGTGGATAAAGATTTCAGCCAGTGACTTAAATTTGTTTACCAAAGCAAACTAATAATTCCATTATATTAATGATCTAGAATTATACATTGTATCTTTTTTGTCTTGATTGTTGTCTGTATGTCATCCATTTGTGTAATATGATTTACATTAATTAAAGCAAAACAAAACACATGAATCCAGCAGATCTTCAGCAATCCTGACTGAATACACACATTCACATTTAGTCATTTAGCAGGCGCTTTTATACAAAGTGATTACAAGTGAGGAAACCACCATAAAGCTTCAGTGCAGTAAGAAAGCCTGGGCTATTAGGGTGCAAAATCAATAGAAATGTATCTAAATGACAGAGTACAAGTAGAGCAAATAAGTGCAGGCTAGCTGTATTAGGGTGTTCTCAGTGTTTTCTGAGATGAGTCTTCATTAGGGTTGCAAAGGGGTGGAAAATTCCTGCTAAATTTCTAGAAAATTTCCAAGGGAACTTTGGTTTAGGAATTTTGAAAAATAGTACAAACTGGATCATTTACACATACACAAAGACTTTCCATCAACGTTAGCTGGTAGTTTTCTGTTGAATAAGATCAAACATTTAAAAACACACGAGTGCAATGCACAGATATTTAGACAGCTAGCTAAGAAAAGGGAATGGTCCTTAAAATATTTGACATTTTATGCTTACAGAAACCTGTAAAGCAGGAGGCAGCAGAAACAACATCACATTCGAGGTGGCTAGCACCATGATACGAAAGCCTCTTTAATGAAATGGTGCTCGCTGGTTTAAATTTAGCATATCTGGTTTACCAGTTAGCTAGCTACTGTCTGAATACATTTTGATTTAATAAGTGCTATTTGACACCATAGATCAAATAAATCTACATCTATATATAATATCATCAAAACGTATTTGACTTTATGTAGTCTTTGGGCTCAAATGTGTGGCTTCAATAGTCTGTGTCTGTGTGGTTGGCTCAAAAGAGTAGGGATGTAGGGACACCAAACGGTGCTCTGGGAACGGGGGAAAAGAGTAGTTGAGAAGAAGCCTAAAACCACAATTACTGCGTTTCAATAGCTGGATGTTGACCCTGCAGTCACTCTGCAGTAATTCAGTTGACTTAATTAATTTTTTAATCAAACTGAACTCACTGGTTAGCCATGGATAGTCAGTTTAGTTCAGCAAGAAATGGGGTAACCTGTGTCCTTTTTGCTTGATCAAACGCTAGATGTGCTGCAGAACGCTGGGCCATTTGTGGGGGCCTCACTGTGCAAGCAGAGAGACCAGCTAGAAAGGCACTGCAGCAGTCGTGGAGGGAGATAACCATGGCTTGTAGCACGATTTCTCTTTTGTTGTAGAGTACAAAGCGACATGATCAAGAGACAGATGCAACGTGGTTACAGAAGGACAGCCGGTCATCAGTCATGACACCCAGGCTTTCTGCAACCTTTGTTGTATAGACAGTTGAAGAGGTGCTCTTTAGGTTGATATTGAGTTTAGTGAACCGATTAACTGGGGTGACCAATAAATCAGTCTTAGAGATGTTAAGTCGAAGGTGGTGTGCCGTCATCCATTTGGACATGTCATAGAGACAAGCTAAGAATCATGCTATAAATGTGAGGCTAGCTGTTGGAATGATGAATACAGTTGAGTATAATCTGCATAGTAGTGATTATAAGAAGCCATGTAAGTGGATGAGCCAGCCCAAGGAGGTGGTGTATACTGCAAAAAGAAGGAGTCCTAGTACCAAACCTTTTAGTGAGGTGCTGGGATGTGAGCATTTGTCTTTGCCATGACAATGAGGTACAATTCAAACCAAGAGTGTGCCATGCCTGAGATTCCCATGTCAAATAGCACTGATAGTGAGATGTCAAGATTTACCAAAAAAACCCTTTCTCTTTATTACCATAATTTTAATTATAAAAATTCTGTTTATGCCACAACGAAAAATGTAATCACACAATTCAGACCAGCATTAAACAGAGAATGTTGGTGAGGAAATGCAACAGCATGTGTTGTGTTGTGTCCTGCTGTGAAGCACAAATCTGACTGGAACCAGTTGGTTGATGTAAACAGCACCGTCAGTATGACTGTTCACTGTGATGTAGTTCCTGATAAACAGAAGCTATTGCTTCCTCCACATTTGCATTTTTCTGAATAGGCTTACTTTCCAGCAATGTCTATTTAAATTTTGGGTGCTCACAGTTTGAAACATACTTTTTAAAATGATTATTTTCACGGTAGTTTTTTTTTTTTTTTTTACCTAATAAGACGTAATAAAGCAATCATCATACATTGTCCATGAAACTGCTTTCCAGTTGTATTCCTAACTGTAACTTTTCGTTTATAAGAACATGATTCTCACTTACATCTCAGTGGGAGCAAATTCAGGCCTGTTCATCCTGTGCCCTTCTTGAATCATCCTGTAAAATGCGGATCCCACCTGCATCCCAGGGTACGGGCTATTTCCTGCAACACCAACATGCAATACACAGACCCTTAACAAAAATGATAGATTTATACAATGGTTTCTTAGTCAATATGACTTGATTACATTATTGACTCCTCTAAGTGATGTTGCATCTTAGAAAGCATCATCACAGCCTCTAATCAGGCCTCAGTTAGCGCAAATTGATGATAATGATGGCCCGGGCATTATCAAACAGATGCAATAGCACAGCTTTGACTGGAAATGTTACCCAGAGAGAAGATTTCCCAGAGCAGGATGCCATAGGACCACACATCGCTCTCAAAGGTGTAGACGCAGTCAAAAATACTCTCGGGAGACATCCATTTAACGGGCAGACGAGCCTGCAGGAGGGAGAGTCATAATTAATTTTTTTCCATCATAAAAACATACAGTATCTCCTCTCTTAAAGATCGAAATTTTCCATTCAGTGTTTTGAAGAGTAGCTTCTTCTCAGCAGTCAAAATAACCAGCAAATATTTTGATTAAGGTAAACAACTGATAGTGATTGATTAATTTGAATCGTAATTAAATAAATAATCAGTGGCAGCCCTGCATTTGGTCACATCTAAACAGTGTGTGCATTGTTTCAGTGAGTGAAAAGAAGCCTGCGTGGGTTTTTTTTTTGTTTGGCGGAGAAGGAACAAAGAGACAGAGAAGCAAGGAGGGAACGATGATGGATGAATGGGAAGGAAGGGAACAACTGAAAGACAGACTCACGTTTCCCCGGAGCACATAACTGGCGTCAGTAGTGATATCTCGAGCCAAGCCGAAGTCGCAGATCTTAGCCACCCTGCCGTGAGTCAGCAGAATGTTTCTGGCTGCGAGATCCCTGTGGATACACTGCACACACAAACAAACACGTAAATGAGCACTGACCCCGCAAGCGGTTTCTACACAGAGACCATATAATAAATACAAATGAGGCAAGGCTGGTAAAGCTTCTTGCTGAGCTCTCAAACACAAAAGGGGAAACTGTGATGTTCCCAACAGAAAAGCAGGACAATCACAGCTGGGTAAAAATATCTGTGAAAGTGTTGGAGTTAGCCGAATCAATTACTCATAAAATGCTGTCTGACCTTCATCAAAGTCACAAGTCCAGACAAGAACAATCGCACTTCACTAAAAACAATCACTTTTCATGTCTTTATTGACACAGAATCATCTGGCCCACTGTGGCCTAAAAAAGTAAGTGAAATTAACCAGTAAAAACCCTCTTTATCAGCAGCAACCTTCATCAGCTGTTTACCAGCCCTATAGAGGTCATATCAAATCATTTGGGAGCGTACCAGGACGATAAAACTTTACACTGAATAAGTAAGAGGAGGTACCACAGCTGATTACAAAAAACAACAATAAAAATAGTATTTGTACTAAAAGAGTTCATATCTCATATCAGATCATAAATATGTGACAACTAACAAAATAAATGCCACTTTGCTATCTTGTCCAGTTCTTTCACAGTTCACGGTTACTTTGAACCGAGTGTTTCTGATCCCTACAGACTGGAATCCTACTCAACATGACTGAATCTTGTCCTGTGCTTTCCGCAGGATACGACTGCGCAATCAGCCCACAGTTTCAGTGCTATTCCCATTTTAGATTTACCTGCTTTATTTCACCTTTGAGAAGACAACAATGACAATGATATGATAATCTTTCACAATAAAAGTCAAGTGGTGTACAGTGTTTGTGTGTAATGTGTCATCCCTCATTTGGAATCATGTTTCACCTTTAGCCATATTTTTTCAGTAATGTAGTACCAGTACTTATACCAATCAGGGTTGCACAATGACTAATGTTGCTGAGTGGAATCATATGATATACTGGGTATACTGATCATCGGCTGCATGATGCGATCATTATGTGATTATTGCTTTTTGTTTGCTGCCATTTCAGAGGGGGCTGCTGGGTTTGACACATGAGATGTAGACTTCTCATTTCTCACCGCTGACCTGTTAAGTTATCAGAGCCAGCTTATCATTGGCTTCCTTGTTGTCTTAATTTGAACCCTTTTACTGTGCCATAGAGGACGAAACAAAAACTACGGGGCCAAATTTAATGAAACTTGAGAGGGGAGTATGCCCAAAAGGACAACTTGTTAGTTTGTTACGGTTCCTGATCACTTTCTTTAAAGGTGAAAACAAAGCTTTGGCCTTGATGATGGATGCCTCTACAGTGGGTTTATCAGAGCATTTTGAGGCGAAAGGAGTGGGTGAAAACAATATAGTTATGGGCCACTAACCCACAACAATGCCCTGATAAAAGCTGAGTACTGCAGAGTTGGGTGAGGTTCATCACAACAATTGTAATTCATGCCATTATTTAAATAAACATACTAAACAGTGCAATATCATCATGAGGAAGCTGACTTAATTTATGTGCAATTTAAGAGCTACAGCGAAGGCAGCAACACTGTAATTCTCATTGTAAATATACCACAAGTTGACATCAAGCTTTCTGCATGAATGTTGGCACCAATCCATATCATGATTTATTAACTAGTGGCAGCTCTTTTAAATCCCTCTGTAACTATTCAATAAATATGAAAACAGTATGCTAACACCTTACATTCTTGGAGGTAATGTACTCCATTCCTTTGGCAACCTGGTAGGAAAAGCTGAGGAGATCTTCAGCATCCAGGGACAGCTCGTCTATGTCATCTAGACAGAGATGTTACAGTCAGCTTCAGTGCATGAATCGAGAGTTTATACAGACATTGCTTTGTGTTTTATGCAGTCTGTTGTAATTGGAAATGAAGCGTGAGAGACTTACCTGGCTGGGAGGACCTTTCTTTATCAGAAGGACGCATGGGCATATATCCTGTACCAGTTGCATCTCTGCTGTACACACACAGACACACACATTTCCACATTAAAATAAATCCATTTATGTTGTAAGAAGACAGTGAAGAATTTGCACACATAAACACCTTGTTGGCTCCGTCTGGTTCGAGATGTTGCGATAGTAACCATCCCTGACCTGGGAGTTTAGGAAGGACTGTCTTTTTCTTCGCAGGAAGTTGAGGAGGTCGCCATAGCAACAGTACTCTGTGATCACTAAAATTGGGCCTGGCAACATGCAGAGATTTAAAAAATTAACAATCACCGCTCGTAAAACCATGACAGCGCTTAGACAATGGAAATTAGACAAAAGATAATGGTTCTGTATTTGCAGTGCTGGGTTAGTCATTTTAATAATGACTACTTTTGACACATGGAAGGACACGACAAATTTGTGTCAGTATTGGTTAACTTAAAATGAGAAACTTTTTGCACCCTGGCATCCATCAAGTGTTCAATCTGCACATCCCGGTAACATACTTGAGCACACTTGAATGGAATCCAATGAAAATGCTGCATTGTAATCAATATTGAGGTCTAGGTGGAAAGGTAAATGATATCGATCGAGAGCAAATTCGTGACAAGTCAAGCTGCATCACGTCCTCATATTGGAGCTGGATGGTATAGAATTTTTAATCAGTAATTGGGTGCTCAGCGAGTCAGCACATAAGCATAAAGCATGTGTAAAAGCTTTTAAGGCAAACTTCCAAACATACTAGCAACCATAAAAACAGTCGATAAATAAGTAATGATAATAACAATAATAACAACAACAATCAAGCAGGTGCAAGAGGTTCAGAGTCCACATCCAATGAAAGTCAGAGCAGGTTTAACCAAAAATATGACATCTTGCTAACTGAAAGTTTGTTCATAGAGGCTCCTCTCACCTCCGACAGTGCAGGCTCCCAACAGGTTAACTATGTTCACATGGTTTCCAAGGTAACTGAGAACCTTCAGCTCTGACATCAGCGCCTCCTTCTCCGTGGAATGGGGGTTAGCTAAGATGATATCATCACAAGTTCTTGAGTAAATGTAGTCTTCGTGTTAAAATATGTCGTGACAGCATGAACACCAGGAAAGACTTACGTTTTAGCATCTTAACAGCGACGGTTGTAACAGTATCTGCGGAGCACAGTCCGTATGCTGTGGCCCTTACCACCTTTCCAAAAGCTCCCGAGCCCAAGGTTTTACCTTGAAGTACACAAGCCTTTAGCATTTTACTTAAGCAATGACACTTGCATGCACTTCCATCAACAGCAACATACACACTGTAGCAACATAAAGATGGATGTCGTCATACCAAAGCGAAGCTTCTGCCGGGGAAACTCCCATTTGACATCATATGGCAGCTGGAGAGGGTCTATATATATGTAGTTGTTTCCATTGATGCTCTCAATGACCTTCCACTGGATTTGGAACTTTGGTTTCTGTTGAAGTTTAGAGAGAAGAGAAGCCATGAATTTATAAAAAGAAAACTGATGTCAGAGCAGCTCCCTGAGATCGCTTGTACTGTGATTGTCCAGATATTGCTCATATCTATGGCCTTCTCTCATCGCTCTTTTATCCAAGTTTTGATAGCTCAATCTACTTTATTTGACAGCTTGTGTCTAGACTTTAACTTTAGGATCCCATCGTAGAAGCTGGTGCTCAAGGAGTCTGACTCATCTGAGTGCAATAAAAGCAGCATGCTCGGGGGGGGGGGGAATTAATGTCTCGAGGCGCGCTTAGAGTGTCAAAAAATCCTTCAACTGCAGCATGTACGCACTGTGAATGGGTGATGAACTCTGTTCAAATTCATCAGGATACATTCATGCTGATTAAAAGCACATGATTTTTACTCCCTGCAGAATTACATCACCAAGGGCAGAAAAACTGATGCTTCTAACTTCAACATGCTCCACACGGCATGGAGACAAGCCTTATTAGTAAATGAGAATGGGCCCTTTGCCAGAAGCTACTGAAGCCATTTCTTTTTTCTGTGATGCAAACTGTATATCAATGCCTTGATTCAACGCTGATATCTATAACTGATTTGTAAGTTAAGACAGGATTGATGGCAACCAAAGTGAAATTTATGACCCTATTAATCAAATTACACTTGCAATAGTACTATGGTATGCATACTTCTTTCTTTTCTTACCTGCATGTATTTATAGAGTAGCACCACAAGAATGAGGCTTAGAAAGATGCCAGTAGCCACCATGCCAGTTAGAAGAGGAGTGAAGAGCTTATGGGGGACGATGCGTTCTGAGAATAAACAAACATCCAACACAATCAGAAATCTCATGGATCGCATTCAAATATATACAAAGTTTTACTGGCAGCTTTTACTGGCAGCTACACAAACATACTGGATATGTGGGTTTCAACCGTAGACGTAATGCATTAATCTTACTGAAGCCAATTCTGTGTCTTACCCTAAATCCAATTGTTGACACACAAACACATCTAAACGTGTGGACTTCAGCATTTTTCATTCCTAAAGCTTTCAGGCCCTAGAGGTATAGGTTTCCGATGCCATGAATATAATAAAACAAGCCCCCACACACACACACACACATACACCAACAAGCACAGCCACATCCTCTTCCTCCACCGTTACGACAGACAGCTGCAGCAGTGGTGTTTGTTTGTGTGACAAGGATTAGTGAGTCTACGCCATATAATCCCAGCCTGCACAGTCAGCATACACTAATCTCATTCAATCTGTAGCCAGTAACCACACACCTGGCCTCTGCACACGCAGGGTCGATGGGTTTGTGCGTCTGCATGCATATTTCTACAATGTCGTTGAGGTACATACGAGATAAACCCCCACCCCCAGCCCCAGCCCCAGCCCAGACAGTGGTGCCCCTGCTGTATCAGCTCTGTGTGCAGACTCTATATAAACTGAACAGTGGATGGCATGTGTGTGTGTGTGTGTGTGTGTGTGTGCATGTCATACCACTGATGGAGAAAAGTGTGTACGCCTCTTCTTCCTCCGTAGAGGCCACACACTCCAGAGTGTGGTACTGAGTGTGCTCTTTGCTGACATTCAGTCGGCTCTCCACCACACTCCTGCCAAAGGCTGACTCTGTCAAAATGGCGACCTCTGGGGTCTCCCATTGGGTGGCATTAGGCAGGCGTGAGCACCTGTTGAGCGGTCAGAATTGGTTAAGATGCCTGTTTTACCTTCTTCGCTAACATTTTCTCATCCTATCTGTCTAATGGCAAGTTTTAGGATTTAAATACAACTGACAGATTACAGTACAAAAAAAATAAAAGAGGAAAGGAGATAAATAATTTCCATCATACCAAGATTCAAGGAGAATAATCTTATCTGGATGAATTTAATGCTTTTTTTTCATTCGTTTCTATCTCTTCTTGTCAAAGGTACCAGCCAGTTGCTGGAAGTTGTTTCTGTATTTAATTACAATCAAATCATTTGGTCTAGACTCCCCTGAATCCTGTCTTACATACACGTATCATCATGTGGACGCATAGCAGAGATGCATCTCTGAAAAAAACTAAATGTTTTGTTTCCTTGATAACAGAATTATTCCAGAATTTCTTCCTAAACTGACAACATATTAAACCTCAATATTCAAAATCTTGAACTCTAGTTTTTAATACTTCTGAGATTCATGAAACTATGCAAAGCAAAGTCCTTCTGTGCTAATCAGCTAATATGATGTCATTGTTTTAGAAATAAATCAAAATTCTATTTCGCTACCTCTCATTGTGTGTTTTGGTTCATTATATAAAAAAGCGTTTGAGTAAAAGCTGGGGACATTAAGCTGTTAATCCATTTGTGCAGCTCCTTTGAGCATTCCCTTGTCTCAGAGAAACAGCCAAAGAAACCAGAAATAGAGCCATGTTTGATATTGAAGCAGCACAAGTGGTCTGATGTCAGGTAGCAACAATGGAAAAAATAGTAATACTTATAATTCCACACTGAAAAAACCCAAAACAAACCAGTAGGACGGACTAATGGTGGTGAAGCAATAAAGCAAAACATGTCAGTCGTTTCTTGTTCTATTTCATCATCTTTTTCTGTCTGATGGGAGCTAAATCACAAATCGTGAGATCACATGAGTGCAGTACATTTTTGGCGTACCTTGTGTGGGGCAGCTCACAGAAGAACCACCTGATTTTAGGGACTGGATAACCCGTAGCAATGCACCGTACCTGTCCATCAACTTGCCCCTCCTGGGCAATGATGACAGGCTTACCTTAAAGAGAGAAAATGACAGACACACACTTAGAAAATAAATAAAATGTACACAGTAAGCCTCTGTTTATAAATGCTGGTGACCTCGGGTAGTCTTCATTTCATGTATTATGGACACACATTGGCTTCAACTGAACTGAACACCAAAATAAGGATCTTAAGTCAAGTCAAGTTTATCTGAAAAGCACATTTCATGTACGAAACAATTCAAAGTGCTTCACATAAAATAAAAGCATTGCAGCGGGGGGTGGAAGAAGCATTAAAAATACATAAAAGAATACAAAGAGAAAGAAGTAAAATCATTCAAATGAAATCAAAATTATTAGAAAACAAGCAACAGTTTAGATATATTAAAAGATACCGTGCAAATTTCATGCTTAGACACATGAGAAAAGGGTGTCTTAAGGGTTACTTTGACATACAAGCTTTAAGAAATCAAGTTCAAACACATTGTAACAAATGTGTGCGTTACTTACTGGTGACATACACGTGAAATGAATGATCAGCAGATGTGTCTTCATGGCTGGCTGAGAACTTGTAGATCCCACCCTCCGAGCCGAGAACCCTAACTAGTCTCAGCTCACTGATGTATCTGATGAAACATACAAACGTGGCTTTAAAAATGTGTCACACGTTGCAGTTCTGGCATACTGTGAACTCAGTGTACCTGTATTTACGGCGGTGGACAGTGATAACATGCTCCGTGGTGTTGAGGAGACGTTTGCCATTGTAAGACCAGGACAGGGAGCGCAGTGAAGGATGGGCCTCGAATTCTACTCTGAGGCTCAGGCTCTCCCCTTCTTTAACATTCGCCTGGATGGGACCTGGATCTCCGAACATGGTTATGAATCCCTGATCTGAAGAACAGAGATATGCTGGATTGCTGGAGAGAAACAAATGTTTATACAGACTTTGAGATACTCCTCTGCTGAAGCTTTCTGTTACCGTAGTGACAATCACCTGACTTGTGTCATGTTGATGTGTCATGTTCAATGTAATTACATAATAATGATGCATGGTTCCCTGAGGCACTCAGTTGAAATTTGCATGGTATGCAAATGAGGAATGACAGCACCCGTAAAAACATTCAGTTTTTGTAGTTTTAAATTGGTTTGACCATGAAAGCTTCAGCAGGGTTCAGGTTTTTTGTGTTATTTTTCAGTTATGACCAACGGTGAACATTTGTATGAACAAAGCGAAGGTGTTCCTGAGGTGAGAACCACATATAAACAAACAAACCAGCCTTAAAACTTACTGCGGACGTCCAGCTGCAGTGATGCGTTGCTGCTGCCTCTTTCATTTAGGGCGTGGCAGCGGTAAGTGCCTGAGTCTGACTGGCTGACATGTGCGATCAACAGCGAAGTGGAACATTGATAATCACGGGAACCAGACACGATGTGTGAGGTCTGGAATTCCTTAGGATGCTGCAAAGAATCAGTGGCAAACATGCAATGTCAACAGGTATAACATCATTTTGTAACTCAAAAATTCCACAATTGTTCTTGTCAAGATAAAGATAAACAAAAAAGCTTCTGTTTCCTGTGAGAGCCTCCTTTTGAGGAAAGCTTACCAGAGTTCACTAATAGAAAGTATGACCTCTTGTAGGATTGTCTTCTATTTTTTTTCTAGTTTGACATCAGAAACTCTGAGTTCCCGGTGGCCACTGAATGCATCATATCAGTGGGACACTGTGTGGAATTGGTAAAATGAACAAAGCATTAAATCAGTAAAAATAAAATGCAGTTGTCTCACAGCTGATATGAGACGTCTAAACCTCTTCACAACAACCGAGAGGCTGCCACACTGTTTGATTTTAGGGTGAAAGCCAACTTTCTGCTGACCAAAGTGTATGTGTGTGACAGAATGTTGTGCTCAGTGCTGTTTTTAATCCTGCCTTCTGTAAGCTGCATCCTTTACGCAAAGATTTCATTGCCAAAATGCTGCAAATTCAGTTAAATAAGAAGTAAATACCAGCAGAGGGCTGTGTCTCTGCATGAAAATGAACACTGCTGGTGAGAAAACTCTAAATATTGTTTGTATCGGGAGGCAGAGGAGAGAGTTTAACAACCAGGCAATCAATCATGCAGGCTTTAAGATGCAAAACAGTTTCCTAACATCAATCTCACCGCTGATGAAGGGTAGTCCCACTTAAGACTGAAGTCCGGGTTGACATTGGTGGAGCTACAAGTAAGCTCAAACTGCTCTCCTTTCTTTAGGATGACGGTGTCTTTCTGGGACAAAGTAATCACTGGGCGCAACTCTGGTACTGGATTAAAGGACACAAAAGCAACATTATCATACCTGTATATTTAGTGAGGTTGTTTAATCCAGCCCACTGTCATCACAACTCTCCCCTGTTTGCCTTATGTCAATTTTCCAACGAATTGCAACGTGCGCTTCTCATTCCATGCCACTTCTGTAGTCACTGTATGTCATTGTAATAATTTTGCATTAGAGGGCATTCTTCATGTCTAAATCGTGAATGCACGTTTGTGTCAACGAGTATTTATTTTTTCTCCAAAATGCAGTTGATGCACAACGTCACTTCTCATTAACAGAAAAACACAACAACAACAAAAAGATTTCATATTTACACACCAAGAGAAATGAGCCTCAAGGGTGTGTGACCAGTGGCTTATATTCACATGACAGTGCACAAAAGCTCAATTGTGCATATACAGACACATTAATGACATGATCCAGTTCTGACATTAAATGCCCGCAGAG
Organism: Leuresthes tenuis; assembly: GCF_036924035.1. Classification (NCBI taxonomy): domain Eukaryota; kingdom Metazoa; phylum Chordata; class Actinopteri; order Atheriniformes; family Atherinopsidae; genus Leuresthes; species Leuresthes tenuis. The sequence goes on from NW_027325358.1 coordinate 24,443,195, forward strand.
GTCACGTCACTTGCTGTGTTTGTTCTGCTGTAATTCCATTTAACACAAACACAGCCTTCATGCTCCACTGCATAGTTTTTCTGTGCCGGGTTCAGATCTCTTGGCTCCTCCCTCCCACATGTTTCCTCTCCTTTTCCCCATCAGTCACTGCTATAACCCCAACACTTCCCCTCCAGATAGGGGAGATATATAGTCCCAAAAGCTTTGCGATTGCATTTTAGCTTATGCATTCCACCTCCTTTGCTGTCCTCAAGTGTGAGAAATGAGGAACCAGAAAGCTCCTTGTACCTAAACCTTCTTCCTTTCCAGCAGAAGCTGCATATTCATTTACAAATACAATACACAAAGGAGGCGCAAACATCCATGTTTTCTACAGCACTGTTTGGAATAATTAAAGTGATCTGATAACGCTTTAGCTTTCCTTCCAGTTACAAGATGGACGCATGTTTTTTCGGCTGAAAAAGTAGATCCCAACTGAAATAAAGCTGTAGATATTCTCTTCTTATTTCAAATGTTTTCTTTAAGGATTATCTCTTTTCTGTCAACCCATGGAGTATTTGCTCTGTGTCCTCTCTCCCTCCATTTTCAGCATCATTCGCACCCATGAGACAATTCTAGTGAAGCTCTGCCACATGGGACACTGGTATGTAACCCTCTCGCGGACATGGACAACACATTACACTTTTCTCAGCTGAACACCTCTTACTCACCGAGTCGAACATCCACAGTGTACCGGCTCGATGTTACTTTAAGTCCACCAAGCTGTCCCACACAAACGTAACAGCCCTCATAATCCTTTCTGGCACTGCTGATGATGACGCCTCGCTGCAGGTTGCTGTGGTAACTCATACCAGAGGGCAAAGGTTGTCCATCACAGGTCTCCAAAGCCAGGTTGGTGACCTCAGGGTCGGTCACAAGACATGGGATGATGCAGTTCTCACCCGCTCGCACCAGAATGTTATTCACCATGGTGCGCTGGAAGGCATTCTGTGGGTCTAAGAAGACGGCGGGCAGAGGGAATTTGGGTAAATAACTGAAATCGCAGTGGACGTACATGTGCAGTCACAAACCTCTGACCTTACACCAAACGCCCACCTTTAACATAAACGTAGATGGAGCTGTGTTCCAGCGTGCTGTTGTTGACACACATGTAACGGCCCATGTGGTAGAGCTGCACCGCTGATAACCTGACAGAAGCCACTCCACCCTCTTCCACTTCCCCCTCAATCCTCCGGGTCTTCTCTCTCTGCCACCTCAACTTAGATGGGGTGCCAGATGTTGTGGCATTGTCATGGCAACGCAGCTCCAGCTTCCCCCTTTTGGGAACCACTATGTGAGGCCCGCTGGGGGAGATGATTGGCTCAGACCACACTGGAAACAGAGGGCAAAAAGTATGCTCGATGTGTAGAGGACTCAGATGTTATTTTTTAAAAGCTGTGCTGGATTCAGTTTGAGTGAACAACCAAATCTAAAGGACAAATAGAGATTATTTTCCAGAAAAGAGATGTGTATTTAGATTAGCTGTCAGACAATGAGAAAACATTTTTAAAAATCCAAGATGACAATGGCAGTGTGCTTGAAAAGCTGCAAAGAAATGTGTTGGTATTTCTGCTTGAACACCCAAGAAATCAAAATTTGATTTATTCATCATGTCGGTTCTGGAACAGAGCAAAACCAAACACAATCAAGGGCCTAATGCGATGGTTAAATAGGATGTTATCATTGGCACAGAGCCCCTCAGGACAGACTGCTTTCTAACCACCACAGCTCAATTGAACAATCAATAATTATGAGCAGTCCTGCCTGAGTAATCATGCATTAAGTCCCCTAAATCCATTCCCTTAAGATGAGTAAACTGAACTAACGTTTTAGTTTCAATTTGACCCCCAGCAGCCAGCCCCGCAAACAAGATTTCCACATGATAAGCACCATTTGAAGAACAGGCTTTTTCATGTGACTATTTATGCCTTCGGGCTCGAGTAGAGCTCAGAGATCAAGAGGCATCTGGATGCTCCCTCTCCAAAACATCAATAGACCGTCAGTGTTTGTGCAGGCGGTGGGCGCATGTCTGCAAGCTGATGTTCGGTAAGAGTATGCAGCTGATACTAAACAAGCTAAAGGTTTCACATAAAACCCGAGGCTGTTCTGTGACTCAAAAACTACGCACTCACAAAAACACAAAAAGCTGTTAGATGTCAGTTGCAGAGGGAGTTTGTGTTAAAAAAAAGAGAGAGAGAGAGAAAGGAGAGAAGAAGAAAAAACCGTGAGCGCCTTTTCTCTCTTCTGTGTTCCAATCCAACCTAAAGACTTCCTTTTGGCTTAGGTAAATAATTAATCATTTCCCAAAAACACACGCAGGCGTACACACACACTAACACGAAGACTTTCTGTATGGCGTGCGTGCGCGTGAACAGAGCGCACGCGTACGCTAACGCACGCATACACCTGTTGCCCATATGAACTAGCAGCAACGACAAAAGCTCGCGCGCCCGCACCACAAACCAACAGTCCAGGTATGCAAATGAGCCCTGATACGACCTGACAGGTTAACAGGAGTTGACCGTTGGAGGAACTGCGTGGAAACCGTTGCCTGTTTAAACTCTGCCAAGGGGGAAACGCAGCGCTAAACATGCGCATTCATACATGCTGCTTCTCGCCTGTGTTTGTCTTAAATAAAGGACAAAAAACGTTTAGCCGCCAGCAAAACATGGGATGCAACTGGGAGACTGGAAACTGAGTTTGATATAAGTGCGAGAAGATTTACTAAACTATACATTATGTAGAATTACAAAATGTAATAAACAGTGGGATACATAAAAATACGGTAAGTACAAACTCTCAGTCAAATAGAATAACATAACTCCAGGGCCAACTGATGTAAAGACAGGGGTAGCGATAAAAAAAATAAAAAATTTAAAAGTCCATTTTGACAACACAATATATAAACAACATGACAAGTGTTTTTCTTACCTGTTAGAGGCAGCAAAATAAAACACGAGACAAATAAACCCCAGTGGCACCTCATTTTTAGGCGGTTTACGAGCTTTTTTTTACTCTATTCCATGCGTTTCCTGCGCTGAAATAACCATCCCGTGCTGACAAACCGCAGAGCCCATCGACCGGACTAACACAGAACAAGTCGCTCGAACACAATGATTCCGCAGGCTCCGACTCCTTCTGATGGATCCCTCTGACGCTTAAAGCAACAGTGCTGTTCCTCTCATCTCATCTCCTCCCCCCTCAGGACGAACAGCCACTCCTTTCTGTTTGTCCCGCATTGGCTGGACACGGGCCAAGGTGGTGAGTCGGTTATTACCCGGAAAAAAAGAGTTTCCATGCCAGCCTTTTGACATTGGAGGCGAAAATATTTACATATATTATATAAATATATATATATATGTATAGATATATATATAAGCAAACTAATTCTGAATTAATGCTACTGCCGACTGATAATCAGGAAAAACAGTTTGGTTAAACATGATAACTGTTCATGTCCATCACAGACATGAATTAGTTTTAATGAAATGGCAGCATCCCTTCACAAACTTCCTGGACAGGGCCAGTGTCCCGTGGTAATGATGACAGCTCCCACTTGTTGGCAGGAGTCACCCTGCAGGAGTTCTTTCAGTTTAAGATTCACTTCATGGGCTCACATTTCCAAGCTCTAATCAACATTATAGCTTCTCGCTTTTCCCTGATTTGATCAGTCTCGTAGGAGTCAAGAATGAACCCTAATGTGGTGTAGTGACGTGCAACAATTTGTTAGGTGAACCGGGTGAATGGAAAAGCCTTGAAACTTTAGGCAGATGCCCACATAAACAAAAAAAAAGCAGATTTGGCTTCTTGTTATTCATGCAATAACAAGTGTTAACAAGTATTTTATGGAAGCACTTTGTTTTCAATCACTGTCTGATATAAAGCCCAATGTCAGTAAATACGAGCATTCAAATTAAAGAATACAATGATTCAGTCATCAAAGTTGCTTGCAACTGCCCACCAAACCCCAATTTCTCTCTCTTTTACTACATTATGACAGCTATAGTAGTTTTTTGTGTCACACTCTATAATAAATAATAAATAAATCTATATAATAAATGCAGAAAATGCTAATAAGCAGGATTTTGGACATGTCTTCATCCCAAACTGCGGCTTCAGAGGACAATAAAGTTGCTCTACTGGCCACAAGTCAGCCAACCAATATAACTGGCTTGTTCAAACCTTTAAATAAGATCCATAGGGATGCCCTATTTCGGGAATAACACGATAACACTTTGATAAAACACTTTTGCCACTTCCTGGTTGGATTTGGTCAGTAACATTACTTGGTCAGGGTGATGGCTAGGCCTAAAATACCTTCTTTTTGCAACAGGACATCACCTTCGTGGAAGCCATTTTGCTGGTTGCCCCACAATGACAAAAAATGAGAAAAAAGCCTTTACTCATGTTTTCTTTTTTAATTCTTGTTTATAATTTGATTTAGTATCTTTCTCATTTTGTTGAAAGGCAATAGATTTTCTTTTTCTTTTGACTTCTGCTCTCTCATTCATCCAAGATGTCATGAACTAATAAAGACCATTAGTTTTCTTACAGATCCTTTAATAAGTCAGCTGTTCTTTTTGTTTTGTTTTTTACAGTAAGGGCCAAAAACATTCCAGGTCTACCAATGCCATATCAGATCTCTGTCTGATATCATCACATTTCCTATGTGGAGATAAGACACACGTATTCACCCACCGATTACAAGAAAGATATTATTACCCCAAAAACCTTAAAAGGAATCTGTAGTTTGTTTGAATTCTGTTTTAGAACCTTCTAATAGCTGAGAGAGCCTAAGTCAGAGCATAATTGACTTGCATGCCTTGGGGTGGCCCTGCATGTTTAAGTGTGTGTTGTTATGTGCTGGCTTTGTGTGAGTTTGATTGGCGTTTTTTTTTTAATCTTTTAGTCTGCGTGTGTTCTTTGTTGTGTTGCTTTGGAAGAATATGTGAGAGGACACTGAGATTGTTGTGTTTTTTTTTTTTTCTTACGCAGATAGACCTCACTGCTTTGCCCTACAGCTGCTCATGCCTCTCTCAGCACATGATGGCAGAATGAGGCTAAGCAAACTGGAACAGACGCAGAAGATTGCTCTCATGCGTTTTTTTCTTTCTTTCCCCTAGCCATTATTTGCTGTGTTATTTGTGTAATTATCTGGAAAAAATGTGACTCGTGACGATGGTTACAGTTAAATATTCCCTTTCCAAGGCTAATGAGTAGAAGTCTTGCTCAGGCTGTTTTCCTGATGATTATGCAAAAAAGGACCAACAGTTTGCTCTTTAGTGCAGACAAGTGGAGCAACAGTTCGTGCAACCTTTGCCTAAAGACGTTTGATGTTTGAAGCCAAATGCTCAATTTAAAATGTACACCGTTTTAGGAATGTGTGATTGAGAGAGATGCTTTTGATGACTGTGGTGCCTAAAAATGAAAGTGCTTGTAAAACGTATCAATGTGCAATACATAATGTGTTTATTTGGTACTTTTTAAGGCATTCGTGCAAAGATCAGCCAGTGGATTCCTGCAAATTCTAGTGTTTGTGGTAAAATAAATTATTCTCGCATTTAGTTAATAAACCAACCCTCGACCAAAAAGCGAACAAGCCTACAGGCTTGTGGTTCTCAAAATGGTCAACTTTAAAGTTTTTGTCATGGAAAAAAAACTCTTATGGCCCTAAAATGGCTTGGGTGGGATTCTAAACCTTTCTCCTCATGCAGTGAATGAGGATTTATGAGAATGTTAAGTTTGGTCCCACCATGAAATGGTAGGCTTGTGCGAGTTATGAGGGAACTGACTTTAACCAGAAGTTAGTGACTGCTCCCCAGGCACTTGCGGCCATGCAAGTGGGTACTAGCAGCTACTGACCGCCTGATTGGCCGTAGCCGTGGAGGTCAGCAGCTCACGCCTGCTAACACAGCCTGAGGAGCCGCTGATAGCCCAACTAGCCTCCAGCTTACATGCCCTCTGAGCTTGTGTTAGCATCCCATTTCATTAGTTCCTCACAGCACATGCAAAATAGCTGTCAAAACTCCCACTCCACTAGTAGTAGCTCCTACGATCTTCTTCTTGGAATATACAGACTGTCTGACCTCACCTGTCTGAGACCGAAATTGGCGCCTCTTCAAAGCAGAAATCCTCAGCCATAGCAAGGATGGCTGATGTTGCTCATGATATATCATGTTATGGACATGCTAACAAAGTTCAAAACTTTCATTTTAGCTGTGAGTGTATTTAACTTTTTATTATGCAGTTGTGGCTTGAGACTTTCTGTTGAATATTTTGCCCTTTAGACAAAGGCAAGCTGCACCTTGAGGTGTCAAAGTACTATCCACCTGTTCACCTGCTTGTAGTCCAGCTGTCCATATGCTCTATTAAGACGTCAGGTGCTGTGTTTGTGTGCAAGTGTGCGTCCAACAGGATCATCCATATGTCTACTGTCCACCGAGTTCACATGTCATTTGAGCAGTTTATATGCCTACCCTATTACATTATTCATTATCGAGGTGAGCGTCTACGGCAGATCTGGGCTGACTCACTGTGACTTTGTGTGTGTGTGTGTGTGGATCCGCAGCGTGACTCACTCGGTGCTTTTAGACAGATGAGGACAGCAGTCTCACTGAGGGCAACAGAGGTTTTATACAAGAAAAATGGCCACTTAGATTAGATTACGTAATAAAAAACATTCCTCCTTCTCCTCTGCCTCCCCGCCCTCTTGTTCTCTTTCACCTTCCCCCTTCTCCCCTCTCCCCCCCTCCTTTCTCCTCTTCAGTGACGCACACACACAGGCACACACGTATCCTAACTCAATCGCCTACAAATGGAGCTTATCTTCACACCCTCAGGCGGAGGGGACGCACACCTTCTTAGACACACAAAGATGGACAGAAAAACCTGCACACAGCTCAAACAGCACCTCATCATTCCTGGTTTTGATGATTGGCTAAATGCTCAGTGCAACCTTTTTTCTAATGCAATCCAACTCTTCTCTCTGTCTGCTGACTGGGCATTAAAAACCTGATATCTGTATCCATTTGTCTTCTCCTTCAATACAGTCAGACCAGGAGATGTTTTTTTATTTTTTTACTATTCGCTTTGTGTGGTTGTTAAGTGTCCATCCGTGGTTCAGTTGTGGTGCTTCACATTTAAGTTATGACCCATGGAACAGAGTCGACTAAAAGCTACGGGTCAAAGAGCGAAAAAAACCCAACATATGTTTTTCTTTTGGAGGAGCAAAGTAAGGCCTTTACTTTGATTAGATACACTGATGCGATGACACTGCAGATTATCTTTCATCTTAAAGGAAAGCTATGAAAGTGGAAAATGTTTTATCTAAGTTAAATAGTACATTGCAGCTTATTTTTCTACATGCAATTCTGGCGTTTTATGTTTTGGATGCATATATTCTCACTGTATCAGGAAAGCTTTCCATGTTGTGGTGAGAGGTTGTGGGAGGGTGGTGGCTTGGGAAGGCAGTATGACGAGGGTGGGACGTGACCCCCTCTGCTAAAAATATCAATGCAAATTGATCTATAACGTTTTGAGACATATCAGACAGACAAACAAGCAGAACAAATGAGGTAACGTCCTTGGCAGTGGAATCGAGGTGTCCAAGGTGAAACGATAGTAAGTAATAAAGTGTTGGGAGTTGAAACTGAGTCTGCAGCCAAACTGTTATACCTCCATCCATTCAGCCTCCTAACGCAGGTTGATAAGGCACATATTTGTGGAAGCTGCAGTTGCTTTTGCTGTCTGCGTAAAATACTGCGTCATGGTAGGAAGCTATAGAGTTGATGCTTCTGTTGCCCCTGGACAGAGCCGAGCTGGCTGTTTCCAGTCTTTGTGCTAAGCTAAGCTGAGTTGCTTCTGACTGTAACTTTGTATCTATCAGGCATTCATAGAACTAGTATCAATCTACTTATCTGACGCACTTCAAGAAAGGAAGTAAGCCAACTTCTCAAAATGTCACTTTTTTACTTGCTAATTGTGTGTGAATAAATTGATGTTTTGCAGTGAAGTTCTGGGGAAAAACAACAGAAGAAAAAAAGATTTGTCTATTCTTAAATCTGAATTTCAACCCAATATAATAATATTCTAACCATATTTGCAACAATTACCTCAGATTCTAACACCAAAGCTTGAAATAAACATTCTCCAAACAGATGGATCAAAACAAAGGAGGAAAAACAGTCAGGATAAGCTGTTATGGCATCACTCTGCTGAGATAACCATATGTTTGATCCAAAGAGATGATGTGGATTGAAAATGTGCCAGCGCACATATCTGTGGAAGCTAATATCAGCGCATGTAATTACTGATAGCCCAATGATCGCCCTCTGTCTGGATAAACCTGATTAGCATCGACTAGGCTGTAAGCCGTCCTAAGCCACCGTAAGGAGAGAGGGATGGACGCAAGGAGGGAGTGTGGAAGAACAGAGAGAGAGAGACAAATAGGGGGGGTACACTCACAAAAGAGACAAAAAGACAAACAGGGTACATTAGAATGACAAGTAATGAGGTAAACAAAAGAGAGAGGAGGAGAGGGAGAGAATGAACGAACCGTCATGGAAAAATAGACAAAGAGAAACGTCAAATACATCAGCAGGGATCACAACACAGCATTTTCATTATTTCTCTGCAATACTAACCGTGAAGTACAACCAGTGGCTTCTTGCTTCTTTTATTTGATTGTATGTTGAAAATGTGTTTTCTTTCACTATATGTTAACATTTTAACATAGGTACAAAGTGTGTGGTGTCAATGTCCTATTAACCTCAATATGGTCTGATCCTTGTTTTGAGAAACATGGAAATGTTGCAGAGTACACTTGAATACAAGTCAGGATACTGTGGCATGTAAACACCCTATCTTGGCTTTGGAACATTGGTTCTGAGGCAAAAATGTACAATATGAAGAAATAATGTATTTTGCTCATTGCAGGATGTAAACTCATTGCAGTGGAGCTGTAAATTAGCATGTTATGGGTTCTATGACACAAAGTCATTTTGCTGTCTTTTTTTTACACTGACTTTACACCCACAAACATCAGGCTTTTGAGCAGATAAGGAAAGTGTTTCATTCTTCAGTTCTGCTCATCATTGATGGGAGGACAATACCTGGGTACACAGGTTGATTTTCAATGAGAGTGCTGCACTCTGTGGGCACAGCTCACGTTTTCTTTACAGAAACGCACGATTACTAACTGTAAAGACTCACACGGAGGCTCTGACACTGACAGCAACAACTTGAGAGCAAAAAGATTGATTTTACCCTTGTGGAAGATAGTTGGCAGCTTGCTCTCAGTCCCACTGTGCAGGAAACTCGTCTAATTACCTCAGAAAGTCATGCTTATTAGATATTGTTGTCTAACACAGCCAGCAGGATACGGTGTAATGCCATCCCTTCATGTTTCCGTAGTTACAGGCTTTGTTTTCCACTTGCCCACTGATACTGTGAATATTCTGAAATATACTGTATGTGATATTGACATCAACGCAAAACAGGTAGAAGACTTCATCTTCCTATACAGAGCATTCTCTGTATAGGAAAACACAGCAATATCCACAGTGTGCTGTTTTTTTGCATCATTTCCTCCCTCTTGTGCGTTCTACCCAGATAGTACTCCAGAGTATTTCTTGAGATGAGCTCAACTGTCGAGGAGAATCTCCTGCTGTGAAGTGCATGTCTGAAGAGCAGTGACCAAGAAAGGCTGCAGTACATTTTCTAGAAATTGTGTTCATGTGTGCTTAGAATTAAAACACATGGTGCAGCAGCTACAGACCAAGGAGGCTACACAAAGGCGCTCCAACACTGCAGCCGCCTAATGAAGCAACAGGTGGCAGACAAGGTTTCTTAAGCCACCACAGTGTCACAGAATCTCTTGAATGTCCAACAACTTTACTTAAGTGCAATTTAGATTAGTCACATGGCACTGCAAGAAACTGTCAGCAAACACTGCAGCTCAAGAGGACATCCCCAAACACACCGGGGTACTCCTGCACATGAAGACCACACATAGAGTTGCTGCACTGTGTGGAACACACCGGCAATACACCAAAATGATTATTTACACTAAGTGACCGCACATCAGCCAAATGTAGCAACACATGCTCTCATCCAGAGTCACCTGGAGTGTAACGGTCTGATACTATGAAGCGGAATAAGATGCAGAACTGCAGCTTTAATTTGGTAATGTCAGAAAATCTAATCTGATTCTAAATGTCTCAAGTGCACTGCAGGGAAGACAGAAAGAAGGGGTAACAAAGAGAGAGATGAAAGAGAGGGGTTTCAAATGGGGGCAAAAGTGATGGAAAAACAGAGAGGAATAACAGAGACTGGAAGAGAGATGAGTTTGAGGGAGACAGAGTGAATAAAATAAATGCAATTTCCATGATCAGTTTAACTGTGAGACCATTAGCCTCTCTGTCTGACGTCCCTCAGAGCGCATGTGTGTGTGTTTAACTGTGTGTGTGTGTGTGTGTGTGTGTACTGTGAACTCACAAACACACACACAAATCTCACACGTATGATGTGATACAGAAGATGATCATGATATGAACCCCCCTGTGAAGAGAAAAATCAATGTACTCATAACTATAATATTACTACCTTCTCTTTTATCTCTCAGTATGTACTACGCATGCTTCCTTGTGATTTTCATCTCAGCACCACACAGATCGGCGTATGTGTGAACGTTGTTTGTGCCTCTGAGTGAAAAGCAGGGGTGAGAAAATCCACAGATTTCCATGTCATTTACTGAAAAGCTAAAGAGGCCTCACTTAACTGGTCAAGGGCCCTAAATGCATTAACGGTGCTCTTTGCATTTATAGGCAACTTCTTGTGGAAGCACAACAGCAATTATGAGTCGGTTTACTGAGGATGAGCCCAGAGCTTCAGCTCAATGTCATAAAATGGTTTATTGTAGCTTTCTGGGCACAAGAGTAATATGGAAAATCATCATTTAAAACTAAGATCGTTAAACATTACAGCACATGTTTTGTCGTCATATTTAAAGAAAGCTTTAGTTAGGGGATGAAGAAGTGCTTCAAAAACAAAGCATTGGCTTGACCTGACGATGTTGTAATGGTAGGATTTGGTGTGCTGATCTGTGTGTACAATAAATGCTGGAAAAGATTACGTGTGAAAAGTTTGTTTTCTCAAAATTTCTCAAAAGTAACTGAGAATCCCTTTAAAGGTATTAAAGGAACTGGCTTCAACAACAAGCTCCAAGACCGACTTAGCCAATACATTGCAGGGTACAGTCTAAGGTCAGCGGAGAAGCTTCCCTCACAGGTTGTAAAGTCTGGATTTGTAACCAAAACCTCAAAGTGCTGTTGCCTTTTTGAAAAAGACACATTTAGGAAATTTTTGTGAAATGCATGTTCTCCTCATGTATGCGTGCGTTCTCTCCGGGTACTCTGGCTTCCTCCCACCGTCCAAAAACATGCATGCTGTTACTTGGTGTCTCTAAAATTGTCTCTAGGAATGTGTGTGGTTGTTTGTCTCTGTGTGGCCCTGTGATGGGCTGGCGACCTGTCCAGGGTGTACCCCGCCTCTTACCTTGTATAGGCAATCAAAGGGGTACTTAGTTTTTCACACATTGATTTTGCATTTTGGTTGAGTTTTTCTTAGACAGATGATGGTAACATGTCATGTGTTGTTGTTCATCTGAGAAAGTATTTTTACCTCATTTTTAGACCTGGTAAGGTTCAGAGAATTGTTTTAATATATGCAAACATTAGAACTGAAAGAGCCGTTGGCCTGGCTGTTAACAACAAAACTTGATCCAGCTAGTAATGCAGTTTAGCATATTGAGACATTTGCCATCAATCAAGCAAGCCATGGTGGGTGTTTGGGCCTGTCAGAATTAATATGGCCATCCAACATCCAGGTTTGCTCTCAGCTGAATGGGTACTAAAATCTTGTGGAAAGGGTGATATGAAAACATTTCAATCATACTCATTTTGTAATGTCACTTTGTAGTGATCGAGGTACATGTCTCATGTCCACATTCTGGAGATTGTGTGCCTTTGGATCACTAGTCAGATACGCCCAGGTGACGAATATTTATATTCATTGTTGAAGAGTCAAAGGATTCTTTCAGAAGTACTGTGAACACAAACATAAAAGTATTCAGAACAAGTAGGTAGAGATATGCGCTTAAAAAAAAAGGAAGCTAAGGACATTAAACTGAACAAGTGGCAGGGGCTTTTTACACATCGGGTACAAAATGTGCCTCTTGCTGCTGACTGTGCCGCCTTATGGCTCAGCCTTAGCTCTCTAGATATTCTCACAGCAAGCATTTAGATCCGTCCCAGCAGGAAAGAAGCATGCGTGAAACTAATTTCTACAAAGTAATCTATGACAGTGAGCCTGCAGGCACAAAATGAGAACCCTGGAATTTTTCACTTAAATGGAGCACAGTTGGTTGTCACATTATCAGTTATAGCTGATCTTCTCCTGCTGTGCTAAAGTGTCTGTTGTGAGAAAAAAGTAGTTTACACAAGGACACAGCAAAGCTCCTCCAGCTTTCCCTGCCCTTGCTACTAATCCCTGCAGAAAGGATAAATGAGTGAACCTGCTACAAAAAAATAATCCAAAAGCCTGGATCAATACCAAATAACAATACCAAAACTTGCTCTAATATACGAAGCTAATATACGATTATGTGAGGGTGAAAAATATTTAATGCATTAGGTTTATGCATTATTGCAAGGGTGCCTCTAAATATGTTTAGTTACCACTGGATAGTTTACAAATATTAAGCATTTGCTTGACTATTGCTCTGTAAGATTCATGGTTAAATGTAAGTTGATTTTATAGATTTTCATTATGCATGTATGTCCCCTGGATGTGATGAATCGGTTCGTTTGGTGTCAGTCATGCTGACTCTAATCTTAGTACTCTTAGCAAGCCTTTATAGCAAGTGTAGCATTGATGCATTAGGCATCAATTCTCACAAATCTACAGGAGAAGCAATTCAATTCAGTTTTTGTCTATATAGCATCAAATCACGACAAATGTGACAATAATCCAATTGATTATGATACAATTGTAATCAAATCCAATCCATCAAATTCCAAATTAGTCCAAATTTATATAAAGCCAATAAAAAAATGCTTTGTAAAGGAAACCAACAGATAGCATCAAAATTTCTCTTCAATCCAATTTTCTGTCCTGAGCGAGCACAAGGTGACAGGGGAAAAAAGCTCTGTTTTAAGAGGAAGAAATCTCTGTCAGAACCAGACTCAGGAAGGGTTTGAAAGGACAGGAAAGAGGGGACAAAAAGCACCATGAAACCTGGCCAGGGAAACCTGCTGAGAAAGAGAAACAAAAATCAATGACAACAATTATGTCATATGTACATGGAGAGTGAAAGAGAGCATAGGGAGGACAGATGCATCATGGGAGGTCTTCCAGCAGCCTAGGCCTATAGCAGCATAACTGGGATGTTTCAGGGTCACCTGAGCCATCCTCAACTATCAGCTTTATCAAAAAGGAACATTTTAAGCCTAATCTTAAAGGTAGAGGTCTTTTCCTTGAACCCAAACTGGCAGCTGATTCCACTGATAACCGAAGGCTCTGCCTCCCATAATACTTTTAGAAACTCATGGAACCACAAGTAAACCTACAGTCTGTGAAGAAGTGCTCTGTTGGCAAAATACTCCACTACGAGTTAAATTATGGATTTAACAGGGAGCCAATGAAGAGAAGCTAAAACTCCTGTTAGATCTCATCAGAACTCTGGCTGCAGCATTTTGGATCAGCTGGAGGCTTTTCAGAGAATTATTGGGAATTACAGCAGACCAATTATGACGTAACAAATACAAAGACCAGTTTTTCTGCATCACTCTAATGTGATGTTCCTAATTTTGGCAATGTTACCAAGGTGAAAGAAGGCAGTCCTAGAAACCTGTTTTGTCTATGAGTCAAAGAAAAGAAAGTAAAAATAACTCCAAGGTTCCTCACTGTAGTACTAGAAGCAAAGGAAATGCCATCTAGAATAACTATATTATGAGGGGAAGAAAGCAGACGGATGTGTATGAGCCAACAGGCCCCTGGGGACTAATAAAAGTCCCCCTCGTGCTTATAGAGACACCAAAGCTGAAGGAGACTAAGAGCTGCTTGTGTTAATTTCCAGTCTGTTTTTAGTTATTTTATAAATCTTTAAGTGTGTTTTCATGCTGCTCTGGGTTATTCTGTTTCCTGTTGTCAATGTCTTATGCCTATTTGTGATATTTTGACTAGCAACAAATGTTGTTTGTCACTTCATCCCGAGCTTTTTTGGGCTATGTGACTGTCTGAGTACATTTTGACATATTGCTATTGGATGAAATCCAAATTGGCTGAGATGAGTAAACAACACAGCATATCCCTCTTGTACTTCCTTTTTCTAAAAGAAAGGACATAAACAGAAACATAAGTTGAGTCTTTCTGAGTCATTCTACATTTACAAACACAAAACTAGTGCTAAATGATGTATGGAAAAGAGAAAACGAAAGAAATGAGGTTACACACAGACCAGAAATCCTTTTGTGTGGGTGGCACACAGAAAAAAGAAGCCATAGTGTATTTCCATTTATTTTCATAAGATGCACAATATATAGTGAAAAGAAATTTAACAAAAACTCTTTCAAAGGTTTTCCGAAATGCAGTTGGTTTTCAGTTGCCATACGACCAACATCCAGTATTTCAAATGACACACTGGTTCATCTTGTCCGGCTGGGGGCGCTGTTTTTTTCTGCCACAACACTTTGACCTTAGCGGGACGCCAGCTGCCTTTTCTTCCGGGTTCACACCGCCTCGCAGAGGTTGAATATGAATCTATGAAGTCATAATTTATGTGCAAAACTACATTCCCCCGCTACAGGGAGATAGTGTGCGCATATTTTTGCATTTCTACGTTCTGTTGAAGCTTGTTGTTGTAGCTGTTGAAGCCGCTGGTGGTTTTAGGTCTCCGTGTTAGCTAAACATGTCAGCGGAGGAAGCAGACAAAACGACCACCACTGATGCCAGCGCTGGAGATGAGGAGGAGGAATGGCTGTATGGAGGTAAATACAGCCACATACTCACCACAGACACAACTTCTTGTCGACACAGGCGTGAACATATGTGTCAGCTGCTCCGCTATTGACGGGCCAACCAACAAGTATCAGTGTTTGGGATTAAAATATTGAGGCGTTAGCCGGGAAGCTAAGCTAACAACGCCCGTTTACTGTTGACGGCCTTTAGCAACAGTATGAGTTCAAGCAAAGCTTTAAAAGGGCCTTTGTGTGTTATTGTAATTGAATATTATTTATTTGGCACTCAGAATATATACAGTTAGATATGAACATTGGTTAAATATTCAGATCTAGTAACTTATGTGAATTGAAAAAGCTGGGACAACAGTTTCGTCTTTTTCTGTTTCAGATGAGTCTGAAAGTAAAGAGGAGGACGAAGAAGCCAAACTGAACGCTGCTGTCGGGTAACCTATACTCTAACCGCCACGATTAACTTTGTGAAAATCATTTACACACCGAGAATTACTTAAAAAACGTATGACATGAAAATACACAAACATCAGATGTGATATGATTAAGAACTGATCGTTTTGATGCACATCCAGGTAAAAAAATACAGCATTAACACTCTACTTTGGCATCGAAATTCCAGGAATATTTACTCAAAGCACGCTGTCAGTTAATGTGGCCCTTTTAGTTAAAGGTAATACGATTTATACAACAATCCTTCAACAAATCTAGGAATCAGAAACATTATTCACTATAGCAGAAAGTACATTAAAGTTTATAAAGGCATTCTTAAAGGACATTTCAGTTAATTTCCTGCCTTGGTCTTATTTTCCCTCAGATTTGGGAATAAGATATGGCTAGGCAGCAGCAAATCAATGTTCAAGAGCAATTGTATTTAGCAGTACTAAAATGCAGGCTCAGACTTATTGTTTCTGACAACATTACAGAAAAGATACATACAAAGAAAGATTTTGGGGCCAGTTATGTGATTTCTTCAAAGGGGAAAGTCATGGTAATTGTAATTCAGACCTGATCTGATCCTCACACAAAGAGAAATTCTTACTTGGTGTATTTTCACTTGCAGGAGCTGACTGTTTACTTGAAAAAATTGTTTAAAAAAAGCATTTCAAACTTATGGACACCTTATAGGAGCCAGAGAGTGTAGAAGAAAAGCTCCTCAAAATTATAGAGAGGATAAGAAGAGAGAGTATGGAAAAAGATAAAGGAAAATTACGTTTAGTTTGTAAAACTACTTCCTGTCAGGCCTTATCAGGTGCCCGCTCTTTGAACATTTTTGTCCTTTTGAATTGCATTGCTTGGGAAAAATGGGGGAAATGCTTTTGTGTGGGGAATAAATGAATGTGATTCGGCGGTATGTTCTAAATGTTTCCTATAGAAATATATCCTCAGAGGATAAGTTTAGTTTTTGTACACGCTCCACTTAAACCGTTATTTCCCTTCTCTTGGTGGACATGTAGAGTATTTTTTCCTATCTGCGAATGAGGAATTAGAGAAATGTGTTGCCAGTGTTTAACAGTGTGTTCGGTCTGCAGTGCGCTCGCTGATACTTCAGCAGATGACGCTGCTGCTCACGCTACAGGAAATGGAGTGGCCTCCGAGGTTGGTCGTCCTTATTTAATATTATATGCTTTGTTCGCCCTTGTTTTGCCTCCTTGTCTCTTTTGATTTCTGTCCTTCTGAACATTGGTGTTTTGTGCATCCTTTTTAAAAAAAACTAAACTAATTTCCCTACTTTTAGGCCACCGGTGAAGCTGCCGGTGAGGATGCTGACAGTGACAGCGACAGTGATGACGACGACGATGATGTTCGTGTCACCATTGGCGACATTAAAACTGGAGCCCCACAGTACACGTAGGTTTCAGTCAAACTGTGGAGGTTTACTTTTGACCTGATGAGTTATTTGATTTAATGCGTTGATTTACGCTGGTGTGTGAGTGAGCTTGTGTGTTTTTTCTGACATGTCACATCACTTAAAAGATGTGATATAAACAATCTCACAGCTTTATTAAACCGCCAGACTCGCCCTCAAACATCACTTTATATGGGTCCATGATGACTTTAGTCTTTGGCAACTGAGGGTGCTGAAATCTTTGAGTGAACTTACAAAATAAGTGAACAGCATTTGTCATTTTCTTTCCACAGGGCTTATGGAGCTCCACCTGTCAACCTCAACATAAAAACAACAGGCTCCAGACCGTATGGACAAGGTAGCACTCCCTGTTATTTAAACCTGCTGTCATAGCGGTCTGGCTGGAAATAAACCAATTCAGCCTTTTTTCCTTTTTTGTCAAAGTATTCACGATCATGTTTTGTTTGTTTCAATAGCCGCAAAGCTGAAAGGAGTGGATCTTGATGCACCTGGAAACATTAATGGGGTTCCAGTGCTGGAGGTGGACATGGAGTCCTTTGAAGAGAAACCCTGGAGGAAGCCAGGTGTGTGTATGTCTGTGTGTGGAGCTAAAATAAAATGAAACGAACAAATTGGGTTATTTCAGACGCTGCAGCTGTAGCTTTTTGCAGGACTTTTTTTTTTTATTCACTCTGACCATCGGGGTTATGTCAAACCCTGATCAAAAATATAAATCCCCACAATCACAGCTGTAGTTGATCTATTCTAGTTTTTACACAGAGCTTTGTGAATATAATGGATCCCCTTTACAGCTGAACGTTACACTGAGTAGAAGCCTGTAAACGTCTGTTTGGCTCCTCATTGAGTGTTTGACAGAAGGTGTTTGTGTTTGCAGGAGCGGATCTGTCTGACTACTTCAACTACGGTTTCAATGAAGACACCTGGAAGGCTTATTGTGAGAAACAGAAGAGACTGCGAATGGGTCTGGAGGTCTCCACAGTGGGATCAGTGACGAGCAAGATCAGCGTAAGATGCAACTTCTCCCCGTGTTTCTGGCTTTCTCTCAGCTCATCCTACCGTTCACCTTCTTCTTAAACACGCCCTTAAACCCTCATTCTTTGGCCGTGTCAATTGAAAGGTGAACACTCGCTACCGAATCTGACAAAGCCCACGTTTCTTTTCTTTCTCCCCTTAGGTTCAGCAGGGAAGGACGGGGAATGATAAGGATCTCTCCAGTTTGCCAATCCATACCAAGACAGACTTCACATCTCCTGTCAGCCTGTACAAGTCTGTTGCCAATCAGGTTGCCAGGTAACACTCCCTTTTTTTTGTTATCACTTATCGGCTATCTCGGGTGAGGAAAAAAAAGCTCAGAAAAATGTTTTAAGTTTAGAAACACATTTTCTCTGAAATCAGCTAATGCATCACGTAGTCCTTTTATGTTGCCCTCCTCTGCCAGGTCACCGTTTTACAGGGATTTTGCTTTAGTCTCTTAGCTCTGAAAGCTTGATGTAACGGCCTTCGGTAAAACTTGGATGTGATTTTTCAGCTGGACTGTTGCTTTGGCTGATGGTCCTTTTGTTGTGTTTTTTAACAGATACTCAGAGGTGACAAATTGATAGGTGGGGCCATGATTTTTGTTTTTGATATTCTTTTTCTAGGAAGGTGAGTGGTACCATAGATGTGATTGGTGGACAGACGGCCACAATCAGCAGGGTTGAAGGGCGACGCAGACACAATCTTGATGGCAACAATATCCAGGTATAAGAAGCAAAAGGAACAGTCACTGTGAACGTGTATATATTAAAAAAAAAAAATCGATACTCTGCTTTGACTTTGGGGGGTTTCGCTCGTACTGCTGCTGCTCTTAAAGACCGCCGTGGTCACGGTGTCCTCTCTGTTCTCCTCTGTTCTCCTGTCTGTTGTGCAGGTGATTTCTGAGCACTCGACTTCAGATGCTGAACCAGCTCCAGCTAAGATTCCCACTTTCTTCCCTCCTGGACCAATTCCTCCAAACATACCCCCACCTCCGTTTCTCCCTCCTCCTCCAAGCGTCAGCACTGCACCTCCACTCATACCCCCACCCAGTGAGTGGAGTTCCTTCTCTAATGCTTAATCTATTTTACTTTGTATTCTTCTCTGTGCGTTTATTCTCCCTTTTCTTCTACCTCGCAGGGTTACCCATCACTGTCCCTCCTCCTGGTTTTCCTCCTCCAACAAGTGGTCCTCCTCCTTCTATAATCCCTACTATGGACAGGTAAGACGCGTATGAACACACGTGCGACCACACCTTTGCATAAAAAACACAAAACAAAACCAAAAAAAACCTTCAAAAGGGTTGAAAACACCTCAGAAACGCACACTTTTCCCATGTGGGAATCGGTGTAACCGCTGTCATTAGAAATAAATACAGAATATATCAAAAGCTCTATAAATGTAGTTTGTTTTTTTTTTTGCTTTTATTTTTCTATTTCCCCTTTAGCAGGAAAAAAGGTGAAGAAGAAGTAAAGTGTATAAAACTAATCCTATAGATTTTGAAAGAAGTGATGAGCTAAATTAAGATATTTATTGTAAAATGAATACAAAATGCTCGAATACGGAAGTGAATTGTTTGGACGGAATAAACAGAGCAAGAAAAAGTAAAGAATGATGGGATGAGATGAATCAGGAGCAGCCATCTGAGTAAATGACACTGAAGATTAAAAGACAAACGCAAGATTAAAAGCAAAGTTACAGCAGTTAACTTATGTCACACTGTCTGCATTCATTATCACACACGTCTTCTTTTTAACTTAATTTCAGTCGTATTTCTCATCGTACCAACGTCTTACTGACCTTCATGTTTGTATTTATTTCAGATTATGGTAGTTTGAGTCCTCCATCATTTCCCAGATAAATGTCGAACGCTGGCAGGGGTCACAGGAGCTTTTTAACATATATTTGTTTTTAAATCGGTCACTAACCGGGTCATTTTTACACGCTCTTCAGAGGCTTTTGTGCACTTTTGATTTGGAAGTCTCTCACTACGCCCTGCTGTGTTCTCTGGCTCGTCTGTAATACAGATGGAGAAGCTGTGATTCCAACACTCAGGATAGATTTGAGAGAATATGGGGGCCTTTCTGCCGTCTGGCCTCCTCACTTCAGCGCCTCACCCCCAGCTCCCATCATGTCACTTTCATATTATTCCTCTCAGTAGTGCTGTTTTCCTAAAATGTATTTATTTATTTATACGCTGTATGTTCTTGTCTGGGCTTGTTTTTCTTTAGATGTATGAAAATATTATTTTTATAACAATCAAGATTTGGATTCTGTTGTAGAATGTTTCCCTTTTTGCTGCAATTAATTTGGTTCTGACCCCTGGCTGGGGTTTAAAGTTTTACTCACTCTTCAGCGTTACATAATATAAGTTTACTTTGGAACTCCAGAGTTCACGTGTAAGGGGATACACGTCCTCGTGCTTTTGTTTTATTCTTATCCAGGGCTTGAGCCAATAGCTGTATTTCCAATCTTAAAAGAAAGTTCTTGGTATTATGGTTTTTTCTTCAATACATTTGACATGATTTAACACTGTAGTGTCACAGTAATGCTTTTGTTAAGCAGTTAAACAGTTTAACACGGTGTTCTTCCTCTGTTTCCACAGTGGCCACTCTGGAGGTTATGATGGCCGCTCTGTCCCTCCGTATCCATTCCCTCAAGGTAGAGAAATCTCCACAGCACGGCCTTCTTTTCCAGCATCAGTTACATCACAAATGCTGCAGCTAAATATAAGGAGAGATGGAGCAATAAAGGGTTCCATGATATGTGCTTATAACAACTTAAAAGAAAAAGTACATTCTTGTCTATTCACGTCACACTTCTGTATATTTCCAGGTGCTTACCCTCCACCCATGGCTGGAGGTGTTCCTCCTCCTTGGCCCCCGATGATGGACAACACCAAATCCTGGGACTACTATTCCCGTCGAGAGGACAAAAGAGAGAAAGACAGAGAAAGACCCAGAGAGAGGACACATGAGCGGGAGCGAGAGAGAGAGCACAGCCCTTCAGCTATGAGCTACACCAGGTCAGAGGCCCAAACTCAACGATATGTGGTTTATACTGCAGATGTTCCCCTGCTGGAACATCTGTTGAACATTTCAGGACTGCAGCCACGAAGTCTGAAAGCAGCCATACTGAATGTGTTGTGCAGTTCCAGACTGTTTGTGTTGTGCTGTACCCTCATACGGGTCGATTGGTCTGCATGCAAAGACAACTCAATGAAGCAAAAGCGCGTGTCCGGTCTGTTTCCATAGCGACGAAGAGCGGTATCGTTACCGCGAGTACCAGGAGCGAGGTTACGGAGAGCGCCATCGTGACCGGTCGAGCCGAGAGAAAGAGGAAAGACACAGAGAGAGGCGACACAGAGAGAAAGAGGAGGGACGCCACAAGTCCTCTCGCAGGTATACGAACACACTCTGTCATTTTAGTTAATTTCTTCTAAATAAAAACATCCTCTCGTACTGCAGAAACAAGTGTTTGCAGGGCCGTGCTGTTTACTCGCCACATTTCTAGTGTTCACGACTCTTTATTGATCCTTACTGGGTTGAAACCACAGCCATTTCTTTGACACACCAGCTGGTTCTCACAGCTGTAATAAAAAAATGAAATAAAAGAAAGCTTGAATTACATCATTGGACTGAATGAATTGTCATCACAACAAAGAAAGTAAAGCCGGGCTAATTAACTCAGATATACTCGACTTTTCTGTGGTGTGATATAAAAGGAAGAAGAGAGCCCATGACCACAGGAGAAATAAACTTATGTGTTGGACATGATCACAGATCATTAGCTTCAGTTTTGTTTGAAAATGCATCATCTAATGAGCCAATAATAGTAAGAATAATTATGATCAGTGAATTTGAAGGAGCTGTCAGATTAAACGGGGCCAGTTCTGTCTCTTTTACATGGACGATCAGCTGGTGATGATGCAGATTTACTTTATTTTTACCATGAGACGTCCTTCCTTTGAGTGTTTGAGTGCGACATCCTGGAAAGACGTCACACGGATTTCAGAAAAGATTTCTTCAGCTGGACACTGTGTTTTCAGCAAACCCCTGAGGTTGGCTGGGTTGCTTCGTTCATTTCTGAGCGGTGACCGCTTTCTGCTGGTGGAAAATAGTGATCGAGTGTTGAGTCGTCAGTCTGCCGCTGTGGCTTTAGAATGGAAAGGAAAGACAGAGTGACAGCAGCTGCTTTCTTTATAAAGTATAAAGGGCTTAAAGTCATGAATTCGCATCATGTATTTTTCTTTCTGTCACCCTTTGTCTTCTCCTTCCTCCCACCCTCCTCCATTTCCAAATACCCTTCCTGCCACCTTATTGTCATTCTTTGCCCCTTTTTCCTATTGATCTTCCCATCTATCTTTATTTCTTTCTGGTTCTCACCCTCTATCTCTTCTCCCCACATCTGCCCTTTGCTCTCCTGCTGATTTATGATCTCACCGCTCCTCACCCCCTCGGCCGTTGTCACACCCTCCTCTTTCTCCTTTCCCTCAGCAGCAGCAGCCGGAGGAGGCACGACAGTGAGGAGGGTGACAGCCACCGACGGCACAAACACAAAAAGAGCAAGAGGAGCAAAGAGGGCAAAGAGGCCAGTGAGGATATCGGTGCAGACCAGGAGAACCAGGAGGCCATGGAGTAGTGACGGCCACCTCCTGTCTCTCCTCTTCATTTGTCTTCATACTGATCGGGGGGAGGGGAAGAAATGAGCAAGAGACCAACAGAACCGGAACGCCAGAGTCGTCGACGCATCATGTCACCCTCCTCTCCATCGATCTGCATTCCCTCCCATCCCCCTGTCACTCATCCTCACCATGGCCTCAGAGTTGATGGAGGGGTGTTGGTCCTCATCCCTGTTTCCATCAGTAGTTCACGTCAGGCTGAGCTTCGGTCTGTCTCCAGCCACACCCATCCTCTCCCAACCCTTCCGTCAGTGATAATTAGGTCCCACTCAGATTTCACTGACTCGTCGGGATGATCAGCCCATTGCGCTCTTCTTTTTTTGTTGTCTTTATTGTTTGTTTGATTGTTCCGTATGAAGACATTTATAGAAAGCTGTCGGTTAAGTTTGATTAAAAAAACATTCATACGATGTCTTTTTGTGATTTTATTTTTTTTGGAATAAATAGTTTAAATATCACACGAATTTGTTTATCGGAGGTGCTTAATACCCATGTGGTCTACACATTATTCAACCTCTTTTTTTTTTTTTTTCTTCTTTCATTGTGGAATTGATTCTTCCAAGCCGAGTATGCCTTTAGATGGGAGAAAGACCTTCTTACTGCAGGAGAGTGCATTTCCTTCATTGCATCTCGTATGTGCTTTTCCAGCTCCGGTCGTATTTTCAAGGCTTCAATCCGCAGAGCACAGCTGTGATTATCAACAGACGAGTACAGAGTTCAGATGAGCTCTGATTATGTAACGGCACACATCGAAATATTTTGCTGGAAGGGTTTGACTTCAGTACCTCAATGCTTCTAAAGTCTTTGCTCCAGCTGAGGGCTTCTCAGTTTCTCCACTTTATGTCTGTGCAAAATAAAAATACTGCTTCCATTTTTTTTTTTTTTTTCCTTTTGAAAGCAGCTTGCTTTTAACTATGTTCAAGCTTCTCTTTTTCTTCCGCTGCAAAGCACCCGAGGTTGATGACACGTCGGCCTTTAACAAAATGGAGAAGTTTGCAGTAGTTGCGGCTTGTAATTCTGTGCTTTTATTATTCTCGTTGCACTCAAATCTAATCCCTTTGTTTTACATTAATAACATTTGATAAAAGGTTTTTAACCAAATGGAATCTCGACATCAGCACCATGACCAAGTTATAAGGACGTTTTGCTTGATACAGTATTTAATAATACTTCTGGCCTTCTTGTCTGTAGGAGTCAGTTTTTTACAATAACAAACACGGAACAGCTGATTGTGCTGCTGTGCATTGCTGAACAGGAGCTACAGGAGGTACTTTCACAATACTTCCCATGAGGGACACGCTTTGAGGCTTCACTAGTTTTTACTAAGTAAATCATTGTGTACTGAAAATGGAAAAACCTGCAAATCACTGAACATTAAAGTGTCTATTATAGAGAACAATTATGCTTTGGGTTTATATTGATGTGATTGACACAAATATTATATATGACTCCCTCTATGAGCCTCCCAGTTCCATGTGATGGGATCAACCCTCCTAAAAACATTGGCCAAAGTCTGCCCTCTCTCTTCCCCTGGGCTGTTTACTTTGGTTACATCAGCTCAGACTCATGAATATATGCATCCAGAGGAAACGCTGACGGACAGAGAGTGAAGTGGACAGAGAGTGGAGACCAACAGGGAGTCGCAGAAGGAAAATTTTGAGGAGAAGAATAAAACTGCCATTGAGACGATGAATCGTGTTGCTGTGGTGCTGCTGAGTCTTCTCTCGCTGGGAAACTGCGCTCCTTTGAGCGACTGTGACACCCTGCTGAAACCAATAACCATCAGCAACGAAGAAGTAAGTTATCGCCTGCTTTGCTTTGCATCATAAGCGCCGTGCCACAGGCTTCTTTAGAGGTTGTTGTTGACTGAACACAAAGCCTACAAGACCAGGGAAAAAAGTCAGGAATCTCAGCAAAGTAAGATCAGGAGATCAAAGATATTGTTAAATTAAATGTACACTAAATACCACGAGTTCTTTTAAATAATCTCTGTGGATCATATAAATCACCTCAACAGGTTGTCTTACTGCGCCTTCACTTTAAGGCGGAGCATGGGGTACTTCTCAGAAATGATGGGATTTTGACACACTTTAAGAATTCTCACTGATTGTTTATCTGTTGGTAAATTTAAATTTTTGTTTTGCATTCTCAGCTGACCTGCTTTTCCTTCCGTCTTGCTGTAAAATTTGCTGTAAATTAAACTACCTTATATACACAGAGAGTGTGTAAAGCAAAGCTTTAGTGTGTGGCATCACTAAAATGTTTATTCAAATGTTACTGGCATAAAACCCTTGATGAAATCAGTTTGAATTTTGAGGTGTCCATCGACCTTTTTTTTTTTTTTAAAGCAAAACATCATGATCACGTCCAGATAGGTGGACGGATGCCCGACATGAGTGTGATGGGAGCTCTACTTGTACAAAACCATTGTTATGCACTGTATTAAGCCTCTGTCAGTGCTCCAGTATACATCAACATGAATTTCAGAGACGCTGACAAAAACAGTTCACTGTGAGTTGTGCCTTTCTGCTCCAGATTTTGGGTAGGTGGCTTTACATCGGGGGGAGCTCTAACATCCCAGGAAGCCGCTCCCTCGCCCACCTTATGACCAGCGCCTGGGTGGACTTGACTGAAACCTCCCGGAGCAACGTCCACAATCTCGTCCAGACTCACAGAATGTAAGATTGGCTCTCACACCATTGCACCACAGGACTGACTGCTGCATTTTCTAAATGCATTTCCAGTACAGAAGCATCACAGAAACTGCATGATTTCATATTTGGAAGCCTTTGACTAACTTAGATTTATTTGACCAACTGTATTTTGATTATGAACGTGCCACAAATAGTGCATATTGTTTACCTCCTAATGTTATTGTCAGAGACTGTGGAGAGGTAGGACCCAGAGGCAGTTCTTCGAATTCAAAAACAGGTTTATTCCAAAAAACAGGGAGTGAAAGGCAAGAACAGAAAGAAGTACTTAAACGTGGAACAAAAATCAAGACTATGAAATACAAAACAAGACTGTGACAAGACTATGATAACAAGACTATGAATAAATAACTACGAACAGGACTATGAGGCAGGAACCCAAACTTATCTTCGGTGACTGAGGCATGAGGGGTTGATGAGGATTCTGCGATGGGTGAAAGGAAACCAGGAGACTAAATACTGTGGAGGGAGTGATTAGTGAATGAGGTGCAGCTGTGAACAATGACGCAGGTGGCGTGAGTGAAACTAGGTGGCAGAGGAAAAACATGACTATTAAAACATAAACTGTGACCTGAACATAAACTGTGACAGTTATGTACATTCAAGCACATCCACTGTACATTTAAAGCTGCAGATTTTAGGCAACTCGAGTGTAGAGGAAACAAATTAACTGAAAACATGCATTTGATATAACAAAGTTAAAAAAAACTCCTTTTACATATAACTTACGTTTGATCAGTTGATGATATACACATCAGAAATTTAGATGTCGAACTAACCTGAAATGACATCATTCTCTGCTATCTTCATCCTCACAGATATGGCAGATGTTCCAGCTATGCATACGATGTGCTCTTTGAGAACAGCACAATGTTAATCGGTGAGTCAGGAGGAGCCAGACAGGGAGATCATTTTATGATGGACACCAACATTATGTTATTCATTCCGCTCTGCTGTTTGTGTTGTGTGTTCCGTGCAGAGGAACCTTTCTACCTCAAAGAGGTCTACCTGTCAAACGACTGCCCCGACTGTCTGGTGGCCAATGAAGACATTGTCTCTGGGAGAGATTCTTTTAAAAGTCTTCTCATGTTTAGTAAGAAACACACAGTGGAAGGCAAAGTCACATTTCTGATGGCAACAGTAGTATCTGTGTGTTTGTTTGTGATTCACGTTGAAATTGAAAATCTGTACTTTTAGGCAGGAGCAGGACCGTCTCACCTGCTGCATTGGCATTGTTAAAGAAACAAGCAGAATGTCTTCAGATGCCACCACCGATAATAATGGACACAGACTATGGTGAGAATGCGAAAGCTTTTCTTCATGTCTGTCCACATATGGCGCGGTGCCTCCACAGTTGGTTGTTATATTTCTTATCTTTGTATGTACACAGAAATCTGCCCAGACGACATCACGCCACTGGAGGGGCTCAGCGCCCTAAACTCCTTATTCGAGGCCAAGATGGGACATCGGGTCGCAAGACTTCTGGATTCCTTTTTCGACATGTTTGTGAACTGATTTTTGATTAGTTTTGACATGTGCAAAATGCTTTTGGGAGGTTTTGTAAGGAAAAGTTGTAATAAAGTGAACACGGAGAATGCATTATTTTCATGATAATTAGTTGTAGCAGCTGGAAGTCGAACCCTATGATTAGCAGACAACTGTTCTTCCTCCTGAGCTACTGAGCTCCATCTGGGCTAGTCTCTTTCCTGGGGTTCACCTACCCGAACACTGTTCTGACTTTGTCCTCCTTTAAAGTGAGAGTGTGGCTGCTGGGAACAGATTCCAGCTGAGGTGGTCTGACTGAGGACTGCTGCGTTGCCTCAAAGCGTGCAAATGCAAAGAAACAGTTCAGCTCCTCTGCCAGTTGGGTAGCTGTAATTTACAGAAGTCATATCAGGGCCTCTGAAGTTAGCTGTGGTCTGTATTCCCTGCCTCACCCGCTCAGGTCTTTTTCAGAGAGCTGGTATTAGGCTTTTTTCTGTCTACTTCAACATCTCTTATACTTATCTCAGGTCTGTTCTGGCAGTGCTGCATGATATCATGATTTCTATAATATCTTGATTAATCACAAAAAAATAAGTCTGATTCCTGCCACCTTACAGCTGAAACTGTTGGGAATCTCAACTATGTACAAACGTTGGTGAAACAATATGACTGGCTGGATTTGTTTCCTGGTTCATGCACAGCTGGCTGTTTGGGGCGAGAGGTGGGACATGCATCATGCCCTAAGGCTTTATAGACTTTTCCAATGTTGTTCAGGATGCTTTCATTGCCATGACCTTCACTTTGTGGTTTTACCAATCTGTTGGTATAGAGCCGGGGATCAATTCATACCATCCAATGATCCTCAAATAAGTATTCCTGCTCAAGTTAATATTGACTGTGGCTAAAAACAAGCTTATAGGGATTAAATATAAACACACACCAGAAACATTAGGGGCATCTAATGCCTCACAATAAGATATGCAGAATTTTCATTAATCACTTAAAAAAATGCAACAACTAATCAGGAACATCTGGATAGTTGATAATTAGGTATTTCTTAATACCTCTTTAATAATTCCCAAAGTAGGACCATAGGGTAGATATTCTGAATATATAAGAGAAAAGACTGGTAGCCCTGTATTACATCATCATATCAAGATTATCAAATAGTCACATTGATTTCTTACTGATTACAGAGTCTTTACCTGTTCATTGTTTTTTGTAACTTCAATTAAAGTGTTGCATTACTATCCATTTAATGTTATGGGAAGATGAGTTCAGACAGTCAAAACAATTTTGCATGCTACATAGTATTATGAGAACCAAAAGACAGGAGGATGCCTCCCCCCCATCACAGAAACTCTTATTCTTGCAGCTTTTCTCATACTATAACTATATCCTTTTTCTAATATTTCCCTCCTGTTTATGCTATGAGGAGAAAGGGATTAAACACCGTTAAAACTCTGCATCTTGTACAATTAACATTGAATAATTCAAAATCATTAACATTGAAATTTTCCACTGTTCGCAGTGCATAGGAGCGAAAAACCCATTTGTTGTATTTATGGGAAAATTCTCCTATGGCCCCATTCTCCCCCTGGCGACTGACCGCTTAACCACTCACTCAGTATCAAAGGTCGCACTCCGAACAGTTGATTCCAATGAATGGCATTTTGTGATTAGCAAACACAAAATGAATACACAAACAAAAAATGAATGAAATGAAAATAAGAATAATGAATAATAAATTAAGATATGATTAAATGCAATTAATGAATAATATGAAATGGATATTAAATGGAAAAAATTAATAATCAGGAATAGTCAAACAATAAAAATAATAATAATGATGCAATTCAGTTTGTAGAATTAGGAATTTTTAGGATTTGGTTCGAAGGACCAATATGTCAGAAAAATTATCTCAAAATTAGGCTCAGAGTCGCTGGATACGATTAACACAAAACAGTTATTTCTTGCAAGAAAGAGACAAGTCCGCACAACCTGTCAGGAAGCTGGCTCAGAGTTGTCTGACTCACAAAATGGTAGTATTGCTATTTATATTGTTTATGTTTGCTGGCCACACAATGTTACGGGAAAGGGACATTCAATGTTATGGGAAAAGGCATTACTAGCCATTTAATGTTATGGGAAGACGAGTTCAGACAGTCAAAACACTTTTGCTTGCTACATAGTATTATGAGAACCAAAAGACAGGAGGAGGCCTCCCCCCATCACAGAAACTCTTATTCTTGCAGCTTTTCTCATAGTATAACTATATCATTTTTCTAACATTTGTCAGTATAAATACAGCTTTTCTGAAAGGCCCCAGAGGCGGCAGATATGTTTTTTTATCATCAATAACTGTTTCAGAACCCCAGAAGCAGAAATGCTTCATCATGGTCTGACCGTGACATGAGTTGTTTGTAGTGTTTTTGCTGTGTTGTCTTTGCTGTATTACAGCACTGGTAACCTGTGAATAGGGTTGCACGTTGATGTGGTGGTTAGCACTGTCGCCTCACAGCAACAGGCTTCTGGGTTTGTTTTCCAGCTGGGGATTTCTGTGTGGAGTTTGCATGGGTTCTGTCCGGGTACTCTGGCTTCCTCCCACCACCCAAAAACATGCACGTTAGGTTAATTGGTAACTCTAAATTGTCCCTAGGCGTGAGTATGAGTGTTGATGGTTGTGTGATGGACTGGTGACCTGTCCAGGGTGTACCCCGCCTCTCGTCCAATGACAGCTGGGATAGGCTCCAGCCCACCTGCGACCCTAAATTGGTTTAGACTGGTATAGAAAATGGATGGATGGCAACATGTGAATAACCATAAAACAAAATTAACTATTAATGCTTATTCCATTCTTTTTTTATAAAAAAAAAACCCACAATGGTTCAAATGGTTATGAAGCCCTTTTTCAAACTGCCCGACATGCTCGTCACACCTGACATACACGAATTGACTGAATATTAACATAGTCATGTGAGAGTCTGGAAAGATAGTTCCATTAAAGTAAAGATGCAGGGTGAAATAGAAGCACGACTGTTGTAGTTCTGTGTCATATTTGTTTGACATTATGTTGGATCTAGAAATTTTTTTGCAGAGATCTGCATTTTGTAAGGGGAATGAGTGCAGTTGGTTTTCAGTTTTGAGGCAATTGCTATAGGTGAAGCGTCTTAAGTAAATAATTTGCATTGCCTCTTTATTATATAAAAGAAAAGTCCATATGCCAAATTATTACGTCACAATGCTGCATGAAGACGAGTTATTTATGCCAAATTTCCTCACTCTCTGCTTCACCCAAATTACAAATCTGAATAGTTCACCACCAAATCACTGTCATTCTCTGTAAGAAAGTATGTGCATGTCCTCTTTGTTTTTTGACTAAGCTTTCACATCCCCTCCAGCTCAGTGACTCAGCTGTGCTTGGTTGTTTGTTTTTTTTTGACAGAGGGGCTTTGGCAGTGGGGGCACTGAACTCACACTTTTAGATATCCACACTCCATTTGGGACAAGCATTATTCAAGATATCCAGTATGAAAAAACTGTGCAAAACAAAAGATTGACCAGTAATATATTTTTTTAAAGTAAAAATACAATTATTTTAATCCGTGTAAATAATGAAGGCATTCAGGAATATTTACACGACTGGTTTGACTGTAACTATGAGGTTATCTAATAAGAATACAAAATAAAGCAGCAGATAATTCAGAATGGAAAACAAAAGTTGATTTAGCTGAATCAGCATGTTAGTGCAGATGCTTTCGATACACACATCTCCGTGTGTATGGCAGGAAGGTTCATGTTTCCTGAACTGTCAGTCAGATACTAATAATGATGACAACACCAAGCAAACATCTGAAGCATTTTGAAAATTCAACTGTGATATTTCTTTCCAAAACTGTCTGGACAATGGACATTTTAAGAAATATGTAAAGATTTCAATGGAACTGTGTTCTTCTCAAGAACTAGAATGTGACCCTGACCTCATTTGACAAGGGCTCCCCCTCTTGAAGAAATCCAGTTTGGACCCTTTTCAAAACAATAACGTGTGTGTGTGTGTGTGTGTGTGTGTGTGTGTGTGTGTGTGTGTGTGTCACTGTTCTGTTTCTGGCTCATATGACACACAGGCACAGCTGCAGGCTGAAACTGGTCCTCCACAGAAACATACTGAACAGGCCTTTCACTGGTCTTGCTTTTCTCTACTGCCAAGGCCATTTAAAGGGTTACATTGTCACCAAAGTAAAGATGTAAAGATTCACTTTGTTTAACAGTATTGAATTATATTTCGATGTGTGATTATACTTCATGATGTGTAAGGATGCAGAGAGAAATGGATGCTGGTCCATGTTGAGCCAGACTTGACCTTTTTACTCCAGTTTCAAAATTTGAAAATGTTATCCACCTAAAAGAAGTGGGAGACGGGCTCATGCCAGTGTCAGGAGGATGTGGGATAATTTTTTTGTCTTATATATATTTTTTTTTTAAATTCTCCGTGAGCATTGCAACACCAAAGTAAACAACCAAAGTCAAGGTCTGTCAGCTCATGTGGGTTGAACCGTGTTGCTCTAAAGCACCAACCGTGAACCCCGGGTATACGCAATCAGCAGGCGAGCCACCATGGAGTTTGTTCCCGTCGCTCTTGCTGTGTTCAGTCTTCTGTCTCTTGGACAGACTGCTCCTGTGACCAATTGTGAAAGTCTAACCCAACGTCTTGAAGTCCAAGGAAGGGATCAGGTAAGACATTCTTCACTCATTGTTTTTTTTAAGACAATCATCGATATGACGTCTCATTGGACTGAGAAACACACCATCTATTTCAGCTGCTTGGAAAATGGACGTACATAGCAGAGAGCACAGATCTGCCCGGATCCAAAATACTGACAAAGATGTTTGCAGAAACCAGCTGGTGGAACATCACTGCTGCTGACCAGATAAATGTCCTCACGAGCTTTCAGAGTGTTAAAATGTAATTTCAAACCAACAGTTCTTAAAGTTATTTCTTAACCTATGGATGCTAACTGATGGATAAAAGAAGTAAAAGACCAGTTCTTCTTTTTTCTTGTTGAAGGATGGGCCTTTGCTTCAGTCTTACATCCAACATGAGTCTGGAAAGCAACACTCTTCAGATGGGTGAGAGACCATTGCTGACCATTTAACTACACTAACAGATTTGAACTTTTTGTCTTTTGAATATATTGTGTATGTATACATGTATCTCCAGAGAAACCCTTCCAATCCATTGCTGCTCTGCTGAATACTGGCTGTCCTGACTGCATGGTTTTGTACTCAAACTACACTCTTGGAAGAAACTCCTACTACGGTCTACAGCTCCTAAGTAAGAACAAACTAACCAAGACTGCTCACACAAATTAAAGAAAATCCTTATTCCTTTTCATCTAGGTCAGTAACGTGATTACCTGTCAAATCAAAAAAGCCCCTTGGCAGATATTAGGCTACCTTGCTGTGTTTTGGCAGCAGTGGAAAGTAATTTAGTTTGGAAATACTAATACTACTCAGCTCGGTGTTCAATTCAATTCAATTCAATTTTATTTATATAGCGCCAGATTACAACAATTGTCATCTCAAGGCACTTAAGTAATATAGTTCAATTCAAGCCAATTGGAATTCAATTCATTGTAATCATAATCCAATTAATTCATATAGAGCCAATTCAAAAAATTAATATCCTAGCTAAGGAAACCAACAGATTGCACCGAAATGTGTCTTCAGTCCAATCTCCCGTCCTGAGCGTGCCTGTGGCAACTGTGGAAAGGAACGACTCCCTTTTAACAGGAAGAAACCTCTGGCAGAACCAGACTCAGGAAGGGTGGCCATCCGCCTCGACCAGCTGGGGTTTGAGAAGACAGAAAAGAGGGAAAAGAGGGGGGAAAAACACCATAACGCCATTCAAAGGATATCTGTTGGAACAGGGAAACATAGGTTAATAACCACAATAATGTCACATGTACATAAAATCAATTTTGAAATTAAACAGGGGGAAAAAGAGAGCAAAGTGAGGAAAGGTGTGACAGATGAGGTCCCCCAGCAGTCTAAGCCTATAGCAGCTTAACTATGGGATGTTTCAGGATTACCTGAGCCATCCCTAACTATAAGCTTTATCGAAAAGGAAAGTTTTAAGCCTAATCTTAAAAGTGGAAAGGGTGTCTGCTTCCCGGACATTTACTGGCAGCTTATTCCACAAGAGAGGGGCCTGATAACTGAAGGCTCTGCCTCCCATTCTACTTTTAGAAACTCTGGGAACAACAAGTAAACCTGCAGTTTTGGAGTGAAGTGCTCTGTTAGGAAAATATCTTACAATTAAATCTTTAAGATATGATGGAGCTCGGTCATTAAGAACTTTATATGTGAGAAGAAGAATCTTAAATTCTATTCTGAATTTAACAGGGAGCCAATGAAGAGAAGCTAAAACTGGAGAAACATGATCTCTCCTGTTAGTTCTCATCAGAACTCTGGCTGCAGCATTTTGGATCAGCTGGAGGCTTTTCAGAGAATATGTGGGACAGCCCAATAATAAGGAATTACAGTAGTCCAATCTTGAAGTAACAAATGCATGAACTAGTTTCTCTGCATCACCTTGAGACAGGATGTTCCTGATTTTAGCAATATTACGAAGGTGAAAGAAGGCAGTCCTAGAAACCAGTTTTATATGTGCGTCAAATGATAAATTCTGGTCAAAAATAACTCCAAGGTTCCTCACTGTAGAACTAGAAGCCAAGGAAATACCATCTAGAGTAACTATATAACTAGACAATTTCTCCCTGAAGCGCTCAGGTCCAAAGAGAACAACTTCAGTTTTGTCTGAATTTAAAAGCAGACAGTTCTGAGTCATCCAGGTCTTTATGTCTTTAAGACAGGCTTGTAGCCTGACCAACCTGTAGGTTTCATCTGGTTTCATAGATAAGTACAGCTGAGTATCATCAGCATAACAATGGAAATTTATGCCATGCTGTCTGATAATGTTACCTAATGGAAGCATGTATAAAGTAAAAAGAATCGGTCCAAGCACAGAACCCTGAGGAACTCCATGACTTACTCCAACGTGTGAGGAAGATTCTTCATTTACAAGAACAAACTGGAATCTATCAGATAAATATGACTTAAACCAGCCTAATGCAGTTCCTTTAATCCCAATAACATGTTCAAGTCTCTGTAACAGAATGCTGTGATCGATCGTATCAAATGCAGCACTGAGATCCAACAGGACAAGCACAGAAACAAGTCCGCTATCAGAAGCTAACAGGAGATCATTGGTAACTTTCACCAGTGCCGTTTCTGTGCTATGATGCACTCTGAATCCTGACTGAAACTCTTCAAACAGATTATTTCTATGTAAATGATCACAAAGTTGAACTGCAACTATTTTTTCAAGAACTTTGGACAAAAAAGGGAGATTGGATATAGGTCGATAATTAGCCAACACTTCTGAATCAAGAGTAGGTTTTTTAAGTAAAGGTTTAATTACAGCAACCTTAAAAGTCTGAGGTACATATCCTATCAACAAAGACCGATTGATCAAATCCAATATGGAAGTGTCAATTAAGGGGAAAACCTCCTTGAACAGTCTGGTTGGGATTGGGTCTAACATACAAGTTGATGGTTTAGAAGAGACTATTGCTGTTGTTAGCTCAGAAAGATCAACTGGACAGAAGCTGTCTAAATACAATTCAGGTTCGAAAGATACTTCTAAAGCTGCTCTACTTGATGATACATCAGTGATAATAATGGGAAGGATTCCATTAATCTTCTCTCTGATAGAAACAATTTTATTGATGAAGAATCTCATGAAATCATCACTGCTGAGAGTTAAAGGAATACATGGCTCAACAGAGCTCGGACTCTTTGTCAGCCTGGCAACAGTGCTGAAAAGAAACCTGGGATTATTCTTATTCTCTTCTATCAATAATGAATAATAAGCAGTTCTAGCTTTACGAAGTGCTTTCTTATACGTTATTAAACTATCTTTCCAGACTAATTGAGACTCTTCTAAATTAGAGGAACGCCACTGTCTCTCCAGCTTTCTTGCAGTCTGCTTTAACGCACGCAGCTGTGAATTATACCAAGGAGCCAACCTCTTCTGACTGATTACCTTCCTTTTCAGAGGGGCAACATTGTCCAGTGTTGTACGCATTGAAGCTGTAGTGCTGTCAACAAGAGAGTCAAGTTCTACTGGAGTAAAATTTAGGTAGCCATCCTGTGTCATATCAGCACATGGCAGTGAAGAAAAGGATGATGAAATCAACTCTTTAAATCTGGTTACAGCATTCTCTGACAGACACCTTCTATATGTAGAATTCTTCTCAGAAGCCGTATAGTCAAATAATGTAAATTCAAAAGTTATTAAAAAATGGTCAGACAAGACAGGGTTATGAGGGAACACTGTTAACTGTTCACTCTCAATGCCATAAGTCAGCACAAGGTCAAGGGTATGATTAAGGCAGTGAGTAGGTCTGTGAACACTTTGAGAAAATCCAATAGAGTCTAATATAGAATTAAAGTTAATATTTAGGCTGTCATTTTCAACATCTACATGAATATTAAAGTCACCCACTACAATGACTTTATCTGTACTCAGCACTAACTGGGATAAAAACTCTGAGAATTCAGAGAGAAACTCAGAATAAGGGCCAGGTGGACGATACACAACAACAAACACAAGAGGTTTTTGTGATTTCCACTTTGGGTGGGAAAAACTGAGAATCAGAGATTCAAAAGAGCTAAAACTAATCTTGGGTCTAGGACTGATTAGTAACCCTGATCTGAAGATAGCTGCCACTCCTCCTCCTCTACCTGTGGTTCTAGGAACGTGAACATTTAAATAGTCAGAGGGAGTTGATTCATTACTGCTAACATGATCCTCCTGCTGCAGCCAGGTTTCTGTAAGACAAAATATATCAATATGATGATCACAAATCAAATCATGCACTAACAGAGACTTCAAAGGGAGAGATCTAATATTCAGCAAACCACATTTAATAGTTTGATGTTTTTGTTCAGTTAAAGTTTTTGTTTTAAATTTTTTTTGCACAAGAGGATTTGCTCCTTTTGTGTTTTTTGATTGAGGGGGGGGGCAGCATCAGGTGGGAAGCCGCAGAGAAGTGTGTAAGACTACAACTCTGCATCCTGAGGTATTGAGGTATTCAAATTTTTGTTTTTGCTCGACTTTATGCTTCTTCTCTGCTAAAGTTATTTTCTATTTGGTTAAACTGAGCTGAGAATAACAAAAAAATTTAAAATTTAACTAGCGGCTCCAAAGCCTTTTGGACTTGACTCAGAACTTCAACCAACAACACATGTGATATGATGCTGTGCCATTTCTTATGTTCTTAGAACCAAGCCAAAATCCAGAATTAGTGTGAAAAAATAAGTACACCCCATGATTATCTTGTAAAGCCACCTTAAACATCAATAACTCGAAGTATTTTTCTATGATGTCGTCAGTCTCACATCATTGTGTCAGAATTTTGGCTAACTGTTCTTTACAACAACTGAGTTCATTGTAGTTTGCAGGCATTAGTTCATACACAGATCTCTTAAAGTCTCGCTACAGAGTTACAATCAGGTTGAGGTCTGGACTTTGGCTGGACCATTGCAACACCTTGATTATTTTCTTTTTCAGAAATTCAGGCATAGTTCTGTGCAACTTTGCTTGGTGTCCTGTTGCATGAACCAATCACAGCCGAGCTTCATCTGGCAGACAGATGGCCTCACATTTAACTCTAGAATACTTTGGTATACAGAGGAGTTCATGGTTGATTAAATGACTGCAAAGTTTCCAGGTTTGGTGGCTGCAAAACAAGCCCAGATCATCATGCCTCCACCACAGGGCTGGACAACTGGTATGAGGTGTTTGTGCTGATATGCTGTGTTTGGTTTCCACCAAAAGTGATACGTACATTATGACCAGTCATCTCCACTTTGGTCTCATCTGTCCAAAGGACATTGTACCAGAAGTCTTGTGGGTTGCTTAGATGCAACGTTGCAAACCTAAACTGTGCTGCCATATATTTTCTTTTAGAGAGAATAGACTTTCTTACCACAACTCTTCCAATCATGCCATACTTGTTCGGTCTTTTTCTAATTGTACTGTTGGGAACCTTAATATTTAAAATGCTAACTGAGGCCCGTCGAGTCTGAGATGTATCTCTTGGGTTTTTTGCAGTTTCTCTGAACACTGCACAGTCTGACTTTGGGCTGAACTTGCCAGGACGTCCACTCCTGGGAGGAATGACAACTTGTGAATAATCCTTCTCGCTGTTAAATGATGAACTCCAAATGTTTTTAAAAGTGGCTTTATAACCCCTCCCAGATTGGTGGGCAGCAACAATTATTGGGCCGCAACAACACACCTGAATGCTCCAGGCCAGCAAAGTGCCAAAACTTCTTTTAGAGAGGTGCTCACACATACTGATGATCAACTAAGTCAAAACGTGGACAGATCAACATCACCGTCCCAATTGCTATGCCTCCAGCATCAGTAAGGTCTTTGTATTTTCAGCACTTAAATCACCCGTAGGTCCCTGCATGAGTCCTTGTTTTGCCTTTCAGGTCGGAGACCCAAGGTGTCTGCTGCTGAACTGGAAGAGTTTTCTAAGCAGTTGGAGTGTCTGAACTTACCATCAGCTACCGTCCTTGATCCAGAAAAAGGTACAAGCTCTTAATCAGGTTGCAAGGCTAAAAAAATCCCATTCCTTTAGGTTGTACAGTAAATATGCAGTTTTCTCTTTTTCTCATGATGTGAAATGTTTATGACATGTTTTTAATGTGTGTATGTAAAGGAGATATACCTGAAGTTTTACAGTGAGGAAGCCAGTGAGGACAGTGTTTTTTCGTTTGAGCAGCAGCTGCACAAATAGTTTGAGTTTATGCTGTTGTTTGGAGCAAAGAAAGCAAATTACATTTTGAATATAGAATATCAATATAACAAATCATATCAATTTTACACAAGCATCAAAAAGGTAAAGCTTTTCACACACTTCCTAAAACGTACCTGTGATAACACTGAAACAAAGTCCGTTATCGATGCTTATTCCATCCTCTTTTCCTAAAAAACACAATAGTTCATGGGGTCATGCTTCACTGTTATTCCAATCAAAAAGACAGAACACTCAGTTCTCCATTTCTCAGGTTTTTGCCCGGATCCATCTCTTTCCCAAGAAGGAACTACTTTTGATCTAACCAGTAGCTTCAACAGCATTGACTCTGACGATTTGAACCAAATGGACAAGATGTTCAGAAGTGGAAAAGGCGTCATGATGCTTGTCGACACACTCAACACCTTCTTCGGCAGTACAGCAAAAGTGATGAAAAACTAATAATGCCACGTAAGAAATCCCATGAGCGTCTGCAAAGACTGTTGCACTAAAATAAAGATGCACGATGTAAAAGAAGCAATATGTTGTACTTCTGTTTTATGTCATGTCGATGGCCTAATTAACTTAATTTCATCATCATCTAACATTTTTGTTTCATTATGAAGGCACCAGGGAAAGACAGCAATTCTTGATAAATTAGGTCAGACAGTTTGTTATTGTTTTGAAAATGTGCTGTTCGAATATATATTTACAGGCAGTGCCTGTGCACGTATAGATCTAAGCTTTGAATCCCCTCGTGGGCAGATTAACCTTTTTAGGGCAGAACGAGACAAGCTTTACAACAGAAACAGTTCACTTATAAATTGAAATGACCTGCTAGGAGTTTGTGGTGCAGACTTTATAGATTTATCTAATAGCTGTGGCCATCACATAGAGTTCTCTTTGCATTTTGTAAGGGCAATGACTACAGTTGGTTTTTAGTTTTAAGGCAGTATTTATATGAAATGCATCCTGCAAGTAGAGAATTTG
Organism: Leuresthes tenuis; assembly: GCF_036924035.1. Lineage (NCBI taxonomy): Eukaryota > Metazoa > Chordata > Actinopteri > Atheriniformes > Atherinopsidae > Leuresthes > Leuresthes tenuis. Next base: position 24,481,879 of record NW_027325358.1, read on the forward strand.
CATCATCACTTAAGTAAAGAAAAGAAAAAGTCCATTTGTCAAACTGTTATTGCAAAGACACGTTTCCCTGTGTAAGGCGGGAAGGTTTCAGCTAGATACTAAGAATGATGACAAATCCAAGTAAACATCTAAAGCGTTTAGTTAACAATAATATTAACAATATGTACAGATTTCAATGGCACTAGTATGTGACCCTGGCCTCATTCGACAAGGGCTCCCCCTCCCGAAGAAACACAGTTTAGACCCTTTTTAAAACAATAAAGTGTGTGTGTGTGTGTGTGTGTGTGTGTGTGTGTGTGTGTGTGTGCGTGTGCGTGTGCGTGTGACTGTTCTGTTTCTGGCTCATATGACACACAGGCACAGCTGCCGGCTGAAACTGGTCCTCTACTGAAACTCTCTAAAACTTCTCCAAAGTAAGGATGTGGTTTAGTTCGTGGAACAGCACTAAATCATTTTCCCCATATTCACAAAACACAATGTCATTGATGATCGCTTATTTCTGAGGCCCTGCATTATCTGCTACCTGTCCCATGTACCAGGATTTCCGTAGAAATTTTCGTAGAAATCCTGGTACAACCCCATCCTGTAAATATTTTCTCAATGCTTTGCAACAAAATCAAATCAAGCTGTGTGTGTCTGTCTGTGTGTTTTTATCAGAACTAGTTTAGTAGCACTCACGTGCTGGAATAATAAATATTTTGTAAAGTTATTGCAGAAAATAATGGTTTGACGTTGGGCTCAGTTACCTGGTTTCTATTTGAAAAGTTGCCAAAAAGAAACTGAAACAGACACAATTCCACAGGCTGTGTAGCGCCACCATATGGCAGCAGTGCAGGCAACGACGCAAGAGACTATAATTAAGTAAAATAAGTACTTAAAGATCAAGAAGTAAGAAAAAACAACAATTGCAGTGGGCATCTACATGAAGAAAACAGAGAAATTTACTTGAATCTCCGGGAATAACTGGGAAATGATACATCTGGGAAAACTTTGTTTGTTGGCCCAGACTAACCGCTGAGTCACGTCTCTTTAAACTTTGCGATTCCACAAAGTTGTTTTGTTCTCTTTCTCCATATTAGGCAGGCTGCTCTGTTATATTGTTTATGAACTGCAAAACTAAAGAACCGAATTTAAATATCCATATAAATCACATATATAAAAAAAAAAACAAACAAACAAAAAAAACCCCTCTTGGCTGAATATTCAATGAATGACCGGCTTGTTTAATACCATTCTGGTTGTTTACATATTGACAGATCTGCCGAATCAGAAAAGTTTTCCCTTAATTTGTTGTCTTTGGCTCAGTTAAGAAGTGTCACTTCCCCCGCTGCTGCATATGAGGTGTGGTGTATTTGCTCGGCAGTCGGGTCACTCGAATTAGCAGAGAAAACATCAGGCCACAGACAGGGGAGAGGCACACAGTGTTGGGTCCCTTTGCTGACCTTTCATCGGTGTTATAGAACATGCAGCTGTTTCACATTCAAAGACAGCAGTCCCTGTCTTGTACTGAATGGTGTGTTTGGTACATCTGAGTCCGGAAAGAATCTTAGTTCTGGTCTGAGAAAAACACTGAACAGATGGTGTTAAAGGTGGAAGAGTCAGAGTCTGGGGGAAAAAAAAAAGGTGATACTTCAAACGACTGCAAAGAAGTAAGGGACACTAATCTAATGATTATTTTGTGTGTTCAGCGTAGTTTTTATTTCATACAAGAGAACATTTAGACATACGAGTTTGGATAATTCTTGCAACCGTGGACTGTGTTTGATGTGGCCTGTTGGGAGGTGCATTTTGTTAACAAAAAATTCAACGTTGTCACCTGCCCTCATACTCAAGTACAGAACTCCCCGGTAAGGAATTTAAAAAAAACAAACAGCATTTAAGCTTCTGTGGCGAACAGCAAACCTAAAAGTCTTTGGTACACAACAGTGATTCAAAGTCTTTTGACACCTTTTACTAATGAGAAGAAAAGCAGAACAGTCAAACTAAAAAGGATACAGCGGCACAAAGGAGGCTGCCCATAACCTTGTTTATTGATAGTTTATTATTGTACATACATCTGCTCGTGACTCATCTACACATTTCTCTCCCTCACACACACACACACACACACACACACACACACTTGCACATACAGAACACTCAAAAAAAAAAAAAGATTCATTTTCTGTACAGGATTTAATCACAGTCAGATTTTAGAAGAGCGTTCTGCACACATCGTGCACAGACACACGCAAACATACCACAAGTAAATGCACACGGCCTCATGCTGTGGTCCACACAGAGCAGAGCCCCATCCGATACGTAGAAAAGTGACAGAGGAACCAAAAGGCAAATCAGCGTCAATGGAGTGACGTTGGGTCTTTTAACGCACAAACTAACACTACATCTGTCTGTGTGGGTCCGTGTGCTTCCATCGCTGTCTGAACAGACGCGTGGGAAAGAGTGGCGCTGACTTTTCTGCACCAAACGCATCCTTTTTTCCAACTATTCAAACAATGTGTGATTTGTGAATTCCACTCGACACCCTGGTGTAACTTTGGAACATACCTGGCGGTGAGGTTTCTGCAACGCTACATTTTGTCGTCTATCTCCCCTGAGTGCCACCCACGCAATCACCTGAGCCGAGTGACCCGAAACAAGATGGCTTTTTTTAAAATTCTTAACTCGCATAACCTAAAAAGTCTCCGTATTTGGATGTTCGGACACAGGCGTGCAGACAGAGTAGGAAGAAACTGAACGTAGACCTTACTCCACAAAGGCGTCTCTGTTCCTTTAAAATGTTAAATGTATCAAATCAAAATGACACATTTACAACGTGGAAGCAGCCTTTAAAACAAAACAAATAAAAAAAAAAAACACCTAATCCTGATCATGAAGCAAGGCTATTGGCTAGGAAACTTCAATGACAACTCTTTTCACTCCATGAATTAGCCTGATATCTTTTAACTCTGTGTCCAGCTTGTTCTGTTGTCGGTCCGCAGACTGCTGATGGAGAAGCCTCCATCTTCAGAAGCTCCGTGCTGCTTGTTCACCAGCGAGCTGCTAACTGCTCTGTTCTCTGGTTCTTCACTCAGCAGCTAGTCTGTTAACGAGCGTTTTACTGTTAAAGCAGCTTTCCTGTCAGACTAAAAGAAGGAAAAGTTGGCAACAGGCCTGAGCAGAAAAAGCGGTCGTTGACACTGATTTGTGCAACTTTGCACCCAGAGCTCCTGCTGTCGGAGTCTGGTTCTGGGCTAACTTTTGTAATCCTGCGTCGTGGTACAGAGACCACTTCATTCTCTTAGAGAACCCAAAGCCGTGCGCATAAAGAGAAAATGGGTTTCTCCTGACGAACGTCCTCACTCATGAGTGATCCGAGGTCAGCAGTTAAACGAGGCGGGCCGTGTAAAGGAGTGAAGGACGTAGTAATTGTGTGCTTCAGGTTGACACGTGACCGCAGCTGAAAACTAAACAATCATGGAATTTCTTTTTAAAAAAGAAGTTATGGCAAAGAAATATCCCAAAGAACCCCTGCTTTACAGACTAAAGAGAGTTTGTCTTCATGTACGATTTGTCTGTTCTTTTCTTTTTCATTTGTTTCTCTGTGTGACGCCCACACAAACACACACCGTACTGCAAACAAAAACAGTCTCTTTCACCAAGACGGTAAAAAAAAATCTGGATTATTAAAAATAATAATAATAATTTCTCTCTTCGTGTGGCTGTCTTCTCAACTTGGTTGCTCCACCGCAGCTCAAAATGCTTTCCAGGCAGCCAGTCCATCACCTGGACCCCCATAAGGTGAAGTGTGTGGCACAAACAGCCATTCACACACAGGAGAGTGCAGTCAGAGCCTTCGATTGTCACTGTTTGCTGGCTGGAGAGCGACATCAGAGTTCAGCCGTTCTGGCCACAGGCCCGGCGTGCTGCGGTAGGACGAGTCGGTCCGCTACAATGTTGATTTGGATGAAGGCTCCTTTGTTCCATCTCGTGTTGCTTCCGCGGCCTCTTGTACGGATCCAGAGCACCATTCCAACTGTTCAGAAAGCACTGGGGTGTATTTTTTTTTGCAGGTGAAGTCGACAGGATGTGATATATGAAAGTGTTTGTTTTATCATGGTCTGTCTGTGCCATGTGCTTAGGTCACGGAACATAAAGGTGACAATATATTCCAGTTGTTTCTCACACATAACTCAGTGGGAGTGTCCAGTCTTACGTGTTCGTTCCTAAATCCATAACACTGCCCACGGCTGCTTCTCCCCTTACATCCCATGAACTGGTGCAAGACAGCAGCAGGTTCATGGCGCACCAGTCGACATCGAATCCACTCCAAAAACACTGCGTGGGACATTTCAGTTTGTAAACAAAGATGTATATAAGGTCTGTGTGAGGGCAAGAGTCAAAGAAAAAAGAGGGAGGACCAATGTAAACACCAACATTGGAATATTTCAAGGGGAGCGGTTACTCAGCCACCAGGATTCTGCGACAGAGCCGAGCAGCAGCGAAGTCTGAGCTCAGCTGCGGTCGGGCTAATCCGGTCTGAAGATGGGGATCTTAGGTAAGAATTCTATTAGGATTACCTGCAAGTGGGAAAAGAAACAGACTCTTAGTGTGAAGTCAGGGAATAGTGTTTCAATGCTACATGGTGCAGGACACACTTTCAAGTGGTGCAGATTGTTCCAACAATGGCCACCGTGGGCAAAGCTGTAAATCAGATTTTTCCCTTTTGATTTCAATGTACGTTTAGTTTCCTTATTAAAAAGACAATGAAATGACCAAAAACAAGTTATCACTTTATTTTAAACATAAAAGGAATAAAAAACAAAGTTAAACTTTTATGTTCCTTCTGGGATTAATTGATTTAGAATCGAATTTAATTTCACGTTGGGCTTATTTGGCTCACTTTTTACAAACTTCAATGCCTCAATTTCCAGGATTATGACCGCTGCCTCGTCCTAAAACAGACAGAGAAGTCTGACAGTGTAACTATGGTCAGACTTCTCGTTCTGGCAGATAAAAGATGCCTCTTTCATCAAGCTGTGGTCGAAGTCAAGGAGAAAATGAGATTTTAAACCACAAAAGAAAAACATACACACACGTTTCATCTTTTTGTAGCCATCTATATGGTTCAGTATCAGCTGTGCTTTATAAAGAAACTGGACTTATTTACTTGATTAGTTAATAAAAATCAATTTATTTCATACTTTTAACACGTAATACCACCTATGTTGTGTGTCAGTGAATGTGAGAGGAAACACTGAATTATTAACCACATTATATACAGCATAATGTATAAGAACTAATTTGGTTGTTTGTTTGAGGTTCCAACACAACATACAGAGCTCACGACTTATACTTACATATTCCATCATGTTGTTGGATTCGCACTTTCTTTTGCTAAGTTTCCAATGTAAACACAGCTGCAAAGAGAGGGCGATAACGATCAGGCAAACGCTGAGTTAATCTCAACAAGGTTCACAATCAATCACTGCATATCCGCTCACCTTGTGGTAAAGTCTACCGTTTTCCCACTCCAAAAGCTTCTCTATCGATCTTCTCGTCTGGAAGGCAAAAACTTATGTCAGTTTCTATTGTTATTGAACCAGTATTCAGTCTGGGACGCAGGACAGTGTGCTGGGTTTTCTCACTCTTTTGCTGAGGCAGATGACGGGCCACAAGCTGAATCCCAAAGTGCAGCAGCAGCAGAGGCAGCCGCACAGGAGCCAGCGCACGTTCACCGGGAGCGTCTTCCTCAGGCAGCTGTTCACACGGTTGATACTGGCTTTGAATTCCTCTGGTGCCACCTGAAGGAAGCCCACAGTCTTACAACTCCAACACAGTTTCAGCTTTAACTTCACATTTATGTGGTTTTCTTTTGTGTTCTTTACAGAGAAAAAAGAAAATGCAACAGGTGTCACAAAAAATTAACTGGTGAAAAGCGAATGTGACGTGTGTGTTTCTGCACGTGTGTGCTGTGTAGGAGGCTTCAGCTCTCATTAGACTAAACTGGATGTGCCACGTACTGTTTAGTGGCTGAAATAAGCATTTTTCATTTTCAAATATGTATTTATCAAGCTAGTATAAAAATGTCACAAACGGTACAGATACTGAACTCAGACAGGATATAAACAGAATGTTTGGTGATTTTCTGAGAAGTAAAGCTATGTTATTGCAAACCAACCCAGAAACAGACAACTCACAGCATTCCCAATCACTCCCCCTGGCCACCAGTCAGCGTTTTACTAAACCAAGTCAGAGTCGATATAGTTTGGAGAGTCTTTTTAAAAATCCTCCTGTGGACTTGATCTTTTTGTAGATGATGAAAAGAAATAAGAAACCGACTTAGGGCTTCTCAAATGCAACACAGGACAGCATTTGGCTATGCTGGAAGCAAGCTATAGCAACAAACTAGCTTGTTATTTGTTAAACCTGCCATAAACAGGAGACATGCCAGAGATAGCAATTACATTGTTATAAAAATACCTCAGAGAAGGCGCAGCAGATAAAAAATGTGTGTGTGTGTGTGTGTGTGGCAAGGACAGAGAGTGCCTGCAATACAAGACATCCGGAAAGAATTTCTTCATCGTGGTTCTTGTACAATGTTTTCTGTAAACCACTTAAACTCAAGACCCGTCAACACAGACCACAGTCTCGATACGGTGTTACAGTTTGTCCACGATCGGCTGACAAACTTTGGCTAACTGTGGTCAGATTAACCTGCCGTGACTATTTCATGATGAACGTACTTACAAAGAACTTTTCCAGTCTAGTTGAGCACTCAAAGCACTTTTACAACACATGCCACACACACCCACATTCACACACACACACGTACAGCACGGCTCAGTCTATCAAGCGTTTCAGGCTGCACGGCGCTCTTTTCTCTGTTACACACATTCACACACCAATGATTGCATCAGAGGAAATGTGAGGTGAAGTGTCTTGCTCAAGGACACTTGAACAAGCGGAGTCGAAGAAGAATGGAATCGAAGCAGCTACAGATGCTCCAACAGCCATGGGATCAATACATTATCCTCAGTCTATCCACCTGTGACAACGTGAGAAATGTGACTTTTGCTAAATTCTACGATTACAATACACCTCCTTTTCTAATTTCATAAAAAGTAGCAGAATGTAAAAATAAACTGTTTATTCAATTAGGAGTGAGCATGAAGGGGAATTTCAATCTGAAACTTTTCAAATCTTTACTGAGGAAAGCCTGCAAGTGCACAAATGCATTGGGAAGTGCTGAGAGATGAGCCAAGAGTAAAGCCGGAAGACAGGATGACATGCAGGGGTTTTCTCCTATCGTGTGCCAGATAAAGTTAGAGAAAGTGCTTATTTTCAAGCTTTCGGAGGTTGGCGGCCTAACGATCAAACAACATATTAGGCCCTCGTGTCTCCTGGGCCTCTGAGGAGTTTTTATAGAAATCCCACAGGTTTCACTCTCCAAATAAAAGTAGCTACAGCAGTGTCTATGCATTAAAAATCGCATCTTATTTTCAAGCAGACATAGCTCATTTTGTATCTGTTCATTTGCTCTGTAGAGGAACAAAACTCACCTTTCCTGTAAGTGCTGAAGGAAATTCGGACTCAAATTTGTTACTAAGTCCAAACCTGTGGGGTAAAAAGAAACAAAACATTTCACTCCATTGAATCACAGATACAACTGCAAACCCCACCAGCATTCAAGACATATTATTGTTGCTTAGAGTTAATATCCATCAGTACAGACATTTCTGAGATGTACAATTGCATCAGATGGCCTCAACACAGTCCTGTTAGACACATCTGTAACTACAACGCAGCCAGAATTATGAAGAAATCAAATCGAATCAGGAAAGAGATTAATTTGAACTGCTAGCACCCATCTACACAGGGAACCAAATAATAACATTTTCTGAGACAATGAATTCATTTCATTTAAATGCTGCATTCAAAAATAAACAAATAAAAATCAAATCAGTCCTTGGCAGACACTTGGATTTTACAACACCCTGATCTGGCACCTTCTTGAATTGCATGAATAGAGGTAGCAGCCTTTCCAGAACCCTATATTATGTTGCCACTCTCAAATCATTCCTCCTATGACAGTCACTACTGCATTTTGAATACCAAAGTTAGTCGGTCCCCTCTGAACAGATGCTCTTTTTCATCGATCAATCAGTTATTAGAGACTTAATAATCGGAACAAAGTCTATGTTCAACTGAACGACGCGAGCCTAATAAACTCTTACTACAAAGTGTCAAATGCTTTCAGTTTCATTGCTTCATTTCCAAACAGTATCTGTCTTTAGCTTCTATACCACGCGCGTGCGCGCACCCACACACTCCTATGCGTGCGTTTGTGCGCGCGTGTGGGTTTGTAATGTAGTCTGGAATTAGTGCTTCCAGATACCTAGTGTCTTCCTACCTGGACTTGACAGTGGCAAAAATAACAACATTACGCATTACGTGGTAGATTCACAACAGGTCAGTTTGTATCCGGCCACTTTAAAGGGCCATTTGCTCGCTCACTTAGCCTAATGTTAAGTTAGCAGCTAGCTGACTTCGCTAGGTCACCAGGCGGCGGCTAAAACAGTTAGCAGCCGCTTTTCCACAGTGACCGCGGCTGCTACTCTTTCCTCGACAAAGACAAACTTCTCTCCATATCCCCACAAGCCCCCCCGTGTGCTTACACAGTGACGTGGCCGGACCCTCTCACCACCACCGGATCCGGAGCGTATTTGAGTAGCTGTTCTTCCGCGGCCCTGTCTTCGTCCTCTTCTTCCTCCTCCTCTTCGTAGATCTCATCAAAGTCCTCCATCATCGCACGACTCGGTCTCGCGCTTCCCGGCAGAGACACCGGGAGAGACACGATGCCGTTGAACAGTCAAACCTTACCGAGAAAAATAAGACAGACAAACAGACAGAATGGAGCGGATGACCACAAGAAAAAAAAGACCAGCTAGTTCACATCATCCTACAAGCGCCGAAACAAAACATCAACATCCGCCGCAGTAACCGTACGACACCGGAAGGGGGACAGACGCACTTACGTGCTCTATTTTTTAATAAAATCTTTTTTACAATTTTTTATTATTAATAATATTTCATTTATAATTAAACATATATATTATCAAATATTATAATGCAATGATAAAAAGATCTGTTCTCTAAAACTAAAGCTTCTTCACAGTTTTATTTGTCAGCATCTTGTTTGTTTGTCGTAAATCTGTTGTCATTTTCATCTATATAGTGCTCATTTTTGGCCCTTAATGCATTTGCAAATAAAAGGAGATGGTAATAGCTCATAATAATCGTAGGCTTGATTGACAAAAATCTAAATTAATAAAAACCTACTGTATGGCCTAATCTGAGTGGTAATGAAAATATACTGATCCAAGTGGAGATAAGAGTTTTAAAGTAAAGTCAGTTTGTGAAGAAAATAAAAGATGTCATCTAATTTTTGATGAGTTCAAAAGTAACTGTTGAAATATTGCACCTTAAAATAGAAGCAGTTAAAAAACGTTTTATATCCATTACTATACTTTCTGTCCCCAAAACTCGGATTAAATTATCAAATATTCCTTACAGACCTTTGTTTTTTTTAAAAAAATTTGATCGTTGTTGGTGTATTTTGAAGGGGTTGTAAAATTGAAAGCAATCCTTAATTATTCATTTGCACAATATTTATTTACAAATGTAACCTTGGGTAAATATATTTAATTTGTCTAATATTAAAAACAACAAACGATGTTCCTCTTACTACCAAATCAAGGCTTTTATGTCACCTACTTCAGGGAGTGTTTGTAGTATTTAAAATAAAAAAAAACTATTTGTCCACGTGCAGTTTAATATAAAAAAAGGACTGAATTACTGAGGAGTTCAATCAATACACGATGTTCTCTAATATTCACAAATCAACTACTTTAACTTAATTACAAGCAGTGGTAAAGGAAGAAACAAGTGAAAAGGACGAGAAGAAGAACAAATGGATATACAATCTAACCTAATTTTAGCAAAAGTTTTGTCATATGAGCAGGATGTGAACCGTAGAAGAAGAAAAACGGATGTTTGGTAACACTTCCTTCAAAATAAAATAGCGTTGTTAGTGAAAGTCTTATTAAGCCTTCCTCTTAATCTTGCCGTGTATATATATATATATATGGATTTGACCGTTTCTGATTTAAATGGAGCATATATATGTATATACGAGTATTTGATACACTAGTATGAATAAATTCCAACCAATATTTCACAAGTCTCCGTCAAAAAGTGTTATTTTGAAACTTTTAACGGGAAGTTTCTTTTAACATCGAAAGCTAAATTTCCCGGTTCTGCTAAGGAAGTCAGTTCAACAATAGTTAAGAGTTATTATGTCATTATTACACTGTTGCCTATAAATCCTTTATGTTGCTCTTTAGAACTCCTTCAATCCGAGAGGCTAACAGTAGCTATCGGCTCAAAGCGGTCTGAAGATGGGAATACTTCCGGAAGTATGGACGCAGATGATTCAGTTTGGTAAAACTTATTAACCTTGTGTCCTACCTTGCAATCCCTGGACGTTACAAGTTGTTTCTCAAGATGATGTCGACTGAACACCTGAAGAAAATCTTTTTTGTTTTCAAAGACGTTACTCCTGTTCTCACGAGCGGGGTTGTTGGAGTGGCCCTACTGTCTTGTGTTGTGTTTGGTATCCACACATATTTTAACTTCACTCAAGGCATCCTGAGCATAGGTGCGAATGTTTTTCAAAATGGACATATCCACAGGCTCTTTCTGTATCCCTTCTACCACCAGACTTTGGCTCAGCTTCTCCTGAACATCACAGCCGTGCTGTTTTTGTGTGGCAGTGTGGAGAAAGGTGTTGGCACGGTGCGCTTCGTGTTCCTGTTCCTCCTGCTGTCCTCCGCAACAGGCTTGTTTTACAGTTTCTTGGATGTCTTGCAGGATGTCGGCATGCAGAGTCGCGCCGAGGGTTTGCTTCCTGTGACTCTGGCCTGTGTGGCTCTGACGACCTTGCACACAAAGACGACCAAAGCTTTTCTGTGTGGAGTCAGCTTCCCTACCATTGTCCTCCCTTGGGTACTCCTCATAATCTGCACTGCCCTCATCCCTCACAGCGTGCTGCCCTGCAATGTCATTGGGATCCTGTTTGGTTGGATGTGTGGGAAAGGATGGTTCTCCCTTGTCGAAGTGTCTGAGGCCAGGGCTGGAGTTCTGGAGAAGATGATGCCATTCAGGTTGTTGAGGAGCATCAGTGGTGGCATGTTTATCCCTGCCTCTGCAGAAGAGAGGAGGAAGACCCTGCTTCCACAAATAAATCCCACACCTGGGTCTTACCCAGTCCAAGCTTATGCTCCAGTTTCCAGCGTTAACACTGCTGATACCACCGCCGTGACATATGAAGGCTGGCCAAACGTGAGCAGCTCTTTGTCCAGTTACACACCACCTCACAATCTACACGGGCATCTCTCAGCTCATAACTTTGGCCACACTCACGGACATTTTACAGAGCAGAGTTTTAGCCACAGCTGCAACCACAGTCACAGTCACAGTCACGGCCAGCAATAGTAGCTGTGGTCATTTGTTGGATAACCTTCCAGACTTCTCTATATTACTGTTATGAAACACCTGTGGGCTTTTGTAGTGTCTTATCATATGAATTTTGCCATATTTAAAGTGAAGGAATATTTGGTTACTTTCGTAATGAGGATTTTTTTTTCTAAGTGTCATAGTGTTATGGCTGCCTTTTATACACTGAAAAATTCTACCTTTTTTAAAAAATTGTATTTGTACTGTAGTAAAAGACAAGTAAGTCCAGTTAATTCATAAATCCAGTTGGATCGTATGCCCCTAAAACACAGACTTTTGATATTTTTCATTCCACAATATCAGTAAGTTCAGCTGTTGTCAAGTAAATAGTTCTTCAGTTTTGCTTATGTCATGGTATCAAAAGGGTTAACACAAACAGCAAGAAAACTATCTTGAATGCTTAAATCTGTGTTCTTAGTGGGGTAAAATTTTGCTTAAATGTTGTTTTCTAGTTTGCTGACTTTAGTGTTGTGATTTCCATTAAAATGAAGATTTTTACCTTCTTAACACGTCTATGAGTTTGTTAAATGCCATATAAGACAAAACATGAGTAGAATTATCAGGGCTCATTTGCGCATTCATCAATTCATGTATAATTAAAGGTAAACAAAACTAAGCCATTTTAAGGCAGAGTGATTACTTCATGGATTAAAGATTTAAATTTTTATTTTTTTTTATAAATAGATCACTGAGGTTTTACTGGGTTTAATCAATGCCATGAGGAAAGTTTAGGAGGGATTGTACATTCAAATTAGTGTCTAAGCAACAACACTTCAGTTATCAAGCAGTTTGGTTTTATTCACATGGATAGAATCTCACACAGCTACATGAAAAGCAGTCACTGAGACCCCTTTGTTCCACGTCATCAGTGACACCAGAGCACACATCACGTCTTCAATTAATAAGGACTCATTCTTCCCACGCATCTCCGTAGACGTTCTTCTTAACTGCAACATAAGAAAGAGTGGAAATAAAAGTCTTTTACAGATTTCATTTAAAAAACAATGAATTAACTTGAATATTTCCCTCTTTACTTTTCCTCAACCATCTCCGCAGCAGCAGCTTACCGTCTTTCTTGGGCCTTTCTGGCTCTCTCTGCGGTGTTGCTTTGATCATTGTGTCGGCCTTCTGAATGAGCGTAACCTCGTAGTTCTCCCTGTTTTTCAGCCTAAGGTCTTCATAGAGGGTGCCCTTCCTTTTGGGCTCCTCGTCATCCATATATGACTGGGCTGACGATGGCAGAGACAGGAGATTATTCGGTATGGCTCAGAATAGGTTAAAAAAATATATCTCTCAGCTGTTACTATCATTTAGGCCAATAGCTAAATCTCGATCTTCACCTCACGCCCACTTGAAAGCCTTAGAACTTGTATAGCCCGTGCTTATATCACTCCAATTGTCATTTAAAAAACACACAGATAATATTAGTGTCCTATGGTTCAGTTAAAGTGAGTGGTGACCTACTGTCGAGAGCTGTAGTCACTGTGAGTACATGTCTCTATGTGGTACCTGGGGCACTGAAGTCATCTGTCCTGCCCATTTGGATCGGCGACTCAGGATTATAGCCAAATCCATCATCTTTGCTGTTGCTGGACATGGAGCTCCGGCCTTTTTCGGACTGGAACATGGAGTCAAACGACTGGGCGTTTGGGTCACTAAGCTCTGACTGGGCAGCACTGGAACTAGGAGGGGAAAGCAAGCAAACAAACAGCATATGGCTAAAGGGACTGTGGCTGACAGAGACAATCATCCAAAGGTTTGCCAAACAAACACAGTGTGTAACAACAGGCCAGTACACACAGAAAACTGAACCGATTTCTGGTGTGTGCGCGACTCACTAATGCGGAGGCATTCCTGCCCTCTGTCTGAGAAATTCTCCCAGAGGGGAGTTCTCCAGCCTCTTGAACTTCTCCTGACATGTCTTCATGTATGACAATTTCCCAGCCAGGTAACCACAGAAACCAGCAACTGTAGGGTCAAATGGATTCAAAAATGACTTTTCAATACAGAGTGTTCAGAAAAAAACAAAAAACAACTCAACTTACTTTGAACTAATACTGCCAAAAGGTCCTGCACTAACTCCAACTCATAAAATATGCTATAAGGTTTTACCAAACTGGTGTGAGACAGATAAAACATTTGTAAAATGTTCTAGAGGCTGCAGTTTAAAATATATATATATATTTCTCAGATATAAAATCATGAACTTACAGGCCACTTTAGGTAGAGATCCAAACCTTGGAGATGCGGACAGAGCCCCTAAAAATTGAAACAGATATGTATCCGTTTAAAGCTCAAAAACTGTCAAAATTCAAGCTACAAATAGGTTGTTGATTGCTCAACAATAGATGTTACCTCTGGCAACAAGGGCTTGAGTTATAGCCATGGTGACCATGGAGAAGGGCACCGCTGTGAAGAAAGCAAACCATTATAAGACTGCAACTTATTCTTTAGAATTTACAGAATCTTTTAGTGGCCATGAGTGGACAAGACACAACTTGCTTGGACATTTAAGCTATTTTGTTTGCATCTTTTAGTTTATTTTTGCGCAGGAAGTAAGAATAAATACAAAGAGTCAACACAACCGAGCTTCACTTGTCACAAAAATAGTCATTTGTTTGCTTAATGTTGTAAAACTTGGCCTCGAAGTGCTAAATTTCTTTGTCTATTGCCACTAAGGGACTGTATGTTTTGGATTGAACTTAGTATTCACCTTGACCCGTGTGTGCGAGACAAAAAACTTACATCTGTAAAAGAAGCTCTCCTGGTTGCACTCTCTCAACACCCCCTTCTCTTCCTCTGTGGGGACGTAGTCCGCACCCATTGGCATCTGCAGATAACACATAAACAGTTATCTACTGGAGTGAAAAGTCTTGAAAGCTGTAGTGTGTAGGATTTAAAGTGGATCTATTAGTAGAGATGCTATAAAATATTAAAAGCCATATTTTCATCTGTGTACAATTATGTAAAAATACAAAACTATTGTTTTTTTTACTTGTCACTCCCACATGTTTGTACAGTAGCACATAAAAGATAAATCAAACGCTGGCTTTTGAGAGGCCAATTTGACTTTTTTGACAATATCTGATTAGCAAATATCAATCAAGCACAATAAATTTATACAACAGAACACAATGCAGATAAAAAGCGCCTTAAAGTAATCCAGCAACGGTGCCATCCAGTAGATCAGCTCAGATTCAATTGTTTATACTGTTGCTAAGGAAACACATCGCTGGAGACTTAATAAACAATGATCCTCACAACGTTCCTTCATCAAGATACATCTATATAAAATAATACCATATTGGCTCCGAGACTATGGAACGAGACTAAGAACGAGATCGCGAATACAAGCGGCCGAAATGGGTTTCCTCCGCAGGGTGTCTGGGCTCTCCCTTAGAGATAGGGTGAGAAGCTCAGTCATCCGGGAGGGGCTCGGAGTAGAACCGCTGCTTCTCCGCATTGAGAGGAGTCAGATGAGGTGGCTCGGGCATCTGGTTAGGATGCCTCCTGGATGCCTCCCTGGGGAGGTGTTCCGGGCACGTCCCACTGGGAGGAGACCCCGGGGGAGACCCAGGACACGTTGGAGAGACTATGTCTCTCGGCTGGCCTGGGAACGCCTCGGGGTCCCCCCGGAAGAGCTGGAGGAAGTGGCCGGGGAAAGGAACATCTGGGTTTCTCTGCTCAAGCTGCTGCCCCTGCGACCCGACCCCCGGATAAGCGGCAGATGATGGATGGATGGATGGATGGATGGATATTGGCTCCAAGAATCCTGTAGTCTCAGGTTTTAGTTTTTAGCAGTCCTCGTCTCTGTACTCTGCTGGTTACAATCTGCAGCTTCAGATGTCACTAACTGCCACACACTGCTCCTCTGATCTTCAAAAGCTGATGTGAAAGTTGTGTTAACGTCACATAAACTCTGAGATATCAGAAAATGCCTACTTAGTATGCAGACTTGTCACACATAATACAAAAAGGGCTTTATATGGAGTTCATATATAAAAACCATCACCCCAATTTATTTATTCATCTTTTGAGAGTACATTTTAATACTGCTTCTCATTCACTGCAGTGCTACATTTATTGGTTTTTAGTCTACTCGATCAGATGCTGACTTCAAGATTTTCCTTCTCAGAATTATTCCTTAAATCACCTGTATCTTTATCAATTCCACTTATGAAATCTCATGCATTCAAATACATAATCTTTGCCTCAAATGATACTTTTCTACTTGCTCGCTCTTTCGCAAAGGTGACAATTCTACTAAACGTTTATAGTTGGCCACAGTGGCCATCATAATAAGTGGTGGTGGGGTACTGGCCAGCATTACAATTTAAAATGTTCCTCATGTTTTCTCCCCACAGTTATTTTCACGAGGTGGACCATTATTTGGCTACATAATTGGGTTCCGAGGGTTAAACTACGATAACTGACGGCTGAATTTAATCTAGGTGCCATGAACGTGTTCAGTTTTCCCCCATAACATTCACGCTATCATCAGAGAGGGTTCACTTAACTTGATTTAATTTATATAACGTTGATTCACAACAAAAACGTGTGCTCGGAGCTTTATATATAATGAAGAAACTCAAGAACTGGCTGAAATATGTAACTTTTCGTTAGTCAACTGGCACCAGATAACTTAACCAATGTAAACAGTCCCACCCTCAGACTGATAAGATTTTAAACAGAGGGTGTAGTGAGTCTTTTTGTATCTGGGCTTCATCCAAAGTCAACGCTGGCTAACGTTAGCTAACACGTTAGCACCTCAGATTAAGCACATTTATCGAGGTGTTTACCTGTGCTGCTTGGCGCTGCTGCTCCTCCGAGAAACTTGTACCGGTAGACGACATGTTAACGGCAATGCCAGTGCTCACTGAGGTTTAAAAGCATGTAGATTATAAAAGTGTTTGCCACTCGACAGACTGACTTATTTAATGTTTGGTACAATGTCATTGCTTCTGCTACACTTGTATAACCCGGAAGTAGAAACAAAACACACATTTGTGTGCTACTTAACTCTAAAGGATGTGTTCTCGTCATTATTATTGCCCAGAAGTGAACAGTCACGGAGAACAATTTGAGCCAAACTATTCTTATGAAATGATGATACAGTCCTGTTTGATCCGCGTACAAGAGCTTAACGGCTTATTTTATTTTGAAAATTAAAAGCTTGTGAATCACTTCCTCCCTACTGTTTGCCTTTCACTGATATATACAATATTATTCACATAGTCACTGGTGTAAAAACAACTAAACCAAATCATACCATTCATAACAATGGACTCATTGGCTTTCTGACATTAAGTTTGTTGTTCAACAGTATATGACATGTGTAAAAGAAAGTTCACACTTTTTAATTTATAAAGTTTTATGCATTGAGGACATGATAAGAAAAAAGAGATTAAAAAGTCCCTACCAGATCTTAAAATGAGGAAATACAATCTATAAAAACATTACAATGATGAGCAATAACATATAACATTTTACACTGTGTCATTATTTATCTAACTAATAAAACTAAGCCAAAATAGGGAAGAAGGATGCGTTTGGAGAACAACATTTGGCAGAAATGATGTAGTCTATTCAGGCTCTCTCCTCTTTACAATGTTGCTTCAGTTTGTTTAAGTCTGTGGGAAATAATTCACAGGCCCCACCATAGTATTTCAACCAGGTTGAGGTCTAGACTTTGACCAGACCTTTGCAAACCCTGGATTCTTTTATTTTTCAGCAATTCTGTTGTGGCTATTGGTGGCGTGTGATTGTTGTCCTGTTACATAACCCATTTACGACCAAGCTTGGTTGTTGGAGAAAATGGCTTCACATTTGGTTATGGAATACTTTAGCAAACAGAATCGTTCATGGTTGATTAAATGACTGCAAGGTGTCCTGGTCATGTGGTTGCAAACAAAACAAAACAAAACAAAAAAAGTCCAAATCATCACCCTTCCACCACTGTGGTTGACAGTTGTTATGAGATTTTTGTGCTAACATGCTGTGTTTGGTTTTCACCAAACACGGTGAGATGCATTTCGACCAGACATCTGGTCTGTCCAAAAGACATTGTTCCAGAAGTCTTGGTGTCCGTTCAAATGCAACTTTGCAAACCTATTTGCGCCGTCATGTTCTTTTTAGAGAGAAGAGACTTTCCCATTGTTGCACTTTCCAAACAAGCCATACTTGTTCAGCCTTATTCTAATTGTACTGTCATGAACTTTAACATTTGGCATGCTAACTGAAGCCTGTAGAGTCTGAGCTGCAGCTCTCGGCGTATTCTACAGTTTTTCTGAGCATTGTAAGGTCTGACCTTTTGGTAAACTTGCTGGAAGTCTACCCCTGGGAGGATTGGCAATTGTCTTGAATGTTTTCCAGTTGTAAATAATATTTCTCTCTATAGAATGATGGACTACAAATAGCTTTAAAAATGGTCTTATAACCCTTCCCAGACTGAAGAGCAGCATCAATTGTCTAATTTGCAGACCTACAGAATATATCTTCCTATTGTCTTTCTTCTTTCATTAATTAGACAGAAAACTGTCACCACTTATCCAGTGTTTGTGCAAAATTTATTCTACTTTTCCCTGTTGCTGTCTACATGCATTAATGTTGGGTACTGAAAAAAACAGATAAAAATGCACTTAACTGAGAAGGCCAAACATTGCATACAACCATCAGAAATGTAAACTTCCAAAGATGCAGGATATTCTTTGAATATGTTAGATACCTGCCACACTTATCCAGCATAATGAATCATTGAATGTGTTGACATTGTTTTGACATGACATGTGACGGCCAGAGAGTAAAATTCTATTTTTCTATTTCTATTTTAACCACAAGGCAAGAGTCAAGAAAGAAAATGTTTCTTAGGTCAGTTGTACGCGTTTGACACCAAGAGGTTGCAAAAAGTAGATGCTGTAGTAGCACTGCATGGAGCCTAGGTGGTGCTGTTGCACCTACAAACTGTCTGCTAATGACAACAGAGGATTTCTGTGTGTACTGACATTTAAGTTAAAAAAAAAACGGTAAGACTAGGTTTTTCCTGTGCAGCTCTGTAAAGTGAAAGGCAGAGGAAAGATAGATTACATAACAATACATAGTCTAATATCTACTGTTAGCCCGAAATTCAGTTTCTCCATTTATCATCCATCCAGTTTAACTGCATGACAGGAGAGAATAGACTAAAAATAATTTTTGTCTGTCTGACTGTGCTGGTGTGTGTGATGGGATACCTCCACTGCAGGGGTGAGGTCAAACCACAGTGGCCAATCACAGCTGCACCTGGGGAGCAGTTGTGCCCTTCAGACGACCTGATGGGTCCATCGGTGTATTGGACTGCACATTGGCACTTTGGGGCAGCCAGTACGATCCGTAACGACACAGGTGTCACTGGGTCACTGAAGAGTGAAATGAGCAAACCAGAACCACATTTAAATAGACCTCTGAAGTATCTCAGGTGTGAGATGTTCAGACATAAAGGAAAATGACCTTCTCAGAAACCCCTTTCACGTTTACATAGATTTGAAAAAATAAATAAAACTAGGTTTGATTACGAAGTCACTGCTCCAAATGAACAAACTCAGCATCAAGTATGGAACAATTAAACAAAAATCAAAGCAAATGCAGTCTTGTTCCACATGCCCGCGGTGTTCCTTATTATTTATTAGGCTTTTGTGTTCAGTTCTGTTTGTTTGTTTAACTGTCTGTCCACAAAGCTAAATCATTATCTCTTAAACTGTACAGGATTTGTTTGTGAAGGTTGGATTTATTGCAGGACTAATTGTTTTATCAAGATGCACCTAACAAGCTGGCAACAAGATTAGAAAAGGAGCCAAACCTAAGAATGTTGTTCTGCAGTGGGGAAATGTTGACGTGGGTTCCACTGATACAGAGACAGAGGTGGATTCCCGTCCCGTCACCCATCATTGTCTGATTACAGCCTCCATGGAAAGCCAGGACCTCAGTTTGGCCCAGGATGACTTCAAACCACCATCAACAGTTTTATAGGTCGGAACTTAGGCAATTGAAAATCTGAAGTATTGACAAGTGGCTTGCTATATTAAGAAAATCAATAGAATCTTACAATAAATGCTCCAAAAATAGATCATAGCTGCATTCACAAACTCAAGTTGGGCCCATGTGACACTGGGCCCATCCCGCACCCCTCTCTGACCCCAAACAACCGCGTGAGGTCTGGATAAATGTTTGCCAGGGGAACCAACCTCTCTTCCACTCTCCCATGGTTAATCGACGGGTCGACCAGCTGGAGCCAAAGTCACTTTGAGGATGCGTCCGACAGACAGAACAGAGTATTTGTTACTGGACACAGGCAAAAAAGGAGTTGTGTGAAATGCATGTACATGTTTTTAAATTGGACAAACAAACCGCAGAAGTTGTCAAGAGGTTGAGGTGAGCTGTAAAGTTTAACAGTGAGAGTGGAGGCATATGTGGACACCACAAACTCAAGTGATTATCAGGCACAATGTGAGTAGGATTACAACACATCAGGGGAAGAGGTTAAAGCAACGTCAGGTAAGACTAATCAAGGTTTGAAAGGTGTGTTCTGCTTATCTAAAAGACTGAAGTGTTCCTGGTGGTTTGAAAGCTACAAGAAACACACTCCTCTAATGCCTCCCAAACTTTCCACTCCACCTGCACGGAGGCAGCATTTCTAAGTCTGAAGCAAAGGTGAGCTCAGCACTCATGGACTCACTGCGCCTGCCACAGGTGAGGACAACTATGCCAATCTTAATACTTTATTACTGCTTTCAATGCTTCCAATTTTTACTAATGAAACAGACAAGTTTGGAAACAAACCAGAAAGTTCTCAGAGTTTGCATGAGATTTGATACTCAAGTGATGTATTGGATTATGATCAGTATTGATGTAATGTTTATTGCATGATGATCGTGCACATAGGAATTTAGCTTAAAAAGGGATTGGTTGTGGGCCACTGACACTCAAGATGTGGAACAGAAAATAGATCTGATGCAAAATCTGTGTCGAGATATTCCTATGGACAAGTAAATATAGAATTCAGGACTTTGATAAATTATACACAGAAGAGAATAATATAGAAATATAGTAAAATGTATAGAAAAAACAACATTATTATGTATGTGAATTTTTTATTTAAAGTTTAATGATTCCATCTAAATTTCAAAGGCAACAATGAATATCTTAATGCAAGTTTGATGCTTTTGACACATTGATTCAGCTTTCCTTCTGTCATACTGTTGCACGGATGGAATTTTACTGCAACCGCAGCACGTGACAGAAAGATCAATAACCTGGCACGTGAGCAAAAGTGTGTGTGTGTGTGTGGTTTTACTAATGCCTGTTACTTAGAGTTGGCCATCAGCTAAAATACATTCAGTGGTTCTTTAGGTTTTCTGTAATATTTACTGACAACTGACTCCAAACACTGTTATATAAGTGGTAGAATATCTGTGCAAATCCCCATCTATCCCTACTGGTTTGTTGGTACTTACAAGGATTTGGACGAAAGGGGAAACATTTTAAAAGCACAAGAAAAAATGTTCTTTGTAAATACTGACTGATAAAAAAAAAACTGTCTCCATGAAACAAATCCTCACGTATAGTTTGTCTTTTTTTTTCAGCCAATGGCTCCTCAAAGCAAGAATAAGGAAGACCACAATGAGAAATGTGAAGAGAAAAGCAAAGGTATTTTGACAGACTACATAAAGCTGTATTACACGCACATGAGGTCTACCATTGAATTGACCATTTGAATGTAGCTGTTCACCTTTTGTCTGTTGTAGAAGTCATGGCGAGCCCTTCACACTCCACTGTGGGTTTGATAGAGCATGAGTCAGAGGGCATAGACCCATGGGACCTTCCAGAGCTGAAGGATAGTGGGGTCCCGTGGTCAGGTAAAGATTTGCGCTGTGCCTATGCTCCATATAAGTATTGTTTTATCCGTGTTTGTACAAATGATTTGTATGTGTCCTGTAAAGATGCACACACAGACACTAAGTAATGTGTGTCGGTATTAAATCCATCAACTAATTATTATCCAGCAAAAATCAGCTCAAACTACACATTCCACTTTTAGGTGTGTGCATAGATACACATATGAACATTTTTTTTCTTGGTCTTCAATTTGTCATTAATTAACTTTGTGAAGAGATTTGTTTAACTATTAACATTTAGTGCAATAATCTGTTTATTGTCACCAGAAAAGTCACATTTAGTTTAAACTGATTCAATAAAGTATATGATAAATCCTGCAAACATCTGCCAGGATATCGTGATGCCATTTGCAGGGCAATCAATGGTTGGTCTGATTATTTAGAAAACATAGATATGATAACATTTTATGATCCAGAGTCTTTGCCAACGTATCGCTGACAGTGAGTCTAAGTTAAGATTAGCGAGGTGAGTGTGTCCCAATTGTCCTTTACTGCCCCAGGTTATAAGGGTCACCTCTAAAAACAGAAAATAGTATTTCTTTATATTTCTAACACATCTACAAAATGATGAACACGTTCCCCTTTTGATTCCTTTTACCTGTATTTGATCCCACATAGACTAATTGTCCTTGTTTGCTTCAGCTCTGGATACCAAAGGGAAGGTGCTGAGGGTGCTGGTGTCAGTGTTGAAGCTGATTGTGCTGCTGGGCCTCCTCTATACGTTCATCTGTTCCCTCGACATCCTCAGCTCAGCTTTTCAGCTTGTTGGAGGTAAATTCACTTATTGTCTGGACCCATGTTACAGGCTTTTTATCACACCAAACTGTTCTCAAGAGTCTCAATGTAGTTGTCTGAACAGCACTGGGATACAGCGACTGGAGCAATTGAAATTGATTTCAGCCTTTATCAATTCTACCTTTTAAAATCTGTAATATTCCAGTGACATCAATACACACTCTCCTGACACTATGGTTTACAAAAACATGTTTATGACTGTGCACACGCCTTGATGTTCACCTTGATCAGGTAAAACGGCAGGCGAAATCTTTCAGGACAACTCGGTTTTGTCCAACCCACTGGCTGGGTTGGTTATCGGTGTTTTAGTCACCCTCCTGGTCCAGAGCTCATCCACCTCCTCCTCAATAATTGTCAGCATGGTCTCCGCCGGGTGTGAGTATGAGCCTCTACATCACAACATCACACAAACACACACACTGGCACATGCACACAGTGCACATGGAGAAATGATGAACGAGATTGTGGGTCTGCAGGAGGAGGGGGAGAAGTGTTAAAAAAGATCTGTGCGTTTCAACAGTGCTAAAGGTCCCGGTGGCTGTTCCCATCATCATGGGCACTAACATTGGCACATCTGTAACTAACACGCTCGTGGCCATGACGCAAGCTGGTGACCGCAGTACCTTTCGCAGGTAATGATTGTCTGTTTCATCTTGCTGACATTCTCAAGCAGAAGGCACTGAAGCGCCACGTTGCAATACCTTTTCTTCTTATGAACGTCATGCAGCACGTACACTACACTGATCTGTCACCAAAGGGATAACATACACGTTGTTTGCTAGAATAAATTAATTCATTTTGATTCTCTGGTTTGAGCTCTGGTTTTGATGCTCTGGTTCATTTGTAAATTGGTCACAAATTCCAACATCAGTAGAAGCACAACACTGCAGAAAAAAGTCCTGTTTGAACTTGGGGCTGAATTGTGGCAAGATTTTACAGTGTTGTATTTATGCTTCTCATCATTGTATGAAATACTGCAACATCAGATTAGACAACCTGGAAACACTGCAAACTGCCGTGAAAAATAAAGCATTTCCTAATGTAAGCTCAAAATGAAACGATCACAGGCGTGATATTACAGAACTACAAGATGTTCAAAAATGCTCATGTGGAGGCAGAGGCAGCTCAGTGATGGTGTTGCACCATGGACTGTCATAGCCAGGGCACTAGATTCATTAACTGACCGACATTATCCAACAACTTTTCTTTTTTTGACTTTTGCTGTCACTCATGGTTGGTTAGGCCCGGACATAAAAAATATGGGCTTTTGGTGACATGTTGATGAAATATTGAAAGTATTGGAAATAAAAAAGGTTTGGAAAGCTTCCCTATATAAAACAACTTGAAACATTGAAAACCGTTATCATCTCACAATTTTCAGACCTTTAGTAACATTTTACTACATGCTGGACATGTTAACAAATAGATACAAATACAACCTAATAGATATTTTCATGTTAGACTGGTCTATAACAATAATTATTAGACTTCCCTTGTCACTGAGGTGCCTCAAAGTGAAAGTGATCACCTGTAAACTGGCAGGTCAGTGGTTTGATTCCTGGCTTTCCAAGTTCACAATATGTGCATGTGTGAATGATGGAGAAAAAGCACTTCATAGGCTTGTACAGACTGAAAAATGCTTTTTTGAATGTGTGTGAAGTTGTGATTGTAACTTGTGGTACACAGCACTGTGAGTGGTCAACAACACAAGAAAAGCTCCAATAAATGCAGTCCATTCGCTTTGTTTTTACCCAAACAGCCACTTTATGAATGGATAATATCTTCGGTTATTCTGCATTTATCTTCCTCTTTTCACCATGTTTCCAGGGCTTTTGCAGGTGCCACAGTGCATGACTTCTTTAACTGGCTGTCTGTGCTGGTTCTGCTGCCCCTGGAAGTCGCCTCTGGTTATTTGTACAAGGTCACCAAGCTTATCATTGACTCCTTTCAAATTGAAAGTGGAGAGGCCCCAGACCTGTTAAATGTGATCACTGACCCCCTCACCGAGTCCATCATAAAGGTAAGGTCTCATGATTGTATCATTTTTACTTTTACAGACTGTCTTTCTTTCTCAAGTCTGAAGTAAAGTGTTAGAAACTAGAGCAACATGGAATGTGTATCTTTGACAAAAGACCTGTACAGCAATTGTGAATTACAGATTTGGTTCACACTGGTATAGTATAAGAGATAATGTTGCATCAGTAATGTAGGAAATACTGAATGTCAATGCTAAAATTAGTTTCATAGGTAAATATGATACACAAAGCTATGGCACAGTGTCCATAAGGTGCAAAACACAAAAATTGATAAAGCATAATGACAAAACCATTTTTCATAAAAACAATACTGTTGAAATGTTGTGTAATCTATTTCCTTATTGTGTTTCCTGTAATATTGGATTTTTCTCTGTTTTGTTGGGTTCCTTGAAATGGTTTTATGGGAACAATCACAAGAATCAGTCAACAAGCCTATATAGTATAGTATTATAGTCATTGTACTACTGTGCAGAAACAACAAAAACTGGAAGACATCCCTGAGTTCTCAGGCAACAAAAGCAAACAACAGACAAGATATAAAACAGACACAAGGATAAGAATGTCAAGAATAGTAAAATAATCAAAGAAACAAAAGAGATTTTAATGCTACTAGTAAGGGGCTGAAGTCCTATCGTCTGTCGGCGGGGATCAGTGTGTGTGGGGCGAGTAGGGTTTCTAATATTAGGGTGTGTCCACACTTAATAGTTCAATTAAACTAAACCCTTGTTGTGACTGCTTCACTAGTGCACATCACGACCAAATTAACTCTGGTGCGGTTCAACTGAAACATGAACGCAACACAAATCAAAGTCATACTAACATGCAACTCTTGATTCTTTAGGCTGTGGAGTTTGGACTTCGGTGTGTTTGGGATTACTGTGTTGAAAGACAGTCAATTAGAACATTTTGATAAAAGCATTTGGCCCAACGATCTGTTCCAGTGTACTGTGAAACAGCAGATCCTCTGAAGATTTATTTGCCTGATAGGTGGACTGATACTGGTCTAGAGTAGCAGGCTTGATGCATTTAGCATTAGCTTCTTGTCTCACTTGGATGGTTGCTTTAAGTGCCATAATAGTCATAAAAGTTATTTGGTTAGTCATATAGATACAGCTATGATTCTGAGGAGCTCAGTGGCTGAAGAAAGATTGACGGTGGATGAAAGCCTCCGACAGCTAATCAGTACAATCAGGATCAGATGCTTTCTTCACACACACATTGTGCAGAACCCTTCTGACGCCTGGAGTCAGCACCTGCTGACTGCGTGGTGGGATTACAGTTTAAAGACAAGTCGCTGACCTCATGCAGTCAGCAGTGGCTTGTATATCCTCTCTTGTTTAGTTGTTTTTGTTTTACACCTCAGGGCCACCACACACAGGGCGTAATGAATAATTTTGTGTAAAATGGACACTAAAGTGTGATACTTGCAATCCCTGGAATTGTGTTGTTTTGATGACCTCAAGTTCATCAGCAAGATAAGATATAAATATATGAGGTTGTTATCTTTACTGTCATTGTACTCAGTTTTTCTTTCCTTCTGACTCAGCTGGATGACTCTGTCATTAGGGGAATTGCCACCGGAGATGAAGAAGCCAAAAATAAGAGTCTCATTTTGAAATGGTGCCAAACCTACACCAACGCAGTAAGAGTGGTAGCAATGCATGTCAACTATGCTAAATCTGATAATGTAGAATACTGATGAGAAAATATTTACTGTTAAACTGCCACTATCTTTCAGACCTTAACGAATGTCACAGTTCCCGGTCCGGAGAACTGCACCTCTCCATCTCTCTGCTGGGTTGATGGCAACAACACAGTCACACTGATGAATGTGTCTGAGACATACAACGTACTGAAATGTAAGACTAATATATAGAGAATTCATACACTCTTTTTGTCTTATTGAATTAAAAAAATGCTATTTTGTATATAAGGCAATAGTGTTCTATTCTAATCTCTGTCTTACACATGATTTAATGGAACTTAAGGATCTTTGTTTGTCTGTTTCTGTGTCTGCAGGCAATCATCTCTTTGTAAATGTGAATCTTTCCGACCTGGCAGTGGGTCTAATCCTGCTGACTCTCTCTCTGCTGGTTCTCTGTTCCTGCCTGGTCTTTATTGTCAAGTTGCTTAACTCTATGCTGAAGGGACAGGTGGCTTCAGTCATCAAGAAGATCCTCAATACGGGTGAGCGTCACTTCACACAGCACATTCAATTAGTTGAATGAGGTGCATTGGTTAGAAAAACATTAATGTTTGTGTATGTGTGCAGATTTCCCATTTCCATTCGGCTGGGTCACGGGTTACATTGCCATCTTGGTCGGTGCTGGAATGACTTTCATTGTACAGAGTAGTTCGGTGTTCACATCGGCTATTACACCGCTTGTTGGTGAGGCCTATCATCCATTCATCAGTTCAGCCATTTCATTCATTATCTCCGTAAATGTTCTCTAATGATCAAAAACTTTAAGCCAATAATTGTGTTTCTGAAAGAACAGGAATGCACAAGAGCTTATATGTTTGAACCAGTGCCTCTTTTGTGTGAATAGGTATTGGTGTCATCAGCATAGAGAGAGCATACCCATTGTCTTTGGGTTCAAATATTGGCACCACCACCACAGCCATTCTGGCAGCCATGGCAAGTCCAGGAGAAACGCTGGCTGATGCTCTACAAGTGAGTAATCAATACAGAAATGCTTGTTGTTGATGTGTGGCGATTGCAGTCTTCTGAGTGACTGTTCAAGATGCTTCCTTAATGGGTTATATTTTGATTTATTAGGATTGATCAGGTATTTGTAAAGCTGAATAATGCTGTTTGTTGTTAATATATATTTGTTTAAATATCATTGTAACTATCATAGTGAATATAGTTTGATCACATTCCCTGTGTTTGCTTTCATAGTTGGGATCACCAAAATCTCAATGTTTAAATTACTGATTTCAAATGAATGGTGTTTGAAACAAAGTTAATGTAAATATTTAAAAACGAAACCAACATGAAGAAATTATGTGTGACGAAACCTTTTAGTTGACTCAAATAAAATAATATTTTTGAAAAAAACAACAAAAAACAAACCAAACTAACAAAAATGAAAATATTTTAACTTTGTTTTCTACTCTGAGGGTATTTTATGCTCACCTTTCGTATGTGTTAGGGGATGTCACACTTTAGAGCCATATTGTTTAATAAAGATAGAAATTGCTACAAAAATTGCAGATTGTATTTTGACCAAAAGTGGTCTTGAGTGACACATGTTAGTCATTTAGTGCAGTAATATGAGTGCCATCGGATCGCATTAATGACTAAATTACAATAAGATTGAATTATTCACTTCATGTAGACACCTTAATCTGACAAAAAAACTAATCGGATCAGATCGGGTTACTCGCAATTGAACTAAGACCTTAAGATATTTTGATCCAAATGTACACTAAACGTGCATGTAGACGACAGTGGATCGGATCGAGCGTGCTGTGCTCATCATGTAGACCCACTGAGTATAATAAACTAAGTCATCCTGGAAACAAACTTAAACTAAAGTGCACGAAACAGATTTAAATAAAAAATGGACAGATTTTGAAATGGAACATGACAAAACTACTAATACCCTGTATTGAGCTGTGTGCTAACCCATTAGTTAAATATGTCCAAAGTCCAGTTTGGGGGATGATTTTGACCAGATTATCTCGGCAAAGGAGGAGCGCTCACAGACACAGATTTAAACAGATTTGTGAACACTATTTGAGAGACATAGGTCTATTGTGTATGTAGAAAATGTTTTAGATCTTTGAGTTCAGCTCATGACAAATGGGAGCAAAAACAAAAGTGTTGCAAATATATTTTTGTTTAGTGTAATTAAATCTGTCTCTTTTAAGACGCCTCTGCCATAACTGATACCAATAAGTGTGAAATCCAAGCATTTACTTTACGCAGTTTCAATATGGTAATGTTTACTCTCAAACGTTTCTTGAAACAGGTATATAATTGGGACAAACTAGGATGAAATAGTCATTTATTTCAAAGGGAACGTCCATTTCAATTCAAATAAGCTATTTAACTCTCAAATATCACCATGATGTTTTCCAGATGAGGGGTTATTGACTATCCAGTGGAAAAACTGATGCAAAATTAAGAGCTAATATGAATTTTCTAGCTGGTGTCACACCTCAGTTGAAACGTGCAAGCACTTAAACTCAGACTTAATTCATGTAATGATTTGTATGATAAAGATAATCAATGAAGTATTCTGCTGATCCCTACAGATTGCCCTTGTGCACTTCCTATTCAACATCTCTGGCATCCTTCTGTGGTACCCAATCCCCTTCACCCGCTTTCCCATCCGGATGGCTAAAAGTTTGGGGAATATCACCGCCTCCTACCGCTGGTTTGCTGCTGTCTACATAATGTTGTGTTTTTTCATTTTACCACTGCTTGTATTCAGCCTGTCACTAGCTGGCTGGCAGGTACTGGTGGGCGTGGGTGTGCCTCTGCTGGTCATGTTGATTGTGATCGTGGTCATCAACACGCTTCAGAAACGAAAACCTGGGTGTTTGCCTGCAGTACTGCGTTCCTGGGATTTTCTCCCTCTCTGGGCACACTCTCTGGATCCTTGGGATAAAGTGGTTGGTGTGATCACAGCCAAATGCTGTTGCTGCTGTAAATGCTGCCAAATTACATCTGATGACCAAGAACATGAAGTACAAGAATCTGTGGAAAATGACAAGAGGATGCACATGACTGTGTATGACAACCCTGCAATGAGTGCAGAGAAAGAAGTAGAAGATGAGATAAAGATAGAGCTAAATATCCTGAAAATGACCCGGCTTTAGAATGCTATATTCACTGCGTGTGTGAAACCATGTATGGTGCAATGAAAGAGAAATGGCTGAATATGGTAACATTAAAAAAAAAGAAAACAAAAATACAATGATGCTAACAGAAGTTACCCTTAAATTGCAGATTCCGTATGGGTCATTTGTAGTCTTTGTTGTTTTCAACAAATGCCTTGAAAAGACCAAAACCAAGAACATGTTTGTTTGTCTTTAAGTTATTTCTTACTGACCCAACCCTCTTTGTAGCTCCCAGTTTATCCTGGCCAAAGATGTAAAGAAATAGAGCATATGCTGGATGAATGGATTAATACTGTTTTTGTGTAGCAGTAGCTGTGTTTCCATTCAGTGATCAAGCAAATTTGAAGGGAATTTCTTCCTTCACAGAAGATGGCATACATATCAGGCTCGTTACCATAACTGGTTTGGAATGACTAAATCGGGCTGTGTCGGTGGTGGTGTTGATAATATGGCTGACAAGCATTTGCTAATTGGCTTGAGAACTTTTGAAGAAGACCCAACAAAAAGCAGTGGCGGCAGAGGATGGAAATAATTCCTCAGGAATTCCTGTTAACTGGGTATGTTGCACATATTCTATCATGTTTGCGGGTGTTTTGGTATATTTTCTTTTTTTTTCTCAAGAAGAAGAAACAGCTGATTGTTCATGTCATATGAGTAACATCTTCAGTATGTCAGAGTTGATTTGAGGTGTTTCAATTCTCATGTGGCATAACCCGCCAAAAAAGGGGAAAAACAAATTCAGGCGAGTCTCAATGCAAATTCCAAAAAGTTCATGGAAACCCAACTGTTGGTACGAGCTTAACGTCTTTGTGACTTAATCTAACAACCTTTAAACCGCTGTGACTTTATGACTGGTGTTTTAGTGCCAAATATAAATTCTGTCTTGACTCATTCTTGCCTTTTAAAGTAAATTCCATCCAGCTAATCTAGACTAGTGCAGGTAGTTGCTTCGTAATAAGTTCAGGTAGTTGTAAATAACTAACTAGATGCATTTGACAAGTTATTTTTCTTAGTGAGACCAAACAAAGACGAAATCAGCTTCTCTCTTTAGAGAACAGGGGTCATCAAAGTCAGTGGCTTCAGTCAGTTTAAGGACAGTCAGCAGTTAATGTGTTAGCATTAGTAAGACTGACTTTACTTACTAAAGTCTTACTTGAACATGGGTTACGGGTTTAAAAAAAACAAAAATTATTTTATCTGTGGTGTACAAATGTATACATTTTATGTATGTGTAATTTGGTGTTCACATATGACTACTGTATAATTTGTGGTTTTGTTTTTCACCCAATTATCTTCTATTTGTTTTTGCGTATTCAAACCGAAAATAATCCCAAAATGGGCCATGTGTTAAAGGGATTAAGACTCGGTGAGATCCCAAATCCAACCGTAGAGAGTTCGAAGGACAAAGAATGATCATGTTGCCACATTTCTATCAGGGTTCCTCTATTGTATTTTTTTTATACTGTGTAAGAGATGCTTACAGAGAACCTTGACGCATCGTTTTAAGGTGTACAATAATTTTGTAATTAAAAAATTTGCAATTTGAAATTGTATTCAAGGAATATGTAGTCTAAACATGAGATGAATGAGCATATAAAAATGTTTTATATATTTATTGTTTCTTTTTAAATTGTATATTGTGTCTTCAAAAGGATTTCATTGCAATTAAAAAATAAACCATATACTTGACCGACTGAGTCCATTTGGAAGACACCTGGCAGAAATCACTACACTCATCATTTTGAGTATTACCCTGACTCTGTAGTTGTGTTTATTGCCCTCTTGTCAGTGTTATGTAAATGAAAGCAAGGTGGGAGTGAACAGATACGTTATCAAGACAGTAAAAAGGTCAGATAATTAGACATGCTCTATATCAAAACATGTGACAAACGTTATTAAAATCCTTGTGGTTATCAAATAACTGTTTTACAGATTTTGTATCAGGACATTTTCTAGATACAGGCTGTTTCTTTACATTTTGCGACAGTTAAAAAGTGCTGATGACCAGGAACTGCACATAGTTGGGCTGAAAACTGTCACATGTCATTGAGCCATGTACAAAGACTGTGAAGTAGATAATCAATATGCCAGTATTGAAGATGCACAACTATGCATGACACAACAGCCACAAGATGGTTTCTATGTATTCCACTGACACTCTAATGTGCTCATGTGCCATACAGACACACATATCCACAATTTTATTAAATTTGTGTGAATATATTAGTGTTTTAAACTCTATCCAATCATCCACCCATCTATTTTCTATACCCACTTAAACGTATTCAGGGTTGGAGGGGGGCTGGAGCTTATACCAGCTGTCATTGTGCGAGGGGGAGGATACACCTTGGATGTGTTGCCAGTCCATCACAGGGTCACACAGAGACTAACAACCATGCACTCCCACACTCATAGGGTTCATTTAAACTCATCAATCAACATGCATGTTTTTGGGTGGTGAGAGGAAGCTGTAGCACCTGGAGAAAACCCACACATGCATGGGAAGAACAAACAAATGAAAAAGCTCTAGCTGGGATTTGAACCAGGACCCCCTTGCTGTTGGGGCGACTGTGCCAACCATAACACCACCATGCAGCTCTTTAACCCCCCATTAGTTTTTGTTTAATTTAAGAGGTGTTGTAACTCTTTTCTAGGACACATCTTGTGACACAAACAAAGCTTGAGTATGTAAACTAGACAAACTCATAAATGACAGTTTTAGCAGGGTAAATTAAAAATTAAACATGTCCATCATTTTTTTAAAGTGATTATATATTTTATATTTACATATTTAGATATCGAAAGTCAGTGGAAAATTATTCACTGGAACAAAAACATCTATATGAACAGGATAAAACCAGGGGTTTTACTTTAATTAGATTTCTGATTTTTGCTTACCTGAACCCTGTGTTCCTCAAAATCACAAGGTGCCCATAACCTGAGCCCCTTTAATGAGTTCTCACATCAGCTCATGTTGGAGTTAATCTGTTTCTGGATTGGATTAGCATAGAACTGAGGAACACAGGATCCTGGGAACATCGTGTCAGGAGATGATCCAAACATTGATGTGAGGCAGGAGGATGAAGAAGAAATAAACTTTTATTAAACTAAAATTAAATTACAGTAAAGTTGGTAGTTTAAAAATAACAGCAATCCAAAAATAAAATCAGGCCATGGTAAAACCAAACTAGACCTGGCTGAACATTTGTGGATGAAGAAAACTAACCCAGTCTAACACGAAAACATAGTAATAGAGACTTTGTCATGGTGGAAACATCGCAGCATCATAGTAATGAACACAACAGAAGTGTGAGATGGGAGCATTTTTTATTGCCTGTTGTTTTGTAGGAGGAAGCATTCAGGTGATGTGATGCGATGCAAACCTGTAACCTGTTTAAAAAAAATATTTAAGCCAAACCCCAACCTGCAGTGATTTAAAGCAAAGTCCATCCATTTTCTATACCCACTTAATTTGTCAGTTGGGTCACGGAGGGGCTGGAGCCTATCCCAGCAGTCCTCAGGGGTGGGGCAAGGGGGAATACCCTGGACAGTTTGCCAGTCCATCACAGGGTCACACAACCATGCACGCTCACACTCACTCCTAAGGACAATTTAGAGTCACCAACTAACCTAACATGCATGTTTTTGGATGGTGGGAGGAAGCCGGAGTACCCAGAGAGAACCCATGCATACATGGGGAGAACATGACAAACTCCACACAGAAAGGCCCCAGCTGGGATTTGAACTTAGAACCCTTTTGCTGTGAGGTGACAGTGCTAACTACCACACCACTGTGAAGTCCTCATAGGAAAGTCAAACAAGGAAACAGTTATTAGATGATTTTAGGGCACTCTCAACCTTGGATCTCTTGCATGACAGTCATCAATGTACATTTGTTCACCACTTTCTACCTCCTCAATATTACAAAGGCCTCTGAGTATGCTACAGTTGTGCTTGATTCCATTTGTTCCATTTTTGGAGTCTTCAAAATGCAGTCATTTTACTATGTTTGAGTATACTGCCAGTTTCACATAATGCAAAATATAGGCATGTATGCATGTTTGCAGCCCAGATGGTTTGGTAGTTTTATGAGCTCTTTATTGTTAAACTGCCCCACTTTGTGAAGTGGACCAAGCTTCTATGGGCAATTCTCAACTGACAGTATATAACAGTAAAAAATGAGTTGCAACTTACCTGGATGTGAGAATTTTTTTTTTTTTTTTTTACAGTTAGGCTTTCATGATGTTACTAAGACTGAGATTAGATTAAAAGGAGAAGCTGGCACATCTATCTGCCGGGATTGGGAGTGGGTTGCCCTTCCTGTTAATGACAAAGTGGCTGTACATTGAACCGATCCAACATCAGCATTTGACAGGGTGTGTTTTCCTTAACACTATCAATGTCATTAGGTGACACATCCGCACTTGTAGATCAGGCTCACACCCTAATTGGCTTTTGTTTTACATTTCAAATATATATATCGCTGGGTTTAGGGAGTCGAGTGTGAAAAAATTCACCTCCCCTTAGACACACAAAGACTGGGCTTTAGCATAATTGTAAAGTGTGAATTATTATATATGCCAGGTTTTCACTTTAAGCTTTTGTTTTCAGCTTAACTTCACTTCGGAAGTATCCATATTTCCATTTCCAAATGCTTCTTCCCAACCAAGCATATTTGTAGTTTCTTTACCTATAATTCATATTCACAGCCCCAATCACAAGATTTTACATTAATAGACTACATTCCCTGAATTTGAGGTGTAAAACAAAGAATTATAAACTACTTGTTTTAAAGCAACACTCAGACACATGTTCCCTGTGAGGAGTCTTCAGGGCAGATCTAGCATGCGCCAGTGAGCTCATACACTATATTGACAAAAGTATTCAGTCACCCATCCAAATAATTAAATTCAGGTGTTCCAATCCCTTCCATGGTCATAGGTGTATAAAGTCAAGCACCTGTGCATGCAGGCTGCGTCTACAAATATTTGTGAAAGAACGGGTTGCCCTCAAGAACTCCAGCTTGGTACCGTGATAGGATGCCACCTGTGCAAGTTCACTCGTGAAATTTCCTCGCTACAAAATATTCAACAGTCAACTGTCAGTGGTATTATAACAAAGTGGAAGTGTTTGGAGCAATTCAGCCATGAGGTGGAAGGCCATGTAAAATGACAGAGCAGGGTCAGCGGATGCTGAGGTGCCTAATGGGCAGAGATCGCCAACTACAGGCCTCCAAGCTCTCTGTGGATTAGATCAAGAACAGCATAGAGAGCTTCATGGAATGGGTTTCCATGGCCATACATCACCAAGTGCAATGCAAAGCGTCAGATACAGTGGTGTAAACCACCACTGGACTCTAGAGCCGTTCTCTGGAGTGACGAATCACACTTCTCCATCTGGCAATCTGATGGACAAGTCTGGGTTTGGTGAACGAAAAGTTCTCCTGGCAAGTGTAAAGTTTGGTGGAGGGGGGATTATGGTGTGGGGTTGTTTTTCAGGAGCTGGGCTTGGCCCCTTAGTTCCAGTGAAATGAACTCTGATTGCTTCAGCATACCAAGAGATTTTGGACAATTTCATGTTCCCAACTTTGTGGAAACAGTTTGGGGATGGCCCCTTCCTGTTGCAACATGACTGTGCACCAGTGCACAAAGCAAGGTCCATAAAGATAAGGGTGAGTGAGTTTGGTGTGGAAGAACTTTAGGCCTGACCTCAACCAGATAGAACACTTTAGGGATGAATTAGATCAGAGTGCGCTTCTGAAAGAATGTTAAAAAATTCCCATAAACACACTTCTAAACCTTGTGGAAAGCTTATCCAGAAGAGTTGAAGCTGTTATAGCTGCAAAGGGTGGGCCAACGTCATATTAAACCCTATAGATTAAGAATGGGATGTCACTTAAGTTCATATGCGTGTAAAGGTAGATGAGTGAATACTTTTGGCAATATAGTGTATCTCTCAGCTGGACTGGGAAAGCTTCAGAGTCCCTTTGGTAGAGCTGGATGAGGTGGCTGGGGAGAGCAATATCTCAGCTCAGACTGTTAAACCTGTCCTAGATAAACAGCAGAAAATGCCTCTTTGCCTCTGCCGATAATTTCACCTTGATGGACTCACAGCAACATTACAACACTTCATTTGCTTTTTCATCTGGCCTTTTAGTACATCAAATAAAACTGCTGTAGATGTTTTTTTTTTCTTATGTGTGTGTATTTTGGTGAAATACTATTCTGATAGAAATCTGCCTGGCTGACCAACACTGCCATCTAATGGTCATTGTGAGAAACGAACAGTTTGTGACCTTTATGTTGGACATGTCTCTGTATGAAAACATTAACTGCACCTGCAGGACATCAAAACTAGCACTGCTAATGTGGCTTCCCTGTGTATATATATATATATATATATATATATGTATACTTCTTGAGTTTGGAAGGTGCCAACGAGGTGTGAATCCTCATGAAAATCATCACCTGCTTCTTCTGCAGGTTCTTTGAGCTCTTCTTCTCACTATAACAGCTGCAGGATAAAAATTAATAATAAATCTGAGGACAAAACAGCAGACAAAGTCCCCAGAATACGTCTGTGTCTCTCTAGTGAGCATATGCTTGAGAAGTCTGGGGGGCTTTTTGAAAATCCTTTCAAAACACACACAAAAAATGTTCCCTGTATGTGCACCTTCAAAGGTTTGAAGCAATAAAGATTCATATTCATCTTGCATTCAGGACAATTCAACGTTTTGACAAAACAAAAATAATTTATTATTTCCAAAACCAGAGGCAATTTGTGGTTACAGTCATTACAGATAGCTGATATGTGTTTTACAAATACTGTACAGGACCGCTATCAGCGCATTACTACATCCACTACTCACTAGAACTGCCACTAAAGTAAAAACCAAGGCACGATAAAACATCAGTACACATAACATACAATACATTTGCTTTTTTAGCACCATTCATTGTATAATTGTATAATACAAAATAATAATTTACACTGATATGGGCTTCTAAGTTGCTCACAGGCTGGTGTTTCACTAGTGCACTCATTTGCAGCAAATAAAGATATCCATTTAGCACCAGAAGATGGGCCAGTGCCATTCTTTTGCTTTCCAGCTCCTTGTTTAGATTTGGGGGAATTGTTGCATTGTTACCATTATCAAGAGACAGAAAAAAACTGTCTGCATGCAGATGAAAGAGGAGCCTTTAACTTAAAAAGGGACGGGTCCGTAGTAGGCGGTGTATGCAGCGACGATGCCTTGAGTGTCAGCCATTTCATCGCAGTCCATATTCAGCTCACACACCTCTCTAAGGCTAGGGCACACAGGGAAGAAAGATGGTCAGACAAAATGTGATACACTTATTTAAAAAAGAAATGTTTTGATTTGACAAGGTAGGATCCCCTAAATTAATTGTCAAAAAGGTCAAGCAAAACAAAAGCTAACAAAGACTGTACAATGGGTGATCATGCTCTTTGAGCCTGTTTTATCCACTGACTGTACCTTTCCAGCTGCAGAGGGCTGAGGTTTCCTCCTGGAGCAGCTCTTCTACTCCTCAGGAGAACAGCGGCCAGGTCTCTCTTCATAATCACCTGAGAAGCTAAAGGAACAAGACGTTTTTTTGTTTTGCAGTCATAGTTAAACAACTTTAATTTCAAAACCATGCAACAAACAGCGACTCACCTTCAACACTGGCTGACTCTGATGACGACGAGGAAGATGAAGAAGAGGACTCAGAGGAAGTGGAGTCGGACGCTGAGGAGTCAGACTCAGAGGAGGACGATTCAGAGGAAGATGAGGAGGAGGAGGACTCTGAGCTTGAATCGGAGGCTGATGAGTCTGAGCTAGAGTTGGAATCAGATGCTGAAGAGTCTGAGGAAGAGTCCGATGC
The DNA here is from genome assembly GCF_036924035.1 of Leuresthes tenuis. Lineage (NCBI taxonomy): Eukaryota > Metazoa > Chordata > Actinopteri > Atheriniformes > Atherinopsidae > Leuresthes > Leuresthes tenuis. The sequence goes on from NW_027325358.1 coordinate 24,518,929, forward strand.
AGAGGATGAAGCTGAATCAGACTCGGAAGAAGAAGAGGAGGATGAATCTGGGGCGGCAGCTGTGGGGTCAGCAGGTGCAGCTTCAGCAGCTGTGTCAGCAGCAGGATCCACGACAACCTCAGGTTCCACGGCTGATGAACACAGAAAGCAAAAACATTTGTTAAACGTTGCAGAGGAGCTTGCATTGCCCCAAATAACGCAGAGAGAAGAAGAGGAGTTTGTTCTTACCTCCCATGGACCAGCAGACTGACAGAAGAGCGCAGATGGAGAGGAGAGCCAGAGTCTTCATGTTGACTTGCAGTTAGCGACTCAACGCTTTCGTTTCTGCTTGTATTTCTTTGCTTCGCTTCGGTGGTGTGTTCTGTTTCTTTGCCCTAAGTCCAGGTCAATATATACTGAAGTCCACCTCTTTTGTCAGACCAGACCCACACAATGAGATAACCCTCTGATTGGCTGGGGAATCAAATATCAACGTTTCCGCTTCCACTTGTCATGAAAGCTCCCACAAACACCCACGCATCCCCTGGCACCGAGTCTATGCTCAGCCACAAGCATTCCTGACATTGTAGGTACAGTACATAGTATGGCATGTAATCCTTTATGTATGTTTGCAAACTTTCAGTTGACTGTAAGGGTAAAAAAGGAGAGTTATTAACTTCACTCTTTCCTCAGCAGATTCTCCCTCTCTATGATACACAAGTTTGCTTTTTAAAAAAATAAAAAAAGTAAAATAGAATAAATATTTCTCTTCTTAACCTCTAAGAGGTCATATGAGCTGTAGATAAGTGTCAAAATTATTTCCCTAAACCATCAGCTTAAATGACTTTCTTTCTCACACTGTGGGTAAAATGAACAATTTTCTTGTCATATTTACCTCAACAAAAATGACATATTTTCCCTGCCAATCATTTTCTGTGGTCAGACCAATCATTTTTAATACCCGTCCTGTTTGCCAATCCCGTACACCCCCCCCCCCCCCCCTTCAAATTCCTTTCAATCCTCACCCCTAAATGCTGAGGTATAAATAATGCAACAAACCCTGAAAGTCCAAATTGGTGGTGTTACAAGATTTCTATAAAATACCCTTAAAATGTAATTGGATTTTAATCTACGAGACCCAATGCAGGGCCGCGTCTTTTAACATCAAGGTTGCCACTTGTGTTGTGTTACTATACTCTTTGCCCCAGATGTGATCTCCCACCCCCACAAACCCCAAACTACAGCCTGGGATGACCACAAGCTACTAATCGAGTGACACGGAAGAGCAGAGAGCCTCATTATGCAACAGAGCTTAATTAGAGTGTTGCAGAGTCCCGCTTGAACCGCAGTCGGTCGCTATTTACAGATCCATTTCGGCCCAGGTCCGGGACAGATCCAGGACACGGCCACAGCTTACAAACGCCAACCGGTGGCCCGGCACACAGCCTCTCTAGAGATATTTCAGCATATATGGAAGCAAATTTAGGCAACCTCCATGAGTTGGATGCACAGCGTTATGCACGCGGGTTTGGCTGCAGCTTTCTGTTTGTACGATCCGGTCCAAATGTGGCTTTAGCTGCGGTTTTTTGATAAAAAGTGAAATGTAGACTTTGAAGCTCCGACTCAAACTATAGTGCATCTTGAATAGTGTCTAGATTAGAAACAGTTTATGCACTCGTATCACTTAACATATAAATACCTCCGAGGGCCTCCGACCAGCCTCATCTGTCATGTAGTGGGAGATTCAGCCTGCTGCAGAGTGACCTCTGTGTCCTCAATGTATCATAGTCTAGCGTTATTCCTGGTGTCAGTGATTTGTTTTGGACAATGTGCCGTGTAATTTCAATGTCTGGTTCAGTGTCCCTTTTCGTGGATGCATTTCAGTGTGTGGGGGACACAGCAGTAGAAAACAATTGCCATAACGTCCCTGAAGGCAGGAAATACAGCGTCTAGGGAATTTCTGCTTTGGATGAGTTCTGTTTTTGTTGCTCGCCAGTGAATTATGCTGTTTCTGTTTGACTGTTTTTCCAGGTTTCTATCGGCCCTGACCTATCCACTGTACTGACTATATGTCCTAGATGCTGGGCAATGAATGCTCTCTTTCAGTGGTGAACATCCTTTTTTCCTTTTATATAATATGATCTGTAACCCTGGTGGGTGAAAAATAATTCTGTCCTTCATAACTACTTTACTTAACATTTTCTGATAACAAACATCTACATATCCTCAGCACTGGCTGACTGATGAGGATGAAGGGGAAGAAGAGGAGGCAGGAAAGTCAGAGTCAGTGCTGTCCATTTGAACTAAGCCATATGGACTGTGCCAGTTTTCCACACTTTTTGAAAGACTCTATTCTCACTTGTTTTTGATTCACTTTCCCTGAGGTCCATCATACTCTCTGTCTTGAGTTCTTTAGTCGTTCTAAAGCGTAGAGCAAAAAAATCAATGAGAAAACCTTTCAAGAGGTATTTATGTGGATCTATGAGTGGATCTATCAAACCGTCTTATAAGCAAAATCTGAAATTGGGTCAGATAACTAATTTGAATATGCAAATGTATTAAAACTGTTTTCACGGTTTTGTTTTTAGTTTGTTTAACGTTATTAGTTCCTCAGCATTTACAAACCTTGAGTCTCAGTCTATTTTGAAATATGGTTTTGCCTCAGATAGAGTTACTCCTAATTTTATCACTCATTCTAGGTAAAGTTATATTTAGTCAGTCATAAAAATAACCTGTAAAATAACTCTGATATCATTTTGTTAAATAAATTGACTGTTCTGAGCCAAATATAGCCTCAATTCCAAACAGTTTGGGACGCTGTGCAAAATATACGTGAAAACGTAAAGTTGCAAATGTCACTAACTGCTATTTGATTACGCTGTGCTTTCTGAGGGCCCAAAGATCACCAATATCAGATGCTGATTCTCGTCTGTGTCTCGTGTAAATAGAAATCTTTTCAGATATTATTCATTCATGTCCCGCACCGCTTTATCATATTCAGGGTTAGGGGTGAGAGTGCCAGAGCCAATCCCAGCTGCCATCAGGCGAGAGGCATGGTACGCCCTGGACAGGCTCTTATAAAATACATAGTTTTCCTTTGCTGGGCCTATTTTCTGTTTTTTTGTGAGACTCGGCTGTAACTAGCCTAATTGTTGCAACATGTTCCTCCAGCTGTTTCTTTTTTCGCACCACCTACATTGCCAGCTTTTTGTTTCCAACTTTTTTGTGATGTGCTGTTGCCATAAATTGCGAGACAAGCCATTCATTTTCATGAAATCGTCCCGTTTCCAACATTTGATATGCTTTTATTGTGAATACAATATTGCTTTATGTACTGTATTTGCAAGTCATTTACATTTTACAAAGTCCCAGCCTTTTAGGGAACTGGAGTTGTGCATGTTATAAAGTCAGTCAAGTTGATAGTTTAATTTAAAAAAATATATATTTTGACAAGCAAAGATTACACACTTCATTTACACACTTCATACAGATAAAGGTGGTGTAAATTAATGCAACCACAAGTGAAATGGCTTTTTCAACCATTTATTGAACACAAATATCACAAGATGGAACATTATGTGGGAAACCAAAGTTCACAGAAAAACATTCTCATTTGCAAAATATTTGGTACAGAAATATTTGGCTGAAAATACTTCTGCTCAGAGTAACATTTTTTTTCCAGGATGTGACTCTGAACTTTGACTAGACCTTTCCATAAACCACTCTTTTTTATGATTAAACTAAAGAGAGCAGTCAGCATCCTCCATGAAGCAGTGAAACTTCAAACTATACCATTTAAATTACAATGTCCCACATCCGGTTTAAGCTTCTTCAAATATATTTGTTGCTGTTACTGTAGTGGGACAACTCAGTCTATATATTCAAGTCACGTTGCTCTAATTTTCTTTTTGAACAATGAATGCTTTTTACTTTTCTATCATTTATTTAGCAACAATGAACACTCCGCCCTTGGGTTGATGAACTTGAAGACGTTTGAAATAGCATCGCCTGCAGACGGCTTTCGTGATGGTAAAATAATTCAGGATGTTAGTAAAACCTACTCTTCAGATATTTTTTTACCACTGCCTCGCTCTCAGAGTCTGGATATTAGGTGAGATGCAGAGGTAAAAATTATTATCACTCAACTTCTCTTAACTCTAAAAGTTCCAATATAGCTCTTTACATTCGTGAACCGTAAAAGAGTAGCGTAAACATCAGAGTTTTATGATGTAACCCATAAACTCCACTCCCAATAGTTCAAATAGAAAAAAGGATTTGTGACTTTCTTTTCTGTTTTATAATAGCTTGAATAAGAGCAACTGGACTGCTTCTTGGATCTCAGTTGCCCCTGTTCAAACTCTGATGATTACCATCACCTGGGTGACTGAGAATCTTCATCAACATATTCTTTTGCTTTTGTTTCACTGATAACCAAAATGAAACTAGTAGTGTATCAAAAATATAAAACTTTATGAATTTTTACATTACATAATTGGTAGAGTGAAACGCTTTGAGTCAAATAAGTGACATGTATTAAGAATACTTTCTAGAAAAGAATAAATAAATAATTTATGTATTAAAAGTATATAAAACTTTCAAAAAGATTTTGAAAGTCATTGTGGTCAAAATGTCTCCTGAACAAGCAGAGCATGTCGTGAAAAAGTGTAATAGTGGCTGGGTGTTTTTTGGGGGATGTGGGCACTTTTAAACCGATAATAAACACCCAGGGCGCTGCAAGCTCCATTTACAACAGCAAACCTTCAAGGCTTTTTTTCGTCTTTTCCTGTGCATTTGCACCTTTGAAGAGAACGCTGAGGTGATGTAACAGCTGGCTGGTAGTGCAGTGACAAATCAAAATGATGTTGCATTTCTCACAAAGCAAACAAACTCAACCCTGGACTTCACTGTCAGCCTATTTCTACATTAAATTTTTTAAAGTCCACTTTAAGTGCTGCCGACACCTTACTGATGCTTTTATGGTTTTTGTAATGGGAGCCGTCAATACTACATTTATGTGTTCCATCAGTCAAGGTAAAATCCCATCTGGACCAGTCACCGTACAGATTGCTCCCCCAATGCTGGGAGAGGACTTTCACCGAGGTAAAAGTAAAAACAGACCCCACAGACCAGGTTCTTGAAACTACAGCCTATGTTCCTGAGGCGTGGGCATAAAAAAAAAGGTCCTCAAATAGCTGAGGGACAATGAAAAAGTTCCTGTGATCTGACAGCACTCCGTGACCTTCCTCATTCACTGAGGTGTGTACACAAAAAATGTGTGTTCCTGTTATGACAGTCAGAAAAAATACTCACTTAATAAATGTAAAGTTTTTTTCTCTTTGTTTTGATTTGGAATTTGGAAAGTTTCAAAGTAAAAACGGATGAACACAAAACATTAGGAGTCACAACATTATAAATGTCAATGTACTGTATGTTAGAAAATGGCTAAAGGTGCATGTAGGTCATTGCTTATCACTGTTGCCTCCCTGCGTCGTGTTTCTGGGTCCATTATTTTAAATCAGATGTAAATAGAAGCTAACTGCTAGGGGGCATTTCAACATTGCCTTCTGATGTTATAAAACTAAAAACACACCTTCAACTCTGTCCCCCTTCGACCCCATCAGCTCCTCAGTCAGTGCTGTCTAATCTGTCAGCCGTCTCACTTGCAGCTGTAAACAAGCTCAGATGGCAGGCGGCACTTACAGAACATTTCCATCTGCTCCCTGAGAAACAGTCACCTGCCAGGCTTTCCCAATTCCGCCGGATGTATCCGCTTGGCAGTGCTGCACCACTAATTATACTGATCCCAGTCTGGGCCTTGAAATTCCCTTCTTGCTTGAGGGAATGTTTTTGGGACAAGCCCAAACTTTTTCTCTCTTGATGTCTACAACCCATCTGTTGTTCTTTTATAGAGCTTTTACAGCCTTTACAGCTAAATAATCTCCCTTCTAGTCCATTTTTAACCAGCCAGATAAGTCTTTGAGTCAAAATATTGAGCAGAATTTAAATTAGATGCTCTAATTTTGACTGTGGGTACTAACTACAATTTCTTAACATTCTACATTCGGACAGTGAAGCATGTTCAGTGTTTTATTGTCATTTTTACATTCTTTCTAATCCAGACTGAATCATATGATAAACGAGCCCCGACTACTGTCCGGACTGCTTCGATCCTCATCTTCCCCCTCTGCTTTCTGTCAGTCTCTCTGAGGTTGGTGTGTTGTGGTTTGGACACTAACATTTGTGGATAGACTAACAAACTCCGCCACATCACTGGGAATTGTGGCCAGTGACCTGTGGTCAGCTCAGAAGACCACAGACGGGCTCACACTTGCGTAAACATACAAAACTTAACATGCACTGGGACATAAGTGAGGCTGGTAGTGTGAACTTTGCAAATTTTTCTTGTGCTGGAAGGACGAACTTGCAAGAGAGTCAGATGCTTCTTTTTTTCCCCATTTATTTCCATTTTTATTCAGTGTAAAACAATTAATTTACATTTGTTTTTTTTAATCCTAAAGCTCTGTTTTGGGCTGTTCTCCAGCTTGCTTCACCTCCTGAAAAATGCAGAAATTCGACAGGTTAAAGACGGCAAACAATAGCATTGCACAAAGTTTTTCTGGGTTTGCACTTCATGACAAAAAGATCAAAATGAAGTCGAAAAAGCGAAAATGAATTGCATGAGATATACTGTACTCACTTTTAGCATTACATACTGAAATCAAATAGTAAAGATAGCTTTGGCAGGTTTGCTACCACAAATTTTTAATAAGATATAATATAGTCACTGAAAAATGGGCTCGAATCTAAATGAAAGAGCAGGAAATTAAAGGGATACGCAACACTTTTTTCTGCACAATCACTCGCCTGGGAGCACATCAGAGGCAATGAGGGATTCCTGCCAAGTCTTCCCAAATGACCCATCAATGATTTTAGGGGCCTTGAGATCCCTCATTCTCAAACCGATCTTGCAAGTGGAACACGATGAGTCCTGATCCACGACCCCTCCATGTCAAATGTATGATCACTCTATAAGCTTTTCAATTCATTTGAAATCTGGGTCTTATAGAAATATGTCAAATGGCTGCAGCCTTCTAAGACATGCTTTTCAGAGTAGACCAGGGTTTGTGTTATGTATGTCACTTGTAGACTTTATGGCTGCTCTAGTCGGTGTTATTTAAGGGTGTAATTATAACTGCTGCTAAGTTAGGTTATTACTACGTGGTTTAAGTTTAAGAAAGGGTCATGCTTTTGGAAACCTGACTTCACCAAAACAATGAAAAATTCATTCACTTATTTGTTGAATTGTTTGTGATCATAGTGAGTTTGTCAGTCACATAATGTGACTGTTACTGATGAAAAAGAAGTTCCTGCGAGAGAAGCTTTTAAGAGCGATGGTTATTTTCTTTTAATGATTTAATTCAAGTAACATATCTAAATACTTTCTTAAATACTATTAATTTGCACTTATCCGCAGAATATAATGTATCTGAATTCAGATCTATTGGCTCCAGAGTTTAACAGAACTGTGAGGCGTTTCCTCTATTTTCATTGGTGCAAACACAGTCACAGGCATGACTGCTTGTAAATCTTTTCTCTTTTGTTACTGTATTGTAACGTCAAGTGGTATTAGAATATGTGTATTTTTGATAAATCTTTTTATGTTGCTTATTTATATTTTTAAGTGCTCATGTTCAGGTAACTGTTTTTGTTTTTTTTAAAGGTAAAAATAAATTGTACATAATCACGAATTCATAATAAAATTGAAAACTTTTGCCCTGTGGCAAAACATTTCAAACTAGTAGTAGTAAAAGGTGGTTTTACTTGACAGATTACAATGTAAGCAATACGTACACAAATCAGCTGTAGCTGTATTTCTGTCCAAATGTCAAACAAGTTTGAGGTTCTGAGATGTTGTAGAAATCTGACATGTTTCCAAAAACAGTTTGAAGCAAATAAACTAGGCTTTTAAAAAAAAAATTCTATTGATTAGATATAACAAAAAAAAGATGAATTGAATTGGCAAAAATTCAAAAAACATTGTTGTATTTTTTTCCTGGAGGTCAGTTTCCAGTTAGGACACCTTCTACTATGTCGGTTGCAGAGTGGGATATGTTGCTTGTAGCCTCTACCAACACTACATTGCGTAATTTCCTGGCTTCAAAACAGTCAAAGGGAAAGTGTCAAATTTCTTTCCTTTTTGTGGCTTTTAAAAATATTGCTTCAGATTTCCTTTGATAGTAAATGTAGAACCTGTTATTGAGTATTGGTCATGTTCATTTTTGTGGCAGTGGAGAAGCTGATAGTTCATGTCATCAGTCATGTGATACAAATGTCTGAGATGTTTCCCCATGAATTCTTTGTCAAAATTATAGTAACTAAAAAAGACAAGTGTGAAAATGCTTTCATGAAATGTAGTTTTTCTTTTCTTTCTTCCCTTTTTCACTGCATAGTGAAACATTGATGGAAACCCAGTGACTTTTTTTCAGTAATGGCTACTCACTTTCAGTTCTCCTCGCAGGAAGGATTGACAGAACTCCTGCACTCGCTCCGTGGAAATCTCTCCTTCAGGTAGGAGCCACTTCATGTCAGAATTTCCATCATAGATGCCAACTCGTGGGAGGTCCGTGGACTTAAGGCCAAAGTAGTTGAGTGACTTGAAGTTGGACTTCACAGCTCCATTAATCAGCACGAATAAGAGCTGGAACACAATTGATATAGATATCAATTAAACACGTACTGAACTCAACCTCTAAAATGCGCAGACTGATTTGCAACTGTTGAAACTGCTGTGGGTGAATTTAGTTTCTGAATATCTTCACCTTTCCTGTGAAGTCAGGGGCTAGAGCGCCCAATAGCTTTTTGAGTTCAGTGTACTCTTTACTCCCCCTGTTGGCAAAGAGCAAAAGGTGTGACTTCACCTCTGAGTTGAACAGGCCCACTGCTGTCTGAGAAGACACGGAGAGAGAGAAAAAGAGTAGAGAAAAAGTGTTAAAATGGCAGAAATAGTGTTCGCACTTGTAATGATCTTGCTTTTCAGACCTCTCACCTCAAATAGTCCAGGAGTATGTTTTTAGTCTTTCTACTGGCTTTGTGTGCTTATTAACTGTTGTTTGATTTCTGCTAATATTCCAATTTAAATGAAAAAATAGAGAATAAAAAAGATGCTCAAGAGTTAACAAAAGAGAGAAGCAGACACTTGTTTCCATAAGAGCATTTCACCTACCACTTGATTGTACTCTGTGATGTATCGGACCTCGTTGATGGTGATGAAGTAAACAAATCCATCGGCCTCTATCTTCTTAACCTCAGCGAGAACAAGGTTCTCCTGGTGGTTATCTGCCTGGATAACAGAACACACATATCATCATCATAGTCACCATCACGAGTCATCCTCCCATCAGTACTCAGTACTGATGTTATTGAAAACGTGCACAGAAAATCCTGCATGGTGGTGATGGCATAGAGTACTTTTCTGAAGAGGCTGATGGTGTCCGAGGAGAGGCTGTAGTCAGCCCACAACTCTTTCACAGTGCAAATGGCTGCAGGAACCGAGTGAACTCGCTTCATAGCTGCCACAAGCTCCTTATAGCCTTGACTCTCTTCACCCTGAAACAGAGAGTGAGATAGTTTCAGCTGCCATTCCTTTGGGAAAGCCTGTAGTCAACCCATGCACATTAAATTCTCTAACATTTGTGATGATTTGTTTCAGCAAAATGTCTACTCTTTTTCCTTAAAAATTGCAATTATTCTTACAACTTATATAAATCTTATGCAGCCTGACCAAGCCTGTTGTTTGGAGGGAACACGAGAAACTCTTGGTGGAAGGAAAAAATTAGAAATATAGAAAGAGGAGGAATGTGGTTGCCTCAAAGAACAGTGAATCATAGCTATTTCTGTGAGACTGTTTCATGAGCTCTGGCAGTCTTATTTTCCCCATTTTGAAGCCTTTATGCGTTCATTCTCAGTGAGTCACAGCACCAATATTTTGGTCTGTTGTTGTCTTCAGCAACACGGTCCAGCTATGCGCTATCCTTATGTGCTCTCTTTCTCTCTCTCCTCCACTCTCCTCTCCTGAACTTTGATTACATGAGGGTCAGTTGAGCCAATCCCACAAGTCTTCAGATATGTATGTACTTCCTGTCAAGCCTGCCATCTTCCTCCGCACAAGTCTGGCCAAAGAAGTTGCCTCCGTGGAATAGCAAGCTCCACTCTGTCCTCGCAGCCCGGGCACTGCCAAAGGTGTGGCCACAGGAAATATATTCCTCTCCAAAATCTATTTGTGACAGCAGCATCACCAAGATCAAGGTGCAAATGAGTGCTTTCACCACTCACACTTTGCTACTTTGTCTGTTCATGTCTGGTTTGCCACATTCATGATGCACAATAAAGTAACTAATCTAGCAGGCCGTTTAGGCTAAAAGAGGAAACCTCCTTTTATGTGCAATTTACTCGACTGACCTCAAGGAATCCGATGACCGTCACTTCAGCAGAGTCAATGAAGGCTTCAACAGCTTTTGTGTCATTAAGCCTGGGAAGGGCACCATCTGAGAAAGAAAGCCATGAGAAACACAACACACACACAACCCAGCACAGATTGTTAGCTTTTTACTGTCTTTGACAAAACAGAGAAGCTTGGTCCACAGTTCTGCTAACAGTAAACTGAGGCAGTTCGAAGACAGAGCAATTGTTTGGGCTTAACGCGAATAGATATACACGCTCACAAGACAACGCGTGAAACATAACACTGTCCTACCGCGTAGGAATAATAATCTCAAACTAAAGTGTTCATAGAAAAAGAAAAAACAACAAAAAATCTTGTGTGGATGGTGGCTGTATGGGAGACTCCATGGTCTACTCTAATCAGCAAGGAAATGTAACTGTTTTCACTTGATTTTTCTTCTCTGACTTTCATTAATATAGTCTGAGTAAACAAAGGTTTCATCCTTCTTTGTTGTTGTATTTTCCACCAAAATGGCAGATGTTTCACATAGTTTCTTTCTGATTAAATGCTTTGGAGCATGTGAACAAATAGCTTGTATCTCTTTATTGTGTGTTGTTGTAAATCCTTTGGTTTTGTCTATATTCAGAATGATTTCAATCAGACTGGCCAAATATTTGTCAATGTAAATGTAGACGTTGTCAAAGGGTTACAGTTCTGGTTGCAAATTTATTACGTGGTAAAAAAATACATTTAAGCTTTAATAATATCCCACACAAGACACAAAACTCCTTGAAAGCTTGAAAGTCTTGTGTCCTTATATTTGCACAGTCAGATGCTGCTGTAGATCTTTACCCTGCAAATATATAAATGATAAAAACGGATGAAACAGAAAAGATAACGCCAAGGGCTCCAGACTTGGGCGCATGGCGTCTGTCCGACTTCCTATTTCTCCGACTACCCAGAAGTTCGACTTCCCATTTCTCCGACCGATAGGCTGGTAGTGTGATTTAAGTATGTGTTCCGACTCCCAGTAATTACGACAGTGTATTAGGCCGACTTGTCCGGCCCAGAAGCAGGATATAGACTGAGATATCAACTTAATCTCCTGTATTTTGACGGCGCCACAGTCTAGTCAAAAGCGCGTGGATCCTGCTCCTGTTCCTCTTCCTTTCATGTTTGAAGACATAAAAGCTTAATTAATAAACACAAAGTCTCGGCATCAGAAGGAGGAGATGCCTTGAACGAGAAGACCCCAAATGTTGCAATTTAAGAAAATTTAGTCCAGGAAAAAAAAGGCTCACAAACACGGACCAAAACGGCTCCATAATACGCACAAAAATCCCAACGATCTGTCTATCAGAGAGCGCGTGAGAGTGGCATGAGCAGAGCAGCAGAGAAATTTACCACTGCTCCACAAAATAACACAAACAGTAAAGCTGGTGACAAAAAGAAAAGAAACAAACAAACACATAAACTGTGAGTCTCCTTCGCCTCGAGCCTTTCTAAAATCCGAATTCTGGATGCTCTGGTCGGAATACAGAGATTACTTTGGTCGGAGCAATAGGCAGTCAGGCCAATGGGCCTAGAAAAATGGGATTACTGGGTGTCGTACTGATGTATGTGCTCCCCTCCTGATTTAAATCAGTATGCAACCGGTTGAGTAAGAATGTGTTGTATTGGTAGCATTTATCCTCTGGGGCCAAATTTGACAGTACAAACCTTTAACAAAATGTATCAAATAAATGTTAAAATATTTCAGTTTGACACAAATTGGTGGACCAACAACTACAGACTGCAGAGGACAGACACTCTGGTTAGCCACTGGTTTGTGAAAAACGGTTTCGAAAGCTGTTGCCATTTTAGATGTGAAGCTAAAAAACATTTGCAAGGGAGAGATCACACTGAGAACTCACAGAAATAATGCGTTGGGTTGGGTAGGGTTAATGTTGGTGGCATTCCTGGCATTCCCTGTCACTCAAAGCAGCCAAGATCTTAATTAGGCATAACTTTAAGCCTGATACAGTTTCAGCAGGTGAGTTACATAGCAAACTTAAAAGTCATCTTTATAGCATGGCTAATGAATACACAATAATACTTCATATTTTGACAGGGATATGATGACAAAGTCTTTGAAGAATCAAGACTTGTGCTGGTTTGCAAACAATTCTACTCTACTAAAGGATTTTTACAATAAAATTAGTAGTGACCATCCTTGCATTGCCTGTTAGTATGCTTATATATATGAGCTCAATTTAAAAACTGAGACTAGTGGAAGTATATTTAATTTTTCAAGGAGGTGATCATATATGAGATTAAAAAAAATAAAACAATTCTGACCTGTATACCTGTCACATATACATACATCAATGTTTTTCACTCATTGAGGCTTAAGGGAAAATCTGCAGATCACCAAAGTTGATCACATTGTCCTTTGAGAATGCCTGTAAAAAGTGTTATGATTATCTTTTCTTTACTTTTTCAGATTTTTCCAACGTGAAGAAAGCCACACTAGGCAGACCTTCTTTGGAGAAGGTGCACTAAATTGTACAGAACATTAGTTGAAAAGAATCACAGAAAACAACTACGGAGAGGTCAGAGAACACATAAAACAGGTTACCTTTCTCTTTGGCAGTTACAGAACACACCAGGAGGGTAAGAGCCAGAGTGATCAGCATGTTGTTTTAACCCACACGGAGGAAGAAACAGATGACAAATCGAGGAAAGCCCAGGAGACTCTGTGGCTTTTTGACCTTTAACAAAGACGCTTGTCACCTTGGCTCTATCTGTGATGGCCGCAACATGGCAGCCGGCTGGGGCTGCTGCAACTTTTGTGGTTTGTGATTGGAAGCCTTGTGGGAAAAAGCCAGGTGCTCTTGATAAGTTAGGGGTGCAGGGACGTTGGACTACGTGTCACTGTGCCACAGGGGACACGCCTGTGTTTGTCACCTCTATGGTAATCTGAGAAATTTAGTCCTGTCAGTCTTTTGAGCAGCATCACACACTTTTTCTTGTGTCTTGACGTCTCCTTAGAATAATTGTCTTAACTTTGTCTTTAAACGTGTCACATAAATCTGTAGGCAGAACAGGTTGGTTGATACTAATGATTTACACACGTACTGGCTGGCTGCAAGCGGTTTGTGAGGAGGCTTGTGTGACCTGTGGAGGACCAGAGATTAACTGGGCTGTACTTTTGTATTGTCACCACATGAGGGACACAAATCCTATTTATCCATCAACTCACTGTCAAAGCCAATTTTGCACCTAACAGTGATGTGAGGGATACGAGCTACAGTTTTATGACATGAAACCATTGATTTCTGTTGCACATCATTTCTATTGTTATGTTTCCATTCTGAAAAGTTCATCTTAGTGCACTAAAATGTGTTTTTTTTCAACTGAATAATGTGTCTTAATACTAAAATCAGCTTAAAGCAGGCTTTCTTAAGAATTCTCAGGTACGCATCACCCCTACAGTTTGAAGTAACGTATGCTCATCATCTTTAAAATAGACTGTAATGCTTTGTCATTGTCAGGTCTTAAAATGTATGATTTGACTGTGGATGGGCTGTGAAGAATTTATAATAATGTCATCAAACCCTCTCTGATGTAAACATGTTTTTTTTTTCTTTATCGTCAACAGATTAAACAGAGAAACAGGAAAAAGCCCACAACTGTACAGCAGCTCCCACAACCACAAAAATTCTTCTGAAATGCAGGTTTATTCATAGAGGCACCAGAGCAATTGTCAAACAAAACTATATAAATAATTCAGCTAACAATTTATGTGAGGTCGGATATTTGAGTCAACAACACTGTTAAAACGGCATCTGCGCTGCACAAAAAAAAAAGCGACCAAAGGAACAAAAAATACAAGACAGGACAAAATAGTTTTGCTTGAATTTCATTACCTTGTTTTATTTTATTTTTTCATATCAATAAAATCCCATTTTTGCTGTTTGTTGCTTTGAGTTACTCTAAAGGGTGTTTCTAAAAGTAAGAAGCGGACTTGAATGCAGCGATGAGGAAGTCCACTCGTACACTGCTGTAGTTTAAGAAAAGACAAAATACCACAAAAGAAAGGAGGCAGTCCATATGATATACAAAGAAAAAAGACCAGAATGCGAACTGCCCAAATAATCAGAACAGAAACAAGCTAAAACACAAGAGGATTATACCAGTATGGGAGCAGGAACAATACTAAACTCTGTAGCTTGGCTGTAGCATGGCAGAAACTCCACAAAATATGAACATTTCCTCATTTGTTCAGCAAATATGTTTGAAATCCTGAAAGAAAGGCATTTCCCTTTTCAAAGGTATTCTAAACACGCGGCTCCATATAGTCTTTTGTTATTTACAGGTCAGGAGTGTATGATGTGTGTTCCCATGAGGCTGAGCAGGGAGCAGAGAGACACTAATTCTGCAGATTAGGGCAACACTTCAAAGCTGCCTTCACACCTGCAGGGTGAGAACGAAGCTGTTCTCACGGGAGGGCACACTACATTAAAGCTTCATAAACACTTGACCCCCTGTTTAATGTGTGTGTATGAACCAAGTCAGATTAGTTTGAAATACTGTCAGTTACTGAAAGCTATCGCATAGTTATTCTTTTCATTAACACCATAATATTTGGAAATATATATGTATTTATTTGTGTGTGTGTAATTAGCAGCAACATTTTAAGGTCTGCTAATATTTTATTCAAAGTGAAAAAAAAAAGATTATTTGGTATGATTTTATAAACGTCTAAGCAATGCTGTCTCCAGAATGTGTAACAACTACTTCGGTCCACAGCGCACATTTACATGATAAGGATTTAAAATAAAGGCTCAACAACGTAAGAAATAACTGCACTTTCTGACACACCCATGCATGCTGTTTAGAGCTGAACAATGTCTAACTATCACATGATCTGAAAGTGTCATGTATGATTAAAATGAGTCAAATTTACACAATTTTCACAGCTCCAAAGAACATTACATTACAGAATTTTCATTTGAAAACTGAATCAAGATTACATTTAGTCTTATGTTAAAGAGTGGCAAATGTCCAAAACAATAAAAAAAATGAATTGGTTAGGGTCAGATATCAATACGTAGATAATTAGGGTTGGGGATGAAAAAAAAACTTGGTTTGGCTTAAATATTGATGATATTGGACATGGTTTCAGTTTGACATTACATCACTGAACTCTGCCCTTTACCGATAAGTAAAAGGGTTTGAGGACAAATATATCCACTTCTGTATTTGTTGCTTTGTGACTTCCGAGGCTGGTCTGATGCAGGATGCACACATTGGGAAGTGCTCAGTACTACATCGCCAAAGATACATATATATAAAAAAAAAGATGACAAACATTTACCAGCAATTCTAGGTCATGTAAACAACAAAGTGGTGCATCACAAGGTTAACGCTTTAGGTTACTACTGAAGGAACTGCACAAAAATACTTGAGAAAACACACAATTACTCATGCACCAAACAGTGTAACAGTACATCATACGTACATCTATGTGAGTGAGTACCCTTGCATGTGAGTCAGCCTGGTTATGGCAACATGCCCTGAAACATCACAACAGAGGAAATCAGACTGAGAGCAGATTAACCTAATCTTTACATTTCATGCACAATCAGTGAGAATTACAACCTCTGCAGGTTCTTTTATTATTTTAAATCTCCAAACCATGCAGACTAACCCGTTCATAAAGTTCAATTTATTTATTCATTTTTTTTGTAATTGTTCAAATGGAATACTGAAATATTTTGTTGTGCGAATATTGTACAAATTACACTTTAACTTGTGTGTTAGAATCTTAATAATTGACAATATAACTAATGTGAAGATTATGACAGAAATAAAATGTTCTACTGACTCCAAGCAGGAAAATCAAATAAATGTGTCTTTGATTTAAGTATTCCACATTTCCTTATGTGTGATTCCTTCTCATGAGTTTAATTTAACCATCTTACTTGTGTTTAGCTCTGCATAAATGTCTCATGTGGTATTTCTTTCAAGGCAATAATGCCATTTTCCGATCTTAAAGTTTCAAGAGCACTGACACATACACTTTCCACAAAAAATTTTCTTTTTGTAACATTCCTGACACAAAGCATGCCAGACAAGCTGGAAAGAGAAGGGAGGACAGGAATAAATCAGTCATTTCCCCATTGTGGACTTGTGTTAAATGTTCAACAGGCTGACAGAGGTCCAAGTTCAGGATGAAATTAGAGGTCCAGTGGCTCATATAGCTGGTGCTTCAAAGGAACAAAGCTGAAGTGATGGACACAAAAAGGAGAAAAAAACCCATCAGCTTTGTTTCACAGGCATTGTGTTTTCCTACAGGGATTTATGATGAGACAAGACCCACATCAAGTTAACTTTAAAATAGATCATAAATAAACTCATTGCACAACAAAACTGTTACATTTGATAAACTCAAGACAATTATATCAATTTGTGTGATCCAAATTATAACTAACACACCAAGAAGATCATTTTATTCTAGATAATAACCAAAGTCCTGTAGGGATTAAAAACAAACACGAAAGCTTGTTGTCCTCAATCTGTTACTTCTTTGCAGAACACGAATGCAAAACAGGTCACATGATCACCAGACTACTGTGGAGGAGTAAATTAAATAAATCAATACATCATTAAATAATTACTTAAATGTCTCATTAATTCATTAAAATACCAATTCATTTTATATAAAAATAAACTATTATAATATCATAATTATTTCACTATTTAATTAATTATTTCACGACGATCATGCGTTACATTTGATGCTGAAAGACTTCTTTTGATGTACAACAGACATGCACCTAAGCCTCTACACAACATAAATGCACAGGCAATTTACCTATTTCACATGTAGCTTTCATTTTATTTGATACAACAAGATAATAACGTTTTTTTTGTCTCCTTTCAAATGTTTAATGTACAGATGAGCAGAAATACACATTATGCACAGTAAACTTTCACAGACTTTAATACAGAAGCAAGAATAATATCTTTTTGCTTTCTTACTCTAATCTTGTTCTCTGAAGACATACGTGTGCAGTCCCGTCACACCAAGGGTTGACATACGTACAGACGGAGAGTTTAGCAGAAAGATCAGTGATGTAATCCAGGTAAACCTGAGGCTGATGGATTATTGCTAATAAGACTATGGCCAGGTTATTTCTCAACCATCAGTTACACAAGTTTTAACCCTGTTAGGCTTCGTCACTGTCCCATTATGGACAAGCTTCTTCTGACTCTGTTGGTGGCTCTCTTATGCAATCTGCACACACGACCCTGAAGATTTGGCAGGAAGATAATAAGAAAATTAAAGGAGATATATAAAACAGCCTATTTTTACAAGCTGACACATTTTCGCGAGGTCTACACGCAATAGATGTGACATTTTTGGTCAACACAGAAAAATAGAACAACAACTTATTTTTCATCCATTAATTTACACCTATTCAAGAAGATCATGTGAAGGTGAGCAGTTACCCATATGACTGCACTCCACCCCTCTCTTTCTCAAGGTCTGTCCTTTTTTGAGAAATGTAGTAGAACTCTTGGAGCACGAGACCACAAACCAAACAATATTTGACAGGCAGTTTTTTCTCAAATACTTTCCTCCGTACACAGTTCCACCATGGACAGCTGGAAGGCTGCCAATCTGTCTTTTCCTCAAAATCTTGTAGCCCAAGTAGCCCAAGTTGTTAAAACATGCACTGCGGAATGTAACAGTATAGATGAATTTACTGACTAACCTTAAGAACTACAGTTTATAGGGCCAAGATTTCACCAATGTTTGTTATTTTAAGGGCAGTTTCGGGTACTAATGGTGGATTTATTGAGAAATGGGAAATTGTCATTTCTAGCTTGCGATCAGTAAAAAAAAAAGAAAGAAAGAATGCTAATTAGAAGTGAGAGAAGGGAACATGGATTACAATTGAAGCAAGGCGAAGATTTGAAGACTGGTTTACTCACACAAAAACAACTGCAACAAAAGCCTAAAGACAACAACAACCCATGCAGTGTAAGCAAAGCACTTCTGTCAAACACGATACAGTGAAAATAAATCTACTAAATCATTTAAATGAACACGTGTCTGGATTTTTTTGAGGGGTGTCTTTGCTGTGGCTGTTTTTGGTCAGGTTATCTGCCAGCTAATGTTGTGAAATGTCTTCAATTGTTTTCTAGTTAGACAACGGAAAAAAAACCTACTAAAAACCCAGCAAATAGACCATCACTTGGGTGAAATGATGGAAGAAGTTCCCAGCAAAACGAAAATGAAACTCAAATAACTAATTGTACGTATGTGTGTAACTTCAAACATCATTATCAGTCTCAGTTTCAAACAAAGATTTGATGACAGGGGAGATTGCTGTTAGGTCTGAATGCTACAGATCACAGGGGGAAAGTCAAAAGTCTCACTGTTTAAGTGTAAGAGAAAGCTTTCCTGCAGGTTCAGTGTTTGTTCGTCTGTTTGAGTATCAGTGAATCATATTGATACAATTAACCTTGTACAGCTAAAGGCTCAAGAAGATAATTCAGACAATACTCCCAAAATAATGACAGCATGCTCAAATCCAGCTACAGTAAAGAAGAGCAGAACCAACCTAACTGGCTAACATTTAACAGGAAATATGTAACCACTTCCATCTACATAATGCTTTTAGTGTGACACAATATGAACATTTTCAGTAGCTGTTTACATTTTAATTCATTAAAGCATGTAAAGGAAAGGCAAAGTTAACAAGTCAGCGTTTGTCCCTTTTGCTTTTGTCTTAGCTTATGTTGTAGCCTATAGTAACATTTGGGGAGCATCTACTGCATGGTAACTGCTACATTTTATTTCATTTGTGATATTTGATGCCGTTCTAGGAACAAATCATTTTAAGCGTCTATGTTTTACATTAAGGGAATTAAACGGGGAGTGCTGAAAGAAGAAAATGAAGAGAAACTTTGATTGCATGTTTAATCACAGATAAGTTATGTACTGGTATGCATGAAAACATTTGAAACAACAAAGGTTTCCTCTAGTTTTGATGGTATAAAGTTTTCATTGTAAGAATGGTAAAAACTGCTTGACTGTGAAAAGCAATAGACCAGAATCAAATAAAAAAGCACAAAACTGGCAATCACTACGCCCGTCTGCCCTGACCCATGTGGACAGGTCCTAATCCAATTACAGCCTGTAAGCTGCCAGCTCTGCCAGCTTCAGAGTGACGAGTCACGGCTTCATGCCAAAACAAAGTGACAAACAGCACACCGCTGATCTGAGAATGCACACATACAATAATACACATACACTGTATGGGTGTGAATCAGAAACCAAATGTAAAGCTCTTTGTAGACCCTGGTCAAGGTTAAAACTCAAACATTGATCCTTTTCCCGGGCCAGTCTAGCTTCTGCACTGAGCTTGCTCTAGTTTTCTGAATAACAAACCTGCATACCTTAAAAAGGAATGTACGAAAGGAATATATGCAATAAGATAAAACATGAAAAACAGAAGCATACACCCTTCATGTTGCACGTAAGAATAAATGGGGGTTCTTATACACACTGTACTTTGTGGGTGATTCCTGTACAGTCATGTTGCTGTGTGTGGTATGATTTGGTGCTCTCTATCATATGACACTGCACTGCTGCAGATATCTTAAGACACATGGTGTCACACATCTGAATCTTTGCACTTGAAGCTTAATAAAATATACACACTCAAACTTCATGGTGATGGTCTGAATACTGAATGTTACTCTAACCTGTGATTTAAGAGAGGAAATTCTCACGAGGTGTCACTTTGCTTTCTGATCTGACATCTCCGTGCCCGCAGGTAAAAGACGAGAGCTCAGGAAGAGGTGGAACAGCATTATCTGAAAAAGCAAGGCAATGCAAGGTGTTTCATTATCTGAAAAGCTGCATAATTGTTCCTGTAGCTTGGAATTCTGGCAGAAATGGGAACATTCAAACTGGATTCTGATTCAGACTTCGGACAGAGGGACATTTCTGATTGTGACACTGGAAGACAAATACTTAGAGGAATACTCCCTACTTAAAGACTTTTCAGGAACTACTGCTCATTTTATAAACACATTTGACATTTATGTGAAGAAATACAGTTTGTGGCAGCAGTTTGAGTAGCAGGCTGATGACTCAGACCTTAGATTTCCCAATTTGCAATTCAGAAATACTGTGTGTACCCACTGCAGCAGGTAGAATAGCTTGGATTTGTGAAAGTAATGCAGAAGATTTCTGTACACTCACCCGTTTCACTGAATATATGGGGTCTTTGTCTGTGCTTTAGGACGAATGCAAGTCATTAAGTTTCCCTGGGATTTTCAAATGGACCATGCCTGCTAGAAATGAATCCATGCAGAGTTAATAATGATTGTAAAGTCAATTAGGACACAAAGTAAGGTGCACAAAGTAATTAATCCTGAATGATTACAGTGCATGTGCTAACTGTGACTTTGCACAGTCTAATCCTATTCCAGGGAAGACAAAGCAGTCAGTGGTTGTTATTTTTCCTCCGGCCATCTGTAAACACACTTACGAGTAGCTGAATTTCGAAAACACCAAATCAAACCATGTGTTTGATTAAAAAAAAATACTGGAAGGTTTTTTAAAATCTTAGAATTTATATAATTTCCCTTTGGGATAGATAACCACCTGTGAGGGGTGCAGAGCAGACATTCAATAGGATTATTTCATCTGATGATCAATAGTTGATTCCCTCAAAAAATGAAGAAAACGAACAAAGAAAAAATTGGACATCTCAGTAATCTATTCAGATTTTCTGCAAATGTTCATGTGAATTATTGGCATATTGATCTGGACTTTGCAAATTGTTCAGATAGCTTCATTTCAATAATGAATGTCACAAAAAACTGTCTGAAAACCACTGCTGATTGCTCTGTGCTCAGCAGACTTTTATCCCTTTGCTTTTGTCACAGCACTTTGCTGAAATAGCCCCGTGTTTGAATATCTCCCTCGCTCAGAACCTGTAACACTTCCTCCACTTTTCCCTCTCAACCTTCCATATCTCTGCCTCGGGTTGCTGTAAATGAACTGGCCAAAACTTTTCAGCATATTCTTTGTTATTTCAATGCCAAATTGCACAGGGCAACGTCTTGTCTGTGTCCTCGCTGCTCAGAGGTTTGAACATCTATCAGATGCAGTGACACAAATGCACACTGCTGTCCAGAGGCCGCGAGCGCACCGTCTCTGGCACCAAGAACCAACACAAGAGCCACAAGATATGTTACAAGTTCTACCCAACGCTGCATTGAGTAGCTTATCTCAATGCTTTGTTCAACAACAACGGGGGAAAGTATGGTGTCATACTCACCCAACACTGTGCGTAAATCTGATTCTAAGGAAATTAACCATTTCCATTTTGCTGTTTCTATGTCTGCTTATTTGGATTTGACGACTTGGTCTTGTAGCATAGCAACACAGACGCCACCCAGCAACAGGTTTTCTCCTGGTTAAACTGCACAGATTATCTCCAATTATTCTGCGACATTAGTAACTAAAAGGTTTAATAGTAAGTCTGACATATTAGTTTTGATGCATGATTTGAAAATGGGGACATGGCAGCCAATATATTAAGAAAGGGATATTTCGATGCCATCCATGATGACAGTGACTGTTTTCATTCTAGCCATGATGTTTTCCTAAACTTTATCTGAATAGTTTGTAATATGTGTGAAGTCTTTAATGCAAAAGTGTTTAGGACCTGAGTCATACTTGGTTTTATGCCTTCAGAGTTGTTTATTGAGCACCATCCCCCAACCACTCTGACCTCCAAATGCGGACTTTGTTTCATCCACAATGTGATGCAACCGTCGTTATGTGACTCATTCAATGCAGTAACACTGTATTTTTGTGTCTGTTAGCAGAAAAACAAACAAACAAAAAAAACTAGCAAAAAAATCATTAAGGTTTCTTAGACTTTTTCATGTTTGGCCATGTGAAAGATTTAATGGTTCCTCAACAGAATATTTCTATGAAAAACAGTCAAATCGACAGATATATAGAGAACAACCTATGGAGGGAACTTATTCTGATATTGGTTACATGTGTTTTACAAATGGGTTAACTTTAGGTCCAATGCCAAGCAATGCACAAAGATTAATGTTTTAGCTACAGATTTTTACCTTCAACCTTCTATACCCGCTTAAACCACCTCAGGGTCGCAGAGGGTCTGGAGTCTATTCCAGCTGTCATTGGTGAGAGGCGGGGTACACCCTGGACAGGTCGCCAGTCCATCACAGGGCCACACAGAGACAAATGAGACAACAACCACACACATGCTCACACTCACTCCTAGGGTCAATTTGGAGTCACCCATTAACCTAACATACATGTTTTTAGATGGTGGGAGGAATCCGGACTACCTGGAGAGAACTACATGCTCTCACCAAAATGTCAGGAGAACTTTGACGCATTTGATTATGAGGATCAATGCAAAGATGATACACTGGACATACAAAGTAGTGAAATGTGGCCAATGAATGTGAAGGGCTTTTATCTCAAAATTTCTTACATAGATTTGCACAAATTCATATTGTTATCAGTACTTAGTCAATCCATAGAATGTGATATTAATATAAAAGGCATAATGTAATATAATCTAATTAAAACATACCTAAATTCCACTCAAACCCAAACAAATGACCTGTATGTATCACTGAATTGACCACAGGTTCATCAATGAAGAAGTACATCACTGTATACTTTAAAAGAAAATATGTAAAAGTCGATTTATATCTACATTTTCACAGCCATGTTCTCACTTTTGCCTGCTTCAGTTTTCTCTGGGTGCTCCACTTTCCTCCTACAGGCCAAAGACGTGTGTGTTGGGTTAACTGGGGATTGTAAACTGCCAGTAGGTGTGACTGTGAGCATGCATGGTTATCAGTGGATGGATGGATTTCCACAAACCATCTGCCAAATTCTAGCAAAATCAAAAACTTGATTCTTTGAATCCTAACTATCGCACGTCCGGCGGTGTTCAGATATGTCAGTGAGTCCGCAGTGACATCCGTTGTCTGGCTGCGATTAGTCCTGTAATGATTTTCTCCAAAATATTTAACAAAATGCAAAACCAGCAGGATGTTGTCAATTATTGTATTGATGTAGAATGTTTTCAATCATAAACTGAAGTCGTTGCTGCTTGTTTCCACATTGATTTGCTCCTAAATCAAATGTACTGCACTTTATAAGAAGGTGAACTGATATATAACATCTATTCATCTTGTAAGTATTGTCGTCTTTCTTTACTTTTACTGCCTAACTTTTTCCATATAACTCTATACTCTCCATTGCGAAACGGTACCTTCGCATTTTGATCATTAACATAATACGCAAACATAAACGAGCAACATAAACGTGCAAAGAGTTCAGAAAGGTCAGTTGGTTAAAAGTACAAAAAAGTCAGAATTAGGACAAGAGGAGCAGGACAGCAAGTTTACATCTGTTTTATCCCTTTATACATTAGTTCTGCATTGCTTATTTAAATGTTAGGTGCGTCTGTGGTATTATTTTGATAAATAAACAAATGCTGCACTATTGTTCTTGACTTTTGAAATGTTGTTCTCAGTCAAAATTTCATCTTTACAGAAGGAGGCAAAACACTACTTATGTGAATAAGCAGGTCTGGTAGCCATGGCAACAGAGGCTTCGCTTTTATTCTCTGCCCTCTATGTTTCAGGGCACTCTCTCCTTGATTTATTTCTACAGTGTGAATGCATAAATGTTGCAGTGATTTCACTGTCGGCGCAGATTTCTCTGTCAATAATGAGAACACAAAGAGATGTTTCTGTGGAAAATTGTCACATTTATTGTTCTTTTTTTCATGCAACTTTCTCTCGACTGAGGAACAGAGCTGGTCTTATTCGGTACAGCATGAAGTGTATTGCAGGCTTCTCATAAAAAACAAAAGGTCATTTCGCTAGTACAATAACAGACGTCTGTGCACAATGAATCAGCAGCTTTGAGGAGAAGATGTGGAAGAGGAGAGGAGGAAAACAGCCCTAGGATATCAACATATATATTAACAAAATATACAGTATATTCCATTAGTTTTTTCTTCTGTGCAAGGTTAAGAGGGAGAGGTGGAAGAGGTAGGGAGGAAGTGATGATGGAGATTTAGTGGAAAGGCAGGGAAAAGTGAAGCGGTAAGGCAGAGGACAGGGCTCTATTTTGACACATTTCAGAGATAGCTCTGGGGTTTTTGTGCATTATAACAGACAAGAGGTCAGGTGGGTTGGGAGGCGAAGGAGAACAGGGCGAGATGGGTGCAGGAACAATAGTGCAGGTGGGTAAAATGGGTGGGGTGAAGACATGGGAATGTTTCTAGACAATTCCATATTTCGCCAGGTCGCTGAGCTCCATGTCCCCGAAGGCTTCCCATGGGCAAACCACTGTGATGTCTGTGCCAAGGCCCTCCATGCCGGGGATGTCGTCTCCAAATCTGAATCAAAGATACGAGAAGATTTGATGAAAAAACTGCGATACAGATGTGGGAGTTGTTGATTGAAGGAGGAAAGATTTCCTGAAAATGTTTATTTTGCGAGTGTGATCATAGAAATATCTAAACCTTACCCTTTCTGGCCTGGTTTAGGGGCCTTGCTCTTGAAGGTGCGAGCAGTCCTCTGCTTGAACTTGGGAGGTGCCTTCTTGTCAGCGGGAGTTGCAACATCTGCCATTTTGCTGGGTAGCTGAAAGTGTAGAAGAAGCAAGAGCAAAGTATATAAGTTCCCATTAAATTGCACTGTTTATAAACACAGGCATTAAACTTTTCTATTTTGTCAGTTATCAAAAGGTTTGAGCATTCTCAACTTCTCAGCCTCTTCAGTAGGCTTGGAAACATTCACACCAGTCAGCAAGACAGAAATGCACTAACCGAAAATAAAATGCACAAACAGTTCTCTGAACATATCTGTGTTTGTCTAAATCCAAAGAACTCTGACAAACAATAGAGCGAGGGAGCTGAGAAGTACCAACAAAAAGGTCAGCACACAAAACTACTCATAAAGCATCCAATCTGGGCTCCGTTTCAGTTGTGATAATCAAGCAAATAAACTGTATTCTGTTCTATAAGGAAACAAATGAAAAGCAGAAATAAATCTGATGCAATACAAAGTCCTTAGAAGCTAGTTAAACATCCCAGGACGATGCGCATTGTAAAAACAGTTAAAGCTCCTCGTACAAGAGCTGACAAAATTGCAGTTTCATCTCACCTTTTGTTCAGCGTTTGTCTGAAGCTGTGTGTTGAGCTGTCGGTTTCTCACTTGTGGTGCTCCTCTGTCGGTCCGAGGCCTCCTTTTAAAGTCCTCCCAAGCTGCTAATCCGCTCAAATGTTCATTCTGTCAATCTTTCATGTGACAGCTCTACTCAGCCCTCCTTTGCAGCAGCTAAGCCACAAATAGGTGAGATAAAGGACAGCTTTATATAAACAAAGTGTATTTCAAGCTGGACACACGTGTAAAACGTGCAAATTCAAGCAAAGTGAAGAAGGTGTCATTTACTGGCAGCAGTCAGTGACAGTGATTAAAGTGACCATGAGATGATTAAAGAGAAGCTCAACAGCTTAGGGTTTTTACAGTTTTATATACACGTAAAGAAATATGTACACCAAATGTAAACTGTTCACTTTTGCAATGCATGAACAAGCAAACCATTGAAACTGTGCCTGTTAATGAAGGTGAGCCACTCAAAATCTGGATCAGTCCAAAAAACACAACTGATCAGTCTCATGGGAAACAAAAGAATATGCACCTCTACATAAATTGAATTAGAAAATCCTAAAAAAAAAGTCCTTTAAAACTTGAATAAAAGCTTCCACTGTAAAGAAAGTAATCAGAAGAATAATATCAGTAAATCAGTAATAGAAGAAACCTCAAATGGCCAGTTCATCAGAAATTGTGCATACCTAGAGTATTCACCCTAAGCAGCAGAATATTAGTTATTAAGAATAAATCTAGATAAAACCAATATGGCCACAAGCAGCAAAGAAAGGGACCAAAGCAGATTGGAAGCATTTGAATCATAGCACGGACCTAAGTTGTCAGATGAAAACACGTTTTCATTCTTATCTTCTTTCACAATGAGGCAATAACATCACATGTGCCCAACTGAGGTAACGAGGTAACTTAAAAGGGTAACAGCAGTAAACCGTTAAAGTGGATTCTATTAATACAACGCTGCAAAGTAACATAAATCAGACAGTTGTGCTTGTGCTGACATGAACTTTGGTGAAGTGTCATCAAACATTCTGTAAAACGCCAAATGCTGGTCATAAATTACAACATCAAAAAGTTGCAATGTTGTGGAAAATGTAAATAAAAACAGAATAAAAATTATTCGCAAATCACATAAGCCAATATTGTATTCACAACGTTAAAAGTGAAGCTTTTCATATTTACTTGTATTTGATGGCACCAACACATCGCAAGAGTTGGAACGTTGAAACGAAAGGCTGTAAAAGTAATGGTACTTAAAAGAAACAGCTGGAGGGACATGTCACAACTAATCAGGTTAACTGGCAACAGTGGAGTAGAATGATTGGATATAAAAAGAACACCTTAGTGAGGCAGAGTCTCTCTGAGATAAAGTTGGGCAGGGGTTTAGGAATATGCAAAAAAACCCCAAAACAAATGCACCTGCAAATTATAGAGCAATAATGTTCCTCAATGACTCTGAACATTTCATAATCTACAGTACATAATATCATAAATAGATTCTGGAATCTGGAGACATCTCTGTGCACAAGGGACCCGACCACAAATCAATGTTGGATTCTTGAGATCTTCAGGCACCTCACGTGGCACCTCATTAAAAACTGACATGATACTGTCATGAAAACTGAAAACATTTGGAGCTTCATGAAACAGACCCAGGACTGGTGAGTCACAAAATAATAAAACGTCTCACTTTCAACTTTTGATATGTTTTGAGAGTAAAATATGAGTTTTTTATTGAATATCGAGATTTTGAATGTATTAATTACACTTAGAGGACAGATGTCATCTAGGACTCATTGTTTGACATATCTGGACACCATTGAAGACCTTTTACATTTAGGATCCAAAGAATGTCTGAGAGCATTTTTGTAGCATTTGAACAAAGGTTTGAGGAGCTGAGAATGAAAATGTCTTTTTTATTTCTTTGGGAAAAGTGATGGATTGTGAAAACGTGAAGTCACTGATCCAGTGATTTAGCATGAACATGTTGGGCGCCCCCCTGAGCTGTCATCTTATCGTGGTGGGGGAGTTTGTGTGCCCCAATGAGTCTGGGAGCTATGTTGCCCGGGGCTTCAAGCCCCTGGTAGGGTCACCCAAGGCAAACAGATCCTAGATGAGGGACCAGACAAAGAACAGCTCAAAAGACTCCTTATGATGAATAAGAAATTTGGACCTCGTGATCCCTTGCCCAGATATGGGACACCGGGGCCTCCCCCCGGAGCCAGGCCCTGGGGTGGGGCCTGGCAGCGGGCGCCTGGTGGCCGGGCCTGTGCCCATGGGGCTCGGTCGGGCATAGCCCGAAATCATGACGTGGGTCCCCCTTCCGACGGGCTCACCACCCGTGGGAGGGGCCAAGGGGGTCGGGTGCTATGTGAGCTGGGTAGCAGCCGAAGGCGGAGGCCTTGGCGGTCTGATCCTCGGCTACTGAAGCTAGCTCTTGGGACGTGGAATGTCACCTCTCTGATGGGGAAGGAGCCGGAGCTGGTGCGCGAGGCTGAGCGGTTCCGGCTAGATATAGTCGGACTCACCTCGACGCACGGCTTGGGCTCTGGAACCAGTCCTCTTGAGAGGGGTTGGACTCTCTTCCACTCTGGAGTTGCCCGTGGTGAGAGGCGCAGAGCAGGTGTGGGCATACTTATTGCCCCCCGGCTGTGTGCCAGTACATTGGGGTTTACCCCAGTGAACGAGAGGGTAGCCTCCCTCCGCCTTCGGGTGGGGGAACGGGTCCTGACTGTTGTTTGTGCCTATGCGCCAAACGGCAGTTCAGAGTACCCACCCTTTTTGGAGTCTCTGGGGGAGGCACTGGAGAATGCTCCTACCGGAGACTCCCTCGTTCTGCTGGGGGACTTCAATGCTCACGTAGGCAATGACAGTGAGACCTGGAGGGGTGTGATTGGGAGGAACGCCCCCCCGATCTGAATCAGAGAGGTGTTATGTTGTTGGACTTCTGTGCCAGTCATGGACTGTCCATAACGAACACCATGTTCAGGCATAAGGGTGTCCATATGTGCACTTGGCACCAGGACACCCTTGGCTGCAGTTCGATGATCGACTTTGTGGTTGTATCATCGGACTTGCGACCGTATGTCCTGGACAATTGGGTGAAGAGAGGGGCTGTCAACTGATCACCACCTGGTGGTGAGTTGGCTCCGCTGGTGGGGGAGGATGCCGATCAGACCTGGCAGGCCCAAACGTATTGTGAGGGTCTGCTGGGAGCGTTTGTCAGAATCCCCCATCAGAAGGAGCTTTAACTCCCACCTCCGGCAGAGCTTCAACCATATCCCGGGGGAGGTGGGGGACATTGAGTCCGAATGGGCCATGTTCCGTGACTCCATTGCCGGGGCAGCTGATCGGAGTTGTGGCCGTAAGGTGGTCGGTGCCTGTCGTGGCGGCAACCCTCAAACCTGCTGGTGGACACCAGTGGTGAGGGAAGCCGTCAAGCTGAAGAAGGAGTCCTATCGGGCCATTTTGGCCAGTGGGACCCTGGAAGCAGCTGATAGGCAGGCCAGACGGGCTGCGGCTTCGGCGGTTGCTGAGGCAAAAACTCGGGCCTGGGAGGAGAACGATTTCCGGACGGCCTCGAAGAGATTCTGGTCCACCATCCGGCGTCTCAGGGGGGGGAAGCGGCTCACAGTCAACACTGTGTACAGTGGGGACGGGGCTTTGCTGACCTCAACTAGGGATGTTGTGAGTCGGTGGGGGGAGTACTTCGAGGAACTCCTCAATCCTACCAACACGTGCTCGGAAGAGGCAGAGTCAGAGAGCTCGGAGACGGGGCCTCCCATTTCTGGGGCTGAGGTTGCCGAGGTGGTCAAAAAGCTCCTCGGTGGCAAGGCCCCGGGGGTGGATGAGGTCCGTCCTGAGTTTCTCAAGGCTCTGGATGTTGTAGGGCTGTCTTGGCTGACACACCTCTGCAGCATCGCGTGGACATCGGGGACAGTGCCTCTGGACTGGCAGATTGGGGTGGTGGTCCCCCTCTTTAAAAAGGGGGACCGGAGGGTCTGTTCCTAACTTTTATGGACAGAATTTCTAGGCGGAGCCAGGGCGTTGAGGGTGTCCGATTTGGCGACCTCAGAATCGGGTCTTTGCTTTTTGCGGATGATGTGGTTCTGTTAGCGTCGTCAGGCCGTGACCTTCAGCTCTCACTGGAGCGATTCGCAGCCGAGTGTGAAGCGGCTGGGATGAGAATCAGCGCCTCCAAATCCGAGACTATGGTTCTCAGCCGGAAAAGGGTGGAATGCTCTCTCCGGGTCGGGAATGAGATCCTTCCCCAAGTGGAGGAGTTCAAGTATCTCGGGGTCTTGTTCACGAGTGAGGGACGAATGGAGCGGGAGATTGACGGGCGGATCGGTGCGGTGTCTGCAGTGTTACGGGCTCTGCACGACCCGTCGTTGTGAAGAAGGAGCTGAGCCAGAAGGCGAAGCTCTCTATTTACTGGTCAATCTACGTTCCCATCCTCACCTATGGTCACGAGTTGTGGGTAGTGTCCGAAAGAACGAGATCGCGAATACAAGCGGCCGAAATGGGTTTCCTCCGCAGGGTGTCTGGGCTCTCCCTTAGAGATAGGGTGAGAAGCTCAGTCATCCGAGAAGGGCTCGGAGTAGAACCGCTGCTCCTCCGCATTGAGAGGAGTCAGATGAGGTGGCTCGGGCATCTGGTTAGGATGCCCCCTGGACGCCTCCCTGGGGAGGTGTTCCGGGCACGTCCCACTGGGAGGAGACCCCGGGGAAGACCCAGGACACGTTGGAGAGACTATGTCTCTCGGCTGGCCTGGGAACGCCTCGGGGTACCCCTGGAAGAGCTGGAGGAAGTGGCCGGGGACAGGGACGTCTGGGTTTCTCTGCTCAAGCTGCTGCCCCCGCGACCCGACCCCCGGATAAGCGGCAGATGATGGATGGATGGATGTTGGGCGCTTTTAGGACACAGTAACAGTTGAAGTGTTGACGTAGATCTTTTAACAAGAACAACTTCAAACCACCTGTGAAGCATGGTGATGGAATTGTTATGGATTCGGGTTGCTTCACTTCTACTCAGCTTGCAGTCTCTGATTCAACTCTGAATCTTGCATCAGATCAAAGAGTGCCCATGGAAAATGTCAAGCCATCTGTCTGAAAACTGAAGTGTAACTGGAAGTTAACTAAATATAATGACCCCAAGGACGCCAGAAAATAAATCAAGGAATGCCTCAAACATCTTGCAGCTGGAGAAACTGTGGATGAAACGGTGGCCAAACATGACACAAGACGCTTTAGCTACCTTCAGGTTTGATTGGTGTAATGGTTCTTCAAAATTCAGCGGCATGAAAGTTGTTTAAAACCAGAAAGAGAGCTCATGTCACACGGATTTTAAAATCTTTGAATTAGCCCAGCGTCTGCTTTAGTATTGTTTAAGGTTTAAGGTACAAAACTCCTAAGTACGTTGTGCTGCCCATTAATTGGATTTGCTTTTGTCATTCAAACCTTCCAGAGCCTCCAGGTCTTCTGGAAGTGGCCTTTTAGTTCAACTGTGGAACAGCCGTCCTGAAGACCTGAGGGCAGCATAGTGTTGATGCTTTAAAAGGAAATCTAAAACCCACTTCTTCAGTCTGGCTTCTAACTGAATTCTAGTTTTTTATTTGACTATGCATTCATAACATTTTGCCAGTTTTACTTATGATATTTGCGTTTAGTCTGGTCTCTAATTGAACTTTATTTACTATATCTTTCCTTTGAATTCTATTGTTTTGTTCACTCCCTGAATTCGATTAAGCTTTTTAGAAAATGGAAGGATGGATGGGTGAATGTTTTATTAAATGGCATATCTGTTTATCCCTTTTGTATCTCAAGAGTTAAATGCATTTCTTTAAATTTAGTTCTGTTTATTGAGATTTATGCTTCAATAGTGCACTTTTTAGGATTTTCGAATTTAACAATTATCAGAGGCCTTTGGTCCTTTGGACGGGGGTGGATTTGGAACTTGGGTATCATGGGATCGGGAGGTTGAAAGGTATTGATTTTAAAGCTCTTTTTATAACTTCTACTTTAGATTTTTATGTTTGTGTGTGTTTATTTATACATTATACATTTGAACTGTGTAGAGTATTCTCACTTTGTATAAAAAAGTGATATATAAAAAGTCTGATTAATTGATGGATCTCATTCTTTTATATTGTGACATTTATATCAAAATGTTACATAAAAGCATCTAAATCCAGAGAGGTTTGAGTGCTTATAAACGACAGAAAAACTTTACGAAATCAGCAGAAATAACGAAATACTAAAGATAGGGATACATTTCGACTGTATTTGTAAACAAACGTGTCCTAATATCACCTGCATATAGATTTGGAGCATGTGATATAAGAGAAGAAGCATCTTGAACCCTTCTCAGGGGATCAGCCAAATGGAGACAGATAAAGAATACTTAACTATTCAGCTCTTAAGCTGTCCCCTCATGTCATGGCTTGAGGTTAAAGATCAATGCTGAGACTGTAAGTGGATCCTTAAATGACCAATTATCCATGTCACAAAAACTCAGGAGACGGTGAAATATTAATAATGCTATTTGTATGACACACACTTTTCCCCCTTATCCAAACATCTTTGAATTTTATTTTGGGTAATTCTTCATTGAAAGGCTTCATCATTGCTTCTCTAGAGCGTTCACACATTTTATCTTATTTATAATGCGACTGAAAGGAGTTTCTATTCATTTTTCGTGTTTTCAAGATCAAATCCACTATTTTGAATGGGGCTGAAAATGACAACAATACACAATATTTACCTTAAAAAAAGTATTCACATAATTGTATTTCTATGGTGGGAAATACAATTATGCTGATGAGGCCCAATTTACTTTTCACAGTGATGCCTCATTATGTAAGGTGGCAGTCATCTTCACATGGCAAGGCGCATTAAGGCAGGGGATTAGAGAAAAGGGGGAGGGAGTATAGGCATATAAAGGGAGGACAAGAGAGAACCCAGACAGATTGAAGCTGACCAGAGCAACATCAACAAGAAGTCAACAGTACAACTGCAAGAAAAGGTAAGACTGACACTCCAACTCTTACAATGCTGTTTCAGTTGTGCAGGGAAAGCGGTGTTAGTCTCAGATACCGACCTCACATACTTAAAAAAAAAATTTATTTAATGTTTCATCAGAAATTGTTGAGAGGTATTACAGTAGTTGATGTGATAACTTTTTTGTGCTCTGTGAAATTTGGGAACAGTCAGGGAGCTGAAGTCTTATCAAATACACTTTTTTTATTCTTCACCTTGAAGATACACGTGTTTTGCCACAGACTACTTTAACAACAGAAAAGGACGCAAGTCGACTCAGAAGCCTAGATTTAACTGAAACATCACTTGATTAGATTTAATCAAAAACTGAAGAGGTTATCTTTGCATTTAAATCTGTTTGAACATTCAGCCATGGGTAGGCATCCTACAGAAATATCTCTCACCCTATGTCAGGGATATTAAAGATATATTTGGCAAATATAAATGATAAACACCATTTCATCTAAAATGTGGACTTTCATCCTTTAAACATTTAGTAAAGTGTTTTTAATGTTACAGGACATTTCATATTCCAGTAAACAGAATCTTAAATGTTCTCTGGAAAAGTAACATTTTTAAAAGCTTTACTAACAAAAGTGAAAAGCCACAAAAAAGATAATTTAGGCATACATAAAAAAAAAGTGGCGAAATGCTAAAACACAGAGGACACATCTGTAAAAATCACATTTTGTAAATTTTTTTGAAATTGCACCATGTTTGATCACCATCCTTTGTTATGCTCTTCCACCGTTCGTGAGGGTTGAATCTGCTCGGTTTCCTGTTATAAATAAGATGTGCTGCCATAATTGCCAGGACTCACCAGAAAAAGAGATCTAAATCAATAACAATATATCCTGGTCAAATAAAAGTGTAAGAACAATTCAAATTTTAAGCTTGAACCTCACTGAGAAGAGTGAAAAAAATAAATTATGGTGTGAAATCCAGATTTAATTTACTATGAGTCGAAGCACATCTGAGGTCAAATGCAGAGCACTTCTGAGCTTTCCCTCAAGATGTGCTTGTTTGACAGATTAAAGTAGATTGAAAATTAGTTGTTAAGTGGAAAATCTTCTTATAGGATCATAGGGTTTATTGACGCACAGCAAGTGTATTGACTTAAGTCTTGCTTTGGAAATAGGTGATATTCTGATCTATAACTATGCCAAGAATAATCTTAAAAGCTATAAGTTGTAGAAAATAGACAAAGCTCTTTGTGTAACAGGGTCTTAAGGCGCTATGACAGCCACAGCATATATTTTCACCTCCCCTGAAAGAGTTACGTCATCAAGGGGCGGGGGAGTTGGGATTTAGAGGATAAGGATGAAGGGGAAAAGCTGTTAAAGATCAAGATTAACTAACAAACTGTTACTTCTGTCTATCTCAGAGCATAAAAGATGGCAGACGCAGCCGTTGCAACACCCGCCGACAAGAAGGCACCTCCCAAGTTCAAGCAGAGGACTGCTCGTACCTTCAAGAGCAAGGCCCCTAAACCAGGCCAGAAGGGGTAAGAAACATTAGAACAACATTGAAACAACATCATCAGTGATAACATAGAAAAGTCCAAAATATGGAAGAAGTTTTGTGAGGCGAGACTGTTTCGTGGCTACCTCAGATTGAACGAAAGACCTTTTGTGATCTACAAACTTTAGATTCCTCTCACACCTATTAGTAATTTAATTTAGAAAGACTTTGATGCTTTTGAATTATTTTGCTTTTACCCGAAACAGTGTTTTAACTTAAAAAAAAAGAGAGATAATGATAACAACACACAAGAGCTCGTTCTTCCTTTAAAAGTCACACAACAATGGAAAAGATTCGAGGGAATTAAGACGTGTTTTTTCGTTGCAGATTCGGAGACGACATCCCCGGCATGGAGGGCCTTGGCACAGACATCACAGTGGTTTGCCCATGGGAAGCCTTCGGGGACATGGAGCTCAGTGACCTGGCGAAATATGGAATTGTCTAGAAACATTCCCGTGTTACCCACCTGCAATATTCTTGCTACACCCATCTGACCCTGTTCTCCTTCGCCTCCTGAGTTACCTGACTTCATGTCTGTTGTAATGCACAAAAATCAAACCCAGAGCTGTCTCAGAGATGTGTCAAAATAGTAATACAGTCTGCAAAAGATATATATATGTATATTGTGATTATTTATTTATATGTGCTTCACTGAGGTTTCCACGCTTCAAGCGGTAGCCCCAGGCTTCCTTCCCCAGTATTTTGCACTCCACTGATGCTTCTTTGAGAGACTGTCGTCAGACATATCAAGACTGATCAGTGCTGTAACTTTACTCATCTTTCTTTACCTTTTCACTCCTCTCTTCTGCCTTTCTGTCTCCATCTCTCTCCCCCTCTTTGGAGCTATTTCTTATTGTACAGCTGTTTATGAAAGATATATATTTTTATTTTTATGAATTATCAGTGTGAATACGAGTACAGGAATATGCCCGAAATATTTTCCCCGAGAAATTAGGTCTCGTCTCAAACCCAAACTCACACGGAGTGATAAAGTAAAACTCTCAGGCAATTCATATCTGATCCTGAAGACAGTACTGTAAGAAAAATTGTAACTAATTCTAGATGATGTAATGTACAATTATGCATCATTAAAGCTGCTGTAATTAGCCATGCTAATGTCTTGAGGGATGGTTATGTTGAGCAGTCTCTCCATCTCGTTGAAATAATTCAACCATTAAATTCTATACACAACACTGTGATCCTCTAGGTTGAACTTTGTTGACTTTGGTGATCTCCTACACTTTTCATTTGCTGCATCACTGGAAAAGTTTTCATCTATCTGGTAAAAATGACTCAACATCCGATCATTGGCTTGGTACAACACAGACTCCCTGGAGAGTTTTCCTTTAGCATCACCAATCGTATGACTTTTGATCGAAATATGTTGTCATCCATTTAGAAATCTGGTCAGCTGGCTGGTTTGATTTTTGATGAACCTTCATCATTTAGCTGCTAAAACTTGCTAAAAGTTTAGCAAACTCCCGCAAAATGATGGCAAAAATGATCAGCCTCAGCTGTGCTGTGAATGGATACATATTGCAATTTTAACAGTCCAAATATAGTCACAAAGGATGAGGTTCTGATTATCAGTATGGGTATGTAAGTAGGTCAAACTATCGCTGTTCTTAAGTGCTCCAGGAGTCGCTGACATGATTGTAGACTAAGTCATGATTGTGTGGTACAAAGGCAACAGTTTGATTTACCAAGCGTTTCCTTTAGAGCTTTTATCAAAAGTAATTCCAAATTCTCTGGAGGCAAACTGGGAATTGAGAATGACCTCTTTGACCTTTGATGGGCAAATCATGACGGCCTCATAGTTTGCTTTGCAGCATTTCTACACAGAAACAAATGAGATACAAGAGTCATCAGTTAACCTGACTTGTGTTTTTGGAATGTGGAATGATTACCCAGAAAGAACCCACACATACACAGTGAGAACATGCAAACCCCACACGGATAGGCCTCAGCTGGGAATTGAACCTGGAACCCTCCTGCTGGGAGGTGACGGTGCTAACCGCCACACCACTGTGCTGCCCAGGTGTAAAGTCTAATATTTAAAAAAACAAAAACAAAGAAAGAAGTTATGCTGTCTTGCATGAGCTGCCTTTTTGGAGAATGACATAAAATGTGGATTCAAAACCTTCCTTTTTGAAGATTGAAGACTCTTTGTTCCCAGTGTCAAGTGATGGTTGAAAATTACGCCAGCAGAATTTTGGAATTCAGAATTATGTCATAGTCTATCTCTGCTGGCTCAATGAGGAAAACGATAAATCTTTGGCCATCTGTGCCTCCCGGTTTGCTCCGCTGCCTTTCACAGGCTGGCTCTTCCAGTTTTTAGCATGGTACTTGTTTGAAACATGGCTCCTTTTTTTAAATGTATAAACAAATGTATAAAAATTGTTTTAAAAAAAACTCAGCAAAGTGAGACAATAATGACGCACTCAAAGCAAATGTAATGAACTGAATTACCAATCATAGGACTGATTTCTTTCAAGAACAGAAACTGCCTTAAAAACTTGAAACAAAACCTTTGACCAAAAGGTTGAAAGCAACTAATGAAAAGCAGCATCTAGTTGGGCAGTGGGAGAAGAGGCAGGACAGAGCGACCGAGTGGCTTAGTGTGTGAAGGGATAAACAAAAAGATCAGAATGGCTTCCTCGTGGGATTGAATATCACTGTAAATAACAGGGGTGAGTACTGCTCTCTTAAAAAGCTGTCCGATACGTATCTGAGGATACGATAAGATTCAGGGACGATGAATTCATCACTCTCACAACCAGTCAGTGTGATCTGATGAATTTTTAAAAATCTGAGTGAAACAGATGTGTTTATGCTCCAATCTAAATGAAAACAAGCCATTTCTATACATGTGACATTGGTTAGTTATATATAAAGAGACATATTTGATAAAAGACCAGAGAACTGCGGCGCTGTGAGAGGCACAGTATCTGTTCTTCTGCCTTTGATAACTTTAGTGAGATTAGATTAATAGTGTGGCACACATCTGTTGGTGAAATACCGTTTAGCTGATGTCTTCCACCTCGGCTCTAATGTATGTCTCATCCTGATCAAAAGCCGTCATCACAACCACAGTAAGCTCATACATTTTTAGCAATAAATCAGCCAACAGGTGTTGAAATTTCCTTGGACTTTGTTAAGTTGTGAATGGAAAATATCTTTGTGTCTCTCATGCTGTTCCTGCTTGTGCCAGCATCAGCAGGTTCTGCAGATTTTTCACCCAATGACTGATACTCTACAGATGCTGTCGGTGAACATTTTATTTTCCCTAAAATTATGATTTTAAAGGGCCACTGCAAACTATGATAGCGTTGTTTAAAACGCTTGTGTTTTCAAATCGCGAGCAACAACACGTGAGCTTGTTATGAGTCTGACTTGATGCACATTAGGAGGAACGGAAACGACTGCGAATCCCATCTGAGCTGGCAAAGATGAAAATGAGCTCACCAAACAATACACTCACCTGACTCGCTGCTGTTTTTCTGGACATGGCCCTTTTATGTTTGCTTTTCAAAAGGGAAATAAAAGCTTCAGGTTTGAACTGAAACACAGCAACCGATGCTGAGCAAGTTCAGCACAAAACTTTATACAGCTGACTTTAGTTTGTGGAATTGGACCAGGGGTCAGTGTATCGTTAGTGTAACATTAAGAACCTAAAAATGGGATCTGATCCATAGGGAAATCTTTATACCCATTGAAAATGACTGTGGGAGCTAATATTTTCTTTTAGGAGGCGAGGTCTAGCTTTATGTTTACTGCTATGAAAATGTTTCTACTGCCTCCAAGTCGAAAAAAGGTCAGCGACTGCCTCTAAGCGGCAGTATTAGCGTCTTAATATGGAGATTAATCGGCTTCTGGCTTAGCCTTTCCTGCATGCTGAATTATACAATATTGCTAATTCTCTTGAGTAAATTAATAATGTATATATATATATATATATATACATATATAAATAAATAAAATAGTAAAAACACACAGGAAGCTCATTCACAACATAACATTTTATATAAAACATTTTATATGGACATTCAATAACAAAAAACGAAGAAAAAAAAAAAAAAAGAAACCCCTAATGGCAGTCAAAGGGGATACAGACAGGACAGAGGGAGAGGACTGTTCATTGAGAAACCAAAGCTACTATGAAGAATGACCACATAGTTTTCTATTATACAGCAGCAAGAAAACCGTGACAGGAAAATGAAGCTGCAACATGTTATTTTCGCAGCAGCCATTTTGTTTGTCAGCAGGCCTTTTTTGCCAAATAGCGCTGTGCTCTTTGTCGTGTTAACCGGCGTCAAACCGCCAGCTGCCTGTCAACAACTTTAGTGGTAAAGAAAAAAATAAGCAGCTGGGCACTGCTGCTAAGGAGGAAAATATGAAAAAGACACAAAATTCATGCAAAACTTTTTTTTTTCTTTCCTTTTTTTAAAACTTGACAAGTATCGCTCATGCTGGTCTGTCCATGCCATCAGTGGCTCCAAAAGTCCATTTTTCTGCGTTTTTTTTTTTTAATCTTTTTTTTTTGTAGCAATTTTTAAGTTGGGAACCAGAACATGCTGGGGACTGTTAACGTCTTTGGCTGGCGCCTTCTTTTTCTCTTTTTAAATTTTGTCCAGAGCATAAACTACCTTAATATGAAGACATTTTTCAAAATGAAAGAAAAAAAGAAAAGTAATTCATGCCACGAGTAAAAACACGACTGTCCTGCATGTTTTTCCGAGAAGAGAAGAGAAAAAAACCCACAGAGTTAGCGCTGAAATGAGTTTAAATAACATTCCCACTTTACACAGCTCCATAGAGCACATCCCACACTGATGTTGAGCTTCTCACCGGGCTGGAATATCAACCTGCATATGTATGTGATAACACTTTCGGAAATTTTACCTTCAAACAAACCTGGACAAAGCCGACAGATTTAGCCACTGAAATGTAAGGAATCTGCTTTGAAACCACCAACAAAAAAAGACTATCAAATGTTAAAAGAAAGGAACACAGTTGATTTGAAACAAAACGCCACAGACCTACCCTCATTCGTTCCAAATGTCTCACCAGCAAAATATGGCAACACACACACACACACACACACACACACACACACACACACACACACGAAGAAAAGAAAAAAACGGCTGTTCTTGTATATTGTGAAATATAACTGAAGGTGGTCATGCTGGCTGGTTCCTATGATCAATCAAAAATCAATAAAAACTAAAATAAACAACAACGGCAGCAAAAAAAAAAAAAAAAAAATTAAAATGGACTGATTGAATATTTTTTTTAAAAGTTACCTGCATATCTTTAACTGTCACAACTTGGGTCTGCTCATAGCTCAGGAACTTTAATCCAAAGCAAAAAAAAAAACAAGTAACTTGAAATGTGCACCTTACTAAAGAAGGAACAACACTTATATATATATATATGTATATCTATATATATAGATATATATATTAAAAAATAAGAAAACAATGAAAAGAAGGTAAATAAAGACAGCTATAGGATTATGATAACAATAACACAGATAATATATTTATACATACGGCAGAAAAATGTGCTTTCTACAAATCTTTGGAACAAAAACAAAAGCCAATAAAGCCACGTTTTGGAAATATAGGGTACAACAGTATAGAAATATGCACAATAATAATGTGTTTTGCATTTAAATATTCACTATGAATTCTAACTGAATCTCTCTTTTGCTCAGTAATTGCTGTTGGCAGCATCTTAAAATCGCAATTACCCACTAAAAGTATGTTTCAGGAAGACTCGTCCGGTGCTTTGACTCTATAAAAGATGGAGCACGAGGGGGGTGGGGGGGGGGGGTCCAAATATTACATCTCTACATTAAAAGGATCATTACAGGCTCAACAGATACCTGAACCCCAGGGCTGCAGCTAGATTATCTAATTTGGATGTAAACTCAACAAGAAGATGTTTGCAGTGTAGTGTCGCACTTCTTGTAGTGTTAAGTGAAGGTCGTCCATATAGAGAAATGTGTACCAGGAAGATGTGAGACATAGTTGTGTTATATAGTCGAAAGGTGGAGTATTTGTAATATCGATGGTGATTTTCTGATTTCAACCCCATGGTTCAACTGCTGAACCTCCATCACAGCAGCGACTGCTATGTAGCCGGGTCAAAAAAAAAAACCCACAAACAAACAAAAAAACCTAAACAATGCTTTCATAATAATGAGAATAATTACAACAGTAATAATAATAATAATTATAATTTGGTAACTTTTTTTTTTCTCTAAACTAATTTCTTTGCATATCATAACAATTTTAAGTTTAAAGGTTTACCATTTCCACATACTAAGAAAACTTGAGGTAAGGAACCGCTCTAATAGACCCTCCCTCCTTCAGCTTTCCATAATCCCTCCGAACTGCCGTGTCTGGTCCCCTTCAAAGCAGAACGCAGCAGGGGTGAAACTCTCGTCTTTACTATCCGCCCACGTTCAGGAGGGAAAATAAAACTAAAATCCACCCGTGGGTGCTTTATCATATTAGTGACTCGTTCATTCTGGGTCAAAATGTTTTCAGGTGCTCTCTCTTTCTCTTTCTCTCTTTCTCTCGGGGCACCTTACTTCTTTCCCTCTACCACCCTGATGTTTTGTTGACACCTCGATTGCTCCTTTCCCTCTCTTTTTTTCCTTAAATCCTTAAGTGTGAGCATGCCACACAGCTCTCAGCTTTCTCATACATTAATGACAGCTGTTGAAATGTCAAGTATCCACATACAGCCTTTGGAAGAACATCTGGGCTCCGCCCCCAAATCTTGTGCTGCTGAGTGCCGAGGGAATAAGAGGGGAGGAGGGGGGGGACTATAATACAGCCGTGCAATAGGGAAGGTGGCCATTTTCAGTCTTAATTTTTTCTTCTTTTTTAACATAAAGGCCATCCTTCAGTCTTTAATACAGCATTCCTCTATTTCTGTAGTAGCGTATATAAGAAAACGTAGAGACTGCTCTGGGGGTGGGATCTGAAATTTCTTTGTTGTGGTCAACTCCACACTTAAAACGGGGTGCAGTCCACCTCCACAACAACAGGGGGAGCTCTTTCAGAGTAATTCAATGGAAGAGAGGAGCTCCTGGGAAATGTAGTGTCTTTAGTAAGGGGCGAATCTACTGTAGCCTCCCCGGTACAGCGTGGCCTAAAAAACAAGAGAGGAAACAGACATTAAGAATACTTGCTCTCATCTTAGGGTGCACCCAGTGATTTACAACACATTTTCATTTCAGTTTTCAATAAATCATGAAAACAAACCCAACAACAAATCGATCCTTCCAATGTGTTAAGACCTGCCTGCAGAAAACAATGTCATGTTCATCATCGGGCTTCCTGTTTGCTGCGTTTTCTGCTGAGCCCAGTAAGTCTGATTTGATTACCAGAGGCTTTAGATAGTGGAAGTAGACTAATGGTGCTGTGTAAAAGACAAAGTAAACACCTGTGGTGTTGGTATGCTCTGAAGCTAAGTGCATAGTATGTGCTCATGGCTGAACTATTTATACAACTCCACTTCAAAGAGACCAAAGTGGTATGATGGTGAGATGTTGGCTGCAGTTGGTCCTAATGCTCATTTATGAGTGAAGGAACTAAGAAGTAGTTTTTATTTTGAGTGGGATCATTGGCCAATTGACTACTCTTTGAAATCCAGAAACCTTCTGTGTATGGTGTAATTTACATCGACTTACCATAGCTCCAACACCATAGGCAGCTGGAGCAAGTGCAGCATGGTAGGGGTCTGCCGTGTAAACTCGTCCATAGCTGTAAGAAACATCACAGAATGTTTTCGAGGGAAAAAAGAAAAGGAAAATCAGATTCAAAACACTGCCAGAGAAAGGAATGTTTCTCTGTTTGGTGGGAAAACCCAAACTACTTTAAATCTTCTCTCTTCATAATCTGGACAAAGTTAGTCACGCGTTTTGTTTA
Organism: Leuresthes tenuis; assembly: GCF_036924035.1. NCBI lineage: Eukaryota > Metazoa > Chordata > Actinopteri > Atheriniformes > Atherinopsidae > Leuresthes > Leuresthes tenuis. The sequence goes on from NW_027325358.1 coordinate 24,561,102, forward strand.
ATGTTCAAACTCAGTCCCAAAAGAGATGGGACACTGTGTCGATATGAATAAAACAGAGCACAATCTCAAAATCCCATAAACCAATATTCTGTTCACAATCGAACACAGAAAACATGTCAAATGTTGAAATGTGTTTATCACTACCCTGCAAACACCTGGGAACCGAGGAGACCAGCTGCTGCACCCTCAGGAGAGGAACTATGCCTCATTCTTGTCTGACAAAGGATTTTAACTGCTTGTCATATTTTGCATTTCATGATGCACTGAATGTTTTCAACAGGTGAAATGTCTGGACTGGACTGATGCGCCAGTCCGGATGCAGGATTTTGAACTGAGCACTGATACCAAGCTGGATGGTTCCTCTCCTCTTTAGTCTGGAGGATCCAGCCCATGATTTCCAAAACAGAAAATCAAAATTCTATTAGTCTGACCACCGAACACCGAACTCTGTCTCAGTCAACTTTAAATGATATTTTGGAGTTTGTGGAATGTGTTCATGTATGGCTTCTTCTTTGCATGATCACACTTTAACCTGCATTTGTGGATGGCACAGCAAACTAAGTTCAGATATAGTCATTTCTGGAAGTGTTCCTGAGCCCATGCAGTGATTTCTATGACAGAATTGTGCCTGAAGATCACAGGCATCCTACACCGATTCTCTACCATGTGTCCAGACACTCTGACTCTTCTGATGACATCATGTACTGTAGATAACGGAATATTCAACGTCAAAGTTTTTAGTTAAGGAACATTGTTCTGAAATTATCCCTCTGCCCATTTTTACTTCTGAGAGACTCAACCTCTCTAAGGTACTCTTTTAATACCCAGTCATGTTACATGAACCTAATTAGTTGCAACCTCAAGTTGACTCTTATTGGCAACATTTACTTCTCCAACCTTTTGCTGTCTCTGTCCCAGGTTGAGCTAATACTTTTCATGAAACATCAAAACATTTGATACATACTATTGTGAATAATGCACTGGTTCATACGGCTTGACCCCCCCCCCCCCCCCCCCCTTACGGGTAACTACTCCCACTTGCAACTTGAAATTTTGGTCTTAAAGAGAAGGGAATTGAGATGTTGACTCACCTGTCACTGTAAGCAGCAGCTGCAGCAGCTGCGGCTGCAGGAGTCGCTACAGCAGCCGGTTGGGCGTAACGATATGCTGCATAACCACCCTGTGAGGAGGCGATGAAGAGGAGGGAGGTGGAGGAAAGCGAAAGAGAGAGGAAATGAAGGGATAGGCGGAAAGGGACAGAAAGAAGATGAGACTCCTGTTCAATGTCTGCCATTACTTCTGCAGAATAGAACTAATAGTGAATCTAAAGGGTTACATTGTGAGAGAAAACTGCAGAGAAGAGCGAAGATTAACAAGCAGACAGTCAGCAAAACTGGATAATCTGGTGCAGTACGGCATTCACAAGAATGTAGCTTAGGCTCTGTGTGGCTCTCTCACTCCATGACTAACTCAGCAAAAATAGCCTGAATCGTACACGGTGCTTTTTACTGTTTGCAGCACTCGAGTGCTTCATCTTCCCTGCTGTGAGTTCGACAGAGAGGGAGAGAGAGCTCATAGCCATATCCGTGTCCCACCCCCGTTCCCTTCCAAAAACACACAGTTAGAGAAAGGGGAAGGGGTGGCAGGATGATTGTGTCATTATTTATGTTTGGATGAACAGCTGATGAACGGACGCACTGAAGAAAAATAAAAGAATACTACAGGTGTAAGAAGACAGTCAGCCAGTTGGATAAAAAACAAAAAGGGGCAAACACGCTCACTCTCACGTGGCCAGCAACCAATCACTGACAGACACAGCATGCTTTCCCAAACTCAGAACATGTATTAGATCATAAAACCCTTTAAAAAAATAAAAACAAACAACGCACACCACTGCATTCTACCCTAAAGAATCAGTCACGACCAAGTCCCTGCATTCAGGACCACACAGTTGCTGCTATGGGAGGAAGGCTGGACTGGGAAGGAGGGGAAGAGGAGATGGGGGTGGTGTTGTAAAATGGCAGAAAGGTAGAAGAGTCTGATAAACTTAACATGGGACTGAAAGAGAGAATAATGATAAAATATATGAGGAAAGGAAAATTACCAGAGCGAGGTGATGAAGAGTAAAGCTACCTTACAAATGAAGGAAGGAGAAGACGGAGAAAAGGAAGAAAAAAAACATGAAAAGTTTTTTTTTTTTTTTTTTTAAATGGAAAAAGGTGGGAGGAAGTAGGAGAGGGTGGGGGAGGGGTCAGCCTTGTAAGTACGTCCGCATGCTGACACTGATTCAGTTAGCATGCCACAGGTGAAACAGATAGGGAGATTCCTGGAAGGGGTCTGAATTAACTGCAGATTGGATGAATATTACTGTCCTACAGTATATCCTTTGCCTGCCAGCGTACACCCAGTGTACCATTGTGCTACATCAGATCTCTTGTCATATAGTCTTGTCTTTCTTTATAATGTAAATGCATCCTTTTAGTTATCCATCCATAGCGAGGCCGAGTAATTATTAGGCAATTTAACTTCTGAACCGGACCAGGCTCTGAGGTCAAAGGAAAATGTTATTAGACCTAAAACGTCAACGTTGAACAAAGGAAAGATGAGTTTTATCGTCCTCAGGGGAATATTATCAGCACACAGAATTACCAGATGACTAAATTACACATATTTAGTCATCTAGTATTTTTACCAGCACAGTTTTCATTCATTAATTTTGTTGTACGCTATTTACACAAACTGAGCGTTGCGTAACATTTTTACACTCAGGATTACCATTTATGTCAAGATTGTGGCTAATATCTCTTTGGGAATGAAGTTGAAAGGTGGGAAGGTGAAAAATGCTTTTTTAATGTCAGTAAAACTGTTAACTGAGGTTTTTTGTAAATGCAGCTTAAGAAATGTGAACGAATGATGTGTCCTTGTGACATCTGCTAGTAAAAAAGTGCCTAAAGCTACAATTATTGAATTGGTTCTTTGCCAAGTATTCTGATCAGCGTAGACAATAATGCTTCATGGGTTAAGTTGGGTGCCCTTTTTATGCTTGAATAATCCATAAATCAGTGTTAAGTGGTTTAACAAACAAACAAATAAAACATTTTTAAAAAAAACACATTCTTATGAAAATGGACTGGACTGAAGGACTGGACTGAAATTTAGCGAGAAAGCAGCCAATGTCCAAAGATTTCCAGAAAGCTCAAGACCATCTCAAAAGATTACAAGAAAGTCTGGCTGCTTGGAAGCAAAATGTAAAGAAATAAGGGCCGGCTCAAGTTCTTTGCAATGTACCATTTTTATCCATCTTTTTTACGTAAATGCAACTTCAACTTTGGCTGGATGTATAACATGGATCTGATTAGATTTAGTTTCCCTAAATCTTACTAAATTATATCCTGAAATCTCAGTTGCATTACACTGGAGTTACTTCCCTTAAAAAAAAATAAAAATGCACGTCCACATCACTTGGAGGAATATTGCATTCTTTATCAAATCAGATTTGAGCTGAATTCTTTTCTCCCCCTTCCGTAACTCCACCCATGTCAGAATCCAGTGAGTTAGTAGAAGAAGACAGAAGGCATTTCAATCTCAGATGGTCAATAATGTCTAGCAGCACGCAATCATTGGAGACGAGGAGGATGCACACTGGCTCTCACACAGAGTGTGTAAACCCTACCTGGGGCAATCTGCCACTAATGTCCTGAAACACTAGTCTACAGAGAGAACAGAAACAGCTATTGTCAACCTGGTCACACACACGCACACTATTACACACAGGCACACACTCATAATCACATTGGTACAAAACTTACTCACAAATGCACAGAAACAAACCCTAGAAGAGTCTACTCGTGAATGAGCGTGTGATTTAAGTGTGTCCTGCACTGGGGAGCGATCATATTTCTGCAGTGAAATTCTGTACATCACTAATGGAACATTCCACATGAGAGTGTACATTGTGTGCTTTCAGAGAAGTGTAAAATGTAACTGTAATCCAAAATCATAATCATAGATTCAGTCATAACATGAAATGTGGAGTGGGGATGAATCAAAACACCCAGAAGTACACGCCTCTATGGGTTTGAGCTGTGCTATTTCACACTTGAAAACCCACAGGCAAAGAGGAGGGAAACACAGGTGACGAGTGAGGCACTGGAGGAGAGACAGGAATACTTACGTAGAGATCAGCTGCACCGTAAAAACCATCCTGATAGGCCATCACACTGAGAAGGAGACAGATGACAAAAGGGGGAAAGGAAGGAAAGGTAGAGAGTACACAGGAGCGGTGGTGGAATGTCAAAACAAAACAAAATGAAAAAAATATTTAAAAAAATGGTGTGATGCGCCACCGTGTGGGCAGTGCAGAGAAAAACAAACGAGGGTGACGATGGAGGGGAGGGGGAGAGGTGAGAAAACGGTGCCAAACAGATTGTGAGAGAGAGAAGAGAAAGAAGGGTGAGATTATTACACACCGTGCAACATGCAAGACAAAATACCACCTCTTTGTATACAGATGCTCAGACTTTTAAGTGATACTACTGCTACTTCAGCCGGTGGGAGAACAAATTCACCAAAAAGAAATCATTCAATTCAATTACTCTAAGGGATCATCTCAGCACCAATTTATAGGTACAAGGAAATGGTATTTCAGCTCAGCAAACTATCAAAGTCAGTACCTCAATAAAAATCTCTTCAAACACACAGCATGCATCATTATGAAAAACTAACTTGATAACAAGTGAAGCCATGCTTTCAAAGAAGGCAGCTGACTACTTTTCATTATTCATAATTTCTTTTCTTTTAAAATGTCCTTCTGAGTGATGTTTACCCAGGGTATGTAGGGATGGCAGCCTGCGGGACAGCTGCCCTGACTGCACTGTAGACGGGCCGAGCGCGGCCGCGGAGATGAGCGCCCCGAAAGGTTGCAGCAGTGGAGGCGGCAGCCGCTGCCGCTTGGTACGGAAACCCTGGTACTGGCACAGAGAGTCACAGATGAGCAAATGGGTTGAGTTTGAACCAGTAGCTTCCACTTTTATTTCAAATAATAACAATGGAGATGAACATGTATCAATTCATTTGCAGATTATTCACTCAATTCATCATTTGAGCTGAAAAGAGGGTAGCAAATGCCTGCATAATTTATCATAGGATAGGAGTATAGTGTAGGATTGAAAAAAGATATCCGCTCCTGTATCGCTTTGACGATGACAGGCATTACGTCTTCACATTTGACAAAAAAGCCTGATCATAACCTTTGATTACAACTGTAAACGGGAACATTTTTGCTCTCTAAAAAGTTCTATAAGGTTCTGTTTGAGAAGCAACAAAAAGCAAAAGGATAGTTCTTGGTATCTTACCTGTGTAGAGCTCAGGACTGTACATGGCTCCAACCATCGGACTCAACTTCCATCCAGCTGTAATAAACAAAGATTACAGCATCAACTTCTATGCAGAGCTCTGCATAGAAATACGATATATGTGTTGGACAACAGGCTGAAACTAGGTTTTTAACTGAATGGTGAAGTCGAACTGTTAAATGGTTTATTGATTTTCTGTTCAGGACTTTTAAGGCGAGTCTAAAGTCACTGATCCATGACGGAGTGGCTCTCTGATTTAATGCGAGCAAAAGTCGACCTTGTCAATGTTCAACTGGTAATGGAGTCACCCCCCCACCCCACCCCTGTGCGCATGTTGTGCTGATCTTTGCTCAATCCTCAGCAGTACATACCTGCCATGAGAATAAATGCTGGAAGGTGATGACAATATTTATTGTGTGAATATTTGTCGTGGGAGTTTACATCGTGTCATTTTACATCAAAGCAGTCTGGTTTAAACACATTCAGATCGGTTTACTCTGATCTGAGATCCGCCAATATATGTCCTCAGTGGACACGCCCCCAGCATGAAACTATGCTCATACCCTCTGAGGTCAACTAAATTCAATTCCCTGCATTAAAATAAATACGAGTCATTTTCACAGGCTTCTATGAAAATGTGACACATTGCGACATGAAGTCAAAGTGGAGAGAAATCTATCTGTCACAGGTCTAACCGAGCAAAATGCATTACCGTATGGTAGTGCGGCGAGGCCCTCTCCGTTAGAGTACGGTGTGGTCATCTTCTTGTTTGTCATCACTCTGGCTGTGGCATTATTGACCTGGACGCCAAACAGAAAGGTTCAGAGCCCAAATTGAACACATTTTACTCGAGTCAAAGGTATTGAAAAGCTAAAGAAGTGTTGCATAATCAAATCTGGCCCAAAGAGAGTGAAGACTGGGGCCTTCATAGTAAATGTCTGCTTTTTCGTGTGAGGTGTCATTTACTCTGCTAACAGTTCTTTACTCATGACAGGGTTAATTCTGTTGATGAGCAGTAATGGTATTTGATGCATGCGCTTCTTTTGAAGGAGAAAGACACAGAAAACGAGGATCCTGGTGAGTAGTCAGGCAGTTTTGCGCACAAAACAATGCAACCATTGGCACAGAGAACAAAGAAAACAGCAAAAACATTTCAGAGCAAAAGCATTCAAAAGGAAATCCAAGCCCATTTTATTGCTGCTAAATGAAGGAGGGGGAAAGAAGGTGAATTAAGCAGCAGATTCATCAGTTGAACGCAATGCAAAAGAAAAAAAAAAGAAAGAAAAAACCCACAAAGATCGAAGAGTTTGTACACAAATTACATACAGCCAATCAGGAGCGCATCACATGTCCAGAGGTGAGCAAAACTAGCCAATCAGCAAGCATCGAATGCAGCAAGAGACCAATCAAAAAGAGGTTGGACGCCCTCCCAATCGAATACACATCATACAGAAGAAAGAGGAGGGAGAGGAGGAAGAGAGAACAGAGAAAAGACAGAAATAGAGGGATGCAGAAGGAGATGCCAGTCCACGTGAAAAGACAGAAAAATACAGACATGTGGTGGAGAAGAGAGAGGCAGAGAGAGTGAACAATCCATCCAAAGATGCAGTCCTTCTAAGGACGGAACAAACAATAAGATGCGACACACACACACACACACACACACACATCTGAGCGTTTGCCTGCATTGGATCTAACTATACATGGGCAATAATGGCGAAAGAATGAATGGTGCTAGAACGAATACAGAGAGAGGAGAGGCTAAGATAAGAGACAGAGGATGGGGGATGCAAATATCATTCCTCAAAAAAAGGTAAAATAAATTAAAATACCAAATGGAACCATGGCTGTGAAACACTGCCAGGCATTTCAGATCAGTGTTGCACACCAGAAACACCCTGTAGCACACAACCACCAACACACACCATCCAGAACCAAACAGATCAAAAAGTAAATCAAAGACACCTCCTCACAGAAATCAGAACAGTGACAAGGAAAGGCTGTCACTGCTGGGAACATTCAAGTCCGCGAAGAATTATCTCAGGGCAGCTTTTTGTCTCGTGTAACAGACATAGATTTGCTTTCAATTTCTGTATGCTTGCAGCCCATTTTGGGTAACCAAATACTCTTCCACATACATGTATTCAATTTGAATGTTAAGTCTGCACAGCTGTACCTTCACAGCGGTCTACACATTGGTACAGGAAGTAATAATCGAGTACTGCAGCACGCCTTGATAAACAGACAGCTATTATCCCCTCTCCAGTAAAGCTAACATAGCACTCATGCTTCAGCATGCTGTCCCACTAAGGTGCAAAAATGCAGCTATTGGCTAACACATGACACAGAGAGATGATATAGTACTATATGACGTCATACAGATGACTAGAAAGAGAGTAAACCATGCAGGATACAGCCCTGGAATTAAATGCTGAATGCAGTTAGAGAGGTGATTGGAATGAATGCATAAGAAGTGGTAGTCATAGTTGTTGCACTTGCAGATAGATGCAGTACATTCAGTTACATAAGTGGCCTAATTATAATGCCATGCGGTCAATGGCTAATCTCATAATAGTTTCATTCACCACCTCCCCAATCAATCAATCAACCACAGGATTAGCCAATCAGGTTCTATCAATCAGTCAATCAGGCTCCCTTCAGCAAAGGAGTCCTTCATTTGGGTGTTGGGTGCATTTTTATTTTTGTTTGGACGGATGGGGGTGGGGGGTGGGGGGGAGGGGTCATTCAAAGATGATGCCATGTGTACACGACTTACCGTTGCCAGGGAAACGGCGTGAGGACACGCGAGCAGTTACCGTGGAGACTGACAACAACAACAACATACAAAAATCATCAGGGAAATAGAGAAAATATATGTAAGAAAGAAATGATGAACCCAAAAAAAAGAAAGAAAAAAGAACAAACAAAACGAGGTAATGAAAAGCAACCCCCACCCTGTGGTAGAGAGGAAGTGATGTAACAGTCACCTACAAGTAGCAGCCACGTCACAACAACCTAGACTCTACAAACCCACTACGAACACAGATCAGAAAGGTTTTGGAAAGGGAGCGTTCAAATGGAGAGAAAAATTACATCTAGCGACACTACAGACTATCATTAGCCAGGTTGTAATCAAATAACAGACAAAAAAAAAAAAAAGAAAATCACTCAAAATCTCAAACATAACCCCACTCTCCAATGTTTATGCTACCCGACTACAACCCAGAACAGGGAAATGGACAGAAATATGGGGAGGGGGGGTGGGTGGGGGGGTGTACAGCAGAAATGTAGACACAAACTGGGAGAGACAGACAGACAGACAGACTGGCCTGGTGAAAAAGAGGAAAGAGATGGAGTATAACCGGTTAAAAGAAAAAAAAAAGAAAAAAGGAGAGGAAACGACAGCTATCTCCGCCATTCTGATCACTTCTTTCTCCGCCCTCCATTTTTTTTATTTCCACACACCAACACACAGACACAGAGAAGAGTGCAGGACATTCAAAAAGACCATGCAGAAGAGCTTCAGCAGCAAGAAAGAAAACCAAAAAAAAAAAAACAAAAGCGGGATTTAAGATCAAGAGCCAGAGCAAATGGCGAAAGCATGGTGTGTTTGATCTCCAAGGCCATTTGCAACTGAAGTCTGAGCTCATGCTGACAAATTAAAAGAAAAGTTGTCACAACAAAATGCACTTCCATGAGATCTGGTGTTCTTTTTCCAAGAGTGGTGGATGCAAGTGTGTGCGTAAACAATAAGGGCTTCTTTTATTTTTACCATCCATCTTGCATATCTGAAATTTAACTTTTTTTTGGGGGGGGGGAGGGTTTGGAAAAAAAAATCTGAAATGACACCACACTTCTCACAGCAGTCTCATTCCTCCCCAACTGCACCCCCCTCCCCTCCTCGCCCTGAAAATGCTCCCGTCATGCATCAATCTCTGAACACGGCAAACATCAAAAACTGTGACCCCAGAGGAAGCCGCATAATGTTAAGTGAAAGAGTGAAAAAAAAAAAAACTCCTTGGCAACATCTGACCTTATGTTCCGACCATGCAACATACAGTAGCCTCTCACAGACACCAGCAGGCACTTTTATTTTTTTCCAGAGGAAAACAACAGAGGCTTTTAACTGCCCGTCCAGTCATAAAACAACCATAAACCAAAAACAGCCACTCGTCATGATCATGGAAGAAGTGATGATGAGGATGGAAAAGGTGCAGGAAACAGAGAAAAAAAAATAGAAAAAAGATCCTACATGCTGTGACAGGAAGCGGAAATTGTCAGCAATCGTGTCGTAGGGACGTCTCACCAGCCATGCCTGTTGTGTAGCCACTCCACCCAGCAAGCTTTGCAAACCACACAGCTTAAAGATCAAGGTGCAATGGACAGCCCACAACATCAACAATAACATCAACAATGACAACATCAACAGGAAGTGCCGTCTAAAGAGACGCCTGCGCGTGCGGCACCACTGCACCATGCTATAGTGAAGCCAGAGGGGGTAGAGCTGAACACAAAACAGCCATCCGGAAACCTTCTCTGGGGCAGAAACAGCCATTATATACTCACTGTCACTGTTAGAAATGGAGGGGAGACAGAGGAGAAAATGGCCACCGTTTTTGAGGGTGCTGACTTACCTCGATTTTACGTCCTTCAACCAGCGTACCGTGAAGCTTCTCTCTGGCCCTCTCTGCGTCTGCACTCGACTCAAATGTTACAAAACCAAAGCCCTGCAAGCGGAGGAGAGGGGGGGATATGGAGAAAGAAAAGCAGCGGCAGAGGGAGAGACGGACGAAAATGCCAGTTAAGCTCTTGCTGAGCTCATTTTTGTTCATAAATACTGATTTTTTTTTTCCCCAGTTTCCTACCTTGGAGCCCCTCTCGTTGAAAATGATCTCCACATCAAGGATTTTGCCAAATTGCTGAAACAACAAAGAAGATAAGGAGAAATAAGGAGGCTGAAGAAGCATCGCACGCTCGCCACAGGGGGTCAGCACTGTTCAGTGATGATGAGCTGGAGCTGAGCCAGCTCTGGTCTTCTCCCACATCTTCCTGCTCTCTGCTCTTTTCTCAGGATGCATTTTAAAGGCATTCCTCTTACAAAACAGCCGAGCTTAAGGCCTAATCATAACATCTGGTCTCAAACAACCTGCTGACAGCTTGAAATTCTGAATAATAACTAGATTCCTGTTTTATTGATTTGCCTTCGCATAAACAGACATGACCGAAAATGATGTTTTATTCATTTATTGTAAAGTCACTAGACGATAATAAGAAATTCAGTGACTCCAACAGATAAAATATTTCGAACCGTATCCTTTGGATCTGAAGATACAGTTGTTACATGATGAGGCGGAGTGAAAAAGAGATATATTTTGGTCTTCATACCCCAAACATCTGTCGGAGGTCAGGGTCTCGGAAGCGGAATGGGATGTTCGATACGTGGAGGCGTTTCGGGGTCCCCTTGGCATCTGAATCGTCTCCAGGGCCCCCACCACCACCCCCGCCTCCCGAGCCAACTCCAGACTGACCGTCAATCTGGGAGGACCCATCCGCCTGCGGAGCCAAGCAGACACAAAAGGACACGATAGAAAACACAGAGGAAGAAATAAAGATGCCTTGTTATAACCCACCATGACACGATAAACTGAGTAGCATCTGTTATAGATTTCTAGCCTCATGTAGAGGTCTTAGTGGGCCTGTATCTAACATTGTCCATAATGCATTAGCACATTCTTCTCTTTTATAATGCTTCTGTAGAGGTGCTGACACCTGCTGACGATCAAATAATCAAACGGATTTGGTTAGCAGCACCTGGCTGCTACTTACCCTTTTTCATTTCTATGCTAGCAGTAAGACTGTACTTATGTTAGACCCCACACACTGCTTCTGTATTTTGGCTTAGATTGTGTTAAATGAATAAACATCTGAAATAAAATTCACATCCAACAAATATAATCAAAATACAAGAAGTAGTTCAGAGATGAATCATTCCTGAGTGTATTTTCCTAAAACTTCTAGTAAATGGGCATTGTGTGGGTTATGCAATGGACATTTTCTTGGCCAGCATGCAGTGGATGTCAAACTACTCCTCTAAACAGAAAGAGCATCATAAGGTTTTCAAGAGTCATTGATGGCATTTCCTTCCCCTCTCCACAACACTAAAAAAACATTTTGGACTTTCTTAAGCTTTTGTTGCTTTTTAAAAATGAGTCAAACAGTCTGTTTGCGTAGTATTTGACATTAACACACAACGATGGATTCTAGCAGTAGGTGTATTTAATTGAACCATCTCAGTTTAGATGTTAAAGTAAATTAAAGTTCATGAATCAGAACTAAATTTCTCAGATTTGAGTTTCTACTGGAGTATTTTGGCAGTTTAAGATTATTCTTACTCACCATTGGATTGGCAGAGTTATATATATAAAAAAAAGGGTCATGCAGCTGTATGAATTCCTTTTGTGAAAGGTTTGAGAGTATAGATTTAAGAATTAGAGGATCATACTTACATACTCTTACCTAATTCAAGAACAAGTAACGGCTAATGAATCAATATAGATGTGATTTGTTGCCAGATAATTGGTGGGTGGCATTTGAGATGGTTGCCATCTCCAAATTGACCAGTAATTGTGACACTTTTACTTTAAGCACCAGAGGTTCATAGGAATTATGAGGGGAAAGAAGGCCAGGGATGTAGAACCTGTAATCTGTATCACTGAGTAGTCCAATTATTGGCATCAGCATTAGCACTTTGCATATTTACAACTATCTTATCAAGCTGTCCCATGCATCCACACAGTTGCCCTCTGCACCCTCTGAAGGAAAAAACCTGATGTGGGCCGCACACTGAGGAAGAGGCTGGAACTCACTTGGGCACTGAGGCTGTTGGCGGCGTTGGCTGCGCTGCTCCCTGCTCCACCGGCTTCCACGGGGCCCTGCACGGCCCCTGCTGCATACAGGCTGCCCCCGTAATCCAGGGCCAGGCCGTTCTGGGGGGGCGGTGGTGGAGGAGGTGGGAACGCAGAGAAAGGTGGGGGCACAAGTCCCTCCTGACCGCCAGCACTATCCTGAGAGCCCTGTCGAAAGAAAGACAGAAGACTGAGGGGGCTGCTTAAGCTAAAGTAGCCAGCTAGCATAACTTTACATTATTTGTGAGCGTCACCCAAATAAATAGAGACCAGTTTCCCTGAAGCTTCAGCCTAAAACTCAAACAGGCACGGGTACTAAAATTACCCATATGTGTAAAAGTGTGCATGTATCTACCCCCCCCCCCCATTAAATATTCACTGCAGCCACATCTATTATTGAGGGTCAGATGCCTCCATGCTCTGTGTGTTGTAAAACGATGAGCGTCTAATGCCTGCACACACACTAACAAACGCCTCTGCACACAGATCACCTTTGACTTGCAAACACCCACACACCTAAACGCTCACACAAAGACCAACTGTTAGTGTGGAAGCCCGTCCGAGTATTTTGCACACGGTTACCCCACAACATAATTGTTTAAGTTACCAACATTTAACTGCATGGCGGAGAACAATACAGGCGTCCGCAAAAATACACACATACACACGCCCGTGTGCACATTCCTTGCTACTGGCAGTGTGGCATGGATACCCTAAATGGTAATAGTTAAGAGAGTGAAGGGAGAGAGCAGGGAAGGGAGAGGAAAGGGGGGATGAACGATAAAAGGTGGTGACTGATAGAAGAGGCATGGACTGCCTCTGATCCATAGCTGCACAGATAATCCATCCGTCACAGTCTTTCAGATCTATTTATAAATCTGACTAACAAACTGAGGGAATATTTTGGTTGTAGTTTATTAGGCTTCGATGCAGTTGTACTTTCAGGTAAATGCTCAAGTCAGCACACTAAATGGCTGTCTCAATGCCCACTTAATGAAGCCTCAGATAAATACAATTTTGGAATACAAACAGTTTGAGGTGATACGAGGTGATGTACAATAAGTATTAGCAGTCAGGGATGTTTTTACAGCTTTCAGCAGAACTTGTCAGCTTTTCCCAGTTGTCCACAAGATCGGCGCCATTTTGGAATCCCTATGTTCCTGCATTGCCGTGCAGTAGTGATGTCACATGTTTTTTTGGGGTTTTTTTTGTGTGCCACAATGGCTAGCATAAATGTTTAAACCAAATTACATAAAACATTGTTGACACACTGATGTTTATCAGGTTACCACCATCTCATTCAGTTAGATTAGCATGCAAATCTTTGAAATTTCATCAAATGTTTCTTTTTCCCTTATAGTCAATGTAAGAAATCAACAGGATTCATCTACTGGGGAGCATGAAAATGCAGCACTTTTTTCAGATATTTCAGGGTGGAACAACCACCGGCTGCCTCTTACTCTTACCTGCCATTAGTGATATCAGAGGCTTTGCTAACAAAAATGGAAAAACCTGAAAAAAAAAGTCTGAATTTCTGCCAGAGAAAGAACCATTAGCTCTTTGGACTTTTGCATCACTGTTCTAGAGACAGACTGGTTCTGACACAGAGACACTGTGTATTAAAAACTGACAAATGATTCATATGAATGAACAAATCAATAAAAAAAAAAACATCAAACACACTTAAAAATAGAAATTCCTGTCAGGCAAAGCAAAAACATATGAGACTATAAATACAATCTAGCAGCCGTTTTTTGTCCTTTTTCCCTCCCAAGTCTTGATCTCTCCTGTACTACAGGTTGTTATCAACATTATAAATCTTTCACTATTCTAACTATCGTTAGTTATAATAGCAGTAATGGCGCGGCACAAAAAGAAGACGGTGATCAAAATGATTTATTGGCAACAATGATAGTTGATGTCCCTTTTATCAAAAGACATCTGTGTGGTTATCGTGCATGTGCATCTGTATGTGTGTGCGTGAGTGAGTGCAGTGATGCCCATCAGAGCTGCACAACAGATCGCTGTCCCTTTGGGAGAGTTAAAAGTGTGTATGCCATCTGTCTCCCAACTTCTGACCTTTCTCAGAGTCGCACCTGTGAACGCTGTGGTCCGGCCCCGCGACTCGGTAACAAACCAGGGGATGCATGCGGTCGACATGGATCACATCAATATTGTGACATAAGAGCAGCTTCAGGAGAGCAGCACCCAGCAGACAGCGGGGGGGGGCTGGTTATCACCAGCAGTAAAGCATAATAAATAAAGAGTCTTTTTTTCCTTCAGAAACATTCAGTCATTTCGACCACTACAAGAAGCAGAAACGTCTTCCCTTGGCAGCTGTGCCTCTTTTTCCTGCTGATGCAAAGCGAAAGCAGACGGTATCAGCGTTTCAAGAGAAATGCCTTGAAACTAACCTTTAATGACTGCAGCACTGGTCTGCCTCTTGTGATTTCAGCAGCGTAATCACAACCAGAAATCCTGTTATCTTGCCCCCCCTCCCCTTCTCCTCGATAACAAGCAGTAAATTTATGTGTGTCATTAATCTCAACGCTGTAAGCCTGGTACCACGCTGGGCTGCCAAACTACTCAATGCACACATCCTCTTTTCATACAGAAATACCAGAACTGCTCCTTGTACTCGCCTGCCAGGTGATGCGTCTCAGAACAGAAACCATGTTCTCCGTCCTCAGTGCCCGGCACTCAAGCCATACAGCCACCAGATTACTGACCGCAGTGTCCAAGTTTAACTTCATTCACATGTTCAGATAGCAGCTGTGTCCGCTCATCTAAACCCCGCAGCTGTATGAACCTCTTCCAATCTTGCCCACAAGCATCCAAATTAAGATTCTGCTGAGTGATAACATCCCTCACATCCTTGCCTCCCTGTCCTGCAGCAACACAACCACCTTGTACCTTGCCAACAGATGCTTATTGTTTGCCTGAACTGTTGCAGTGGCTATTATGGCTTCTGAGAATTCAAGATGCTCAAACCAATATGTAGAATCTCAGTCATTTGCGAGTTTCCAGCACAAAGACACGCTGCCCTCGAGGTGTTTTTCTTGCTATAATTCTATGCTCTAATGAATGAATGAAAGCTTATAAATAGACCAGAACATCATTAATATGTGAGGAATTTTCTCCTTGTTGTATAAAGAAATTCAATCTGTTACATAACTGATGGTAATAATGTGAACATGAGCTGCAATCCTCTGATGAGACTGAATTCATTACATTTGCTTGGCTCACAGACACAGAAACAGGAAATTTGTCAGTTTAGATGAGGCTTTTAACTGCATGATGAGAAAAAAAAAAAAAAGAAGAAAAATCATAGTAACCTAAATGGAACACGGGGTGACGTCACCTTGCATCAGCCCAGCTTAGATTAAATTCATTCACAGACATGAAAAAGATAGTGGGTGGAGAAAGTCATTCTGGGTCTCCAGGAAGGAGCTAACCTGGATAACAAACAGGAATAAAGAAACTAGAGCTGCTCCTGTAGAGCCAGAAAGGGAAAGTTGATCACCCACTTCGGGTGAAGTGGCGAAATGGGAAAAGAAGGAAGGGGTGATGCGTTGCCAGCATTTTTCAGCAATGAAGGAAACTTTTCTGTAAGCATGTGGATACAGTCTGAAAGAGGTTCAAAACAAACAGATGATTGGAAAATTTTTACTTTGTTTCATTTTCCTATGGATCACAACAGTGGCCTATCCACAGGAGAGTGGTTCTTATCCACCACTAAAATGTCATAGCATATTCATCGACACCCGAAAGGGTTAAGAAAACCTAAGGCGAGCCTTCAAATTTTCATCTACCATTATCAGTTCAGACAAATTTAAATGGAACTGAATGTGGGGAGAGACGAGCACGATATGGAGTAAAAGGCCAGGGATCGACACTCTAACCCAGGCTTTGTGTGACTAGGATCTTCAGCCCGTGTACAACTTAACTAGTTCAGCCACCTGAGTATTAAATAACTCTACAAATTTGGAGTTTTGAATGATACTATCAATCCCAAAAAGGAGAATTATATATGAAAAATAAATCAATCAAATAAAATCAGTTGACAAACTCTCGGAAAGGTGAAAGTGTTGCAGAGAGAGAGAGAGAGAGAGAGGTGTGTGGCTGAAATCTGAGACCACCATGAATGCACTGGAGTAACAGGCGAGCTGATGACATCACATGCAGCATCAGAGCATAAGACAGGTGAATTTTCTTTGTAGATGGCATGGACAGAAACTCACAATCAACATTTTTATATATGGGGTGCCAAGACACTACTTAGTAACACATCCTGGATTACAGCATCTGTTTTTAGCAGCCGCTGCATTCCCTCCTCCTTCACTCTTTCCGCTTTGTCTGCAGTCTCTGTCTGTCTGTATTGTCTGAAAACCAAGAGGATGTTCCTACATACACGTCTCAGTGAAACAGAATACAACATTCCTGATACTTCCTTTATGCCCTTGTTTGCACTCAGGACTCTTTCATTTTATATGCCAGACGTACCACATTCCCCATGACGATCAAGAAAGAAATGGCTTAATCTTCCTTCTCCTTTCTCTCCATTTTTCTTCCTTGCATCCATGAGATCAATCCTCTTTGGCATCAGAAAGCTCAATCAGTTACTTCCGAATGTAAACAACTCTGCCACTGGCAGACCAGAAAATGTTTTGAAAAATCAGTTTTTTTGGGGGAGAAAAATCTGAAAAATATACTCAAAAGGCACTATATTGGCACCACTCTATAATTCAGTTTTTCATTCTAAAACTGGAAAGCAGGCTACTTTCTTTCATAAATGGCCAAGCAAACTGGTTTCCTTGACTATACATATCAAAGAAAAATAAAGAGGGGACTTCAGAAATTATTATCAGCTGTACATGTTGTTTTTATTTTTTCAGCCCTGCAGTTTCATCTGCTGGTGTTTGTTCTCCTGAAGGCAGCTGATTGTTTGTGTGAACAGTCAAGAGTAACATATCCCCCTACATTAGACCCAAGTCTTATTAGGAGATTCCATCTGTCCTCACGTGCATCAAGTCTCTCTTTTTATTTAAACAAGCAGAAAACACCTAAAGTGAGTGCTAACATTTATTTTGAGGAAGCTTTATTTTCGCAGTTTCGACTTCCACAGAATCAAGCTTCTGTGGTGCAGCACACTTCAAACTCTAGAAAAGGAGTTGTTTGTCGACATGGAGGATCTCCATGTCGACAACATGTAAGCGTGTGCCTGTAGATTCCATTCTGATCACCAGCTGATCAATCTGTGTGTCTCACAGTGAAGCGTCACCATAATCTGCAGTCTCAAATGTTTGTGTTCCAAGGCATTTATTAACTGTGTAAAGAGTATTTATTATAAAATATATAAGCAGCCTTACATTTGTGAAATATCCAAGGATATCTTTTGTACTAAGTGACTGCTTGCTGCAAAATAAATGTCTCTCTGCTATACAATAAGTCCTGAACTGAAGTAATAAAGCAAAATCAAAGCAAATAAAATGCTTGGGGAAACTATATCCATGTACCTGCCTGATGCAGCGGTTTGCTTTGAGAATATTAGTGAGTAGGAGACACTGAGTGTACCTTTTGACCCATTTGTTGGGAAAACTTCCCTCCTGCCGTGCAGTTAAATGTTCATTGCAGCTCCTGTGTTGTCGTTCTTGAGTCCCAACATTGGTGACTCATGACACATTTCACTCGACTACAGATGAGTCAGTCTTGGACTTGACAAGTTATGATGGAACTGGGAAGCGAGATAGTGATTTGGATTTTAACACCGCACTCTTGGGGCTTGATATCTTGAACTTGGTTTAGAGATTTTGGCTGATACGCTGTAACTTCCATAGTATTAAAGCACTGATCTGATCCTATCTCTGTCAGTCACTCTCGTCCGCTTACTGTTGTTGCTAATGCTCAAACAGACTACAGCCAGTAGGAGAATGGACTACCCCGGCTGTTACAGCTCCTTCTGCCAGACAGAAATAGAAGCGGGAATACATGCCAAAAACAACCTTGTATTTGTGTTGCACGATTGGCCTTTTCAGAGGAGACCCATTTTGGCCGCATCTCAACAGTCCTCTCTCTACCTGATGCACTGTGTCAATAGCCTGGTATATACACAAACGGTATGTGCGTGTGTGGCACTTTTTACCCTCTGCTCGCTCAACCCGTCAAGCTTTGGGCCTTTTGCTGACTGCGAGTGGCCTTTGTGTATCGCATCAGGATAAAAGCATCTACTGAATAAATGCGCACAGATAGCGGGATAAGAGGTGGAACACAAAGACACAGAGGGAGGGCATCCTTGGTCAATTGGAAGAAAGCAAACTCAATGTGGTGAGCATTTGTGTCAGCACTCAGGTTTGTGTAAGTCCTGTTTAAGTGTACGTTCTTTGTGTGTGCACTCCCCTGGTGTTAGGACGTTAAGGGGTTGTGTAAGTGTATGTGTTGGCCGGGCAAAGCCAGTGACTCAGAGTGGTAGCTGTGGCTGGCTTCTTTTCGGGTCAGTTAGCAGCACCAAGTGCTTCTGAGGATGTATGTTATGAAGTGTGCTCGTCCACGGGCAGCTTCGCCATGCTGCACGAAGACACAAGAGGAGATGAGCGCAAACAAGGAGGAGAGGAGAAGAATCATGGCTAACAGCTAACTAGGCCATCACTGGGTCATTTCACATGAATAATGACATTTCAGGATCTTACTTCCTCCGGCCGCCAGCACTGGTGTATAGGCCAATTCAGCTAACTCGGCTATGGAAAGCGTGATTCATGTTGTTAGCAGCAGCTCACACTTTGGCTCAATAATCAGATTAACTGGGGAAGTTCAGTGTTCAGTTCGCATTCTGGCTTTTGCGCCTGTGCTGTTGATACCCACGCTGCACACAGCTGGAGAAACGTTTACGATGTGTCTCTGGCATACTGATGAGCCAGGAGACACCCTCTTGTTAAATTATTCCATCCTACGTCAACCCCCTCTTCCTCCCCCTCCATCGCCCTGCCTCCTCCCCTTCTTGGTCTTCCTCTCTGCTCCTCTAGCTGCTGTTCTCCCTTTCCTCCCACTCTCTCTGCTGTGTGCTTCACTTCTTTACGCTTCATAAAATCCAGACGGGACCCTTGCATGCGTCCCGCCCCCTCACATGTCAATCAAGGCCATTTGCCTCATAGCAACAGGATACCAACGGCGTCCAAGCTCCTCCCACCATGCTCTTCTCCATCTCCTTATAGGGGAACACATCTGCTTGTCAAACAAACCCCTCCCATACCATTCCCCATCCTTTGCCTTGTAGGGTCTCCCCTTCCTCATACATGAGCACAGGAACTCACACACACACAACCTCCTGTCATCTCCTTGCTGGCTCTGTCGCTGGTCTGTTCGGCACCACTGCGGCAGTTTATGAAAGACAAACAATCCAAAACAAAAGGGAGGATGGCCCCAGACAAACACATGAGCAGGTGAGCACACAAACTAATTGACAGATATGTATTCGCCCAATGTGCAAATGCCTCCTCCAATACATTAGGCATGACCATGAAACCAGTTTGTCTTGTTTAGGAAGGGCTCTGTAATAATACAACACATGTCATGTAGTCCAGCAAACTCTCAAGATGAACTCCAGCCAGCAGCAGGACACTGTTGTCACTGTCAACAGCCCCCTGCGAAGAGCCGGCGAGGGCAACCCCCTATCTGTTTCAAAGGCAGTTGTTTTTTTAAAAGCCTCACAGGGAGAACTTCCAGAGCAGTTAGAGAGGCAAATGGCTGCGAAGGAGCCAAAACTGTCACGGCAGCTCAACAATGAAGCAATTTCAGAACTATTCTTCCACAAGCTTAGTCCAAAAGGTGCTTAACCTCTCACAGCTCTCCCATCAACATTTTCCTCATGCCTCGAACCATCTAACAATCAGCACAAAATGAGTGACTCATGCAGGTTGCCACGGCAACGTGGCTCATTGGGATCATTTAACAACCATCATTGTAAATCCGGCAAAGAATCAATAACAAGATTTGGGAGGTGGAGGCAGCCGGGTGGGAGAATGCAGAGAAACGGGGGGGGGGGGGCAAGAAGGGGGAGGTTTGAATCCTCACGACCCGTTTACAGTTTATGCAAGCGTGGCAGTATGTGCTTAGCTTTGGCAGCAGGTAGGCGTCTCTCCCTTGCCTTAGGGCACACACTAAGGTGGGGCTTGAGAAAATATTTCAGTCTTTTGTACCCGACCTGCTGCTTTAACTCTTCTAGCACAGGCTAACCTTATTACAAGTAGCGCTATTACAGAGCTAGAAAATTATCCCCATCATACTCTGCACACTTAAACACACCAACTGCAAAGTCAGCTCTGTGGAGTGAAAGAGCTTCACTGAGCAAACTAGCCCTCTCCAGCTGACCTACAGTATTGTCCCATTTCTGTGTTGCTCTCCATGTCTTTCACCTCATTTGTCCTTTTCTGCATCAAGCCTCCTCACCCGCGGGCTTACGCGGTGACTGTCCGAGGGTGTCCCATCACCTTAAAAATCTATTTCCTGCTCTCATGCTCCCGTTCTCTATCCCTTTCCCGGCCCATCCCCCTCTCTTCCAGGGGCTCTTAAAGGAAAACATTGAGATAACAGCTGCCAGGGCCCCAGGGAGAGCAAGAGAAGGGAGAAAAGAGGTCAAACAGTAAAGAGAGCAGGAATCCAAAGGTACAGCTGAAAAAGAGGTACACACATGCCAGCAAAGACGGGAAGAAACGCACGCACACTCGTCCTGACTCGAACCAATTGAAACATAATATGAATATGACACTTCATGCACCAACTTTGCAGCCCACTGTGTGCTTCAGCTTCTGTGTGTTTGTGAAATGTGTGACCAAGAAATTACAGTGAGGAGGTGTTGTAAGCTGAATACAAGAGATGCAGAGGAGAGCAAGAGAAAGTAAGAACGACTAATGGGGAAAAAAAGAAAGAAAAGAAAAAAAAAAGAGAGGGGCAACTGTTCTGTGGACACCTGTCCCTTTCGCTCACGGGCTTGAGCGACGTACGGAGACAGCTGCAGGGACAATAAAGGAGAAAGACTTGTTCACTTACCTCTCCTCCCCCTTATTGCTTCTCTGTTTCCACTCTTTTTCCTGAGAAATGTCTAAAGAGTTGATGGCAGAAGCGGTGTACCGAGCAGCTACAGCCAGCTGTACGCGGTGTGCTCACATAGATTCTTCTGAGCATACATAATACATGACAGAGCACAGTTTCTGGCAGTGGCAGCTCTTGCTGTTCAGATTGCGTGCACACTTCTCGCTCTGGGCAGGAGAACAGATGCCACAACAACGGCGTACAATAATACATCGCTGCTCATGCATCTCACCATAGCGAATCATAATTGCAGCAATACAATCTCCAGCCTGTATCTCGCTGTCATCTACGCCTACTACACTAGTTTGACTGTTTAGATCCGTCACAGCAACTGTCCGCAGAGTCCTAACAAGAGTCAGAAATGTCCTGCGTGGACCGCTGTAGTAAACGGGTCAAGTAGAGTCCTCATCTGTTCGTAGTTAATTAACATTTAATGCTCAGTGACAGTGCCGACCGCTCTGATGCCGTTTCATGGACAGCGAAGCCTGAGCCTTGGCGACGAGACGCAGAAGACGTGCACACAGATATGGAAAGATATCAAGAGAAACACTCACCGACAACACGTTAGGATAGTACAGTCCCATCATCGTATTCTGTGCAACAACTCAAACTGTCGCCGCTCCTCTTCTCGCGCTGCCTCGCCTTCTCTCCCTCTCCGAGCCTGTGTCACCTCACCAGCTCCGTCTCTCTTGTCTGTCTCACAGATTCAAAATCTCCCTCTCTCTGCCCCCGCTCGCTCTGTCTGCCCTGCCAATCCCCTCCTCCTCCTCCACCACCACCGCCACCTCCTCCTCCTCCTCCTCCTCTGCTGGCCTCTGTCCCTGTCACTCTCCCTCGCTCGCTTGCCTTCTTCTTTTTCACCCCCCTCTCCCTCTCTCTCCGTCTCCCACTCACTCTTTTCTTTCCTTCTCCCACTCGCTCCTTGCTTTCCCTCTACCCCAGCCTTATGTTTTGCTGCTGTGCCCTTGCCTGCTCATCTCTTCTGTCTCTTCCTCGGTCCTCCTCCTCCTCTCTCGCCCAGATAGCCTGACGCCTCCCTCCTCCTACTTCTCTGCCTCTGTCACACCTGCAAACTTTCCCCTCCCCTCTGCTTCCCTCACATGTCGCAGTCCTCCCCTCCTCTTTCTCTCTCTTCTTCTGTTCTCTTTTTCCATGTAGGTGAGCTAACTGGGGCTGCTGGCACCACTGGGAGAGGAAGAGAAGACTTTCCTCACTTCTGTCTATTCTCCCTTTCAGACACGCACCTTGTTACGCAGATGTGCTGGTAATTTTGTGAGTTTGATCAATGTTTGAAGTAATTTTTTGTTTTGTTTTGTCGTGACTGCAATCATACCACAGCTACAGCCCAAATACCATTATAGTAACAAGAATCCTTAAGGCTGCACTAATCAGTGTTTTCATTATAACTGAAAGACAATTATGCCCGTTACAAAGGCCTTATTACATATTGGCACAACCATAATCATTTTTGCACAACTGCTAGAAGACGTCCAATTCATGTGCGTAAAAATAACTGGATGAAACTGACAGAAACAAAATAGAGCTTTTTCCACTTACACATCGTTTTCCAACATTTGAGATCTGATTGTGTTTTATCGGCACAGGTGGAGATTTTTTTTTTATTTGGATAATGGAAATATGGCCTCTGACAGCGGTGGTATCGTAGATAGTATGTGAGGCCCCTAAACCAAGCACGGTGCGAGTAATTGGCGAGACAAAATGTCAAAAGTAAGCCATACACACCTCCTACCGCTCAACTGCATATTGCAACATTCGTACACAGAGTGTTGATTTCTGAGGACGTGCACAACCAACGCACCAAAGGAACGCAGGATATTCGATGGAGTCGTGATAAACTCGTATGTGCGTAGCTAACAGCAAGTGAATTTTAAGCTTAGACTGAACCGCAAGACTGCTTTTGGATTATTATTTTTCACCATTATGTTTTCATTCATCTGCAGTTTATTTTGAACTTTACAAGCTGTTTCACTCTGTGTGGCTATGTTTAGGACTCACAGCTACTTGGTTAGGTTTATGTATTAAAACTACTACGTTAGATTTAGGAAAAACCAAAATCAGGGGTTTCTTAATCCAGCTCATCATATAATGCCATGAAAATTGTTTCACTGTATGAACCTGGTGCATTGAAATCAGACTAAGTAGCACCAGGGTTGTAAAATAATGACATTACATGATGTCAACGGAGTGTGAATATTCTGCCAAATTAAGTTTATATGAAAACTACTATTTACACCGCATCTAATCTGTTTGTAAAGCCAAAAAGGCAAACAGAGACGTAATTTTGGTTTACAGTTTTTCAATTAAAATTTGCTCCCGTTAGTGGTTGCTCACAAAATGACCAACTACAGTTCCCCTCAGCTGCGCAAAGCAATTTAGCTTCTTTCAGCTAACGTTTGCTCTCACTCTAGGGGTAACAAAGTACTTAGTAATCAAAATTTTTTTTTTTTAAATCAATCCAACAGAATACAAGATATGTACAAGTATAAGATATAGATTTACTGTATGATCTGGTTGCATGCCCAGGTGGAACATTTTACTGTTTCAGGCAATATTTTAGCTGTGGCAGTAAATATTAACTGTTTTTCAGCATTGATAAAGTTGGGGCAGCAAAAACTGTGGACATCAGTTGCAGCCAAGCTGCTGTTTCCATCAGGGGTTTAACAACAGTGACCAAGTCAGTCCGCCATGTACGAGGTGAGATAACTATTTCACATAAAACCAACAAGACTCACATCCAGTTATTGAATAACACTGGACATCTGGAGGACTAGACATCTGTGGAGGACTGCAGCTTGTTTGCATGTTTAAAGGTTTGCATTGTGTCAAGCAAACTGAGTTTAAATAAAGAAATAATTTTCTATTGTTCCATTTTATTACTACTAATGCAACCTGTTATTTACTTTATGTGTCTTAATATTCAAGCAAAGGTGTTGGCTATGAATGAAAAAAAATTGCATAGTGAAAAACAAGGTTTAATAAGACTATGGAAAAAACGTATCACATTTTATTCAGTGATGAAAACCCGACTACAGTTTGCATTTACATGGAAACCATGGGAAGGTAGCTCCATCTGAAATACAGCTTTCCATTCAAATAGGCATGTCACATGTGCTATAAAAGTCTCATGGGCACGATAAAGTAATTGGTAATTTTGGTAATAAGTTCTTCAAATAATAAAAAAAAAAAAAATTGGTTTTCCTAATTTCTTTCACATGGCTGTTTCGTAATAGTACCACCATTACCTCTCACCCACCAGATGACAAACACTGAACATTGAGGCTCTTTCCCTACACTCAGTAATGCTCGAATAAAGCTATAGACTAATGACCAAACTATATACACAGTACCAGTCAAGTGTTTGGGCACTCCGACCCATTTACTTTGAATGAAGATAAGAGTCCAAACTTTTAAATGGTATTGTACAAAAAGCCCCCCCCCCAAACACAACAAATTACTCCTGCAGATGGCCAAATCCACCAGGTTACATATTCCATCTGCAAAGGGCCCGTGTCTTGCTTCACTCACAGTTCCTGCAACTCTCCAGGCTCTTCCTCCCCAGGATCCTTTGATCACATCATTCTCACACTGCTGTTGACAGTTTAGCACCTCTGTGTTGTGGAAGCCTCCACTGCCCGGCATTGTTTTCTTCCTCTCTGCCTTTTTTTTTTTTTCTTCTCCTCTCTCCTCGGGTCTGTTCACACCTCCAAGCCCCCAAAGAAGCCTTCCACTGACTTCTTTCCATTCCAACCAGAGAATGTTTCGCACAAAATGAAGTTTCACGAGTGCCCTTCAAACATTATTTGGACGAAGAAAATTCAAAGCTGTATCGTTTTCCAATTAAATGGAAATGGTCTGATTGACTTCCTGGCATCCACAGCCTCCACTCAGCAGTATCAAAAATAGTATATAAAACAGCCTCTCGCTGCATCAAATAAAAGCGTACGAGTCAAAACCTCAGACAGATCTCCAAAGATAAGGCTGCTGAGCATCACAGAGAGCGAGGGATGAGGGGATTATGGGCAGAGCATGACAGGATGAGTGGATGAACAGAGGATGATCTAAGGATTAGCCACATGAACTGAGCAGTCTAATAACACAATCAGGCAGCTAATACAAAGGCGAGCAAACAGATTGTATACTTACACCCAGACAAGTTCATACTAAACATGTGATGCGGCCAATCATTTTTTTTCATGCAAGTTTGTTTGTGGGCAGAAAAACTAGAATATGGCTGTCTTTAAAGGCTTGTAGATGAAATAAGTGCGTTCCGCGAGCTAAAAGATGATTACTATTATTGAGAGCAGAGAGGGAAGTAGGCGGAGGATAGGGATGCAAGTGTGGAGGCATGCCTTCTTCTATACAAGCATCAAATTAAAATCTGCACCCCCACCTTGTGGTTTAGAGAGCTGTACACTGCATTCAGATTAAAAAGAAATATTGGAATGTGGAATGTTATAAGACAAATTTTTTGCAGGTGTTCAGCTGCCCTTACCTGACCGTGAGTGGGGTATCCATGGTAACCGAGGGTCAGAGGATCATTGTTCTGAAAGAGAGGAGCAGATTTTGTAAACATGGACAGTAATTTGTAAAAGACACGGACAAGTCACTTCGTATTTTCATTACTCAGGAATGCCGCTCCTTTCTATATTTGACTTTACAGTTTCGTGGCGTTTCTGACTCCTTATCAAATTAGCTCCGTTGGTGACACAACTCCGGCTATCTCCCAAGTCAGCCTCCTCTTGAGTTTTCCACCCAGCGGATCTTTTGTCTGCTTGTTAAGACCTGATAACGGGGACGAGTGAGCTCATGCGAGAGGTGGATGAAAGACAGGAATGAAAGAACGAGTGTCACCGTGGCTCTTAAATCATAAATAGGTCAGGAGTGTCAGCGAGCATGAAGCCCATTGGTGTGAAATGCGATCATGAGCCCTGATGCAATCTCCGACGCATTCCTCTGAATGTTCTGGCTGTGCAAAGCAAAGACGGGTTCGTCAAACAACCGGTGAGTAATTACATTGAAAGAAGATGCAGAGAAATAAGCTCATTTTGTGTGGAGTCAGATATTAAACAGAAATCTTGCCTCTACCTCCTAAAATAATTTATAACGAACTTTATTTGTGCTCATAACCCTGTGTTCCGGCTTTTATGCTAATGCATCCCATTAAAAAAGGCTCTCTTCACAGAAATTATGACACACTTTGATAGGCGAAAACAGATTTGCCTGTCTCCGACTTCATATCACAAGATTAGAAAACAACTCGGCTCCTCCCTCTTCTCTCTGTCTTTTTCCTGTGATCTCCCTTTCATCTGGAACCAATGTCCCTCGTCGGCTCTGTCCCCAGGGGGAACCACTTTGCTCTGTGCGCTTCGCAGCTTGAGTTCGCCTGATTAATACTGTAGCCATCTCACTCTGGACCCCCATGAGCCCATTTCAGTAAAACTGAGCACAACACGTCCAAATCTAAAGAGGCACAGTAGAAGAAGAAGAAGAAGAAGAGGGAGCAGGAAGCGCCTTCCTGATCGAAAAATACAGCTTGTGCGAGTCTATCTCAGAGCCAAAAATGTACTTAGTGAACTGGCTTTGGGAGGTAGAAGCTCTAAATAATGAATCACCTTTTAGAGGCTTGAATAACATGAATAAAGTATAAACCTTCTTTTGCAACGAGGGCAAACTCTAAATGTGATATACTGCTGGTATGGAGAGGCAAAACAAACACACACACACTCAAAAAAGAGAGGAGACAAAAAAAAGATTTATGAAGCAGTGCGCTGCGTCAAAGTGGGGGTTGGGGTGGGGTATCAAAAGCCATACAGAAGACACCACTGGAAACATCTGGAATTCATACGAGATGGGATGAGGAGCTGGTAATACAGTGGGACATGGACAGCGCTGCAAAAAAAAAGGAAAAAGAGTTGGAAGGAGCAAAGACAATGACTCATACATGAGTGGAGTCATGTGCTTAATTTCCTTAAGGAACTGGGAGGGATGAGTGGGGAGGGCGGCACACAGGCTGCACAAGATGAGTGCGTCTCACTCCCACATCACTGGCACAGTACACGAGAAACAAAAAGATCCTGTTTTCACGTACTCGTAGTTTGTAGTTGGCCTTTATTTGTTGATGGTGACAAACGAAGTAGTTCGAGGCCTGTCTGGTGGTGGTGATGGCGCTGGTTTTGGGGGTGGGGGTTGGGTGGCTAAAACAACAGTGGAAACAGCGGGGAAAGACCGGCTGGGCAGTCAGGAGAAAGTAACAAAATGACATGAAGTCAACAGATGGCAAGGAGGGGAGGAGGGGGAGATGGCACAAGCTCCTGGGGGGAGAGGGGGGGGCAATCTATTGTGCTTATGAACCTCACAACTCCTTCCCAAACACTACAGGTCACAGCAGGTGTGTGTGTGATGTCTAATTTGGTCACAAGACTTGTGTCTATTCCTATCGTGCCTTGGGACAGCTGCTCTTCTAAGGAGGAGGAGTAGAGGAACCACACCGCTCTGAGAGTCATCCAACCTAACTGAAAAGCAGGGCACTCGATACACTCAAGAGGATGTGAATCCACTTCTTCCACAGAGCACTTATGTGCTAAGCCTCCAAACAGTCAGCGAGACGATCCCAAGTTTATTTTCTCTCGATATACCTCACATTCCACCGACTCTCCACAGCAAACCTACACGTGCTTCCTCGAGGGGATGTTGGCTCGAGTCAAAGTGGATTTTGGAAGCGGGCTTGACAGTTCTGGAAGAAAGATAATCATCGGCACCGGCTGCCAAATCACGTGCTGCATAATGAGCCCACGGTCCACTGCGCTGATCTTAAAATAAAACAGTGATTTTCTTTTTCCCACCAATTCGTTCCTGATCTGATAAGACAGGACTAGCATTCGCTTGTAGTTATTAAGTGCACAACATAACTGCCCATTTGGTTACATCGTGACGTCTTTGCGACATAACTCCAGAGAAACTGAGGACTGATACTGGGCTCCTGGGGCTAAAGTTGATTCCTGTATTTGGAAGAACATCGTGGCCGATGCTCAGGAGGGATTAGTTCAATTTGTTTAGGAAAAGGTGAAGAACATACAGTGCACAGGCTGGTGAAAGAAGAGTACTACAAAAAACAATTTGAGCTCTTTTCACATGTACAATGCAGCTCTGAGATATCATCTGTAGCAACGACAGCATGTGTCAGAACGTAAATATCTGAATCAGCCGGGCCAGACTGCAGCCTGCCAGCCCCCTAGTGATCAGCGTGGGTAATAATATCCAACTGAACTCACAAGTCAATGGCACAGGTAAGTAAGAAGCGTGTTCTCATGGCATTTACTTCTTCTTTGTAATCTTTTCTGCTTGTCTGTATACTGTTTAAGCTCATTTGTGGACCTGGTGGAAACATCTAAGCACATGCAGTGTCCAAGTCATTTTTAGAGATATTTCTTAGTTTGGGGGGGAACTGAACACGGCAAATTCTTTGCAACACGCCCTGTTGACAGAACATGTCTCTGTGCCATTGTACGGGTGTGATTGGGAATCTGCAAACAGTGTGCAGAACATCCAAGTTAAAAAAAAAAAAAAAAACTGTTATGTGGCAATGCATGATCCCAGGCACGTTCATGTTAAAAGCAGCAACTAACGCCAGACCGATACTGGATTTTGGGGGACAAAGCAGATACAGATTCTTAAGGGAATGACAATATTACTACGTAGGTCAACTAGCTCTTTTCCGATTTGCAACTAACAGGGAGGAAACCGTTTGTCCGCCGTCTGCTCAGCTACGATCGGCACTGCAGAAAGTGCTGCAGGTATTGTGAACAATTAATTTTGAGAGTGAAAACACTTGACCGTTCACGCCTTCTGGTCAGTTACAGTGAGTTGCAGTTCGCTGTAGTGAGAACAGAAAAGAAAAGCTGTGGCAGCACTTGGATAAAGGAAGAGGTCGACTTCTTTTACACGAAAACACAGAAAAACTTACAGGGTGAAAAAAAGAGCTTGTGAGGCAGCTGGACAGTGTATTGTTCTGAAAATTGCAAGATTATAGAAAGTGCAAGTATTAACGCAAAATTGATCCATTTTTTTATTTCCACAGCCAAATATGTACCATATTTAAATCTTCTACCAACCAAACATTGTCAGCTATTGGGAGAACAAATCCGCACAGGGAAGAAAAACAGGAAGTAGGTCCATAATGTAGAAAACCTCAGTGGTTAATGTGTAACCAAATCCACCGGCTCATATCTATATATGGTAACAATTATTGAACTATGGGTGCTGCGATATACTGGTGTAGATGATAATCTTGATATTGGAAAGAAAAGGGCAACAGATTTATATATTTCTGCTTGAAAAACATTTCAAATGTTTGCCTCATTTGCAGCCACTGAACTGGCCAGTTTTGCCCTAACCATGCCCGATGATTATTGTCCAGCACATTAACAAATATATATGGGTCACGTACTGACATGCAGCAAATTAAAAACTATGATGATAATTATTCTAAATAATACAAACAATTATTTTGGCTCAGAAATGCTGAGGCTGATGTCGTACTTTTGGATGAGTGAGAATCAATAAACTACCGTGCAGCAGTAGCAGAACTGAACTGCAGTTAATATGTCAGGAGAACTGCATTCCAAGCATATCAGTGCTTCCCTAAAACACTATCCACACTAAAACACAGTATCCTAAAACACTGCTGGGCCTTCTCAAATACACATCAGTCAAAAGATTCCTAGTGGCAATTTATCACAGAAAAAATGCAAAAAAAACCAAAAAAAAACCACAAATGTTCTCAGCATGGCTGTACGAGTACATTTTTCTTGCTGACATTTTCATACTATTTCAGTGCTGGGGTGGGGATGAAAGCTCTCAGGGGTGATCCACCTCCATTAATGTCCTAGTAAAGTCATTTGTCCTGAGCACTGTCAGCCCAGCAAGGCCCTTATTAGGTTGGAGAGAGCCCCGGTTCCTACGTGGAGTGACAACAAAACACGCGCCGCTCAGCAGCAGGCCAGATGGTTAATAAAGCAGACAACCTCCTCTCAACATTCCTCCTTAATCTGACTGGAGCTGAGGACGTGAAGACGTGGGGTGCTGTTATAAAAACCCCGTCTTCCTGAAAGAAAGGGAAAAAGAAAACAGGACTTCCCCCGATACTTCACAGGAATACAGAGCAGATT
Source organism: Leuresthes tenuis (assembly GCF_036924035.1). Classification (NCBI taxonomy): domain Eukaryota; kingdom Metazoa; phylum Chordata; class Actinopteri; order Atheriniformes; family Atherinopsidae; genus Leuresthes; species Leuresthes tenuis. The sequence continues at coordinate 24,591,633 of NW_027325358.1, forward strand.
GATCGTGTGCTGTGAAGTTGGTGGTGTGAGCAGAATATTAATATAAAATCCATAATGTTGGATTATAAGCGCAGCGTCAGCAGCACCAAACGACTGAAAGCACTCAGCCTTTTTTCTTCCACCGGCTTTATTCGCCTGCATTCAGTCCTCTCCTACATGCTGCACTGATTTACCAAGGCTTTGTTGCCCTGCTAAAACTTGGCAGATCTGACTCAACAGAGCGTTTCCTCCCCTGCACTGTGATGACATCACACCATAATGAGAAAAACAGCAGTGTCGATAACCAAATGGGAAAGGATGCCATTATTAGGCTGCGGTGGTGCAAATGGATTACTCTCTTCCACAACCACACCCCACTGCGCTGCCCTCGCATGCAGGTCACAGTTCAACTCTTGCCGTGTTGTCAGCAACAGCGTTTTCCTTCGTTCAATCAAGGACGGACGGGATTAAGGAAGGGAGACTCTGTGCCTTCTGAGAGTCAGGGTACTGACTGCGGTAACATTTTCCAACCTCTTACGGTTAGTTTCACAGACAAACTTGTCTGCAATTTCCTAGACGTTTCTTGGAAAGTCATTCAAAAAGAGTTGGAAAACTGGATATCACTCCACTCAAATTTGCCTCCAGAACATTGACGGTGTGAAAGAACTAAAAAAATCCACCAGTGTTTCTCTTTCTTTTTCTGCACACAGTGGCATTGCATGGGGAATGTTCTGTGAGGCGCAGACCACAGCGGAAAAAAAAAAAACAACAATCTATTTTGGGGGAGTTATTCTGGAGTGTCAGGCTTGAACTGACACCCATTCTCATCCTTAATTGATGGACTGATTAATCTTTTAGTGTATAAAACGTCAGAAGTCAGGAAAAAAAACGCTCATCCCATTTCAAAGTTGAGCCTTTCGAAAAACAACAGCTCATTCAAACAATTGACACGTATTTTGGTTTTTAATCTGCACTGTTGTCATGTCTGCTTCAGTCATTGATAATCAACCTTCCATCAGCTCATCTCAAAATGTTATCATCTGTGTATGTAGGTATGTCCCATAAGCCTTTTGACTTAAATAAGAATCTCAGATCAGGGTGGTTCTAATGCCCACCCACCCCCTTCCCTCCCGCCAGTTTGAGAGGTGATCCCATAAGCTGGAAACAAAGCCTCTTTACTGCCAGTGATAGGGCAAATCTGTTCCTGCGCTGAGAGATTGGGACTGGTTGGGGCATCTTTCCCCACTCTCATTTCCGGCCCGTCCAGTCGGTTCAATACGTTTTAGAGGGTGAAGCAATTGATCCGAGCGTCTCTCTCCCACACAAACACTCTTCCATTCACATGTGTTTTTAAGTGCATTACGTTTCTGAGTCTGTCTGTCAGCACTCCCAGACAGCATGACAAAGTAAAGCCGGCCATTTAGTTTCCCAAACAGGAGCAAACAGGCCACTTCAGCTCCATTACTGGCTCTTTCAGCGATGGAGAAATGGCTTTCTGTCTTCCAGCGGAGTGCTTCACCCCACATAATCCACTCTAATGATATCCTGAGTATCCCCCTGTCCTCATGAGATGCTCTATTAACAAGAAGATATGACCATTTTTTCAACCACTAAGGGGAAAGAACAACATATTTATCGAAAAGGAAGAGATGGTAATTCAGAACAATAGCCTGTAACTTTGATTAAAACAGGGGCCTAAGGATCAATATAATTAGACTGATTAGTCAAGTTAAGGTCTGACAAGAACCCGAATTAAGCCGGAGGTCTTTGGTTTTCCACAAATACACCAGTGCAGCCTGCCCTCTCTCCTTTTAAAATCAGATAGACAAACACTGACATGTGTTCTGATTGCAAACCTACAAACTGAACGTCATTCAGCACAGGCCTATGCAATGAAAGGTCAGGTTTGTTTACATTCTCCCCTGTGCTGGAGCTTTGTGTATGATATCAATCAGCCGGCAGATGCTTTTGGGCAGTTTTTAAAGTAACAATGACTTTAGAACACAGTGAAGCACGTTAACACAAACAGGAATACTAAAACCGGGCCCTTACAGTAACCGTTTGAGCTGCAGAATGGAAGCTGACTAATACATTGTTACTACTCCAGCTCCATCTTGAAAGTCAACTCGTGTGTAGTCATTTGCAGCTGTGAAATGTGTTGGTATTTACTGCACAGCTGTTTGGGCAGAGCAGGGTACATGGAGGCCTTCTGCTGCAGCCAGGACAACAGCTACAGTGTCGACCACAATCACTTGGACAAATAAACAAATGTAACTAAAACACAAACATGGAATGACTGTAAAAGAGCCGGAATGCACTTCTAAGACCACCACGCTTGAGTTGAATCGCGTCTGCTTTGCTGTATTTGAACAAAGACTGCCCTCCTCACCTGGCCAACCTCGCCGATTCCTCCGGAGCCGTCGATGCGGGGTCGCTTGCACTCTGCCCCGGTGGAGTCCACGAGCGCGGCCGCTGTCTGTCCGTCGGGCTCCGGGTCTCCGCGCTTCATGCCCCGGACAGCAGCTGGGGCGCCACCCGGGTTGGGATGCACCCCGGCCATGGTTTCCAGCTCTCTATCCCGGTCTAAGAGAGCCCGGGACACGGGCAGCATGATGGACGCAACGTCGGTCGACATTAACATTTAAAAATCTTCTTTTGTTCCCTTTTTATTAGCTAAAAATGGGGGTAATCTCCTGCACCTCTGTGCTTAAAGCCAGTCGGTGGAGGATTTTAGAAAAGGTCTTAATATGCCAAGTTGCCTTCACTGTTTTTACTGGGCCTTTGTATAGCCCCCCACCCCCCCTAAAGAGTTGGTCTATCTGTAAATGTTTTCGCTCCTTGGTTTAGAAATTTCCGTCAACAACAATTAGCTCATAAACGCCGCTTTCCTTTGACTTCAAAACACAGTCCCAGAGAACAGCAACACTATTGTCAGGTTAATTTAAAGCGAAGTAGCCCCCTGTCTGTTGACCGTATATGTATTTACTGCGGGGTTGCCTTCGAGGCCTACGTTATTTCTGATCATAACAAAACCAATTGGACAAACACCGATCCTAACAATGGCTCCTGAGCTCAGTCTACCACTCAGTTTCCATTTGCCCTGTTTTTTTTCCCCCCACTGCGAGAGCCGAGTGTTTTAAAAGCGCAACATCCAAACCCTACCGCAACCTCAAGACGAAAACCCCCTCAACATGTCTTCCCTGTCGCCTTTTTCCCTCCCTGTTAGCCACAGGCTTGCACCACAGAGAAGAGGTTCACTGAAAGTCAATCCTCCTCAGGAGCTCTTTCTTCCCATGTTAGTCCGCAAGTCTGCGTTTAAAGGAAAAAAAACGCTCTCCCCCCCTGAAAAAAAGAAAAAAAAAACATGGGAAAGGACGGACGTACGGACGGACGGACTGAGGGGCTGCGGTGTTTCCTTCTCCCTCTCTCGGTTATTATTTTCTTCCCTCTCTCCGTTTTCCCGGCGGTGTGTTCATGTAGCGTGTGTGTTACAGAAAGGAAACTGTCCTCCCTCCCTCCTCCTCCCACTCTCTTGCTGTAGTCATTCCCCTCCTCCTATCTTCCGCTCTGCCTTTGAACGCTGAGCCAGGCAGCCATGCAGCCTGCAAATACACGCAGTGTGCCGCAGTGCTTCCATACATTTCACCGAGGGGAGGTGTGTGAACACTGTGTGCGCGTGTGTTTGCAAGAGGAAGAGGGGGAAGCCCAGAGAGACTGCCATGCTCCTTACAGTCAACCCCCCCCACCCCAAACCTTTAAACCAAATGCCCATTTTCCTCCTCACATTTCTACGTGTGCGCAGTTCTCCAGCATAGAGTCCCAGTTCATATGGATCTCCCTGCCGTTCAATGGTGTCACATTACATGGCTCAATATTAAAGGGGTGGGCTCCTCTGCAAGATTTCATGCCTCACTCATTACACAACCAATGCCCAGGCCAAGGTCTTCACACAAGCCCAGCTGTGAGTCATGCAGCATGAAGCGCCTCATGTTCCGCTGGCATTTTTATTGCTTGGATGACACCCAGTGGTCAAAGGGTACCGTAAGAAGGATAGTTAAAGTGGCTATTTGCTAGGCGCATAAGGTGTAATTGCTTCTAATTACCCTGGCGAGGCTTTATTTTTTATTTTTATTCTTTTATATTTATTTTTTTATTCTTTTTTGTTCTTTTTATTATTATATTTATTTTATTATTCTTTTATATATATATATATTCACAATGCAGCTTTTTGGAGAAAATGCTTATTTGCATTCAAAAGGCAGGTGACAGCACCCCAGAAGGACTGTACTTAAAACACATTGCTGTATGTCCTAAGCTCTTAGAAAAGGCCTAAGATTAAGTCCACAACTGGGTGGACTTTATGCATGGAATTGGTCATAATCATCCTTGGTGTTTATGGTTAAATAAAAAGAAAACAAAGTGTACATATTTATTGTGAGGTTAAGCTGTAATGAAGGTGTTTGTTGCTACTGTAAACTAAATGCCAACAGCCTTTGTGCAGCAGCAAAGGTGCGGAAGTGCCTTGATAAATGGATATCCCCGCTTTCTTGTGGCCCGTCCAGTCAAGAATTATAAACAGCAATTACTGTGCCATATTTAGCTCAAACAAAAATGTCACAGCGGTATCTGCACATTATCGCCGAACATCTGCTGCCCAAAATTACAGGGTGAGACAATTACATCTTCATGAATTTTGAGCGAAGTCCTCATTTCTTGCAGTCTATTGTCTACTTACACATACGTGGACTCTCACCTCACACCTCTGGGAGCCAAGAGTCTCTTTTGTAAACTGTCTCTTGGAGCAGAGGTCGTTTGTTATTCTGAAGCAATTTTATTTTTTTTCCAATTTTTGAGTAGTTTGCATCATCTTTGCCATTCAGAATGGGGCAAAACATTTCCTGACTGGCTTATTCCAACTCAAAACTATCTCTATGCCTCATACCTAAAGCTAACCAGCGCTTCTAATGCAGAAGGGACAAGTACAAGCCAGTCCCATGAGAGAGTCAGGGCCGACTGCTGATTTAAAGTATGTGGATAAGATTCATAAACCTGAACTAAACTGCCTGCGATGTTAAATATTCTGTTTTAAAACCACTAAAGTCTCTCAAGATTAATCTTTGACGGATGTTTCTAATGACACATTAAAGTACCCCAGAGCAATCACAAGGCCCACATCGCTCACTGCATTTTGACCATGAAAAGCATTTTAACAGTCAGGATTGCACCGAAGGCTATATTTTGACACCACAAACCATGTTTGCGTATGCATACTTTGTGACGTCTTAAACGTTTGCCTGACCAAGCATGTAAATCTGGTACATTTCCATTATCTGGCTTGGAGCAAATAAACTAGAGCGTGTCGTATCATCAGAAGGTCGTGGCATAGCCTGCATTACATATGCTGCTAACTGCTATTCCCAGCTCCCTCTGTGTGCCCCAACTCTTTCTAAAAAAAATAAAGATCAAGTTGGCATAAATATTTTTGCAAAATTGAGCCAGGTATGCATTAAACAATGTTGATGAAACAACACCTATGGCATCGCGACTAACAGTTTAACATCACTTTTGCAGCCAAACGGATCAGATGCAACACACTCCAATAAGGGCATGTACCTGTAATGTTGGGTTTTGTTGTCTTCCACTTAAACCAAAGAAGAAGAAATCCTGCTCAATGTGGAGAGTTCTATTGCTACTTTCAACCAGACCATCAGTTTGTGTGATCACACATGGCAGACAACAGCTGCTCACAGCTGTCCTCCATATTGTACTCAGTCAATGCAGAATCAGTGACATCACACCACAGACACAAGTTGTAGATTTTGATTGGCTAGTTTTGTTGCAAAAAAAAATAAATAAATCTGTTGCATGGATGTCGAAGTCCTGTCTTTATAGGCAAATTTCATAAAATATTGGCCTAAGGTGCAGAATTTATTGTGTTTAATTACTACAAAGTAAAGCTGGGGCTGTATAGCATTCCAACCAAGGACACACAAATTGGTCAGACAGCTCATTTTAACCCCGTCACCACCAAGTTAGTTAGTTAACCGTCTCCATTATCAAGCTGGGGAGAAAATATTCAGAATTTAATTTTTTTCCTGGTGCAGCGTCCACATGGATGCATTTTACCTCACTCGGCAAAAACTGACAACCAAAGTCTCCACATCCCTTGCTCAAATAAGTATGTTTAAAATGGTGTGAACCCATGTGTGTTCCACAGAAAGGAAAAAGAAACAAACAAAAAACAGACTTGTTCAGTTTATTCCACATTAGCCATATGTCCATGTCTTTTACAAAAAACAAAAAAACAAACCCTAATGGCTCTCAGGTGAGGAACAAAAAACAAAAACCCTATCAGTGTTATTTAAAAGTTTTTATTGGTGGTTAAATGAGTGATCTGAAGCCAGGAAAAGAGATAAGATATGATGAGAATAAAAACATCATTCTGTAACGTATACGCAGAAGTTAAACACATTTAATCGACTTACCAAATCATCTTGATCAACTTAAAGCATCCTCCATGTTGCAACTGAGAAAACAGGAAATGGATCAGTCTTAATAAATTATTCAGACCTCTCATTACTTAAACATTCTCCTGCTGTCATATGGAACTGTAGCTACGACCGACTCTCAGGCAGTTTTTAGTGAGTAGGAGGGTGGTAATGAGAATCATTAGTGAGGGTTTTTATGACTTCTACCAGGCGTCATGATGGTGTTGAGAATAATCTGACAGATAACTCAGTTTCCTTACCGTCAGTGGCCAAAGCATCCTTCAACACAAGGCCCATCGTGGGGCGAGCAGATTTCAGTTGAACACATGAAGTAGACCTGAGAGAGAGGAACAAGTAAAGCAGGAATTTATGCAGTGTAGAGTGTGAAGTGTACTATGACAACAGCTGCAGGGTACTAGTCCAAATCTGTAGCTTACAAAATGGTCTCTTCACAAATCTCATCAATAATGTGAAGTATTAGATCTCAATAAAAAGTAGATATTTTCCCCCAAGACAGCACGTTTTCTGCTGAATAAGCTGCCATATTCCAGTGTGAAGTACTGAGTAGTCAGTGTCTTCCCTGCAGTAAAAACTTAAACCTCAAAGTCCATTGTGATGCGATCAGGGTTGCAAAATGTTAGAACATAGTTCACACAAACCCACTTAAAATTAACAAAAGATCTGTTTAAAAGCTCACTGAAGAGTTATTTTAAATAAAGGTTCAGCTCTGAAGCCACAAAAGAGTGCTGTCACTTTTCAACCTGCTGCATCAACAACCTAAGCCATACAATATTTTTTATAATGGTAACCATGGGAGCAAAGCTGAAGGTGTAATCTCTCAAATACTTTGCTTAATTTACTGTTTCTATGTTCTTTGAAGGCAGAAAGATAAAAAGATTTAGAGCAGATAAGCTTTGAGTCAGACAGCATTTCTAAAACTCATCCTTAGGTCATAAACAGTTCCACCGGACCTCTAATCGAGGCCCTGCAGACTAGAGAGGACATCAATCAAAAGAACCAAAAGATAAGAAAAACAATAAAAGCATATAAACAAAGTATTTCCAAAACATTACTGATCAACCTCAAATGTCGCTGCCCAGCCTTACCTCTTCATCCATGTCCTGGAACTCCCCATCAGGCAGGAACTGGAAGGTGCTGATGGTGAAGCGGCGTGTCTGACTCTGAGGAGAAGGTGCTGGTTTATTGAGAGACAGCACCGTCTTTGGTGGTTCCGGGTCCAAGGGGTTCGGACACCTACAGAATAATATCAAATTCACCTTCATGTCACATTCATGTGTGAAAATTAATGTGCATACAGAACAGTGGCAGTTTAGTGCCTTCTGCAGCCACCCCTGCCCACTTCAGGATGTTCTGACATACCCGTTGTAGAGAAGCACCCACACAGCTGTTCCAGAGCGAGGGTAGGCAACACAGAAGTGCACCAGCAGCACCAAACTGGGATCTGGGGAGTTGAGGAGCCGCACTTCAAGATGGAGAGGTTTCCCCAGCAACATGTGCAGAGGCTGGTGATACTGTGGGTAGTAGCTGTTGTAGTGAGCATCTAATACGAGATGGGTGTATCAGAAGAGAAAAACAAGTTTTGTTCAATTACATTTCACAAAAAAGTGCTTAATAACCAGATGCCGATAAAGAATTTGACCTTTATTTGGTTTGCTAGCCCAACCTCCCAACCAGCAAAATGTTGTCTCAGAAACAAATCTAAATTAATTTCTATATAATAATGTAATCTACCTTCGGCAATCCTGAGCTGGACTCCAAACACACCTTGAGTGTGAATTTCTGGACCCAAGGTGGGAGTTTTAACCACATAGCTCACACTCAGAGCAGTTCCTGGCACATACCTGCACTCCACCAGCAGCCTGAAAATGACACAACAATAAAAAAAAACTCCAGCCACTTTAGAATTTAGTTCATTGTAATTTCTGCCCTTATTTGTTGTCCGTCTGTAAAAACAGAGCTCGACTTGCGACAGATTTTCCTCCATCATGCCTTTCACTTCAGCTCCCACTCATTGTTTAAATGAACCAAACATCTACTTTCTAACACTCCCTCAGTGTGCACTGGAAATAGTTCAGGGGAAGCATCTGCTGTGAGCAGCTTCATTCAGAGTTCCCATTTGTTTTGCCAGCAGTGTTCATGTTTCACCGAACAGATGTTTGTGACTGAAGATTTCAACCCTTTCTACCGTCAATTTGTACCCATAATTTCAACAGACAGTACAGTTACTGGCATTAACCTCTATTTTGGTTCGTCAGATGGTGTAGAGAGCATAAAAAAAAAAAAAGGAGCTTTCTGCAGCAAATCAACTTCATCAGGATCTCTAGTTAACTCAGCATATCTAAAACAAAGATGTAAAAACCTACACAGCAAAAACAGAACCGCAGACTACAGCTGGGAATGTGCAATTCAAAGAGCAAAGAGGGAACACCCACATCAGGTCCAACAGAGGCTGATTACCTCTGGCAGCTCTGATGGAGCTGTGACACAGTGCAGGCGCTTGCTGTGAACACTGTGGGCAACTTAACAGGCAGGAACATGAGCTGACCTGACAGGAGAATCCCTTGTGATGGTGCCATAGTTGAGGTTGACTGCTTGTATCATGTTGGTAATCTCCACCATATAGACAACAGTCTTCGCCACCACCTGTTAAGACAGAAGCAGACATGTAACTCTGTATGTAGACACGACCGAATACAAGACTGTTTGTTTACAGGGGTTAAAAGAGGAGGTATTCTATACGTTTCTGACGATCGTGGAGATGCGGATCATGACAAAAGAGTATCTGAAGAACCAAAGAGTCAATGATTAATAGAACATACAAATGGGTTACAAAAAAAAAAAAACTCCAAAAACAACATTTCTGATGATCATGATGCCCATCAACACAGGTGTCAAATTAGGTGTTGAGCTGGGTTTTGAAGCTACTAAACTTGAGTCACCAGATGCAGGCGGTGTAGGCTACGGTGCTAGTGGTGGTAATTCAGTAGAAGAGGTTGTCCTAACCAGAAACTAACCTCAAGGAGGAAATCCTCAACCCGCAGACAACCACAGCAGGAAAATGAAGAGAGCTCTTTCAGAATAATGTTCATCTTTGGGAATATACTATATATATATATATACACACCATCTCAGAAGACGCTGGTCAGTTACACAAGTTTACTGTGCTGATTTTGTCCAGAAACAGCTAATGTTATTCTTCGTTTAGAATCCCCCAAACGCTCATCTAATCTTACTTGAAACAGACAAAGACCACATTTCCATTCACCTTGACGCCTGAGTAAGGGAAATTTAAAAAAGGGGCAACGAAGACCTGACTAATGAGCTTTCCTGGCATATGGACAGGGTCATCATCATCTTGGTAGAGACCACTCTCAACGCAGTAGAAATGCTTAATCAAAAGTTTAAGGTTATCACTCAACACAACTTTGTACTGATTGGAAGTGATTGCTCCCTCCAGGTTAACCCCAACATAACACAAGCCCTGGATTTCCTCAGCTTGTACAATCCCACTATGCCTCTGACTCTGTGCTGACCAGGCTTCATGGTTTGTGCACCACTGGACACTTAAATGTGTATTCATCTCTGTAATGAGGAGTTGATGCACTGCTACCCTACCGTCATACATCCATGTAGCAGATGAGAGATTTTTCCTACCATTGGTGTGATGGCGCCCTGCATCAACATTCTCAGTCACATTAAAAAGAGCTGCTCTTCTGATTTTCCTGCTTTAACCACACTAACACATGAGCATTCAGGTCATTCCAGACTTAGATGCTGATTTCATTTCAGTGTGATGCAATGGGCCCGAAGAAAGCCTGTTATTAACAAGTTAAAGGGCAGCGTGTGTCACCTGTTGTAGGGGAGCTGGACATGCTTTGGTCAATACATTATTCTACCTTCAGTGCTTGTATACTGGGGCAAGGACTGTACTTCAGCTTTGACTGTAGTTCTGTTTAACTCTGCAAGGAAACTGACAGATAGTTAAACTTGAGTTCTGCGATTATGGTTTATGGACAGAGGAAATAAAATTAGAGCATTTTGAGAATGCAATGGAGCCAATCCAGCCTGTTTATAGACAAAGACATGAAGTCAAGAAGAAAAGAACACCTTGGTACAGTGAAACAAGGTAGCAGCATTCATGCTGTGGCGCTGCTTTGCTGCCTCTTTGCATTGGTGGGATTTAATGCATCAATGAAAATAGGAAAAATTTAGATTTCCAAGTCTTTTAAAAAAAAAAAAAAAACACGTTTGATTTAAAGAGCGAGGTTTGAAGCAAGAGTCTTGGTGTATCAGTAGGACGAAGTAATGCAAACATCCAACAGAACAAAAGAACATTGTATATGGTCCTATTCAATATCTCAGTATTTTGTGTCCTGTTTTCATGACACAGGTAAATCCTGAGGTCAGTCTCACCATTCGGCGTGTCCCACAGCCATCCATTGGGATATTGAACAATGCGTACTCAGAGGTTGCTTTCTGAGGTTTGCAGGTGGAGTTGTTGGCAGCAACAAGCTGAGCAGGGGAAAGAGGGGGGTCTGTGAGGGAGGCGGGCACGTAGAAGATCATGCGGCGGTCAATAGTGCACTCTGGAGGGGGGCACAAACAGATACACATGCACAATTATGAAAAGGTCAGATGAACAAAAGGTCAGAAATCTCAGGAGGCAATTGATAATGAGACCCAAGGTTTCTTATAGCCTTTTCACATTCTGCGTCACTGCCAGCTCCAATCTCGCTGTGCTGGCCCCGAATATGCTTCTTCACACATCCAGCAGCTGTAGTTCTGTAGTACATTTCTGCACTCAAAACAGCTCAACTGTATTTAACTAAGTGGCGTGAAAATGCCAGTAGGGACATGGAGTGCTGCTCACCATCCATGGGGTAGTAGCAGGCAGGGGGGTGCTTGTTGAAGCAGCAGCCCATGGAGAGGCACTGTGTCTGGGATACAGAGCTGGATCCACAGGGGAGACGGTATTCGCTATGAAGGTTGCACTCTAAGGGGCAGCATGACAAATGTCAGACATACAGTTAAAATAACTGAACTTGAGAAAACAGCCTTTGGCAAATTGAACAGCCTTTCAGAGGAGTAAACAAACAAAAAAGCATCTACCATTCTCAGACCTCGGGATCACAACTGGACAGGATACATGAGCCTCCTTTCTTCCACTGGCTGTCATGTAGATGACAGTGATGACGTATTTGGCGTCCTTATGAGGAAAACATCGATGGAAGCGTTAAAAGGTACATAAAACAAAAAGGTCATGTGCTCAGTGTGAAATTTGGAGTCAATACTTGCCTGCACACTCATACCACAGTTTGAGTGTAACTGGAGAATCAAATGGATTTTGCCATCTTTACCAACATCTGCATGATACCCACAGTCTTTTGGGGCTTCAAGGAAGTTCACCTGGTTCCCCTTGATGTCTAATAAAATGCAGATGTTCAATTTCAAAAATTGTTTTTGAAAGACTTGAAAGCACACAATCACAGCTTTTAAAACACAGAAAGAAATTCTGCTGTCAATGAAAACCCAAGCTCACTTCCACCTCGTCCCACAGCACATCAGAGTCGCTGAGCCATCTGAACTCATGCAGAACTGATGGCAACCATATGCACCTGGAACACATAAACCACCGCAGACCAGTAGGCACACACCTTTAACTGCTATTTCTGAAACGGGACCGGGGGGAAGCAGTACATTCATCTGCTGGGGGGAGCAGAAGACTTCGGTCCTTGTGACAAACGGGCTGATCGTGTGTTTGGTGGTGCTTGGTGGCGGCAGAGAAATGGACGGAACGGCTGATGCAGGAGTTTCAGCTAGACTTTGATAAGGGCATTGCAGGTCCCAGGTCTTATTCTGCCAAATGGAGAGGTCCCAATACCTTATGGGTAAGGAGATGTTCGCTGGAGGCTAAAGCAAGGAAGAAAAATCAATAATTAAGTAAGAGCAACCACACGTTTCTCTTTTGCTACCGCATTTAAAATAAAGTCTAAATTGAGCTCATGTCACAAAAACATTGTGTTCTCATCAGCTGGGCTGCACAAACAGAAAAAAAAGATTTTAAAAAATCCACCCTGCACTGATGAAAGCTGCACAAATACCCCTTATTCTTAATGGGATCCATCCTAAAAGGAAAAGTGCTAGTCAGTGTTTTCTATAAATAAGGGAGACTTCTGGTGTAAAGTGCTGTAGTCACACACCCAGCTGTACAAACTGCCAGCCTCAGCAGCCCAAAATGTATTTGCTTCATATGGTGTTGGACATTATATGCAAAGATATTGCATCCAGCATTTTGTTTACTCGGGATAGCTAAAAATTAAAAAAAAAATAAATAATCAAATTGTATTCAAATCACAACACAAACTACAGAACTTAAACCAAAATCTAACAAATTAAATATCGATACAATTCTGCACTTCTTTCCATTTATAAAGTGCAGTTATTACAAGTTGCATTATTAAATAAAGAGTTGCTCTGCATTGCCATCATGGGTACTGTTATAAGGATTAAAGTGAAGAGTGGTCCTGGGAGTCAGGAATGTAAACATTAGTGTAACTACACACACACACACACACAAAAAGGCAGAAATAAAGAATCTATGTAAACAGGCAGGCAGTGAACAGAAAAGAGTCGAGGGGAGTCTCACTTGTAACTGGCTGTGGCAGGCAGGCAGAGGCGAGTGGAGGATTACTCCATGGTCAGCAGCCATCTGCAGCATGTACCCACAAAGCCGAGACACGCTGGACAGGAGCAGCCATGTGTTTAGGTGGTCTGAAACAAACTGTGCTTGTTACATCTTTGACAGCAGTATCAAAATCTACACATTTTAAAATCATAAGTTCTTCAGAAAGAGTGTCCTCAAGCAAGTTGCCATATAAAGTGACTTAAAAAAAAAAAGAATCTAAACTTCTGCTAATGGGAAAGTTTCAATGAGCAGAAGATAAACTGATTTCTGGAGGGCATAATATTTCAAATGAAACAGCTTCAAAATGAAAATACTCAGCTATGACTAATGTGTAAGTTTTCCTCCATAAAAAGAGGAACATCAGTCTCTGAAAAGATGCTCAAGGGCACTCCTAGAAACTTGTGAGGCCCGCCAAGACTCATCAGGCAAAGTCAACAAGTCAAAAAAACAATATCCATCGTTACAGAAATGCAGGAATCAATCCACTGAAACCATCCATTTAGCTATGGAGAAACAAGGGCTACAAAACCCCAAAAGACTGAGAACCAATGGTGTATGGGTACTACTTTTTGAGTGCTTGGTACTTTTGGTTGCGCTTGTGGAACAGAATGTGGAGAGAGGGGTTACGTTCTTAAGTACAAATGCCAAACTTTAGCACAATCCTTTAAGAAGGTGTGAATACTGCTGAAGCGCACGTCCCACTTTCTGTGCTCAGTTCTTAGCCCTGCAGCTCCGACAGAGAAGAGATGTAGATTTCTCACACTTCGGAGGAGTAATCTGCCACATTGTTGCAGGATTTAAGACCTCAGAGGAAACAGAAAACCCTAGTTTCCAAAAAAACGCTCCTTCAATATAAATATGCAGAAAGAAAATCCCCACGAAATAAAACATTGAAACTCAGATTACGACAGTGTTGTGCACCAAATTGGCAATAAGCAGAGATATTGCAATGGGAAGTACACTCAACATGTTTTATATGTCATCACCTAAAAAATAACAAAAAAACCATTTGCAAGTTAAGGGATTTCACAATTGAGTTGTTGGGGTTTTGCTTGTTCAGTCACCAGCTGAATGGACAAAAAAAGGGAAGTTTTAAATACTTAAAACTTCAATTACTTTAAAACTGATTATTCATGATTCCAATAGGTTTGCTTGAGATGCCTACTTTTTTTTTTTTAAACCATAAAAGAAAGAAAATGGCATAACTGAGAAGACTAAAAGGTCAATCTTTAACATTATATATGTTAAACGTCATGTAGCTATACTTCTAACTAAGGAAGAGAGTTTTTTGTAGTTGCACAAGTACTCACCTCTGACCTGGATGGAATCTGGGTCGGCAAAAGGGAGGAAGGCGACCAGCTTCCCCTTTAGACACTGGAGATAGCGAGTCTGTGGACTGAGCCAAGGAATGGTTGTGGAAGGAATTTTCGTCACTGGAGGTTGCCTCTTTGGATAGCTGGGCAATGAGGGATAGGATTGGTCGTAGTGTTGTTGGTGGAAAATATAATAAGGATAAGAATAATAGCTACAAGAGGGATCACTAGACCACAGGCACATGTCTTGTGGCGCCTCTGGTTTCTGAGGCTTCTCTTTGGCAGGTGGTAGATGTGTAGGCAGTGGAAAGTCAGAGGGACTTTGGATTTTAAACTGGCTGGAACTGCCACTGGTACTGGCTGTGGGATTACTGGCTGGAGCAGAAGGATGTGAAGCAGGGTGGAAAACTGGCCACTGAGGATAGTAAAGAAACTGTGGATTAGGTGGACTGGTTGGCTGTTTTAATTGAGCGGGAGAAGGGAGAGGAGTGGGTACTATGTAATGGTATGGAAGATAGGGGTTATATGGTGAGGGACCATTTGATAATTTAGGAACTTGATCCCACACTAAAAAATTGTAAGGAGGAGGATGCTGCTGCAGGTGCCTGCTAAAAGCGTAAGACGACATGCCAGGTCCTGAAGGGTACTGGAACTTCTGCTGCTGGGACCCTGGAGGGGTGCTGATGGTGGGCTGAAGTGGATGGAAGGATTGTGGGGCAGAGGGGTTGACCTGGGGCAGTTGGTGATACTGGAGGCCACGGTTAGGGTAGTAGTGATAGTCTGGAAGTTGGGTGACCTGCTTCTGATTTTTAGTTTGAGATGGGGGAGAAAGGGGGGAAGTGGGTACAGTTCTGGCAGGATCTGTATTGAGGGGAAGCTGAAGGACACCAGGAGACGAAGGAGGATCCCCAGGTGGAGAGCGGGTGTGGGTAAACTGAGGAACGACTGGGCAGGAGAGAACATATTCTTTATTATCAAGAATAATCTTGAGTTGAGGACCATTCTGTAAGAAAAAAAAAAAGAAAAAAAAAGTTGGTGTTGTCACAAACCACCTGTTACAATGACCCTTCTACATTAGACAACTTACATCACCAGTGATACAAGGAGCACTGTGGGAAATGATGAAGGTATGGTTCTGAGGTTGGGACTCAACCTGGAACGCACACAGTTCAGACACAAACGGTCTCAAAGCTCCATTCACTGTAAAACAGACATTAAAAACTTCTGTCATTCTTATGTAGTCGATCGACAGTCATCTTGAGGTTTTTCTTTTTTATTGTTAATGAAATGTTAAAGGGGACTATAAGGAGAGAGAGAGAAAAAACATGATTCAGAGCATATATTTAAGTAGCTGAAGTTACTGAACACTCAGCAGCTCTCCCTATACTAAAATATACTTGTTAACAGGGACAGTTCTCAACATGACCACCTAAAAGGTTTAAAAAAACAAAACAAAACAAAACAGAGGAATGGACCGACAGTGGAGCCCAGAGTTTATGGAGTTAAAATCTAAAGGAGGAATGACTGACTTTTAACTGGAATATAATCCTGTATGTAGCTCCTTAATCCCCCGTGAACTACAGAAGAGGAGGTCCACAAAGCTGCTGATACCAGTCTCACTCGGGTTTAGAACCATTACTTCATTAACTTTGTGTTGTGGGAAGGAAACAGCATGGGTAGACCTTCAGCATCAAAGATGTGCTTTCTTATTCTCCAGCTTTCTTGTTGCTTCAGTTACAACCACAACAGAACTCCCGTTTCTCTCAGCAGTGACACTGACCTTTCTAACGTTAGAGGCATCGTTCCGCCTAATCTCCAATGATAGTGGAGTACAAGTCTGAAATAATGGAACATCCATTCATCCATTGTTGTCCGCTTAACCAAAGTCAGGTGGCGGACGCAGCAGGTCCAGGAGGCAAACCCGCACAGCCCTCTCCCCAGCGACCCTTTCTAACTCCTTCTGGGGGATCCTGAGGTGTTCCCAGGCCAGATGGGACATGCGATCCCTCCAGTGAGCTCTGGAACTGCTCCAGGAACAACACAAATATAGGTTGTGTCCGAAATCACTCACCCATTCCCTACTCTCTATATAGGGCAATAAATGTAGTGGACTATATAGTGAGCTCAACAGAAAAATCTTTCGGGCACTACTCTTGGCACCGGTAATTAATTAATTGCTGTCGCACAATTAAAACGTACCACATTAATGTCGTCTCACACAATAAACAGCAGTAAACTTGTCCGTTTACTACTGTATTTGTGTTAAGAGGCTATTGATTACTGTCCTGTAATTTTTATTTCGTATTTTATTTACCATTTAAGCATATTTTATTCTCCTGGCTCTTTAGTAACAGCAAGTTACAGTGTAACCTACTGGAAAGTTTAATTATATGCTGTTCGTTTTACACTTTTTTTTTTTTCAAAATGAAAGTAGGAAGCCATTTAAATCGCCTTGTTTTGAAACGAGTAATAAAATAAACAATGGAATAAACTGGCTTCGTTTATACTGCACTACAACCCATGAATTATTCTCTGTCATCCAACAGCTAACTACGAGCAATTCACCGAAAAAAAACAAAACAACTTTTACTCGCTCCCAACCGGCTGCGGAGGCGAAACATTGCATGATGGGATATCTTGCTCCGGTTAGTGACCATCGGATGTTCACTACCTTTCGCGGTGAATTGAGGGATACATTCAGTGCACTAAATAGTGAACATTACTAATTACTAAACATTCGAACACCACTACAAAATGGCGTGGTCACTATATAGTGGTTAGGGAATGATTTTAGACACAGCCCATAGAGATATTTCATGCATCAAAGGAGAAAGTGTACAAGGAGTTTTGGCTCAACATTCTAGAATGTTGCCATAGAACAAAGCCAAGATGTTCTAAGAATCATCAGCAAAGGTCCAGAATCCCCTTTAGTTCAATGTTAACAAATGCCCGATGCACTTCAGCGGACTTCTTTCCATGCGGAGGAGCTGCGGCTCTACTCCAAGCTCCTCCCGGATGGTCGAGGTCCTCACCCAATCTCTAAGGCTGAGCTCAGCCACCCTCTGAAGAAAACTCATGTCAACCACTTATATCCACGACCTCATTCGTTTGGTCACAACCCAGCTGGACTAGAAAATTGAAACATTAACCCAATGATGTAAAATATTCACGCCTCAGTCCATCTGAACTAAATCACATTTTAATCCAACAATCTTCCAATCCCCAGAGCGTGGATAAGGGCAGCTGGAATTCATTTTCTTTGTCCTTGAAAAAGTTTCACCTCTAATCATAAAGACCTCTTCAGTTCTAAACTACTGACAACGATCTTTCGAGTTCACAACATCTTTTGGGATTTTACTCAAAAGATCCGTAATCAGACCAATTACAAGGAATGAGTTTAAAGTTCAGACATCAAATTTGCATTTGAACTTCAAAACAATCTCTTTGAAAGAGCTTCAACTTGGAAAAAACAATTTATTCACTGACACATGAATAAATTATATTACTAAAGGGTAAATATTCACCTGATTTTACCTGTTAACTTACGGAGAGGTTTCCTGTATGTAGTGAACTCCTCTGAAACTCAGCAACAGCTCAACTCAAACACACCTCCGGTTTAAAGAACTGTCAGAGCGTTTGTGTCTTCTTTATGCAAAAAAGCTAAATTCCCCACTAACAGCAATTATAGCCGATTCATTTGTCAAAAAGTCTTAAAGCCCTCTTTGTGATGTGAGAAATGCATATCAGGTGAACAAAAAATTTATCTTTTCCTCATTTTGCAAGAATGAAAGTAGTCGTGATAATCCAGGTCTGTATATAAACTTTCCTTAGAGATGAATGAAGCTTTTCTTTTCATTTCATAACAGGCACTGCAATGAGTTTCAAATTAAAACTTTTAATTGTAACAGTAACTTCAAACTATCTCTGAGCAAATAACCTGCATGCCCTCAATAATGGCTATACGAGTTTAACTTAACTCGTGACTTTTTGTATGTAAAAATATAATTATTTTGTACATTCACACTGTAGCGTATGTGGAATGTGTTACATGTCAGCATTAGGTGCAGCGTATACAGCCAAAAGCACAGATGCTGAGCTGCCAGTGAAGCCGACATACCGAAGACTCCCAGCACTGGTACATCGTGCTTCTGAACACGCATCTGCACCGCCATGCCGTAGGGGGAGCAGAAGACTGAAGGTGAAGACAGGTGCGACAAAGGAGAAGCTGTGGCCATCATAGGGCAGGACATCTTCAAAGGGCTGCCCAACCAATGCATATGCAGCACATACCTGCCATTCTGACAGAGAAAAACAATTAAACAAGTTGGGGCTGATGGGCACAGGAGTGACATTATAAAGGAGTGAAATGATAGCAAAGATGCAGCTGGTACCTCCTGGGTTATGAAGCAGCCGTCATATGGCACTTTCATCTCCAGGTTACTCCACGTTGCCTTCACTGAGTAACCACAGTGTCGAGGTAACTGGAGAACGGAGATGGGAAAGGCTCCCTCTGTCGAGACAAAATGTTGGTTAAATTCCAAATACACAAAACAAGCCGCCAGCAGATATCTCCTGCATCTTTTCTGGTAAGAGGTGAAAGAATACAAGATTCAGACTTTTTTCCTGCAAGAAGAGCCGATCTAGAATTTGCACATTCCATTTGTGGGTGTTGAACTACATCCTAACATTACCGGTCCAAACACCAATTCCACTTCCAAGATAGGCATCCATTAACCTTACCTCTGTCCACCTGCAGGTGTGCCAATCCTTGGCCAGAAGCAGTGAAGGTCATGACATTCTCACCGCACTTCACCAAAGGCTGCAAAGCCTTCAGTGCAGAGAAACGTGGACCAGGGTGAGATGATCTGGCCACAACGTTCCCCTGAACTTCAGGATAACCTAAAGGAGAAAAAACAATGTGAACATTGACTGCTTTATGTTTATCACCCGAGGGAATATTATATACATATATATATAAATGCCTTCATTATCCAGACTGGATTCATATTTCAACCTTAATGCAATTAATGTTCACCTAACATGATTTCAGACAATTTATGAGGGGGAAAAAAACCCAAAACATTAGCACTAAACATTTCAAGAAGATGACATGTCAACACCTGTGAAAAACCAACAAAGAAAACAAAATGGCGTATGTAGCGTTCCCCCAGTTAACCTGTAAAATCCGCTTGATATCCATCTTCAGAGGCTGGTGCCGGAGACCCTCTGGCCAAGTTCACATTACCAATGGTCCAAAACGAGCCGTTGAGCTTATAGTTGATGCCAGCTTTTAAGTTTAATTCACTGATATGTGGGACTTTCTCTCCGGGGGTAGAAGCGGTGTCAGACCGAAGCTCGAGGGGACCTAATTGAGTGGATTTCCGTGTAAAAGGGCCACTACTAACCTGTTCAAACGACCGTGGTCTTACACTTATTGAACTACAAATCTGAAATGAAAGAAAATGAGCGGTTGTCACTAATAAAAATAAACGCATGGCTGTTTAAAGCTTGAAAGACATCGACGTTTAGTTTACGCTTTTTCGCCACAGCGAGCACAGACAGGTCCACCTGAACTTGACTCCATTAATTAAGAGTCATTGAGAATGAGCCAATTAAAAAGCACAAGTGCCCAAATGGAGGGAAACGAAAATGGAACAAAAACAGGAAATTTTAAAAATACGGCATTCGTCTGCCTACATTTTCCGTTTTATTACTAGTCATGTTGCTCCCTGACAGTCTGCAGGTAGTAGCCTACAGGGTGAAACGCAGCTATCTCTAGTCGAGTTTTCCTATAACTTTTCATTTCTATAGCAGTAGTTTGAATACTCCGCAAAAAAAAAGCAGCTCTGAAATGCTTGTTTCATTGCCGTTCAGCCGTTTGATATATATATAAATATATTTAGAATGTAAGATGCCACCATTTCGTTTCAAACGTGCGATACAGCTGCTTTTCCTCTCACCACAGTTACCGTGTAGCCTAACTGTTTGAGCTGTTTGTTGACCGGGATAAAGCTATGTAATGGTGTCACTTTGAGACTACTTTGTGGATCACTGTAAAACAAAAATAAGGCGTCATTAGAGAAAAGGATTAGCAGATGAAAACAGAACATACTGAGAGTTCTAATCAAACGGATATGTAAACATTTGGCTCCAGTGAATGACAGACCCTGTGTTCAAACGTTTGACTGGAGATATTTGTTGAATTATTTATTTTAAATTTTAAAGAATGAATCAAATGAAAACCAGATTGCATAGCTCTTACTTTGGGAGCTGAGCTTCTCTTTTACTTGAAAGAAAGCCTCAGAATTGTTCTTCTATCACCAAATGACGTCATTTTTGTCAATTTAAAGATTGTCATTTGACCTGTATGCAGAAGAAGTTAATCAGGTGATCAACTGAATGTGTGAATGGTTGCTGGTTATTTTTCCTGTAGCTCCACAACCTTCAAAAGGTATCCTGTTGCATTCTTTTTTTACTTTGCTTTATTTTCTGTTAGTGGACATCAGTGTAATGTACTATACTTTTGAGAATAACATTTTTTATCCTGCAAGTCCCATGAGTATCGTCAGGATGAAGCTGCAAAAAACACTGATTTACAGTAAATTATACTTTGGATGCCAAACATTTTGGTCAGATATTGCAGTTATAGACCACTAGTTTGTGAGACGAGACAGTGACGGGTGAAAGGACAATTTCTCAGGTTTGAGGCAATGAGGAGCATCAGAAGGAGAGACAGGTGAGTGTTTTTTGGTTATCGTGTTGATGCCTCAGGATTGCTAGTCAGGGTCCCTGGAGCTATTAATCTGACAACCTCTTGAACCAAAGTCCTGCACAGCCATGTGTGGTAATATATTTCTTCTTGTTGTAATGTCAGGGAGTTTTTAAATGGAAAGAGTTCTCTTTTAAAAGGGTGTAAACAAAAATGAAGAGTATACAGTTTATTGGTTTTCTTAGAGCTCAGTCATCGGACAAAGAGGTCATTTCTAATTCTGTCTGACACCCAGAGACCCCAACGGCGCTGCAGTCAGGGTCACGCTCGCTCTAAATAGAGAGGCAGATCAGTCCAAACAGGCTGAGACACACCTTAATAGCCCAAAAACCAGGTGTAAAATCCCACCCACCTGCCCCCTTCACTGATGGGGAATTTCCCTTTCGTCAGTTTAGAATCGCCAGTTAATCTAACATGCATGTTTTCGGACAATGGGAGGAAACCAGAATATCCAGAGAGAGCCAACCCATACACATGGAGGACATGCTAACTCCATACAGAACAGCCCGAGGCTGCAGTCCAGATGGCTGTGAGGTGGCCAGTTGAACAGGAAGGGTGTTATCCATTCACATGAGCGGGGTTTACTCATGCCGCATTTAAATCAACAAAAAAGGGAGGGAAAAAGAAAGCATGCATCCTTGAAAAAATTGAAAACCATAAAAGAGCGCACAGTATGTAGTGAGATGGCTCCCTCCCTCAGTCTTGTGTGCCACATTTTGTTATCCTTGTAGAAATGAAGCAGAGCTGGGAACTCAGGAGTGAGGTCCACAACAGTTGTAGATATTTCATCTGTAAAGACAGTATATTGTTTTTTCTATGCTTTGGCGGGAGGAAAAAGTGATCCTTTTTATAACTGTAAACTGGATAATCATGTGACGTGCTCTGATCTTTTTTTTCCCCCCTTTTTGGTAAACTGTCATTTTTCGTCGTTTTCAGACACTTGTAAGGCCAAATGATGGATAGATTCATCACAGAGATCACTGAGAAATGAATCAATAATTAGAATAATCTTTATTTGCAGCCCCATTTTCAAAAGGCTGGGGTTCTAACTTTTAAAGTCCAAGCACAGCGCTGGAAGCGAGACACAAAGTAGTCAGCATTTATTCCTAAAAGATGTGACAATTTTAAATCGGGTCCTGTATAATGTTTCTCCCCTGGACACCCACTGGAAAATGGATATTAGACTGTGTGTTCCGCAGAGGCCCTCATGTTGTGACTGGAATAGAAAACTCCACAGACTCGCTAGTGACACACAAGGGGAGCCAGCGCTGCTCAGCATCCACTCACTATTCGCTGTGATATGAGAAACCATCAGGGGTCAGGCGTAATGGCTTTGAATTGCTGCCAGGAGAAAACGCCTCCTCTAGTTCCCACACCCTCTGACAATAACGCAGCTCTCAAATGATTTTCATCTCAGCGCCACTTCAGTAAAAACAGAGACTTACACTAATTGCTCTATCAGCACCCAGTCAGCATTGCTCAGTCACACGGAGTTTGTCGGAAGTGTATTCACACCATAGGAAACATTTGTATTCAGTGTTCTACAGGGCGCACCGTAGACTTTTTATTCATGATTATTTTCATTGCCAATCTGGCAATCATGGTCTCGTCAGTTAATCTAATCACTTAATGGAATTGTGCACAAAATGTCAAATTGAAACAACATCAGCAACAATAAGGTGATACTCAAATTGCTACATTTGATTTGATTACCAGCCCTAACTAGTAGAAATTCAGTCTACTGTAATCAGTTTATATATATATATATATATATTTAAAATGAACCTCAAAGCAGCAATTCACAATCCAGTGGGTGACGTTAAAACCACTCTCTTGTTCTTTTATTCACAATCTAGGATTGAAATGTAACATTGGATTGCTGTGCTCAAAGAGGATTAAACCAAATTTTGAAACCAAAACCAAATATTCCCACCTGATGACCCCAATGTTGGCCAGCACTGCTCACTGGTCTATATATGGATTATAGGGAATTATTCACTGAGTCTGGTCCATTTTTTTCTTTAGCACAGGTTTCTTGTATTCACATTGAACTCTGGATAGTAAAACATCTGTTTTAATCCTGATTTGGACCAAATTCACCCAGAGCCCCTGCAGAAGTCTGCTCACACGGCCCACGTTTGCCAGAACAGACTTGAAGAAGATAAGGATGTCAACCAGGTGCACAAACATAAATGTATTCCTAAAGGATGAAAACAATGGCACCTTCCAGCAATTCAAAAATGGGCGGGAGGTGTGAGATGCAAGGACAAAGTATCCACAAAGAACAACTGCAAGCAAGGACAGAGGGATTATACCCATTGTCAGTAGCTTAATACATTTTTCCATTGCTACTAACTTTAGTGGGGACTAAATGTCAGAAATTAGGTCTATGGTGAAGGGATACCTATGGACTGATTTAAGACATCCTTCAAATGAAGATTGTGACGACCCCACCCTCTCTTCTGGTTGTCCTTTGTTTTTTTGTTACAGGCTCATTTCAGGTTGATGGGTGGAGCTGAGGACCTGATGACATCCACCTGGGCAGTCTGGGCCCAGGTTATTTAGCTGGCTCCTCATTCACGATTGCTCTCTCTCTCTCTCTCTCTCTATCTCTGACCATTTTTGGCTTGTTTGGGTTTGTGTTTCTTTGTTTTATCATAACCACACCTCACTTACGGACAACCTTGCATACATTACTGACTTTACAGATTACAGACTTTATTGTGTTGTTTTGGGTTGTACTTCTAAATACATTTTCAGTTTAAAGTTACTTAAGAAGTGTGTGTTCTCCCTTTTTGTCATGGCTCATGAGCCTGGTCATGACTAGATACTTCTTGGACATCATGCACAGTCCTAGAAACTTGGTTGAAGGTGACCTAGTCATAAGGGTCAAAGCATTTATGAGACATCAGGCATGTTTATTGAACCGTACAAGTTGTACAAGAGAACGCAGTAAGCTTCCCACAAAGGAGGAGAGTTTGACTCTTGTCTGATCTTGTGACCAACTGTTGCTACAGTGCCAGCCATCAGCTCTGCCTGCTATCGAACGTTAAAGCATTATGTGACTGAGAATCTTGTCTTGTGCCCAGCGCCTTGAGCTATGTGCCTTTATGGGGCATGAGCGCAAGATCATTTCATGACTGACCAACCTTTGTTCACGACTGAATATGTTCAGTCTTTTACACCACAATGGTTAGATTTACGCAATAACATTACCGTACTTGTTTGGCATTAGAAAACAGTTATGGTAAGGCTACATATATTCTTTTTACAATGCAAGTCACCCATATGGATGCTATTCACACGTTCGGTTAATATTCCTTGAATGCAGTTCTAGGTACACTGGCATGCAAGTACAGATGACCCATGGGAATGTTTTGGGGAACACGATCTCTTACATCCTCTAAGTTAGACATGAGCTGTGCCCACTGGGTATTTAGTCTACTCAGGCTAAGTGAATCTGAATTGTGTGGGTCGCTGAAAGAGTAAAGGAGGCAATTAAAGGGTCCGGTCAAATGGTCAAAAAGATTACAAAAAGAAAAAACAATTTTTTTTCCAAAGCTTTTTTCCTTGACCTTGTGGAAAACATGAGGTTAGGGGAAGATGGTTGGAAAATTCTTAAGGACATAGAAAAAGACAACCACGCAGCATTGAGAATTCGATCACACTTCTGCAGCACTGAAAAAAGCATTTTACAAAATGTGCTTTAGATACTTTGTCTATTGCGGTCTTATCAAATGATCACATAAAAATGTTGCTATATATATCATATTAGAGGTCATCTGGAAAATGGCTTTAT
The DNA here is from genome assembly GCF_036924035.1 of Leuresthes tenuis. Lineage (NCBI taxonomy): Eukaryota > Metazoa > Chordata > Actinopteri > Atheriniformes > Atherinopsidae > Leuresthes > Leuresthes tenuis. The sequence goes on from NW_027325358.1 coordinate 24,616,687, forward strand.
CATTCAAGTACTTAATCTAAAAAGAAAAGAAAAATTAAATTTTGTGTTAGGCTACACATGAATCACAGTTAGTAAGAAAATAATCGAGTGTTGCTATAAAAGTTGTGGCAGCAAGGAATTATGGGACAGAATTATTTCCTTTCTCTCATAAAGGATTGTTCAGGGTATTCTATGCTAAAGGAGATCATTAAGGAAGCATCGGAGCTCCTGTCCTTTGCATCTGAAAAATGTTAACAGCTCTCACTGTAACTTGTCGGCTACTCAACTACTTCCAGGTTTTTTCACTAAGTTAGTGTGGCAAGGAGCGGAGTAGTATAAGGAATTGTAGGGCCAACAACGCCACCTGGGGACTTGCACCCCAAGATATAACAACCGGAGTACAGATACTTATAAGGACATAAGGTCGTGACTGAGGAGGCAGAGACAGTAGAGTGAATAAAACAAATCAGTTTATTGAAAAATGTTTATCAATAAAGCAACAGTAAAATTGCTGCTGCAGAGAAAGAAAGAAAAAGGTTAAACACAAGATACGTTTAGAAAAGTATTTTTATTAACAAAAAAAGGCTAAAAGGTCGACTGTAACAATGCTAAAATCCAAATAACAGAAAACTAAAATCAGTGGGCTGGAGCCTCAGTGGGAAGCATACTACTGGGTGTGTGTGTCCCTCCTTAACCTGGGATGCAACACTGCAAACACAAGAAACCACTACAACCACACAAGAAGTGCCCCAGTGTCTACTTGCATCTAAAATGAGAAGTGAGGTCCTCACCACGGTGCCTGGCCTCCCACCTGATGACAATCAGGCCACACTGAAACTCAAAAATAAACAGCAAACAAAGAGGGTTAACAAAACCGGCAACTTAATCCATAATCAAACAATATTACAAATGTAAATGGGACAAAAATATACTTAAACTAACCAAACTGAATAAACAAAGAGCTAAACAAAACAAAGTGAAACAAACCAAAACTGTATAACAGAACTGCACAAAACCAACTAACAAAACAGCACAGCAGCAAGTAAACCTAAAAGACAAAACATGTTAGTGAGAAGCCAGATTTCATCTCACACACACACAGGATGGGGACCCTACTCACCACCTTGATCAGGTAACCGGACCAGCTCAGCAAGAGGCTGAATGGAGCCATTTTCTGAATGGAGCCCACACAACATGGGGAGGAGCTAAAGAGGTGGTTACCTGAGTTACATTACACAACTCTTAGGTCCACTACATTAGGAAAGTTCCTATGAAAAACAAGACTGTTCGACACTCCAACTCCTGCAGGATGAAGCGCCCATTGTAGCGGTCAGCTCAGGATCTACTTAGACCACAGGCTGGTGGATATATACTGTAAGCTCACCTCTGAAGTTGCTCTGTTGAAATGAGAAAAAACCCATAACCACTTTTACTCTCTTTCAATCGAGACAGGTGATGAAAAGCTTCAACAGATGTGCACTGTAATCCCCTAATAACATGGTGTTATTTGGCCCAGCTAATGGTGATTGCTGCCTGACAATATCCATTTAAAATGGGACAGTTTATGGTTGTAATATGAAAGTTTAACTGAAGATCCTAGTAGACGCCTTCCTGTTTTTCATCGCTGTCAGTAACATTCATCACTGGCATTTATTTTTCTGTTACCTACTTTTCCCTATGTCACAAAAGCTGGTAGAGGAAGGGGGAAAAACATTTTATGAGTTAATTAAAGACAGAATACTGCAGTTACATTTACTTTGTAGGCTCAGGCTAGGGTATGTGTCAATTTTTGAAAATACACAAAAGATAACATTAAAAACCAAGAAATAATTGATAGAACTGGACAGTTTAGAGTCCAGAAAACTGTGGCAAGATTTATACAACCATGTGAAAAAGGTACACGACACAAACAAAGTACAACCCATGATCCAGTAGTTTGTAGAACCAACTTCAGCAGTAAAAAAAGTCAAAACAATAAAAATGATTTGCTGTATGACACTACCAGTCTCTCACATAGTTTTGGTCCACTTTTCTTTCCAGTGTTGCTTCACATTATTAATAGTTTGTGGGCATTCATATATGCAAAGCTTTCTTAAAGTCCCACCACATTATTCTAATGGGGTTGTGTTCTGGACTTTGACTGGGCCAGTGCAACACCTTGATTCTTTTCCTTTTCAGCCTTTCTGTTGTATATTTGATGGTGTGCTTCAATGTCCAGCTGCCTAATCTGATTTGGGCCAAGCCTTAGCTGTTAGACCGCTTGCCTCACATTTGACTTCACTGTACTTTGGTATAAAGAGGAGGGCATGATCAGCAGTATCCCTTTTAATACGTTGATTGAAGCTTATCGGCACAAAAAAGACGTCCTTGTTAACCTGCAGCTAGTCCTTAGTAATTCACACATGTCAGACAGGTGTCTCAGCCCTGTATTGGTGTGTGCTTACAAACATTATGCCAGCGTAATGGAATCGGGTGAGTTATGACAGCATTGATGGTTTGAGCGGCATGTTCAGCGATGCCGCCTTGCCCACATAGCTCATTTCACCCCTGGCTCAGAGACGTATCAGCAGTGGATCAACTTTGACCGGCAGTGCTACCTCTGTACTTTCACACTTCGACATTACACAACAAAGGTGCATCTGTCCTGTCTTAAAAGGCAAACACAAAAGGCATATTGACTGAAAGGTGCAGTTCTGTAGCTTCAAAACAAGCCCAAATTATCACCCCTCCACCACCATGCTGGGCAGTATAGTATGAGATTATTTCTGCTGATATGCTGTGTTTGTTTTTTTTTGTTTTTTTTTTACCAAACACGGTGCTGTGAATTAAGACCAAACATCTCCACTTTTATCACATCTGTCTAAAGGACATTGTTCCAGAGGTTTTGCAGTTTGTTCAGATGCAACTTTGAAAACCTGAGCTGTGCTGCCATTGTTAGAGAGAAGATGCTTTCAACTAAAACCCTTCCAAACCTGTTCAGTCTTTTTATAAATGTACTGTCATGGAATTTAACATTTAACAAGCTAACTGAGACCTGTAGACCTGTAGTTCTTGTTTTTTTTTTTAAAAAAAAAAACGTTTTTCTGAGCATTGCACAGTCTAATCTTGTTGTGAATTTGTTGGAACACTCCTGGAAAGACTAGCACCTGTCTTGAATGTTTTCCACTTGTAAGCAATTTCACTCACTGTAGAATGTTGGACTCCAAACTGTTTGGAAATGGCCTTATAACCCTTTCCAGATTGAGGAGCGGCAACAGTTGCTTCTCTAAAATGATTGCTGATGTCTTTCCTCCTTAGCATTGTGTTAACACACAGTTGACAGCAGCAGATCAGCAAACTGCAAAAAACATCTGCTTTTACAGGGATAGAGGTGATCCCACGAGCTGCGGATCAATGAATCAAGAGAATCTGGTTTATTGTCCGTGCGTTTGTTGGACTACAGAATTCCTTTAACAATCTGCCACTTTCTGTTTTACCAGACTGTATGCACATATCTACACTTTATTTATTAAAGTGTGTAAATGCAAGTTCAAATGTTTATGGCTCCGCAGACCACAGTAACTCTTTTTTCGGATTTCTTCTTTATTGTTTTAGGATTATTTCTTCTTCTTTACATGTGAAGCAAGCAGCTGATCTTTATGTCGACCGTGCGTAAACATTTCATGCACGACAGTAGCTCGACGTGGTTTTACAGTTAAAGCATGTCCACATTAGGCCTGTGAAGTACATAAACATTTTGTTTCAGACCGTAAAAAAACTGGCTGGGTGCGTATGGGATAGACAGTTTTCCAAAACAATGAGAATGCCAGCCCACCGAAAGGCAAGGACTGTGATGGTCGGTATGTCTTGTAAAACTTGTACTGAAACGTCTTTGAAGAGAAATAACCCAGGTTGTGTTGCTGAAATGTGACATGTTGAACAGTAAGAACTTCATGAAAGGTCCTCTCATATTCCTGCACAGCAGACTGGGCATGCGTTATTACTGCATGAGAGCAAAGAACAAATAAACTGTTCAAACCTTTTATTTGGATTTCTGTTCAATTTGATCTCTTGTATCGGTTCAAACTGCGTTGTCAGAGGCCAACATTTCTCTCCACTTTTTTCACCCCTTGTATGAAATGTCACCATCAGAGCTTAATTGCTGCTGAACAGGAGACAGATCCCCCCGGCCCAGATTGAGCTGCACTACAGTCAACATCACGTCTTAATGTCACATCTTTGGAGAAGCTCCTGTATGTGCATAATGAAACGGCAAGTGTGTGAAAATAAAAGATACGGTTTGACTCCAGGGCATTTCAGTGTGTCCAAGGTTCTGGTTTGTAACCATGTGGAGAATGGTTTAAATGTGAAAACCCATCCCTCAGGTGAGCTGTCCATCTAAAGGAACAAAGGCAGTTACACATCTGAAGCAGCCCGAGTTAAAAGTCTCAGACCTCTTTACGCGCATTTTGGACTCCCAACATGAAGCCGTTTCCTCATTGAGTGAGGAAAAACATTTGAAACTTTTTGGGTGGGGCTTACTGAGAGGAAAGAGAGGGAAGGGAGTGAGAAAACAGGGAGATGTGTGTGTTGAGAATTAGAGGCTGGGTGGGTCTACACAGTTAAACATTCCCAAATAACTCCCGCGCCGTGTTAAAGCTCTTTCAGGTAACGTTTGTTCAGCTTGTTCACTGTTGATTGACTTCTGTTATTCGGACCATTGTCTGTGAAACTATCTTACGGCTGATTTGTTTTATTTACGTTAAAAAGTTAACTTAAATAAGTATATTTGAATGATTTACTATGTAACTATAGTATAACATGCCAACCACTGTAAACGCAAAAAGTATCAAATGGACGCGTCACTGCACGTTTTTTATTTATTTATATATAAATGACTGTAGTGCTGAAAAGTCTACAGTTCTGAACAGTACTGTGGATATTTGTAAAGTTAAGAATTTCCCCGTGTTGTTTTCTGTCACCGCTTTCTCGCGCTCTTTTCAAAGTTGTTGACTTGTGTGGGGCCACAGAGGAGGCATCCATTTGGGAATGCCCGCACAAACGCGCCTTTCTCGTCGACGGAAACGGGAGAAAGCTGTGGAAAAATGAGCCGATAAGCAAACGGAGGCGATTTTGTGGGTGGATGCGAATTCACCCGAGCTGTCTGGCTCAACAGAACACGTTATAAAGAGAAACGTTTTTCGGGCGTAAAAACCATCGACTGTATTGAGCAGGGACCTGTGACGTGTCTGACTCCAGATGTGCGTTTTTCAAAAGTCTAACCGTAAGAAGCGTGGGGCGAGTTTGGACTTGCAAGCAACGGATCCTCTCTCCTAATTTAAAGTTTTGATGTGTCCTCCCGTGAACGCCTGTGTTACATAAGCCTGCGCTTGGAAATGAAATTGTGATACGCGCTCATCCGCATTCTTCTTATCAGTTTCTAGGGGCCGCAATGTTGGTGCTGGTGGGAATCGTTGCTCTGCACATCACAACCATCATCATGCTTCTGGTGGCCACGATTGACAATGTAAGAAAGCTCTGTTATACTTTTGGGGGTTTTTCTGGGTTCACAGACATCAACCAAAAGCTCCTTCACAGTTTCACTGCAAACAAAAACAAATCAAACACCCCAGCCAGGCATTTAAACCACGAGGAAGTAGCCAGGAGAGGAATGTCACTGCATGTTTTTGACAGTCAGTGTTGCAAATCTTTAACACCTCCATAAGAACAGGTTCAATGGTACTCATAAAATCATAAATGAGCTCATGTGTGTGAAAACTGCTGATATTAAAATCTGCAAAAACAAATCCCAAATGATCATTTCAGTGAACAAATGTTTCTTTTTTTTATTCTGCTCTTTCAATCTGCATTTATTCTTCTCCTCAGGCCTGGTGGATCACTGATACAGTGTCAACAGACCTGTGGGGCAAGTGGGAGTTGACAAACTCAGACTGGCATTACTTTAACCAGAGGGACTCCCCAGAAGGTAAACTCCAAGCAGGTTTGAAAGGCTACATCATTTGCAAAGATAGAAGCAACATAAAGGATGTTTGGGAAGCTTTATCCAGGACCATGCAATAAGTGTCTCTAACGGAAACATTGATGCTATTAATGGATCAATAAGTGGCAGTAATGGTGTAAAATTCAAAGTAAACGTGGCTGAAAGGTTAACATTTTCTTGTATCTGTTACTGTTGAACCCTGACTCACTGTGTGTCTCCTCTGTTGTGCTGCCGCTGCAGAGTTCCTCCAGTCGGTGCAGGCCACATCGGTGCTGGCCTGTGTTTTTGCCATCCTGGCCCTGTTTGTGTTTCTGGCTCAGCTGTTCACCCTGCCCAAAGGCCAGAGGTTCACCTTCACTGGCATTTTACAGCTGTTCGCCTGTAAGTAACCCGGGGTCAGATGTGATGTGCGGCCACAGGAAATAATCAATTTACTTACTCCTGAAAGCTGTATATACTTATAAAGGATGTTTTTTTTTTTAAATGCTTGACTGACTGAGATTAACAGCACAATAAAACCTCAGTGTTTTTTTGGTTACCACCCAGCCTGCAACATAAAGTGGCGATTGAATACAAAGCGTAAAGAAAAGTAGGCTTTTTATGTGGCTTTTAAAAGAAAGAAAGAAAGAAAGAAAAGTTTATATCTGGGTGATGGGTGGGTGGGGGGAGTCACCAGGCTTGTCTTTTATCCTGAATTAAGAGAATGCACCACCCATAAACCCTTGCACTGTCACTGTGAGACCAGTGGTGATGTAAAAGGGCGGAACAGTTTAAGACTCATATTTCTCTGCAGCTGAATCATTTAGTCTGATAGCTTTGAACTTAAAACTTGGCGGCTGCTTCCAAAATAAATGAACTAAGACGGAGAGGCAGAAAATGGTGGCTCTTGTTTTACTTTTGTGGTTCAAACTGCGTGTGATTCCTATCACTGCTGTGGGCATGTTTGCTTTCCAAACTGGTTCATGCATATAATAGTGTGAAAACAAACGGTTAGTACCTTACTTCTAAATGTTTGACAGCCTTCAAGTTTGACTTCAGTCGTCATGATTTAACTTGCCTTTGTGTTTAGGTTTCAAAAGCTTTTGTCTGTCAGTCTGCCGGGAGAAAACATTCCCAAAGCATGCTGCTTCAGTTAGAACAACAGCAACTAAATGTTCTCACAGCTGAAGTCAACAGCTGCTAATGTTCAGATTTCAGTTTACTATCTTGTACAACAACAAAGTATCTAATCCTCACATTTGAGAGGCTGAACTCTGCAAATGTGAGCCATTTTTGATTTACAGTTCTGAAATCAGTAGGGATGCACGGATGTAACAGTCACGCTTTCTACACACGAAAGACCTTTTTCATCTGAAGGAATTTCTGCTCATTCAGAGATAGTGTGATACAGGGCTAGAAACTGTGCACTGAATGTTTATAATGCACATTTTGTTGCTTAACTGGCATTTGAACACGTTAGAATTTGACTTAGTAGCTCAACTCCACTCCTCATATCTATGGGGTGTATTCTAAGATCTGTCCTTCAGCCTCAAACTTCCATCCTAAAGGAAATTTGGACAGAAAACGATTACACGCAATAAGACGAAGTATACGGTTACCCTTTGAGAAAGCATATTTGCTTAAAAGCTCACACAGGCACACACAACACACAGATCTCAGACTGAATGAAAGCCTCTTGACTAGCAAGTTTCTTCTTGAATATGTACATTTCCCTCGCCTGCAGTTCAGTCGAGGACAGCTCGCCTCGCTCCTTATTAGAGGCACAATCTTGTCATGAGTTGTCACGAGTCATATGTTGAGTTGGCCCAGGTTATTAAAACACCATCCATCCATCCATTATTTTCTATTATACCCGCTTTATCGAATTCAGAGTTGCAGGGGGGCTGGAGCTTATGCCAGCTGCCAATGGGTGAGAGGCGGTGTCCACGCTGTTATCACAGAGACAAACCAGATAAAACACCCATGCGCTCACGCCCACTCATGCAGTCAATCGAGTTAGCTAAGGTGCATGTTTTGGATGGTGAGAGGAAGCCAGGGTACCCAGAGAGAACCCACACGTGCACGGGGAGATCATCCAAACTCATCACAGAGACGCCAAGATTCATTGACTCTTGCTGTGAGGCGACAGTGCTGAACACCACACCTTCCTGCGGCCCTTTATTAAAACACCACACCGCAGAAAGCCTGAGGAAAGAAGGTTGAAGCAACACATCGTCCAGCTGGCTGCTCAAAGTGACGTTGTAACGCTCCGTTAGATATCAGCTCGATGAACCTCGGGCTTCTCTGTCACACCAGGCCTCCGTGTTTTTGGTTGCGTTTTTTTGGGGGTAATCTGAAGAACTTTTGCTGCTTTTAACAAAAGTTTGTTGTTGTAATACCGGTGCCTTCAGGGACAAATGGAATGTGGAATTTGAAACTTCCAAGCATCACTAGGCCCAGTAATTCTTTTCTTAAATGATTTATATAACTGCTGATGGCAATTTGCTTCTAATTGCAAAGCAAAAAGCAAGAGGAAAAGATTTTTGATTTCCCTCTTCTGAGACACGACGAATATACTATGATTCAAACTTGAATTTGGGTGTAAATAAAGATGAGGAGGCTGGATATTTGCACTCTGAGCTGGGAGTGGGATGTAGAAATCCAATGCAAATTTTAACTGCTCACTTAATTATATATTTTCAGACCAAGGAAGCCTAATGTTTGTGGGCGTTTTTGAGTTGGTGGGACCTTCAGATGCACAAATACTGTGTAAATTGATCAGAAATGTGTTTTATATGTACATACATATATAAAATACTCTCAGTCGACAGAACCAGTGGGGCACTTTGACAGCAGTAGTTAGCCCTATGGCCTCTCAACAAGAAGGCTTCGACCAAGAGGTAATGAATAGAGGATGTTTTTTTATGTGTAATAGGTTCTTGCTCTTAGGGAAAAAAAAAAGAAAAGACAATTTCTTTGCTTTGAAAACCCAGGCCTCACCTCTCTCCTCAGCGGAGGAAAATGTTTTTAGTTTTGAACAAATCACGCTGTGGGTCGATTATGGACGATCACAGACGACGCTGCGGCGTAACAAACTTACACCCAGTACAACAGCTTTTTGACATGTTGTGATGAGTTTATATCGCCAGAGAAATGGAAAAGGTGAAGCCGCCTTGTTTGTCATCCCATGACTCATGACTGCTGTGGAAGTACTTGCATTTGTTCGTGATGCTTATCTTCTAAGAGGGAAGCTAATGGCTTTCTAATTGCCTTGTCTGGGTGTAACCCCCCCCCCTCTCTCTCTCCTGCAGGCCTGTGTATAATGATAGCAGCCTCAATCTACACAGCTGAGCTTCACACCAATGAAACAACAGGAGGGTACGGGCACTGCTACATCCTGGCATGGATCTCTTTCGTCCTCTCTTTCATCTTAACGATCATCTACCTTGTCCTGCGGAAGAAGAGCGAGTGAGAGGATGAAAAAAAGAACGAGGGCGGGGTCACGTTCCTCTGTAAATGGGGTGGGGGGGTGGGTAAAAGGGTAAGGTGGACATCTTCAGGACTGTTCAGAAACCATCTGCAGTTTGGGACACGTGAATTTGTTCAAATGCTAACAGGAGCCAATTTTGATATTTTCAATATAGTGAATTGAGTTTAAGAGAGTCATGATGAAAAATGTGCTTCCCCTTACTCTCAGCGGTGCAACCGTAAACTTTTTTTTCTTTGTCTAGTTAGGATTAGGTTCGGCGAACTGAGCCCAAACGTGCCAGCGTTTTTAACGGCGTGCTTTAAGCATTTCCAGAAATACTCTAACTTGCCGTTTTGCTGAGAGATGGCAAGATTGTCACAACTCTTTTGAAAAGGAGGTAGAAGAAAACTCAACAGGGACTTGATGCTAACACTTTATGCTCTGCTGACAGGCTGCTGAGTGCAGTGTCATACTTGGCAGACGAAAGGGTGACATCAATCCTCTCATCTGCTTTGTTTAAAAAAAAAAAAGTGACCAAACGCATTCCCACATGTTACTATTTTTCTTTTTCTTTTTCTATTTTTACAAAGTGATGTGAGATCACGAATGCCTTCAGAGACAGCCCTTGCGAGGTACTTTGGCCTAAAATAAGTACTTGTCATCTGGTGTAACACGTAGTGAAGCAGACGGTTACTACGGAGATGGAACCCGCTTCCGTGCTCGGAACAATCAGGAAACTCAAACCTTGCATCACAACACCGATTAGTTTAATTCATTTATCATTATTTTACAACTGAGGTGTAGTGTATCCCTTCTCAGTCTATGTACAATGTAACCATAATATTTTTGTAGCATTTTGTATTGAGTGTTTTTGTTTTTTTTAATCCAGGTTTGATTTTGTGTCTGTAGTTGGCTGCTATCATTTTGTACAAGTGAACATTAAGTGATCCAGGGATGGACGTCAGTGGTGTTATATTCCGCCTCGCAACAGAAATATGCATTAAAAGGAGTGTTTGTAATAATATTGGAATTGAAGCCATTTCATTTACTAATAAAACAAATTAAAACTCATGAGGGTTCAGGTTGCATCTATTAAACCACTGGAAATACAGTCATTGTGGAAAGGCTTTTACGCAATAAACACACGATCCGATCCAGTTTTATACACGTCACTTGAATTAGTAAGCAAGTAAACACAACATTAGGAAAATTATGCTTGATTTTTATCGCTTTCTACACAACTCGGTGAGGGCACAGTTCTGCATTACGTGCAAGTTACAACACCCAAGTCTTGAAAGCAACCCTTCTTCAGGCCTTACAACAGACCCAGTCAGAAGCAGGAATGTTCCATGATATAAATTATTGTTCCCAGAAGAAGTGAGTAAGAGCTGGACTGTACTAAATGCCTTGACCAGACGGTGTTATTCGCTCCTGAACCACCAGGTGGAGGAGATGATTCTGCTCGGCTGTCAGGAACGGCCTGCAGGGAGAAAAAGCACACAGAAACGTGATCAGTACGGCAAATGAATAAACAGATGAAACGCTTCCCGATCGGCATCACATGATGGAAATGGTGCATGCTCACCACAGCTCAGTCTGGAGAGACTTGAGGGACTCTGTGTCTTTCTCCTGACACGCCATCTGCAGAACACATCTCCCGTTACACACAACACTGACAAAAAAGGGACTGCAGATTCAGACGAGCTTGTGGAGGTCTCAGTCTTCCGAGCGCTTATTTTCTCAAGTTGGATTCAGAGTGTTTTTGGTTCATTTAAAAAAAATACGCAGGGATAAGTCTGCAAACACTGACACCACAAAAACATTGCAGCGTGGAAAAACTATTTTGCTGCCAAAAGACAAGATACTCAGACACATTCATCACTGTCGTGTGAAGGCTCGGAAATGATCTTTTTTTGTGCATTTTCAGAGGAAGGAGGGGTGATAAAAACCCTGTGAACTGCACAAAAGCGTGTGGCTCATGAAACTCACCACAATAGACTGCAGGAGCAGGAAGACGTTCTCAGGCAGGAAGGTCACTGAAGGAGTGAAAACATTCCCATTTACAACAGTGCAAGGAAGTGTTGCTCACTTGATTCATGAGACAAGTTCTGAACTCTCAGTGAGACAAGCGGAAATCATTTACTTTTTTCCATTTTAAAAAAGGAAAACTGAAAAGTTGAATACTGAGGAGCGTGTACCTTGACTGTGAGGGTCAAAGGACTCCCATGCGTATCTCTCCAGGGTCTGAGCGTGTTCTGGGAGCAACTTCTGAGGCGGAGGCTGCACACAGGAAAAGCAAGGCTGGGTCATTAAAGTGTCGCCGCACCGACAAGCCAACATGGGATGTACTGTGTCCTTTTATTTTATTCACAATTATAGTTTTAACAGAATGCCTCATAATGACATTATGGAAAGAAGAAGCTCATCATGCATGTAAGTACGGCCGAAATCATGCACAGACTTTGTCTTTAAGTTACTTGAATGGTGATTTTATCAGATGACGCTGCGGTTATAAAAAATCAGGATTTTATTAGAGCAGAGCGGCAGTCTGGAAACTCTTTAAGTGACTGCACGGTGACACAATCTGAATGGGCTGATTTTCAATCACAATTCAATTCTGATGCATTCAGCCATCTGACAAAAGAACAGACTAATGTGATACTGAGAGTAGCCTTCTTGGGTTTTTGGCTGTATTGATGAAAAAATGCTTTGTGTTTCATCACAACTGCCAATAGAATTCCGAAATACATCTTTATAATTAGGAATTTAATAATGACAGGCTTGTTTCATACATAAGATCAAATTATTTTCTACTCCATTTTACTATGTCAAACAATGTTTGTCTTTATAAATGAAATGAGGAAGAATCTTCAACACACTTACCTCAAGCAACATCAGCAGTAGTACTCTGGAGATTTCACATTTTGCCACAATGTCCAAAAATGCACCTTTAGGACAAATGATGACTAGTCAGTTTTCCACACTGTCACAAGTCAGTGTAATCGAGAAACATTCTACAACAACTTTGATCACTGGGGATCAAATAAACCTTTACGTCTCTACGTGAGAGTATTCTGCAGATAAAACTTTCCAAAGAGCCTCACCGACAGGGGTGGTGGTGCCTGGGAGCTGCAGTCCTCTCTCCTGACACATCAGCTGCATCTCTGTGAACACCGACAAAGCACCGTCGTAGTCCCCTGCAAAGAAGCAAGAGGTAGAGTCAGACAACATGGGTCAAATCATCCAATACGCAGCACAAAGAGCACAGCCTGTCTGAACTCACGAGTGAGGATTTTACAGGTGGCCATTTCTCCCATCGACAGCAGAGCTTCAACTGGCGTCTGCGTCTGTAACTCTGCAGCCCTCTGAAAGTGGACGATGGCCTCGCCTGGTCTGTTCATTTCCTATTGATGTATAGAGCTTTAATTAATTAAGATACCATTTGGATTACATATGAGCAAAAATATCAAATCAAAAATCTGCCTCATTTATCTTATGAGACAGCTTCAAGCTATGATCCAACCTTGAGTGCGTTGCCAAGTTCCAAACACAGGCTGGCTGCCATCACGGGCTGGTTCATCTCAATATACACCTGTAATCCATTTCCACATCAGCATTCAGTCACAAAACAGGAATGCAGTGAAGGATCTATTCTGCAGACCGTGTCTGTGCAGGCATTCCAGAATGTACTGTGCTGTCGTCACCAAGCTGAGATTGTTATGTACCTTGATGGCAAAACTGTAGCAGTTGAGTGCAGCTTGAAGGTGCTCATCAAAGCCCGGGGCCTGCAGGGCTCTGTTCTCCTTCTCAGACGAGAGAAAGAGTCGGGCGGCATCGGTTAGCGCCAGAGCTTCTCCAGGAGCATTGAAGAGAGTCTGCTCACACCTGCAGCCAAGACATTGGGAACGTGCGACAGCATGTGGATCACTGTTAGAACTATAAAGTCCCAGGTAAACTCTGGAGCAATAAGGACAACCCCTGGACTATACTTTTGATCAGAGATCATTTAGGTGAATGGTTCTCAATCATTCAAATGCAGTTTTTCTCCATCTTTTGCTGCTCTCGCGTTCAGAGCGTCTCAGACCTTAATGGGTTAAGTTAAAAATTCAAACATTTTCTAAAGTCCGGTTCTCATAAACAGGCAAAGATTCACAGAAATATCGTATGATGCGAAGGGATGAATCTAAACCACATGGACAACTGGTTTCTCCACTATTGTCAAAACTTTCCACAGAGTCTTAAATTTAGAACAAGGCCTCTGGGATTTGCTCGTAGTCCGCCAAAAAAACAACTATGAAGTCAGGCACATTGGTCTCAATTTCCTCCACAAAAACTCGGAAACACACCATCTCAAAAAATTCCATTCGATTCCAGGCTAAGTGTGAACAAGCGAGTGATCGCTGGTCTTTTTTCCCCCCTTTGTAGCACATTTACTTCATCATTAATTAAGGGCATAATAAACCTTGATCATTCATCTGCTGACAAACAGTTCCCCCCTTTCATTCAAGAGAAATACTCCCATCTAGCCACTTCCAGTCAGCTTGTATGCTGGGAACAAAAAAAAAAAAAAAAACAGAAGACGGCCAACAAACTGCTGCATTCACACTTCATCTCTCTCCGTTATTTTCTGGAAATTTTACGAGGGAGCTGGGTGGAAATCTCCGCAGGAAGCTCAGAGCGATGCTGTGAACATTTGCATTATCAGCGTTTACCCCTTCGGAACATCTTTGGTGGATTTCAGGACTGGAGTACACACGTGGAAACACTATACATTCTCAACTTTCATGTGCCAAGTCCAATATTTGCTTTCCCAACTTACCAGTTTTCTGTAAGACGTGTTCCATTTTTATTGTAATTCTAGTCAGGCCATCAATATCATTCAATATGTACCATACAGTAACGCTGGTTTACAGCATGCAACGTGATGAGATAAGATAAACGTTGGCTCTTATAAGTGTTCACTCACCGAGCTATGGCCAGGTTACAGAAGGCAGCATACTGAAGGCAGTCCTGCTGCTTCAGCTCCTTTGCCAACTGACCTGGAAGCACAAGTGAACATGGTGAAGAACATGAAAAACAAAAGTGAACAGGGAAAAAATTCTGATGGCATCTGCTCTTCATTATCATGGTGGAGAAACTGGGTGAAGACTGGAGCGGCATCATGTCATGCTTGCTGTATGTTTTACACGTATCAGGACACAACACTGCATTAGAAAGTGTGAAACAATGCACAACTTGAGACAGATTTGTGAAAAGAGCAACACTCACTCTTCCAGAGATTAAAGGGGAACTCCGGTATTTTTAAACCTAGACCTTATTACTGGCATTAAATACGTTTATGTACTCACCGAGAACAGTTTGGCGAAAGTCGGCGTCCATCAGAAGCTATTTAGACAACTCACAATAGGTGTATATCCATATAACGGAGTGAACGGGGCAGGGACGATGCAGCCTCTAAATAAGACATTATCTGTCTTTATTTCACCAATACTTTAAGAAGAATGAAAGAACGAACGTGTACTATAGCTCTGTTAGCACATAGCTACTGTTATGTGGCTACTTGCAGCAACAGGAGAGCTAACGGAGGAAATTCTACACACACCTCTACTGGGAGGACTTCATCGACACGCATGGCTGCAACACAGCTCATTCACTCCGGTAAGAACGTCCATCTTACTCAAAGTTGTCGTTCACGTTGCCAAAATCTGATAAATATCCTGCTATGTAGCACAAAAGTAGCAGTAGCAAACTCTGCGTGAAGTTAGCCGACTGTCACAGAGAAAGGAGTAAATAAACTGTGCTCCAGGGGGGCATGTGGATGAAGTGGTCCCAGTAGAGTGCCGGTGTAGAAATCCCTCCGTTAGCTCTCCTATAGCCACAAGTAGCCACAATGTATTTCATGCCAGAAATAAGATCAAGGTTTAAAAATACCGGAGTTCCCCTTTAAGACACCTAAATTGAAAGAAAAGAAAAAAAGAAAGCGGACACAAAACAACCACAAACCATGCAATTATAAATAGTGATTGTGTGTCACATCTACTCTTTTTTTCCTATTTAGCTTCCTTTCCTTGAAATTGTATGTCTCATTTGGATCATTGTCATTTTGGGGACTTAAAATACATTTTTTCTTGTGGTGAGACTGCATCTCTTTGTAGTTGTTATTTGTCTCATTCTGGGAATTGTGTGTCTCTTTGGGATCATTTTTCATCTCTCTGGAGCTGTTTTTGTCCAATTTTGATTAGCTCTTCAGTTACCTTCCAATGTCTTTTAGGTAGTTTTGTGACCAATTTTTTGTTGTTGTTGTTTTGTGTGTGTGTGTGTGTCTGTCTCTCTCTCATATATATCTATATATATATATATATCTATATATAGATATATAAACCTGTGGAAAACATTGTACATCCCATTTAGGTTGTACTGATGTTGAAAGTAAATCATTCTGATTTAGTGTCACATTTAGTGTCTTATTGAAGTCTTTGTGGCCAATTTGCTTCCTTAGCACAGGCAACGATTTCATTAGAACCACTCACCAAACTGCTCACTCGCCTCAGCCACATTAGGCTTCCGGAGAAAGCGTCTGCAATGGAAAAACAAAACCTTGTTAATTCCTGGTGTATCGCAGCCAACTTGTTCAACCTTAAAGTTGCTGAACGCAGAAATAATTGCGAGCTCTTGTAAGCTATTGGCTAACATTTATTAAATGATAACGGTGCTGTTAATATTTAACGGACTTGTACTAAAAATATAAAAACTCTCAACATGTTATCTGCATTATATACTGCAGGATATGTGCACTTGCGGGATGCGTAAACGTTTATGACAATGACAGTAATAGCACCTAAAGAGAAAACAGTTAGCGATAGCTTTATCTGTTAGCGCTAGCTGTAACGTAATTTAGCATTCAGGGAGTTACGCTAATCCTGATATTAATGCCTAGCACTGTTTGAAATATTATATTTATAGTGTAAGCCTTACTTACTTTTTCAGTTTGTTGGATACGGCTCGGTATCTCGCCAGAAAATCTCCCTCTGCAGCCATAATCAACACAGCAAAACAAACCAGGAAGTTCCACTGACAGCAACGTTGGCATTGGCTAGTAGAAAGTAAACCTCAAAATTTCATTGGTTAACGTACATGGACGGTTCATGTCGTAGAAAAAACACGGGCAAATTATTCTTCTCATTTATTAAAACAATTTACAATGATTATTACAATAGCACACACACACACATATATATACATTATTTACAGCATGAAAGTAGTTTCATTGCAGATTTAAAACCTACCATTAGTCCAACACATCTTTAAACAATAAATTAAATCTCTAAACAGTGTATAAATGACGGATAATCAACCATAACTTTATTAAAATAATGTTATTGTGCTAATGATTTATTAAGAATTATTCTCTGTACAACAGTATAACACATTTATGTGTAAATTGTATGCTTCAATTTGTTTGTTTTGTGTGTGTGTGTTTTTTATTTGATATTTACAGATTTTGAACTCAAGACATTTACTCACAACAGATTATATTAATGTTGTGGTCTGACTGCTTTCTTTGAAGTAAAGACTGCAAATGCTTTTTCTTAGTGGCGTGAATGTCAACAAAAAAGCAAATCCTCAGATGACGATACCAAATATCAATATTAATAATGAGTTTTTTTAAGATTCAAAAGTTTTCATAAACAGACTCAAATACGCCTTCATCCTGGTCTTCTGCGGGTTGCACCACCTGTACGGGCAGAGTTAAAGGCAGCTCAGCAGTTGCATGTTTTATTATGACATTACACAGAAAAGTCAGCTGTGACGACACATCAGAAGTTTACCAACCATCTTTGGGTGCTCCTTTTTCTTAGAATTTGCTTTATTCTGGTCTGGCTCTGTTCTGGCAGCTGAGGGTTCCAACACATCATAGATGGACCTGGGTCGAGGCTCTAGGCTCTGAGAGAATTTCTCATGTCAGTGTCCAAGAAATGTCAAAAATGAACTTGTGAATTCAAGAAAAAAAAAAGGTGATGGCAGCATTAAATTAAAGTGAAATATGTCTCTCTAAAGTATTAAGGTATTAAGTATTAAGGTGCTTACAGCATAGAAAGAAGTAGATTGAGCTGTCGTCACAGCCATGTTTTCTTTCTCAATCTCCGTGTCCCTCCTTCTTTCTGTCTTTTGCTTCTGTGCTTGGTCAGCGGTGTCACTCGCAGCGTTCCTTTCTTTCTAAGAAATAGATGTTTTAGAAGAGGCTTGATTACTACAGGTTGATAGGAGACTGTCTGCTGTTAGGCAATTGTTGGCTAATTGTAAAAGCTCTGTCTTCTGACTAATCTTTTGACCTTTACATTGAAGTACTAGAAAACATAACTTCCTCTGGAGCTTCAGAAATGCAGTTACACTTTGTGTGAATGTTACATCTTTCAACATGCTGTTTCTTAACTCCTGTGTGGGACACATCTTACCCAATGTCCTCTGAAGACATACACCGAGCCGACCACACTGAAGACAAGAAGCACACCAGTGAAGACTGCCACTATGATCTCTGGGTAATCCAGCATCACCAGCCCCTCCTTGCTTTTACCTGGAAAACACACATTAAATGTCAGTCTGTGCTGGAATGCAGAGGCTGACTGACAGATTCCTTGTCAGTCAAGAATTTATTCCACTGGGAAAAATATTCAGGAAAATAAAAATCCCAAAAGTTTCTCAATCTGGGGCCGAAGACTTGTTTAAGGAACCAAAGAATGAATTTTGGAGGTGAAAAGGTTCACAAAATTTCTTGAAGAATATAAAGACAAAAACGGAAATCTGTAAAGCAAAATTGAAGCATTCAAGAAATCATTTGAGCCCTGCGGCTACTTAATAACAGGACAAAGACAACATGCCAAATTAAATTGTAAATTGTTAATCGTTAAAACTGCGAATGTTATTGTTGTGAAAAACATCTGATCATTCTGGATTTAATGTCAGTGACGCATTTAATTGACAAAAGTAATCACGACAAACTTAAAAGTCAATATCGACTGAGCTTCCTTATGGCTATAGCACGCATTTAATCTTATTTAATTTCTTCTTAGGAGGAAATATAATGATATTCTGCAGTCGCCTGCTCTTAATCACAGTGTCATAAATAGGCTGAAACGTGCTGTATGAAATGCAAACAACGTGGATATTGTGGAATTTGCTGACTTCATAAAGTAGGATCTTAAAAAAATCTGCAAGGCAACAAGGAGGCCTCAATAAAAGATGCCTGTTGAATGTGATCAATGCAAAAAGGACGATGGCTGTATAAGTTCTGAATTAAAACTAATCTGCTATGTGATAAAAAGTGTTTTGAAGCTCAGCAGTTTTCAAATTATGAGCCCAGTTAAGAAAATGTATAAATAAGCCTGTGGGTATATTATATAATTACCTCTATTCATTACAACGGCAAAATGGACAATCACTCAAAAAGAGCTTAGCATGTGGAAGCCTTTGTGAGCCTCAAGAAAATAAAACAAGAAAGGAAGGGAAATGCGAGTACCTGTACAAAAGTTAGAGTAAAAGGAAGCACAAATTAAAAAGAGGAAAAACAACAAGAAGTAATGAAGAGTCATAGATTCATGCAGGTAAAACATGTGATCTCTTGTGGTTGTGAGCGCTACTGCATGTGAAGAGAACAATTCACTCCATTAGGGTGAAGATCACATTGTAAAAAGAATGTTTTTTTTTGTTTGTTTGTTTTTTAAACCTAACCAGCTTCCTTTTTGTGGCTGTAACCAGGCAGTTTTAATGTCTAACGCTAACCAAGAGATGTTATTGCCTAAATCCCACCATGACGTGACAAAGTTTTGTCATAACCAGCAAAATGGTATCCATAAGGATGATTATGATTTTTCGTCTTTGTAAAAAAGAATGCATTTTAGCCCCAATATGATTATTTTCTAACCCAAATAGTTTTGATTTGAAACAAACAATGTTAGTGTCAGAAATAAAGTTTGTTACAGCTGTCATATATTGGTGTCATTCTCACATTGAATTAAGGCACGTGATTGAAAGCCCTGCACTTTATGCCTTCTTAAACCAAATGCTTGAGAATGAAATCTTATCACGTGCGGTAATGCTCGTATGAGAGAGATTTCTCTCCTGCAGCTTGTTGGAGCAGTACTAGGATGTCATTATGGGTTGAATTTAAGGGGAATAACAAACACTCTTTATACTTGTTTTGATTGTGGGACAGGTTGAATGATACAGAACTATGAGGTTTCGGACATCCAGCAAAGTTTGATCATTGGGATTTTGCATGCTGAGAGGGGGATTTTGGCCAAAGGCACTCAGATTTGAGTGACCTTTCACCATGTAGTGCTTCACTTGTGAACCCTACAATGTTTCATTTTACCCATTACTGTCCTTTGTGACAAAGTCACATGTGGAGGAACTCTTCTTGCTCTGATATCGCCAAATTCCTTATTTTCACAGACATGAGGCCCTTTACAGGAAATTGTTATTGTTATTACTCTTACTGAAAGTAATGACAAGTTACTACTTTTTTAAAAGAGAAGTGTAAGAATTGCAATAAATCTGTTTTTCTCAAACGTCACAACACTTTACTACAGAATCATTGCCCTCCTCTTTTTGTTCTCACCTGTCACTCGTAGAAACCAGGACACCTTGGCAGTTTTATATTTGCAGCAGTATCTTCCTGAACTGCTCAGGTTCTTCAGCTGCAGTAGCAGGTTCTCTTTGACCGGCTTAAGAGTTGTGGGGACAATGGAAACGTTATATATAGGTATTTGGGAGGGACCGAAGCAACTCAAGTAGTCCTGAGTTTGGTTTGCCGGTTTCTCCAGTGTACAGTTAATTCTGAGATCTTCGCCTGGGAGGGCCAAAAAGACTCTGTTTTTCAGGGTAATCACTGCGAAGGGACACAATGGACATTAATGTTAGAGCTACATATTAATATTAATAAAAAAGTTAATAAACAGAGATTAAATTAATCTGTGAGAACAAGGTAAAACTACCACACGAGCTGGAGCCAACATGTCAGATGTGGAGGTTTTCAGTCTTTGCATCATCAATACCATAAACTCTGAAGTCTTTAAGCACATACTGATAACAAACAGTTGTGACAGTTATGGTTCTGATAAACAGATCAACTAAAAACATCTACGAAGGGCAAGACAAAGACAAATATTTCATGATCATGGGAAAAAAAATCACTGATTACAGTAAATGTGATGCTAAAGAAACACGTCGGTGTTACTTGACCACCGGAGACCACAAAAACCATACAGCTCGTTTGTTTTCTCAGTCAAATATATGCTAGTTAGAGAATAGCTTGGATGGCTTACCTGGTGTTCCCATTCCTGTACACACAGAGGGGAGCGCGAATAAAAGTATCCAAGTCAACATTAGGGAAAGATGGCCGAAGTGTTGAGCTTCCATTTTGTGTTAGTTTCAGGTGTACGCAGTCCACTTTGTTGAAGTTCCTCTATATATTTCTGCTCACTGTGTCATGGTGACCAAACTGCAACAATGAGTTTCCTGTATGTAGCAAAACCAACACTTCCTCAAAACGCTTTTTTTTTTGTTTCTTTTTTCCCTTGCAGCTGACACAAGGGAGGATATTAAAGGGGCCACAACACAAATGGACAGAACATTTACAACTCTGACTGCTAACATGAAAGCCAGGACACAGCACAGGGACACATCCACCAGAGGACGGTCTTGAGCCTGCTCTGTATCGTGTTGGAAAGGAGTGTTTTTGGCTGCTGTGTGGGTGTTTCATCAGCTTCTGGAGGTGAAGCATAGTGCAGTGTTGGCTTTCCTCCACAGTGAGACAGTGTTGGAGAAAAAACAGCCACAAGCGCGTAAATCCTCTTGTGTTGTGTGTGTGTGTCTGTGCATGTCTAGTTGGAATTCAGCTGAAGGTGACAAATTGCCTGTTGTTAATTTGAACCAGCTGTCGACAGAGGGGTGACGCCGTCAACGCGGTAACTCTTTGCTGAGTGGGGCGTAAAGATATTAAGATGCCGTGCTTGTTGTTATTTAATTCCATTTGTTTGTCTTATTTTCTTTCTCTTTTCACTCCTCCTCTCCAGTTGACGTTTTCACTATTTTCTCTCTGGCTATACAATCAGGCCAACTCTGACCTCACTTCTGCTTCAGCATGAAAACAGACACTGAGAGCTGGAATAACATCTGGATGCCAGTCAATGAAGAACAATTCATTCCTGTACTTTGTGTCTCCCCTCCTTCTCGGGAAGTGAGGTTTATAAATCTTTTACTTACACGGTGAGATTCGCTCTTAAGTTGAAAGAGACACAATTCAAAACGCATATTTTGATAACAATTCTCTTAAATCTTTAATACCAATGAGGGAATATTTTGGGGATTGTAACCTGAGTATAAAGCGGTCAAAAGTAATTTTGCTCAACTGTGCAAGAATCTTTTAGCAATTTATTTATGACCATCTAATTTATGCAGACTGTAGACTTTGCAATGTTTCATATGGAAAATGTGGCATCTTTGACTCCACTCTGACATATTGAATGTTTCAGTTTCAGTCATTATCTCAGATAGGTTTAGATTTCTGTTTAGATTTATTTTTCTAAATCACGCTTTTTAAGAGATTGCAAACTGGTGCAAACTTCATTTAAAAAAAGGCTTTTGCAAATTAGCTTTCATTTGTTCAACCTATTTTCTTTGCCCATGTCATCCTTTTCAGAGTCACATGGGGGCTGGAACCAAGCCCAGTTATCATAGGGCAAGAGGCAGGATGCAGTTTGTAAGGTTGCCACTAAATCACATGGCCAACAGAGACAAACAAGACAAGTTAGATTAGTCTAATACCAATCAACTTTGGATCATAAATGAACCTAACATATATCTGCTTGGACTGTGGGAGGTAGCCGGTAGAAAAGCCACACAGGCACAGGGAGAACATGCAAACTCCAGACAAAAAGAACCCAACCTAGATTTGAACCTCAACTGTTTGGCAATAGCGCTGACTACCACACCTCTGTGTGGCCTGCAAATGAACTTCTATCAGTTTAAAAATGGGAATACATGTTCTGAAAGCATTCCCAAAGAAAGTTCTCATTGTTTCTTTTGTAAACATTCAAATATACTATAATATACTTACATTACCAAGAGTATGTGGCACTCGATAGCAGGGATGCACAGATATATCAGCCTAACATCAGCATCGGTTGATATTCAGCTTGTTGATCGATGCTGTGATGAAAGGCTGAAATACTTACTGTTTCGCTGTTTTTCATATTGTATGTTTTGCTGTTTCCCTGATATTAAAGTAAAAGACAAATGGCAAAAACAGTTGATATCAACAATTGGCTATCGGATAAACGGTGCATACCTTCTAAATAGGCACGCGCAGATATATTGGCTAAGATTTAGTTTGTTGACCCTAATCAGCCTATCAGCAAATAGTAACAAATAGCTAAAAGTCAACCAGTAGTGTCCTATATTTGTCTAATGTGCACTGATTTTATTGCATTGACTTTGCTCTGAACCTGACTAAATGTACTCACATTTAATTTTGTACATATATATATATATATATATATATATACAAACATATATATACAAACTATCTTTTAACATGAAAAGTTGTAATTAAGTTTATGTGATAGAATCTGTGCTCAATAAGAAACAGTGTACTGAAGGACTGAAATACCTACAAACTGTTCAGTTAAAAAAAAAAAAGCTTATTTAATTTTTCCCTGACAATGAAAGGAAAATAAATGGCAGAAACTATCTGTATCAGCTACCAGCCATCAGACAAATTACTGTGTTTGACATTTGTATCATTGTTGGACCATAATTTCACAATCAATGCATTTCTAGAACTTAGTTTACATTATACTATAATTATTGATGGATTAGGTTATAGACCTATGTTAATGCAGCACCAGTTAAAAATGATACTGATTTTAAAAGCTTTATATCCTGCTAAAGAGTCAAATTTATGGTAATTTCTCTGATCATTTGAATCTCTAATGTAAAGCTGAAAAGTATAAGAACTTAAACTTTAATGTAGGTGTAAAGAAATCTAGAAAATGCTATATAGGTAACATGTTGTTGTCAGCAGCTGCATACTTCAGGCACATGCACTTAAAGTACTTTTTACTTTAAGTAATTAAGTTTGTGATTGTGGGGTATTGCTTTCACCCACAGTAAATAAAGGTTCTGAATGTCATCCATCACCAGTGGATGTTTTACATGTTTTTGAAAAATGATGACTGACATATGGAGATTTCAATGTCTCTGGTGGAGGAGCAAACTACTTGCTATTCTGTGGCCAAATAGCATACTTAGGAAATGTCTTCCCAGAAATTCACCAAGAAAACGCAGAGATCAATATTGAAAGAGCATAAATCAGACATACCGAACAAAAGTGCTCACAGTATATACCATCAGCAGTTCCTTCTTGACTTAGGGAAGCAGAGACAGATTCAAAGGATCAGATTTTTTACAGAAGTTTTGAGGAATGCATAGCACAAAAATTCAAAAACTCGATCCTGCAGCAGTGCAAGATTACAGCCTCTGACATACATGTACCTCAAAGGAGACCACGAATATAAGGAGAGACCAACACAAGGTAAATCAGAAGACTTATCTGAAAGAAGAGGATGTGTCACACATCTGGCAGTAGCTGGATTGTAGAGTGCATGTGCGTGAGAGAGGGAGAGTGGGAGGTGGGCGTGTATTGAGGTGTTAAGATACCACAACTCTCGAACCTCCACAAATTAAGACTTTCTTCAAAGGGGCTCAGAACTGGACCAGCAGCACTGTCCTCATACCACAGCTGTGAGCCGAGGTAGCACAGAGCGTTAGAGAAAACATAAGTAGAGAGGACCGTGTCACTGACAGACTGGAGAGAGGGACTTTCTGCTAAATCTTGAACTCTCATCATCACTTCAGATTGTGAGTATTTGTCCATTTTTCCAAAGCAGTGTCCAGCCAGTCAGATTTCTACAACCGCAACGTAAGTTTGAAAAGCTTAAAATCTAATTTGAGATCACAGAATATGATCACAGTTAATGGAGAGTGACTGGTTTGTGTCCATGTGTGTTAGGGGAATTCAAACAAGCTGCATGAGGTTATGACATGACCGATTCACTGTGCCTTTAATCGGCTTCCAAATCCCATGAAAACAATTCTGATCAAAACAATGAGTCATTGGCTCATTACTGTCCAGTGTGGAGTCACAGACTTTGTCATATGGATCTAATCCATTTTGTTTTTGCTTTAGTTGTCCTCTTTTCCTGGGTCGCTTGCCTGCACCAGTGTTTTTCACTGTGAGACGTGGACAGAGGAAAGCAAAGAAAAGAAAAGAAGTTTGAAACCCTGCTTTACTTTGCCAGACTGTACTGCTGAGGTCATTCTCCTCTCAGAAAAGACACAGGCATCCAGCTCTTGGAGGAACATTGCTTTATTCTCGTTATTTAATTGTTTTCACACAGCTAGCACAATTAACAAGTGTAGGTGTGCTGTAATCTGTGTCTCTATTGGGGCCAAGCAGCAAAACTGTGTGAGGCACCTTAAGTGTTTCCATTTATTCTCCATCATCGCTTTCTCTTTGCCATTTATAGCAGTCCCTTCAAATGTGGAGCAAAAAGTTGTGAAATCTGGAAAACAGCTTGAGTCCCCAGATTGCTTCCACAAACTTTCACGCCTGCATCACAAGCACTATCAAAGTTTGAGATGAGTTTGAACATTTAACGTTTGAAACCAAAACATGAGATACTGCTGGCCCAAGGTGTGCTCAAAGCATTACATCAACTACTACTACTCTGCGAGGTTCTTACCAAAATGGGCACAGATGATCAAAACTTAAGGCATTGCTCACTTGCAGCTATTGATATTAGTGGTGAAGCTGCCAAACAGGAAGTAACATCACATTTTTTTTTAATCCTTATTTTATGTCACAGATGGTCCAAATCATCATTCAGCACCCTTTGCATTCAATCTATTCATCCAAGCAGCGGATGTGGAGTTAGCTACATCTGCCACTCGTGCAGTACTGGTTCACGGGGGCAATATCCCAGTCCTCTGTCTAACCCAAAGTCATGGTACATGTCCAAAACATTTGTCCTGGGAGGCATCTAAAAGGCATCTTAGCTAGATACTCAAATAACCTCAACTGGTGAACTTCATTGTGGAAGAGTAACTCTATTCTGACTAACTGACCCTTACTAGTCTGACTAACTACTGGCAATGCAAACCAAGCTTTCACTCTGGTTGTAAGAAGGCCAAATAACCTGTTCAATCCCAATACTTCATACTCCTGAAGCACCTCCCAGAGGACACCGTGAAGAACATGGTCATCGGCCTTCCCTTCAAAACAGAAAACATTATTGTCTAATGTCTTACTCTGTTTCCTACATAAATACAACTTAAGTTTTGATTCCTCAGTGGGTCAGAACGTCAATGCTCCCTATGTGTTCCTACGTGATGTTGTCCAGTTTCCATGTCTTGTTAGTGCTGAGTTGGCAAGACACACTTAAAAGGAGTGAATGGTGACCATCCATGGACCTTTGTGACACTCTGAACACCTTCATGATTGAGATCTCATGTTCAAAAGTTATCCTGCATAATTTTCCCCCCAGTCATTGTACTTCTGTACTTCCCTTTCAATTGTGATTTGTTTTTCCAGTGTTCTCACAAGTGAATGGTTTGGGTTATGGCGTTAAGAGTACTTGTGTTAGTGTTAGAATTAATGTACATCTACATATTGCACTTTATAATTATGGATTGTGACACTACAATGCATCAAACAGCTTGACAGCCACACCTATCTTGGCTGCTGATGTTGTTCAAAAATGAACTTTTCCCATGAGTGCTTACAGCCACGCTTTGGACATGATTAGATGAAGTTACCATGGTGATTATGCCCTGCTTGGCATTTGGTTTAGACACATGCAGGAGAGTGAAGATACAGTGTTTCCACATAAAATATTTGAAATGCAGTAGCATCATTCAGGAAATCTAAATACATATCCCACAGTTGTGTATTTTATCACTACTTTACACTTGTGCACATGATATTTGTGTTTGTATTCTCTCTTATTTGTTCTTTATCCTTTTTAATTTGCCTTCTGTATTCATAAAAAATAGATTTTATCTGTTCATTTTCAACAGAGCACACATTAAGTTTTCTTTTCTTCTTTTTGTTCTTCTTTTATAAGGAAAGTGTCTATCTGCTCTTCATGGCCCCTCTATATCTGTATCTGTTGTTGGAGCTGATGGTGGTTGCCATGGCAACAGGGGCCCGTGCAGCCAGCGAGGAGAATGAACTGGATTATGGGTACTGGAACTACAGAGAGGGAGGTATAAATTTGCCAGCCGGTGTTTGATCTTAGCCGTATGGTCCAAAGATACGGGGCCTGTAAATCACTGAGTGTTTGAACCTGTGAACTGTAGCAGCTGAATGAAATGCAGAAAACTGCACAGATGAGTTTCAACTACTTGGTGCAGAGAAAAATGAGGACACCTCATGATTCCCTCAGGCTTATGGTGTCATGCTCTGGTTTCAGCTGACAGTGTGAACGTGGCTACAGTGCGCAGTGTGACCAGAGTTTTAGACACCTGGGGAAAACGCATCTTCAGTGAGATCAAGACTTTGCTGCACTCTCAGCCCAGCACGCTGCTGCCCGACTACTCCAGGTAACTTATATCACCCATGAAGAAGGTGTCTTACTTATGTCTTCTTACTTTTTAGAAAATAAGTAGTTCTTATTTGCCTTTTACAATGTCTCCTCTGTCAGCCATTACCCAAATGTTCGTCTATATTTCAATTTACAAACCATACACCTATGACCCAGTACTTATAGTTCCAACCTAATCTTGTGCCATAATGTAAAAAAGCGGACAACCGGTCAACCGGATAAAACTTTGCATTTTCACAATAAACACTCAAAATTTTACATTTACTACTTTTTCTGTTGTCTGACTGTTACAGAGATACAGCTTCAATTTCAGTTTAGTCAGCACATCGACGCATTACATCTCCATATGTGTTGCTAGCATTCACTTGGCTACAAACACACACAGGCTGAGGGTGGCAGAGGGTGCTAATCCAGTGGCATATGCGACAGTGAATATCTTCATTCAAGTTCCCTTGTTTGAGACTCATCCTGCATATTTTTAGTGGTCATCACACTTTTCTACTGCTTACCCACTCATGACACCTTAAACTTATCTTGTGCTCTCACCTGCAAATATTTGCAATCATTTAGTTGTTAAAAATACATGGTTAGTATCAGACTAAATATGAATGGTTAGATCTTCATGTTACTACTTATATGCCTAAATAACTGTTTCTTTGCATTTTTTCATTTCCTCGAAGCAATAATAATCAGAATTAATGCCTTTTTCACAAATGGTTGTGGGGACACTTTATGATAAAAGTATGGAATTTTGAAAAAATAAGGTCGTAACAGATGCTTTCTTTTTGCATTACATACCTAATCCAAGTTTCTGAGATGGTTTAGGTAGGTTCACTTCCACTAATCCATTAATTGATAAGACAGAGTAAAGTCGGTGAAAAATGTGCTCTATCAAATGGTAGAGCAGGTGATTAAAGGGTTAAGACTTACACATATTTGTTTCTACGCACTGCAACTCCTGCCATGCCATTTGAAGGCTGCCCAACAGAAAACAAAAGTCTTGGAATATGTAAAAGTACTCACAATTTACAACTATGGACTGCGATACGACAACCCGTTCTTACGAGAAAAACGTGAAACAGTCTAACAGAAAAATGATGAATTCGAGCTGATGAAGACAAAATCTGTATTTCTTTTGTGCCATCTAGCAGGACTTTCGAAGTACTGCATTTTAATAGGACACATGTTCAGCACATTTTATGTTTAACTCAGGGGACGGGACTTGTAAACCAGACACATTCCTGTCAGGGCTGACCATTGGAGCCTCCAGTGCCGCAGAAAAACAACGAGCAGTATTCAGCTTTAGAGCATCTCCCTCTGCATTGGAAATCTATTTAAAAAAAAGGGCTGTACTCTTGATCAAACATTTTTGAGGAGTTGAGATGACAGTGTGTTGTCTATTTTTTCAACATGCCTGAAATTAAGGTGTAAATAAAGGGCTTTTTGTATTTTCTAACAGAATTGCATTCCCAAGCATAAAAATAAGTCCATAAAACTGCAATTAAATGATGAAGCCTGACACATAGAAGTGTGTGGATCTACAACCCTTGTTTCACAGAAGATGGAAAGTTGTATATAAAAACAGAATATAATGATTTTAAACCTGATATTTCATGAAAAGTAAACGAAAACACATAAAATGACATGCTCATTTTAAAGATGATGGAAGTTGTTTTAAAAACAGAGCAACAACAACCTGCTGTGTATCTACGAAGGCAACATGCAGAATGATATGTCCAAGTTTTGGAGAAACATGCTCCTATTCAGACAATGTCTCCTACAGGGAATGCCTTGCATATTCAGCAAGACAATGTCTAACCACATTCTTTTACCACATTACAACAGTAAAAGTTTCCAGCATCTGATGCTTTTTGTGATGAAAAATACAGCAAAGGAGACCACAAACTGTTGCGGAGCTGAAATCCTCTATCGAGCTAGAAAATAAAACCTTTGTTACTACAGCAACTGGTCTTCCCTGTTCCCAAGTATTGACAGAGTGTGGTTAAAAGAAGTGGTGATGCAACATGTCTCTGTAGCAGCATTTTGCAAACAGCAACGTTTTTCTGTTTCAACATTTGTTTAGTTGTTTTTGCTATTTTACTCTATAACTCAAATTGTCAGAGGAAAGGGGATTTATGTAAAGTAGTGCCAGAAGTGGGCCACCAGTTAACTCAACTGGTTGCGCAGGTGCCCCATATACAAAGTCTGAAGCTCCTCAACATGGCCACGCCGGGTTTAAGTCCCAGCTTATGCCCCCAGCTGTATGTCATCCCCTCTCTCTGTCCCCATTTCTAGTCAAGCAACTTTCCAACAAAAATAGCACCAAAACTCATAGAGGCAGTCACCATTACATAGTAATTTAGTGAAGGCAAATTTAAAAGTTCCTCCTCTGACTGTATTACGTTAGCACATATCTTAACCTGAATCTAATCTTAAACCATTTCCTAATATGGTAAACTGTTGGTGTCTGTCTTTAAATGTCATCATGTACAGGCTATAAATAGATCCCAATCTCTCTGGCTTAAAATGCTCCTCATCAGCTGTTTATTTATACCACACAAAGATAGATTAATTGGCAAACTAGTAAGTTAGTGCACATGGTTTTCTGCTGAAGAGAAATGCTTTAAAAGAAATAAGAGACTTAAGAACTAGATATAAAAGGAACAAAAAGCAGAAGATTTTGAGTAAGAAAACAAAAATTATTTTGAAGAAAGCTGTTGATACAGAGGAGACAACAATTGCAAGACAATGTGACATATTAATAAGCTGCCCATCTGATTCATGTTTAGCTTTGACACGTCTGATAGACCCGAATTCATCACGTATCATGTGAGTGGTCTGATGAGAGACAGTCGAAATGTTTCGACACATGAAGCTGAGCCTCCTCTGGTCCTCCTGCAGGGTTCGCCCTCTGTCCGAGTCCGTCAACGACCTCTTCAGAGAAGTCTCCCTTCTGCACCACCGCATCACCGAGCTCTCTCATCGCCTAGCAACGCTGGAACCGTTCCTCCGTCGCCACGGCTACCGTGAGGAAGACATGGAAGAGGCGGGAGGCAGCAAGGCAAAGAGCCTTAAAGGGGAGGTGGTGCGTGCTGCCCGGTATGACCCTAGGAGCAGAGTGAGGGCAAGCACGCCCAGTGGCAGCCGGGTGGTCAGGAGGAGACTGGTGAGAATCCTTAAGAACAAGGGAGGGAAGCAAGTTCAGGGGGAGTGAGGAAGAAATAGATCGAGTGGGGAGAAGGGAAATTAAGAGAAAGTTATATTAAATAGGCTAGTGTTTCTGTTTAGGAAATAATATGCATTGAATACCCTGGGATAATGAATGATGCCTTATGATGTGTATTAGTCCTAAAAATAAGATGTCTTCTTTATTAAACTCCCCTTTTCTCAGTATTTCATTGTTGGAACTGTTCATTTCAGATTGAAGTCATTACACTTCCTCCTTCTTTAACCCCATCTATGTGTATTCCTACTTCAGTCAGTTCCTTTGGTCATTTCAAGCCTTAAGGTTGGAACCACATTATTAAATTTGTGTTGTTTCAGAGCTTCAAGGATCAGCTGTTAAATTGTTGTTTGAGAAACTTTAATACACATCACGTTCCAGGAGCACCAAGCACGACTTCACAGATGATTTCTCGTTGAAAAATATGTGATTTTCCTCAGATCAAATGATTCATGTATTCAAAATACAATTTGAGCACAGAAGCTTTGAGGACAAAGAAGCAGGTGACAAACCCCTTTTCCTGAAAAGTTTGAAAAGTTTTCTAAAATGCAATAAAAATTCTAATTTGTAATTTGTTGGAAGCTGTATTCAACAGACACAAATCCAGGAAATGATACACAGTGTCTTGGGGTAATTGGTGTATTCTCATGATGCACTTAAAAAAAATTTAAATTAAACTTCACACATGGCAAATACTTTGATGTGACATATCTGTGTCAGTTTTTCCTACTACAATTAGACACGTTACTATTGATCACTGAGCGGACAGAAGCCTAACTCCACATAGTGGGACAAACAGGGATGAAATCAATATCCCAGCAAGTATTATGTTCCTCTTTTAAAAAGTGTTCACCTCCCAGCAATGCAACATTACAGCTATTGACAGCTGTATTACAGCTTCTTTTTTTTTTTTTTTGCCAAAGCAGAAAAATGTAAAGACACATTACAATGTGCAAATATTAATATGGGATGGGGTTTGAGTGTCATGAAGGGTGAATGACCATAGAGTGATAATCTGCAGGCTGACAGTGCTCATTAAATTCACACCTTATGTTCCAGTCGCACCTATCAACACCATTTCCTTAACTCTGTCTTTGAAGGGTAAGGTCACATTTTTTCCCACATATGTAACAGACCATGAAGAGGTCCTCAGGGAAGTGGTATGAATTACTATGATAACTCAGCTGTCTGAATTAATCCAATCAAAGGTTACATTTCAGAGCGGCATTGTTCTGAGTAGAAAACTGAACAGAAAAGCATCAGAATTTGTTTGGTTTGTCAGATTTCTTAAGAATTTAATTGTCTCACCAATCAGAACTGGCAATGGCACAAAGAAAAAAAAAGTAACTTCTGAATCTACATCAGCTTATATAATTTTCCAAAGTGAAAACAATTACAGGCTCAAAGATGGGGCATATGTTGCGTGGCGCAGTCTCACTAATTGTATCCATGGCAACATTGTACTTCCTGGAAAAAAGGAAGTCCTTACCTGCTTACACCAGTGAAGATATCTCATGTGGCAAAGTAATCCAAAATGCTTGTTCTGATATTCACGTTCACATTAATATTTAGGACTTCACGTTAAATCACAATAAAGCCTCTGACCTCTCTAATAACCATGATTGAAAACCTCCTTTCACAGACGTATATGTTGGGTCAGTATGTTGGAAAGCTGCCATAAAAATATTTGGAACCATTACAGAGGAAGACAGCCCTCCATCTACCTGCACATCAACAAATAGAGGATGCCTTGTTTTTGCCACAGGGTGTCAGTGCTCACTTGCTCCTGTAATCAGATTTGACATTATACTAATACATGGAAGCCTGATCTTTTGTTTTTGCTCAGCTGAAGTCAGGAGCGGTCCTTGTTGGCCCAGCAGGGGGTGCCTATTATCTGCTAACATAATTATAGCCCACTGTTTTTTGGTGATAGCGCGTGTCTGTGTGTGTGTATGTGTTGTGGGCACAGACATCGAACTTTACGCCTTCATTAAAACTTTGCCAAGTGTTTCTACAGCAACCAGTCTCTTCCTCCTCCTCTTCTACAACTTGTCACCCTCACCACGTACTGCTGGGTGGAATGTGCCTCCTTTATCTCATGTTCAACCTGCAGTGGCAGCCTAATGCCTCTTTTGTTTCTCCACTGTTTCCGTGGCTTTCACCCACTTTTTCCCATACTGTAATCTGTACATCAAACAACCACACCCCTCTTCCTCCTCCTCTCTTTTCTCTCCTTCTTTCCCTTTCTCTCTCCTCTCTTTGCCTCTCTGTGTGGGCGTTAAGCTCAGGCTGTACTTTCCATTTTGGTACTGTATTGTCAATGCATTGTTGCATCCAATCCAGTTAAGATGCTGTGGGAATACAGTATAAATCTCTCTCCCTGTCTCTCTTTCTTTTACTCCTCCTTCCCTCCCATCTCAGGAAAAGGAGCCAGTTGCTAGGTAACAGTTAATTGTCAAGAAGTAGTTACATGTGTTGCAATGCATCCTGAGGTTGTTGGGTTGGTGTAGGGACTGTACAATTAAACAGAATAAACATTGCTTTCTTTGTTTCCTTTAAAATAAAAAAAGAGCAGGAAAGTTCAAATCACCTCAATAATCAAACGATTATTTCTACCACCTCATTGTGTTTTGTGTCAGCATCTAGGACTGCAGATGTTAAGAACTCTCCCACCAAATCTGTACATGAGACACTGGTACTTTTTCAAACCTGCTGGTTTCTTTAAATAACTCCTGTTGCTGGACAGCACTTTCACAGATAGAGGTGTGAGGGGGAGCAAGGTTTTGGGGGCTTTGATCTGTGCTGCTTGGTTCAGTTTGCATCACTTCCCCTTTCTCTCAATACATCTCTCATAATTTTTTTTTCTCTCAAAACCTCCTCCATTGGTATATAAACACCTTTGTCCAGTGTTGTAGAGTTGTTATATGATGAGAACGCTGCCTGTTAGAAGACAGAAAATCATTTAAACCCTGCACTTAACTGAAAATGATGCAATGGCAACACATACTTAAACTGAGAAATGCTGATGTTTACTGAAAAGAAAATATATACTCTTTTTAAATTTGATGCCTCTGACTCAAATGGGTAATCAGCAATAGGTTACAAGAATAGTTGTCTATAGAAACAGCATAACACAAGGGATGAGTTCCCCAGAAGCAAAGATGTGTAAGTTCCAATTTCATAAACGAATTTACAAAAAAAGAATGCTAAAAGATTCAGAGACAAATCACTGTATGTACATGACAAGCTTGAAAACCAATCAGCTCGGCCGTTTGATGTCACCAGAAGGTGGCAGTATAGGTCATGTTGCTCGTGGTTGTAACTCAAGAGAAGAAGTAGTTGTTCCATCAAGAAACTACAGCTCTCAAGTTGAGGACAACATCAATACCTGCAGTGAATATCAGGGAAATAAGTTATTTTAATTTCTGGGAATATTTGGGATGTTATGTCTGGGAAGACATTTGGGAAGACATTTGGTCTGTCACATGAGTTTGTTTGCCAACCCAGAGCAGAAAAAACAGGTGAATCTTTGTCAGGTCTAATGCGATAAAGTTGTT
Organism: Leuresthes tenuis; assembly: GCF_036924035.1. NCBI lineage: Eukaryota > Metazoa > Chordata > Actinopteri > Atheriniformes > Atherinopsidae > Leuresthes > Leuresthes tenuis. The sequence continues at coordinate 24,650,537 of NW_027325358.1, forward strand.
TCTGTGTCCATATGTGCATCAAGTCTTCTTCAAAATGGATCAAAAACACCTGGAAAAAAAAAACTTTTTGCACTTAAGTGGTTTTCAATATACGTTTGTTTCCTTTCACCTTTTATTAATAAATCTAAATTCACATAAAATAACACAATGGAAACTTGGTTCAATGTCAAAGCACACTAATAATATACATCATCAGCAAGACTTGTCCTCCCTGTAGCTGAACCATTTCACCCACTGAAAAGGTTTGATGAATTATAAAACAAAATAAATACAACCCATAGAGCAGTTGAAATCCTCTACCGAGCATGAACTGAAAACATTTTGCTTTTAAAACCATGGCAGTCGGTCTCCTCAGTTCCCAAATTGCTTACATACTGTTGGTAAAACAAGGTGAGACGAGAAAATTTGCTAACATTTAATTAAATTTTAGAAATAAATAAAGTTCTCAGTTTCAGTCTTTGTGGGGGGTTTTTTTAGTTTAGGAAGAGAGATTTAGTTTCAAGGTGAGCAAGACATTGCTTTCTGTTTTCATTTACAATTTAGACACCACTCCAACATTTTTGAAAACAGAAATATTTAAGATTTAACAAGAAACATGAAAGATGTACTTGTGCTCGATGGCAATCAGCGGAAAAAATAGTTATACAGCTGCAGAAAATAAAAAAGCAGACCAGTTGATATTTCTTGTTTTTTATTAATACCCAACACTTTTATTCCAAAGAGACAGAAGAATAATATTTCTCAGCACTTATTTTGACATTGACTGTGTTTAATCTCATTTCAATATGACTAAATATTCAATCAAATTTGAAATACTCTCTTCACACAAGTAATATCTCTCCATACAAAAAAAATGCAAGGGCGAACTAGAGTTTTGTCGTATGTACATTTTTCACAATCTGTACAGCTCAGGGATGGAGTTCAGTCTTCTGTGGCAGAACACAAAAACAGAAGACTGTAGACAAAGAGGGGGGAAAAGACTACCTCTGTAAAAACGCAGTGTCTTGTGCTTTCTGGTTATCTATTCATGAAGGTGCTTTAAATGTTTAGTTCTTTTTGTTGAGAAAAACAACCATTTTAGTTGGTCTTTGACCAGATGAAAAACAAAATTGAAAAAAAAAAAAAACAAACAAAAAAAACCAGACCGTTGCTCATTAAGTGTGTTCACTTTCTGTGTAATGATAAAGGATTGCACATATCCTGGCCTGAAGTCATTATAAAAGCATTTTTTTTCCGAAGGGACATATACGAATCTAAGATTTATCCCAAATAGATGTACTCTGCTATTTTTTTTTATACAGTTTTTATCAAAAGTCCATGAGTGTGAGGTAAAGTATTTACATTTAGCTTTATAGTACATGTACAATAAACAGTTATCACTCACACTCTGTCTCTCTTCCAAATGAGCACACACAGAGGTAATCAAGCATATGCATTCAGGCACATACATGAACAAATAATGAGATCTATTCAAATGTGGGAAAAAGGAAGAGTAGAAGTAAGTAATAAAACGAGCTGATGTTTGAATAAGACTAACACAAACAAAATGCTTTTTTATCTTGGTGTACTATTTTGATAGATTTTGCCACATTTCTTTTTAATATAACCTAAATTTTGAGTTTTAGATATGCGTCTTCTCTTGGTGGTATTTCCCTTGCACAAAAATCAAACACACACACACCTACTGTACTACATGGATCATCAGTACCACTGAAAGTGATAAAATTCCAAATATTTTTAAAAATACACTTTACTTTTGGGCTAAAGGATAAGATAAAACAAAAACTAAATTTTAAAAAAGCTAACTGCATACATGCAAGTCCTTAAAAAACACTTATAGACACATAGTATCATACATACTGACTTGTCAACCAAGAGAAGAAAAGTCTATGAAGGTTTTTACTGGGATGTACAGCAAACTAAATACAAGATCCATTCAGTTGCATTACGCTTAAGTATAAAATTTTGGTTGGGTAAAATGACTAAAAGTCAAGTTTAAGTGAAAGCAAGTGGCTGAAAATGCAGTCTTATTTAGTGAATTATAAAATTGGAATAGCAGAGAGTTGTTCGTTTGATGCAGTCTGTTGGTTTCCTTAGCCAGGCTCCTTTCTAAAAATTGGCATTTTTCAGCATGAATACACTTAGAATGAATTGGATTACATTAAACAGGACTGAATTGGACTGTGAATAACTGAACTTGTATTAAACTAGTGTTTTGGCTGACTTTATTTATTCAACAAAAAGCTATTTTAGAGCATATCAGAGCAGAGGTGACCTACACACATCTTGCTTGGAATTTGATTCTGAATTTGGGAGCTGTCTGTTGATCAAAGTACAAAAGGCTTTTTACAAGGTTTTCTTTCTTCTGTTTATTCTATTTTATCCCCCCCCCCAAAGGTCTGCAGTTGACACGATTCACATAAGACCTTGGGCTTGAGGGCAAATTCTTTTATTTATTAAAATCTCAGCATGTGAAACAGATTATGATGGAGTGGAGGGAGAATACAAAGCTAATGACATTTTTAAAAATTTTCTGGTTGGTGAAAATGTGAGTTTGAACAACAAGAACTGAGAACATTAAGTGCACACACAAGTATTTATACTCTGTCCATTTAGACAATAACTTTTGTTTACTGGAATCAATAACTTAACTCAACTTTTTTGGGAAGCATCCTTTTGGTGAGAAATCACCATTGCTTTCAAATCCTGTTAACTATGAAGCTAGTTAGCTTAGCATAAAGACTGTAAACAGTAGGAAACAGCTAGCCAGGCTATGTATAATGGTAACAAAATGGTTTTATTAGCAATCTATTTTATACCATTTTTACACCAAAAGTAGCGTATTTAAAATGTGTCTTTTAAACATGGGCACATCCACTTAATCAAGCTGAATATACCCTTCCCCATTAGCAGTAGTACCAAATTTATGCTTAGTCCTCTTCCTTCCGGGGAAAGGCATGTCACACAACAACACCAAATACATACGCACCAGATGAATGTATAAAACTGGCTGTGTTGGACCAGTTGCTGAAAATGGTGACTTTCCAATAAGGCTATCTTTTTAATTTGATTTTACTATGGACGTCATCACAACACAGCAAGACAGAGATCTGATTATTGTCTTGCAGATAAGGTAAAAGATGGATCGATCTAATTTCTTTTTGTCTCAGAGTTGTTGCTGTCGGTTTCAAACCCCCCATGCAAGACACTACAACTGGTAAACATGTGCTTCTTTAAAAGAAATGTGAGCTGTGCCCCCTGCTGTTGCCCTGACCATTGTATCCTCACTAAATATTAGCATGTGCATCTGCGTCTTGTGTTTTTGTCAATGCTAAGTCGTGCTGGAGCGGATAAAAAAACTTTTAAATTAACACTAAGACTGAGTACAAATTTTCTCCTACTGAATTCAGCAGATGTTAATGGATTCTTTGACCAGTGTAAAACATTCTTTATAATAACAATGAGCAAGCAGTGCCTTCAGTTTAATCTATGTCTTCAGTTTAAAAATGTGTTGCCATGACTTTTCTCAATTTGAAATTGCAATGAGATGTGGAAATTTGAATTCCTTTAAATCCAGCTTGCTTTTTAATGAAACCTTCATTCAACCTTTAAACAGGTCACAAACCTTGGCATATAGACACAATATTTGGGTTCTGATATCTTGTGTTTTTTGTAAAATCGCAGTTTAAGTTGTATTTTTATTTTAAAAGAATTTTCATGCTTTAATAAAAAGATAGACAGCTGTACACACTGACATTTAAGGACAATTTAAAATAGCCCATCGAAACCTAACATGCAAACTAACCGTTTTCTCTATCAAACACACTAACATGCTGATGAATGCTTGGGAGGAAAAGTGGGGTTGAATGTCTTGACCAAGGACACCTTGACGTGTGGTCTGTGGAAGCTGGAGATCGAACCACTGACCTTCTGAATGGCGGACGACAGCTCTTCTTTCTGAGCAACAACTGCCCATATTTAATATGTTTGCATGTATAGTCAAAGCTGACAAATTATGGAAAAATCACTTTTTTCTGTTTTTGGGAGCATTTATGAGGGTTTCTGAAATCATCAGCAAGTGTAAAAGTCCCCCAAAACACAACTCTGGCATAACAATAACTTAATTCCTCTCGTGGACGCCACCTCCTCTGCTAGGCCTTGACCTCTGAGCCCTGCCCACTCTCATCCACCCTGTCAAAACTATATTTGAAAGTAATGTTCCAGCTGAAGTTAGCTAAAGACAGTAAATGCAGCAACCCCTTGTCATGGGAGTGTTTTAACAACTTGATCAAGTTTAATGCTGGACTGAAGAGACTGAGCCACAAAGAGGGATCAGTAACGAGGGAAATGTAAGTTTCTGAGAAGTAATTAGTTTATATATTTATTTTTTAATTTAACAGTAGGTCATGCTAACGCCTATAAAGTAATGACGATGACGTGCACCAACTTCTAAGGAGTTATTGCTGTAACATTTTGAAAGATAAACAATATTGTTATGACATTACTTTGCTAATTGAATGCTTTCTAATTGAAGGGTTATGTTCTGTAATTCGGACACCTGCATATATCTGGATAAGATGTGTTTTCAAAACAACACCAGTCCTCACTCTATGCTGAACACTGTGTGTCACTAAGGATGTGTTAACGTTACATTATCAGCATGCTTCTGAAAAAGATGTAGGTCTCCAAGTAGAATTGTTTCATGACAATAATGTAAAATGTCTAAATACAGTAATTAATGACTAATAATGTAATTAAAAAGATTGTTTACATCTCCGGCTTCGTCTATTACCGTTGATGAGAAGGTTTCATGACAATAATGTAAAATGTCTAAATGCAGTAATTAATGACAAATAATGTCATTAAAAAGATTGTTTACATCTCCGGCTCCGTTTATTACCGTTGATGAGAAAGCATTATTTACTAGCATTTGTTGCTAACCTACAGTTAATCTGCTAAACTTTTTACCTCTGGGATCAACAGAGAAAATATGTATCTATAGCGCTAGAGTGTTTTTGGTATGACTGGAGGAATACCTTAATTGCGTTTGTGTTTACTGCATTAAATCGCTCAACTGATACTCAGTAGCTCATGACCTCACCAGATCGGCAGAGTGTGGGTGTGATTGAGCCCTCCCTAAGTCTTCTCTCCTCCAAACAATCCGTTTCCAGAAAGCTGTGAAGACAGGCCTGAGACATGACATGTGCTTAAACCAACTGGTATTTTGGCAAAGTCTGTCTCATACACCCCAATAAGACCTCAGAAAAAAAGTAAATTTTTGTCCATTTTTGTTTGGCTGTGATGGACTGGGCGACCTGTCCAGGGTGTACCCCGCCTCTCGCCCGATGATCGCTGGGACAGGCTCCAGCCCCCCGCGACCCGACCGACGGATTAAGCGGGTATAAAAAATGGATGGATGGATTTTTGTTTGGTCTTTTAAAACCAGTGTTGTTTTTACTTCAATGCTTAAATTAAACAGATAAGCCCAAATGTCCGTATTAAGCCTTTTTCACACATGAACACTGGAGATGTTCAGGTGAATGTGTTGTAAATTTGGTTCAGTCTTTTTCCACTGTTGCTGTTCACACAAGCACTTTACAGCATGAGACTTTCCGAGATGAGCTCTCACTGTTTGAAAATCGAGAGGGGCTGCAGAGAAGTCTTGATCTAGGGCACAGATTTGACAAAATGTGATGCAAAACGTACACTGAGGAAATGTCTTTTTTTCTAATTGGTCAAAAATAGCTGTGAGACTCCTTGATGACCATTATTATGTTCATATCATTACATGCATGTATCTGAGCGTACATGTCATAGTGAGGAATGAGGGGCATGCAGTAAAAAGGTTGGCAGATAGGAGAGTTACCAACAACTGTTACCAGCATACACACTCACTTAACTTGTTCAGTGGCAGTACATGCTCTGGAATATTTGCGTCTATGTTCACACATTGTGATATTTGTCATTCCCTGGAGATTTTACCAGATAAGCTGGGTGGAAAGATCTAATGCAGATGTTGTGGGATAGTTGCATTGGCATATACCACCCATGTGAAACATCTCTAGAACATTTCAGGACTCCAGCACATGTGTGGAAAACATTTTAGGGAGCTTCAAAGGTGGTTGGAGTATTATGCAATTTTCTGACAGCCAGGTGGGTGTTTCCATAGCGTTTCCAGTCTTAATGTTTAACTAAGCAAACCAGTAGCTTCACATGAGTTACCAGTGTTCTCACTAAACTGTCTGCGAGATGTCAAAATGGCAAACTACTCTTTTAAGTTGCAATGGGACATGATAGGTCGCGTGCCTTTTACATAATATTTAGCTTGAAATACTTTTGTAGAGTTTTGGGGCCATGTAGTAGAATGATAGAATAATAGATATGCACATTTTGTACTAAAATTGCTTAATTGTGACTACCTAATATGGGAGGAAGGGCTTGTAGCAGCAATCGTGAAAGAAATAATAGCCTATCTCAGCAACAGAGGCCGCTCTCTGACAGTCCATTATGTCCCTGTCCGAAATGGCAAAATGGTTACAGCCAATTGAGTGAGACTCAATGAAACGCCACAGGATGAGAACGTTGAATGTAAATTATAGTTTCTGGGTCATCTATTATTAGGAGCTGAGGAGTGATAAAAATGATTGGTACATGAATTAAAGGAATTGACTTGTAGTTAGATTAACCTCAGGGTTAATAGTACAAGAAGAAGCTTCAGTATTTTAGTGCTTATACACCTGCCAGTGGTCTCTTCTACTGGTTTGGCATCAATAAAGAAATGTAAGCATCCACAACTGCAGCAGTCTCTCTGTTTAGCTTTGTATCACCGCTTCAGATTAATACCTGAAATTTTACCCTCATATCCGAAAAGTTTACTTGTATCTTTAGTCTCTAACAAATTCACTGATTATTTGCAGATGGATCTGTCTACTAACAGAAGATAGAGAGAAAATTAGTGTTAGTCCCTTTAAGGCACATCCAGCTCAAAATGTGAGACCCTTTTGGTACCGCCGAGCAGAAAGTAACTAAAACAGCAAATCAGTATGATGATGTTTGTTCTGCAGCTTTAAAAAAAAAGAACTTTACAAATTTAAAAGTACATACATTGTTCTCTGCAAGTCATGCCTCTTACATACACTTCACAGCAATCAAGTAGTAAGAAAAGTAAAAAAAAAAAAAAGTTAAAACAAAGAAAAATCAAACATGAAGAATTTATAGCAAAGAAGAGTCCAAAATACAGGAACCCAAAAAAAGATCTCTACTGTATTGGTCCACCAGTCTCCTGTAATGTTTGTGAGTTGAGAAAGAATTAACATCATACAAATATGTAACATGAACTATTCAAATAAATAAAATTCAAAAACAATCCAAACTGATTATCATTAAACACTGGAATAATATTCAATAATATCATCAACATTGTCAATACAATTATTGTTAGTTTTACCCTGTAACTTCAGCAGAAGTGTAGATTTCTCATTCTTGATTGTATTTCTGTTGCTAAACAAAATGTTAGTTTTGGTGTTGAGGAACTGCAGGAGGGAGGGTAAAACAATGAGCATGTGACGAGAGAAGAGACTGGAGAATCGATCTCACCTTTTCCCCACTCCCTACTTCCCTCCCTCTGTCGCTCCCTCCCTTCAGATCTCTTTCTGAGTGTTGGAGCAGCACCAGAATTCTCTCTTGTAATTAAAAACCTGTCTCCCTCTGAACTTCGAACTTTATGCGGCAGCGGGCACTGTGTGTTTTGTCGTTCTCTCCTTTGAGTGGAGTGAGAACAACATGCACTGTTGTGTATCCTCATTATCTTCATTTGGAGAAGTCATCAGCCTGTGCTGTTTCTCTTTTTCCTCTTCCCGTCATTATCTTCACCCTCTTCATCTTCTCTCTCTTTCTTCCTCTGTCTTCACCTTCAGACGTCTGACTCAATGCTGGAGAGCTTTTCGTAAACGTGTCCATTGCTGGCACCATTGAAGGGTCTCTGTCCCTGCCCCAAACCTAACGTGTCCCTGCCTATTGGCAGCAGTTTGTTGGCCCCGTGGTGGTTCCCCATGCCCCCTCCCACCCCGCCCAGGCACAGCTCTTTGGGGTACCTTGTGGCCACATTGGACATCACCCCAGCTGTGGCAGATGCGGGTAAATAGGAAGTTGCTCCCATGGAGCCGTGGAAGTCCCCTCCTCCTCGGCTGTTGTTGAGAAGTTGTTGCTGCTGCTGCTGCGTCTGTGGCTTTTTGATGTAGTACGGTTTGGCACCGTGTAATAGACACTGGTCATCGCCGAAGGTTGGGATGAAGGGATTCTGGTTCACCTTATCTGGGTAGAGAGATTTAGACAAGGAGTAAGTCCCGGCCCCTCTGCTACCACCACCACCACCACAGCCCCCACCTCCCATCATAGCTCTATCTCTGTCCCTCAGGTCTCTCTCCCCCACCGAACGCCGATGCAACCCACCTTCGCCTCCACGGAACAAACTGAAGGAGGAACCTCCTTTTGCCCTATCTCCACCTATTCCTCCAAACATGGGAGACTCTCGGTCACCTGCATACCTCTCAAACATGTGAGCATAGGGGCTGGGACCCTCCATAAAGCGGTCTTTGTCTTTTAAGCTCACACTTCGGGGCTGAGGAAACTGACCACCTGTGCCCCCGCCAGCCCCTCCCATGCGGCCTGCTCCCTCTCTCTGCAGATCCACAAATGTGTCATAAGAGTGCTGCCTCCTTAACACCTTCCCACCTGGTCCTAGCTTCCTGCGTTGGGCCTGAGTTTGTGTTTGGCCTGGTACTGCGCTGCTCTTCCCTCCTGTGAACATCATATTATCTTCACTGATGTTATAAAGGTTGCTTGGCTGTATCTTACAGGAGTCACAGCGTTTGCATGTAGCAGAGCTGGGGCGACTGCTACTCCCCCCAACTCCGCTAGATGGGCATGCGCTGGATCCTCCTCCGCTGTGATGACACACACTGTGGCAGTTACGACACTCCCAGTCTCCCCCTGCTATGCCTCCTCCTCCTAGCCCTGAAACCCCCTTTTCCCAGCAGGTGTGGGCTTGCTGCCCAGCTGACATAGCTCCAAGCCCACCTTTACACTCTGTTTTTTTTCCTTTACCTTTGAGGAAGTCTTCCACGGGTACTAAGCTTTTACAGATACCACCACTGCTACCACCACCCACACCGCTTCCTCCACTTCCACCCTCTTGTTCCCACTTGGCCTTGCCCTCCTTGGAGCGGAACTGATCCACATAGAAATCCCTTAGGTTGTCTTTGTCTTTGCGGAATAAGAAAGGTGAAGAATTACCCGCTCCTCCTCCCCTCTTCCGCTCCAGGGGAGGTGAGACCGGACGGTGTGTCAGAGGCCTGTGGGGGAAGTGGTGATGGACGGTGTGGTGGTGGGGTCTCCTCCTGAAGGCATTCAGCTCTATCTCATCCTGCTCCCGTCTGCACTTGGCAGAGGCCGGTCTCTTTTTCAGGCTGTCCCTGTACTGCTTACGTCTCTTGGCGTTGCCCTCCAGGTTGCCATAGGTAACAGTATGTGTGGAGATATCCGAGACATCAGAGCGAATGTTCCCATCGTCACCCCCTGAGCCTCCCCCTCCCCCACCACAGTACCTGTCGTGCCCACCGATGAAACCCGTGCTGGATGCGCCTTCTTTGAAAGAAAACCTGCCGTACACATTGCTTCCCTTGAACCCACCCTGATTTGAATCTGCAGGGGTGTGGCCAGCAATCAGGTCAAATTTACTTGTATTCCTATGAGTCATAGAGGGGCGGGGTTGGGTGGTGAAGATGGGTGCTACCCCTCCCCCTAAACTGTCGCAATCGAACATGCCCCCTTCCAACGAGCTAGCACTGCCTAAGCTGCGCGGCCTATTAGGCAGGGGGCCGGACATACCCAGAGCTGAGGCCGGGTGGTGGTGTCGGTAATGGTCCTGGTACAGGTTGCTGTCCTTCAGAGGCAAGTTGCCAAAAGTCCTCTCCACCTCGCTGATGTAATCACTGAACATGTTGTCCTCTGGCAAGTAAGGTGGCGCAGACTTGCAGTCTACAGGGTGACCCACAAGACTGCGCCGGTGCTCCTGGATATCATAAATAGTCGACTCACGGCCACTGTGGCTGTACTCAAGGGCTGCGTGTGGTGAGCCGTTTATGCCCGGTACTGCGGTCATGTCCTTGGCAGTGCGGAGCAACCGTAGGATGTTGGAGTGGGTGTTGTTCATGTTCTTCTTTATTGTGGAAGAGGGTGAGTCTATGGTTGACTTGTTTTCCTCAATCTGTACCCCATGGATGCAGCTGTAGATACCCTGGAGTGTGAAAATGAGAAGGGAGGTAAAGAGAGAAAGTGAGAGTGAGGCAGGGAATGGGAGGAAGAAAGGTAGAATGGTAATATATGGAGCGCAACAGTAAAAAACCAGAGGGGTTTTAATGTTGGAGAGATAGAGCCAAATATCAGACTTGTGGACAGAGAGAGGCAAACAGAAACATGCAGAGATGTTAATGCATTACCATGTTCTTTATGACCACCTTCTTGTTTACACATTATCAAACAGTAATAGGGTCTCAACTCATTTCTCTCGGGAACAGTGTGGACCCTCACAGCAGCAGCTTGCCACTCAGACACAGAGAGCAGACAGAGAATGGACAGTGCAGATCAGAGTCTCGATTAATAAGGCAAGGAGAGTGCTGAGCTCATGATTTTGACCCCGAATCAATAGGCTTAATCAATGTCATCTGAATTTAACCAACACTGCTGCTATGCTACTGTCATCATGAGTGATGTACTTCTTTTCTTTAAAAGACACTTAAAATGAAATAAAAAAATGATTCACTTTAGAACATTTTTTAACATGTTTCAAATATCAGAAGCAAGAACATAAATCTCCTTAAAATGTCATCATCCATTGGAATGTATGTTTGTTTCAGTCTGACGATACAGCCGGATTTTTGTCTTTCTCTTTTGTGAGTGGAGTGAAACAAGCAAGTTTAAATAGAAGCTGAGGGAATCTGGTCAAGGCGACAGCCAAATCCGAAAGGTCGAGGACACATTCCGCACCAGCCAGTGCGCAGGCCAACTTTTCTCAAAGGCGTCAGCTTGTCAGAAACAGTTTCTGTCTGTCTCTTACTCACTTTCCCTGTCGCCGAGTTTCGTTCACGAATGTGACTCGTCACCTCTCTTTTCTCTTATGGTGCCATTCTCTCTTTGTGTCTGTTTTATCTCAGTTTCCGGGTGCTTTCGTGAGCGACAGCTGCTCCAATGGGAATGCGTGTTTTTATCTCTATACATCTACTAATGCTAGGGCTGCTGTGAAAGGTAATAGAACAGAGGTTACTAGCATATGGCAGTGTCTTCACGTCTCTGCTCCTCCTTTTTCCCGCTACCAGTTCTCTTTCTGTATCTTATTAGCCTTTTGCAGTTTCATTACTTGCCCATCATCATCGTCATTTTCTGTTACTTGTATATAAACTGAAATTATTTTGATTGCTTCCTTGCTTTGAATATTTTCTCCAACTCCCATATAGTCTCCCACTATAGCTGCAGTCTTTAACTAATGTAGGAAAGTCTCCTGCCTTTAGAATAACTGTTGAGTTAAAAGAGCTACATCTGAAATATGTCTTCACTTAAGAGGAATGCAATTCAACAAGTAAAATCAGGCATATTACAACATGGGAAAAAAGAAGACAGTGGGAGATGGATGCCATTTCAACACAACAGAAAATAATCTCTCACATGTGCCCTTTCTCTCGTTAAATGTGCTTCAGGTTAGTATGTGTGGGTCTAAACCAAATGAGGTGACAATTATAGCTTTCATCCTTAACACAAAAACATTGGTGTCCTTTTCTCAGACAAATAATAAGTGATTTTGTAAACAGCAGCTACCTGCTTCTTAAAAGGTAGCGTGATTACATCTCAAGTGACTGTTTACTATTTAGCCCTAACCCTAACCCAATTTATTTGGTGTAAAGGTGAGGAAGAAAATAGGTTTAGGATTCCTTTTAAGTTATTTTTTTCTTTCTTTTTAGCCCTCTGTCACTTTTGGTCATTATAAACAAGTGCAACACAGCTTCCAAGAGAAAACTAAATAAATACACTGTACTTCCAAAAGTATTCACTCACCCATCCAAATAATTAAATTCAGGTGTTCCAATCACTTCCTTGACCGCAGGTCTATAAATTCAAGCACCTAGGCTGCCCAGACTGCTGCTACAAAGATTTGTGAAAGAATGGGTCGCTCTCAGGAGCTCTGTGAATTCCAGCGTGGTACCGTGATAGGATGCCACCTGTCCAGTCCAGTCGTGAAATTTCTTCGCTACTAAATATTCCACAGTCAACTGTCAGTGGTATTGTAACAAAGTGGAAGCGATTGGGAACAACAGCATCTCAGCTACGAAGTGGTAGGCCACGTTAAATGACAGTGCAGGGTCAGCGGATGCTGAGGCTCACAGTGCGCAGAGGTCGCCAACTTTCTGCAGAGTTAATCTCTACAGACCTCCAAACTTCATGTGGCCTACAGATTAGCTCCACTACGGTACATGTCAGACTGCATTGTGCCAAGTGTAAAGTTTGGTGGAATATGGTGTGGGGTTGTTTTTCAGGAGCTGGGCTTGGCCCCTTAGTTCCAGTGAAATGAACTTGGAATGCTTCAGCATACCAAGAGATTTTGGACAATTTCATGTTCCCAACTTTGTGGAAACAGTTTGGGGAAGGCCCCTTCCTGTTCCAACATGACTGCGCACCAGTGCACAAAGCAAGGTCCATAAAGATATGGATGAGTGAGTTTGGTGTGGAAGAACTTGGCTGGCCTGCACAGAGTCCTGACCTCAACCTGATAGAACACCTTTGGGATGAATTAGAGCGGAGACGGTGAGCCAGGCCTTCTCATCCAACATCAATGTCTGACCTCACAAATGGGCTTCTGGAAGAATGGTCAAAGATTCCCATAAACACTCTCCTAGACCTTATGGAAAGCTTGCCCAGAAGAGTTCTAGCCACTGTTATAGCTGCAAAGGGTGGGCCAACGTCATATTAAACCCTATGGATTAAGAATGGCAGTATAATGTATATCCACATTTGAATGATTCTTGTCCCTTATGTCGGATGGATGTATGACGCACAAACATTTAATAAATCAAGTCAAGGGATAAGTTCTCATAGTCCCAATGAATCGCTGGTTCTTCTGCGTGCTCTTTGATGATGATATTTACATCATGTACACTGCACAAGAACCAACTTCCGCATGCAACCATGGGAAAAGGGCAAACATGGTCAGATGACCAGTTTGTTTTGAGAAAACTAAGAGGTTTGATTTGAGAAAACAGTTTAATCAGTTCTTTATGGTTCCCTTAGGATCAAAACACAACAAAATGAATAACTGTGAAACACAACAAAGCAAAGTTTAAATTTTACAACACCAAAGCACACAGCGAAAAACACAACATTTGACTGAACATTTTTTGTTTCTTTTTTTTGTCTTAGTACATCCGTTGCTTTGTTTTGTTTCTGAGTTTTGTTAAATGTTTTTTTTCATCTTTTTTTTTTGTATGATTACATGTGTAATGATTTGATTGTATGATTACAACATAGTTTTTGTACCTATGTGTTTAGGTACTAAACCATGCTATTTAATCATTACTTTGTGAGGATGTTGAGTACCCAGAGTTGCAACTTTCTCCTGGAATGACCTGTGTGAAATACATTTCATGGCTAACTTTTTCAAGCCAAATCCAAACCATTAAGAAATAATCCACCAGAGATCTTGAATTAGAATTATTGTCATCATGAAACATTTCTTCATATAGACATGCTTATTCTTTAAAAGATGATGTCCAATACAATGTTTTGAACCAATAAAAGGCATATAAATGCTTTTAATGGAATGGACTCAGTGGACTTGAAGCAATTTGATTTGAAATTAATACTAATGACTTATTTTAGCATTGTGTTAATTAACTTAAAATGCTTCTGGAGGTTAAGATTCTTATCTCAAGCATGGGGTCCTCTTTGACGTGTAGTTTGAGCTCTAAAAGCCACAGGTAAGCTGGACGAGTGATAACTGTCCCCTGACTGATTCGATACAGTTCAGCCATGGCCAAGGGTTTGAAAACAGCCGCTCATGTGATTTCTTTCTGTTGAGAGAACAAAGGTCAGATCTGAAATAAAACTTAAGGACACTCACTCTGCTGATGGAGAAGGTGACTCCAGGCTTTCCTGAGCACACGCCCATGAAGCAGAAGCGCAGCTGCCAGTAGAACCAATGTTCACAGATGAAGGTGAGGAGTGACAGAATCATGGCGGCCCCAAGCATATAGAAGACTCCCGCCATGTTGTCCACATCCAGCTGGCTGCTCATCACCTCATTCTTCTCATTGTGGCAGATGCCTGTCAGCCACAAGGCCTCCAACTCCTCCATCTCACCTGGACACACATACACACAGATTACTGCATTAATGTGACGGTCAGGTACGACCTGCACACTTCACTGAGTTTGCCTGTAGATGTCTGAACATATCAAGTGAGAGAGAAAAAAAATGGAGGGCACTTCTTTCTTTTTTTGATGGCGTGCTGATGCCAAAAACAGCTCAGGTTTAATGTACATGCAACAAATGTCATGATGCATTACTATGAACGCTGCCCAGAGGGTCTTCCTCATTAAGGACTGCTTATGCAGGGAAATCCCTTCTTTGTTTTGGGATGACACTCAACTGCCTGCTGGGACTTGACAGTCCTTAGAGAGGAAGTGTGTGCGGTCATGTGATAAGCGTTTCCACCCCGAAATGCATTCCTCTCTGTCCCACATCCCAAGAGAAGCTTCTAAAGAGGGAAGGACACATCCAGACAGATTTGTTTGCACTGCATCAACGGTCTTTTTGTGTGAATACATGTTCTCACTTCTTGCATAACATCATGTTTGTGTCAGACAGCTTTTGACTGGTTTAAACTTAAATATTTGTACCTAAATGAGCCTCAGTGAGAGAAGAAAAGCACACTTACTTATCTGGCAGTCTTAAGGTGTTGGTCATGCGTTGTTCTCATGCTAATAAGCAACACACAGAAAGTCATTACATCAAGTATGGTTGGTAGGCGGCAGTTTCAGGTTAGTTTTTTTTTTATTGTAATAAAAGGAATAGTTCACTGTTATGCAAAACTGTCTCTTACCGCAGTACCACATTATCTATCTATCATATCAAGAACACAGTTGGATACAGACAACAATAAGCACAGCTTGTGATAGAAGCAGGAAGCAGGGGGAAGCCCATTTCAATTTAGCTCTATTCAATGTAATACTACAGCTGGTGCTGACCAATTAAACTAAATAGAAAATCATATCATAATTAGTAGTTTATCCATCCATCCATCCATCCATCCATTTTTTATATCCGGTTAATCCAATTCAGGGATGTGAGGGGGGTGGAGCCCATCCCAGCTGTCATTGGGCGAGAGGCAGGGTACACCTTGGACAGGTCACTAGTCCATCACAGGGCCACACAGAGACAAACGATACACACACTTACAACCATACAGGCTCACACTCACTCTTTGGATCAACTAAGAGGCATCAGTTAACCTGACATGCATGGTTTGGATGGTGGGAGGAAGCCAGAGTACCCGGAGAGAACCCATCCATGCATGGGGACAACATGCAAACTCCACAAAGGCCCCAGCTGGGATTCCAATCAGGAACCCTCTTGATGTGAGGTTCTGGTGCTAACCATCACACCACTGTGCATCTTATTAGTAGTCTATCAATTAAGAAAAATGGGTATCTTATGTGACCTCTTACATTTCAAAATGAACTTGAAACTTGGAGAAACTCTGGGCTGTTGGTTAGTTTCCTTACATGAACAGTTTGCTTCAGATTCAACTACAAAATCTCTGTTGGATTAAGGTCAGGACTTTGGTGTTCCTATTTTACAATATTAATTAACTTTATTCTTCTTTCCTTTGTAAAATGACTCGCATTCTCAATGGTTTTACTGCATGAATTGGTTTCTCTTGAGATTCAACTTGTGGATAGATGTCCTAACTTTCCCTTTAGAATTCACTTGTATGATGAATAACACATCAATTGTGCTACTAATATTATCAAGCCATCCTGGCCCAGATGCAGCACAATTAGCCCAAACCATGATATTAGCACCACCATGACTCACAGATAGGATATGGTTATTTTGCAGCATCTTCCTTTTTTTTTTTCTTCCTTTTTTTGGGTTCTCTTGTGACCTCATCAACAGTTGCACACCTTACTCTTAGGGGTGATGTTTGCTGGTCAACCACATTTTGATAGATCTAAGTGCCCATTCAAGCCTGAGTGTCTTCCAACTGACTGAAAACACCTGACTCTGATTACACCTGCTAACACTTTCGCAACCCACAGATACATTACAACCCCAATTCCCCCAAAAAGTTGTGATGCTGTGTTAAATGTAAAAATAAACAAAACAAAACAAATATTTTATTTACAATAGAACAAAGAAAACATCAAATGTCTAATGAAAAACATTAACTTCCATCCATCCATCCATCATCTGCCGCTTATCCGGGGGTCGGGTCGCGGGGGCAGCAGCTTGAGCAGAGAAACCCAGATGTTCCTTTCCCCGGCCACTTCCTCCAGCTCTTCCGGGGGGACCCCGAGGCGTTCCCAGGCCAGCCGAGAGACATAGTCTCTCCAGCGTGTCCTGGGTCTTCCCCGGGGTCTCCTCCCAGTGGGACGTGCCCGGAACACCTCACCAGGGAGGTGCCCAGGGGGCATCCTAACCAGATGCCCGAGCCACCTCATCTGACTCCTCTCAATGCGGAGGAGCAGCGGTTCTACTCCGAGCCCCTCCCGGATGACTGAGCTTCTCACCCTATCTCTAAGGGAGAGCCCAGACACCCTGCGGAGGAAACCCATTTCGGCCGCTTGTATTCGCGATCTCGTTCTTTCGGTCACTACCCACAACTCGTGACCATAGGTGAGGATGGGAACGTAGATTGACCAGTAAGTAGAGAGCTTCGCCTTCTGGCTCAGCTCCTTCTTCCCAACGACGGGTCGGTGCAGAGCCCGCAACACTGCAGACGCCGCACCGATCTGCCCATCAATCTCCCGCTCCATTCGTCCCTCACTCGTGAACAAGACCCCGAGATACTTGAACTCCTCCACTTGGGGAAGGATCTCATTCCCGACCCGGAGAGAGCATTCCACCCTTTTCCGGCTGAGAACCATAGTCTCGGATTTGGAGGTGCAAAACATTAACTTGTCTTGAATTATTGGCAGCAAAGAGTCTTAAAAAGCTGTTACTGTCACGTCTGTTGGTTTTGTCACGTTTTTAGTTCTTGGTTTTTCTGTTATGACTTTAGGTTTTTCATGTTTTAGGTTTCTGTTAAGTCATTAGTTTTACCATTGTATTTCCCCACTCACTCTTGCACGTCATTAGGTTCATTCATGTCACCTGTCTTTGTTCACAGCTGCACTCCATCACCAATCACCTCCCCACAGTATTTAGTTTCCAGGTTCCATCATGTTATTTTGAAATTCTCTCCATCATTGATGTCACTGTCATTCATGTGTTCAGGTTGGTCTTGTTAATAAATCATGTTCATAGTCAAGTTTGTTTTCTTAGTCAAAGGTAAAGGGGAACTCTGGTATTTTTAAACCTAGACCTTATTTCTGGCATGAAATACGTTTATCTACTCACTAAGAACAGTTTGGCGAAAGTCGGCGTCCATCAGAAGCTATTTATATAACTTGCGATCGGCGTATATCCATATCATGGAGTGAACAGGGCAGGGACGATGCAGCCTCTAAATAAGGCATTATCTGTCTTTATTTCACCAATACTTTAAGACAACTGAATGAACGAACGTGTACTATAGCTCTGTTAGCTCATAGGTGCTGTTATGTGGCTACTTGCGGCTATAGGAGAGTTAACGGAGGGAGTTCTACACAGGCACTCTACTGGGACCACTTCATCCACATGCCCCCCTGGAACACAGTTTATTTACTCCTTTTTCTGTGACAGTCGGGTAACTTCACATGGAGTTTGCTACTGCTAGTTTTGTGAAACATGGCAGGATATTTAACAATTGTTGACAATGTGAACGACGACTTTGAGTACGATGGACATTCTTAAGGGAATGAATGAGCTGTGCTGCAGCCATGCTGTCGAAGGACGCCGGCTTTCACCAAACTGTTCTCGGTGAGTAGATCAATGTATTTCATGCCAGGTTTAAAAAATAAAAACAACAAAAAAAAACACTGAGTTCCCCTTAAGTTATATATATTTTTTGTAATCTGACTCAGCTGTGCCTTGTGTTCCTTTTGTTTTAATAAATCAAGCTTCACTTTAAATATCTGCATCTGGGTTCTAACTACACCACAACCAGCAAACCTAACAGAAGGATTTCTCCAGCATGGACCCAGCGGTCTACAGTTGGTTGGAGCCCTTTGAACCTGCAAGGAGAGAAAAACCAACCCTCTGAAAAGACTAAAGGTTGCCCACGTCGCTGGATGTCAGACTGCCTGCCAGACTCTCGGCAGCTCCAGGTTCCACTTTGTCTGACCATCCGCCAAAGCAATTGCATCTTCCAGGTCCCTCGTTGCCGGAGTTCTAGCCGTCCGCCAGATCGTTCCCGGCTCCAGGCCCCATTTCGCTAGAGTTCTGGCCTTCCGCCAGACCATCTCCGACACCTGCACTCATGGTCTGGCCAGCCGCCAGATCGTCTCCAGGGCCACAGTCGTCACAGCCTCCTCGGTGCCGAGCCCCTCCCTCTCACCCAGGCTTTGGGATGTCTGGGATCCATCCCTTGAGGGTGGGGGCTATGGCACATCCCTGCTCCAGAGGGAGTCTGGCACGTCCCTGGAGAGGTCCCACGTCGCTGGTTGTCTGGCCATCCGCCAGACCGACTCTAGGTCCCTCCTTCAGAGCCCCTCCCTCCCACCCTGTCTTTGGGATGTCTGGGATCCATCCATGAGGGGGGTACGACCAAACCTGACAGTAACAGGTCCATGTTTACCACTGTGTAGCACCCCCTCTTCCTCTAAACATCTGGGAACCGAGGAGACCAGTTTTTGGTTTCAAATTTCCTTGGGAGAAATGTTGGTTGATTCTTGTCTGATACAACAGTTCTGTGACTTCGTTGTATTTTGAATTTCATGATGCACCAAATGCTTTCAATGTTGAGGTTTGGACTGTAGGCAGGGATTTGTAATAGATGTACTATGCTGTTTAGTATTGTTTTGTTGAAATATGCAAAGCCTTTCCTGCACAAGACATCATCTGGATGGACGTTTAAGTGGCTCTAAAACTTGTTCGTACCTTTCAGTGCTGGTGGTCCAGATGTGCGAGTTGTCAGTTCCATAGACATTAATGCATCCCCATACCATCAGAGATGCAGGCTTTGAATCGAGTGCTCATAACAAGCTGAACAGTACCTCTCCTCTTTAGTCCAGAGGATGTGGAGTTTATGATTTCCAAAAAGAAAGTCTCTTTACTGTTTGCCTCAGCCCATGTTATATAAGCTTTGAGTCAGAGAAAACGGCAATATTTCTGGATTATGTTCACATATGCCTGCTTCTTCGCATGATAGAGCTTTAACCTGCATTTTTGGAATGGCATGATGAACTGTGTTTAGAAACAGTGATTTCTGGAAGCGTTCCTGAGCCCATGGAGTGATTCCCATGACTGTTGTTAATACAGTGCTGCCTGAGGGGCTTAAAATCATGGGAATTCAGTAAAGATTTTCAACCTTGTGCAGACATATCTCCTGACTTTCTGAGTCTTTTCATGACATTGCGTAATGGTGATGATGGAACATCTAAAGTCTTTACTTCTGAGAGACTCTGCCACACTAAAGTCCTCTTTTTGTACCCAATCATGTCATTGAGCTTTTCCCAATAAACCTAATTAGTTGACACATGTTTCTCCAGTTATTTCTTTGAGGTAGCACTTACTTTACCAACTTTATATTCCCTTTTTTTTTTTTTCAACATTTAATATGATTACTATGTTCTATTGTTAATCAAATATTGATTTATGATAATAATTGCAAATTGTTGCATTTTCTTTTTATTGACAAATTATCCAAACGTCTTTGGAACTGGGGCTGTATATTGTAAACACACAGGTACAAAATGATAAAACATCTGAAGCCTGTTCCTTCAAAAACACAGAAGCCTTCTTTTAACACGTGCTGCAATCCGCAAACACCAAATTGAATAATAAAATCTCACCTTTACAGAAGAAGACCCATCCCATTAGTACCGTATGACAAGTCAAAATGTTTGCTGCCATAACTGACTTTTTCATTTCCAATAAACAGTACATAAAAGAATAATTAGTCTTTGTATTAATGATTTTAAAAATTAGAACATGACAACAGTGATGCAAGATTTTTCCAGAAATACTAAATATTTTTTAAATGAGAAAAAAAGGGGGTTTTGCAAGCTCTCTTTAAAACCAGTCAGAATGGGCTCTGTCGTGGTCAGATTTACCACGGCTGATTCTTGTTTGTGTGTAAGTCCTTCTCATTGAACGCCCACTGGTATTATATCTGAACAGTACACAGTTGTTTTAGACCCACTGATGTGAACCAAACCGAAAGGAATCGACTAAAAACCACATCAATAAGCAAAATCTGTCAGAAATGAAATTCATCTCATTATTCTCTTTCTATTCCTCCTTCCATTGCATCATCACTCCCATCTTTCTCCTTCTCCCCTTTTATATATTCCTTCCCTTTTTGTTCTGAATGTGCATCTGTCCTGATTATTCTGAATGTACAAGTGCTCATTTTGCTCTTGTGAGGCTGTTACAGAAATTCTCCCGCTGTGGACAGACCGTCATTCTTTTGCTCTGACTCTAACAGAACATAACAGATGTGAGCGAACATCAATGAGTCTGATCTCTTAACTTGGTCTATTGTATGTGTGCTGACAGCCAAGCAATCCTTGTAAAGTAATGAGGTTATGTTTCATGCGTTGGCCTCACATACACAGCAGACAGAGTGATAAGATCTGCCATTTCGAACAAATATGCGCACACGTGCCCATTTCCTGGGAAGCACACACTCCAGTATGTACATAGCCACATGTCACAAAACATTCCATGTACACACGCAAGACTGTATGTAGAGGTCTGAGTCAATCTGACTCCTGAAGATCTGATCCAAGGTGAATGTTCTTTCTGTACCGACCTGTTTATCCATCACGCAGGCCACAATGGAAAATGATAGCACCTTGAAGGCCACCATCTGCGTGTGTGTGTGTTATGTGTCAGCGTGCTGCATGGTATATGATGTGGCAGGAAGTAAACAGAATAGAGGATGTGGACAGTTACTGTAGGTGTATTCTCAGAGGGCAAAAGTTCACAGAAGAAACCTTTGATGCTTTTACATATAACTCTTCCAAATAATTAAAGTACCACGGCTGGGTTTACAGCTACCAAAGCTCAGATTATTTTGTTCACTTACAACAAATGAAGCAGGCAGATTTGCTTTCATGCATACAAAAAATAATTACAGGAAAAGATATGCAGCAAAGCAACAGCTGTGACTGATGATCGAGTGTTCTGATACACTCAAACTTCACATTCTTTTCTTCACCACCGTGTTAATTTTCACTTTGAAACACACACCAAGTTGCTACATTATTAGGTCCACTTAACTAACAGCAATCCTTCCTATATCTCACCACAAAATAATGATACCACCTTATTAAGCCTTCCGAATCAGCTCCTATTTTCAAATCTTTATTCAAGGAGGATTTATTGCAGAACCACTGCACTGGTTTTAGACAGGTGTCTACTGTGCATGTTCAAGGTCATTTGACTGTTTTGAACTACTTTCGTCATACGTCAGGTCTTGAAAATTGACATTTTGTCAATTTGTTGTGGTTCGTGTAAGCAGACATTAGAGAAGAAATACCAAAGAATGAATATTACCATGAGTGGTCCACCTCACACTCACAGTTGACATTTTTAACAGAATAGGCAGGATGGGTGCCGTGGTCCTTTACATAGAGCGATTGCCTGAAGAAAGACTCCATTATGCTGCTGTTACTCATTCATACTGAACCAGACAGAGCTGTTGTGGCGCCGTCCCAGAGTGGGTTTTCAATTAGCATGTCGGCATTGTGGAATCAGAGGTGTGATGCGAAACACATCAGCATCAGTTGTCATGACTCCATTCTGTGGTTCGGCTCAACTTGACTCTACTCACTTTTACGACCAGGTATTCTCCCTCATTTCTCAATGTGGACAGAATCTGCTGATAATCATAGCAGCACCATGAAAAACAAACAGGTCACATAACATCTGTAAATATATATTGGAAACAAATACAACAACTTTGTGCTACAGAGAGCAACTGAGATTAGCAAAGAAAAAAAGGCTGTATCTAAATCCTTACCATCAATTTGTAAACTCTTGGTTTTGCGCACCATATACACTGATGCATCATATTTATGAATTTATAGCATAATTCTGGATGGTCTTTGTGTCAGTGATATAGATTTTCAAAAAAGCTTCTTTTTTTTGGGAACACTTATTTTCTGTGTAAAAGTTGCATGTTCTCCCTATGTCCCTATGTGGAATCTCTCCAGGTACTCCGGCTTCCTCCCAGAGTCCAAAAACAAAATGAGGCAGGTATGGAAATGACGAACGAACAAGAGATAATGGTGTGCAATGGAGTTCTCCTCTTCTGCAGAGATGCCTCTCACTGGAGGTCTGCTGGGTTTTTTTTCACGTCATTTTTTATTACCTGCTCAAATGGCTAGGAACCTCGACTGAGGTGGTTCTAAAAACAAACAAAAAAAAGCATCAGGTACCGGCTATCATCTACAAATGAATGGGAAAAAAAATGCAAGCAGAGTCAGGAAGAGCTGAGCTGAACCATCTTTATACATTTGACTCTGATTACCACGGCTTCCAGCTCAAAGTCTGGGTTAGGGTTAGCAAAGAGCAGTGAAGGAACAACAGTCCTGACCTGACCTATGTGAAGTGATGTTGAACATGTTGCAAAAAGGGGACAACAGGCACAAGTTAGACTCTTCCGGCACCCAAAAAGAAATGACTTCAACACAGTGTGCCAATCAACATTAAGTGCCAAATGTGGAAACAATAGATTTTGTAGATTTTTGCGATAGAACAGAGAAAAGGTTGTGGTGACTTCATCCTGAAACAGGAACTACTACATTAAAGTGCTGTGCTGTTAAAGCCAAATATATTGGACATGTAGAATTCACAGTAATTTCTCTCCTGTGGTTTTCATTTGGCAGTGTCAAAGGAGTAAAAGAGGGCCTGGGATTCAGGTCACTTAACAGTGTTTGCAATAGTAAAAAATGAAAGGAAAAGCAGACACGAATAGTGCGTGTCAGAATGAAACCATCAATAAATCATTGGCCCACTTTGTAGCTGAGGATATTATGTACTTTAGAGTTGTAGAGTAGCTCTTAAATAAGCCCTACACAAGTATTAGAGCTTCAGTTTACATTGTCTTGATGACTGAACCTTGTGGATGATTTATTTGACTTTTAATTCTCCATGAAGCAGGATTTGTTTACTTTGTGTGCCATACAAAAAGAAAAAAACATACAAAAAAGTTATTTTTTAAATGATTTTTACAGAAATTTTTCGTTATAATGAATTTGACCGCAATAACCGTGTAGTGAAAATCTCACATTGGGACAGCCCTACATAAAATAGGATAGAATAGGTGAATATGCTTTTTTCTGTATTGTAACTCGGGCCAGCTGTAAATAGCTGCGCAGTATTTAAGCATGTCCACCGCAGAAAAGTGACCCAAAAGTCAAAAACTCCTGCCAGGTGTTTTGTGCCAGATCTCAGCTGTAAAGATGTGCAGAGATTGCATCTTTGCCATGTGCCAAAACCACTCTAATTGGCTCATTCTGCTCGATGTGAAGAGGCAGCACCAGAAAAGCGAAGCTGTTCTCTAACTGTCACTACTGCAAAGAGCACAACAGCCAAAGCAACAATAAGCCCCGCCTTCCATCCAACTGCCAGTTCCTCAGGACAAAATGTTTGTGACAAAACACATAATAAGAAATGTGCTAAGAGGGGACTGTGGAAAATACAGTTTGCTGCATTTTCTTTTCATGCCACATATTTATGGGCTTAATGAATGAATATTGCATTATTTTTTATTTTTCTAAGCATTTCACAGATAAGAAATCTCAGGATACATTGCAAGCACACTCCAAATCAGGACATACTGTAGAATCAAGAGATCCATGTTTTAATTTCCAAATACTGAGAAGGATAATGTTAGATTAAGAATAATAATCTAGTTTCTTTTCATGAAATGAGAGTGGATTTATGTTTGAACTTAAACAACATATTGTAGCAAGTTTTAACAAAAGTTACGGTGCAGTGAATATGTAAATGAATACATAATACATAATGATCTTAATGAATATCTTAAATACAAAAGTTGTGATAAACCTGGAAAAGATTTTTTATATATATTAACAGCTACTTACTCTGCAGGCTAAACCCCTTAAGAGGCCTCCATTGTCTCAACAATAATTCACTGCATGTTTACAATCAGATTAGCATGCTAAAACATGATTATATTAAAATAATAATGGCATTAGAATAATTTTACCTCTTGTTGGCCACTGTATAAACATTCCTTAAGTCCTGGTAGCAACGTGTGGACTAAACTAAATCTACAGTTGGGAGCATATTACTCTGTGATACGTACAGCAGCTTAATTTGCAGATTGTGTCATCACCGTTAGTCACCGTTAGTCACCCTTAGTCATCGTTACTCACTAGTTGTACATTCATAGGAGACACATCCAGGATTCAACCTGCTTCCAATGTAAATATTCACATGGTATGATCTCAAGTAGCAGTGCCACTATAATATATGAGGTGGTGCTAAAACTATAATTTATACAGAGATAAATGTGCTGGATGAACATGAGCACACACAGCAGCCTACTCCTGTACTCCTTGCACATCACTCATTGGCCAGTGGAGGTGATAAAGGGTCTGAAAAATGTGAGTATTGTTTAAATTATAAATTACAGCATTACAGGTTTTAGATCTCTGTCAGAAAGCTTTTCACTGGCTTTATGGAATGACAGACTTCTCTAATAAATGTAAACATATATTTATATATATGTATATACAGCACTGTACAAAAGTCTTGTGCTCGCCCTAATTTCTTTATGAATTGTCTGAAAAACATTAAATTGATGCAGGAATATATGGAAATGCGTGCAAACATATATGGAAAAACAGTATATAAAAAGAGTTTGTACAATTCTAACATGCTTAAAAGTCCATTTTATTCTTCAACACAGCTTGAACCCTCTAAGATTAACTTTCTTCTAATTTCCTAAAGTAGTTTTCGGGAATAGTTCTCTAGGCTTCTTTACAGAGAAGTTTTTCTGCTTTTGGGGAATCACGTTTTTAGTGTGAAAATATTATTTTCTTCTGTTAAACTGTGTAAACTTTGGCATTTTTCATGGACGCAACTAAAGAAATTAGAAAAAATTATGTGTCTTTAGCACAGGCTGCTCGAAACAAAGTGCCTAAAAATGCAATTTCAAATTGGTTCTTTGCTAAGTTGTCTGTTATGTGAAGACACAACACTGGGTCATCCCTTGAGTCAGTATATATATAGATATAAACTCACCGGCCACTTTATTAGGTACACCTTGCTAGTAAAAGCTTGGAACCCCTTTTGCTTTCAGAACAGCCTTAATTCTATGGCTGCCTAGAATTCTTAGTTC
Source organism: Leuresthes tenuis (assembly GCF_036924035.1). Lineage (NCBI taxonomy): Eukaryota > Metazoa > Chordata > Actinopteri > Atheriniformes > Atherinopsidae > Leuresthes > Leuresthes tenuis. Next base: position 24,676,262 of record NW_027325358.1, read on the forward strand.
TAGACATACTTTCAACAAGGTGTTGGAAACATTCCTCAGAGATTTTGATCCATATTGACATGATAGCATCATGCAATTGCTGCAGATTTGTCAGCTGCACATCTATGATGCGAATCTCCAGTTCCACCACATCCCAAAGGTGCTCTGTTGGATTGAGATCTGGTGGCAGTGGAGTACAGTGAACTCATTGTCATGTTCAAGACACCAGTTTGAGAAGGTGTGAGCTTTGTGACATGGTGCATTATCCTGCTGGAAGAAGCCATCAGAAGATGGGTACACTGTGGTCATAAAGGGATGGACATGCTGGGATGGCAGCAATACTCAGGCAGGCTGCGGCAGTTAAACGATGCTCAGTTGGTACTAAAGGGCCCAAAGTGTGCCAAAAAGACCCCCCTCACCATTACACCACCAGCCTGAACCGTTGATACATGGCAGGATGGATCCATGCTTTCATGTTGTTTATGCCAAATTCTGACCCCACCATCTGAATGTTGCAGCTGAAATCGAGACTCGTCAGACCAGGCAGCGTTTTTCCAATCTTCTATTGTCCCATTTTGATGATCCTGTGCGAATTGTAGTCTCAGTTTCCTGTTCTTAGCTGACAGGAGTGGCACCCGGTGTGGTCTTCTGCTGCTTTAATCCATCTTCTTCAAGGTTCGACGTGTTGTTATTCTGAGTTGATATTTTGCATTCCTGGGTTGTAACGAGTGGTTATTTGAGTTACTGTTGCCTTCCTATCATCTCAAACCAGTCTGCCCATTCTCCTCTGACCTCTCACATCAAAGCATTTTCGTCCACACAACTGATGCTCACTGGATATTTTCTCTTTTTTGAACTATTCTCTGTAAATCCTAGAGATGGTTGTGCATTAAAATCCGAGTAGATCAGCAGTTTCTGGCACCAGCCCGTCTGGCACCAACAACCATGCCACGTTCAAAGTCGCTTAAATCCCCTTTCTTCCTCATTCTGATGCTCAGTTTGAACTTTAGCAAGTTGTCTTGACCACCTCTACATGATTAAATGTGTTGAGTTGTGGCCATGCGATTGGCTGATTAGCTATTTGTGCTAACAAGCAATTGAACAGGTGTACCTAATAAAGTGGTTGGTGAGTGTATATATGTTCCATCTCATCCAGCTGCCAATCCATGGACACTGTTCCTTAAATCCATATTGGCAAAAAAAGTAAATTACACCGATCCAACAAAGTGCTCCTTTTAACTAATTTAATCTGAGCTCCACATTTCTTGTTTCTGCCTTTCCAACGTCCTTCTTGAGTTCTCACAACAATAACCACTGGCCACCTTCTGAGTCACAGCTCCTATACAGCAGCCATGATGACGCCAACCTTACAACCCCAATGAGACCTCATTTTGTGATTCTAAACTTGGATAGTCGTTTCTTAAAATATTCAGTTTGTAATGTGGCTGTCACAACATTTTATTTCCTATGTGATATTAGTCCTTTCTTGGATACCATCCCATTCATTATGCCTCTCCATTTGAGTATACACATTTACGTCCTTACCATCTCCAAACAGCATGAGGATAGCCAGATCCACTGCTCGCTTCCAGCCTGAGTCTTTCTGGATGGCGATGCCGTAGCCCGTGGAGGCGAACACTTTGCCGCTCCCGATGGTCACCAGCTTACAGCCTTCATCTCTTCCGGCCATGTAGTTTAACACTGCAGCGTCGTAGATGAAGGCATCCAATTTGCTGTGGAGCATGACAAAAATGGAAGATGTTTTGGAAGCGTGGAGCCACATGTAGAATAGAAGATGCATTGTAGGGATGGTGTTCAAAACCAGCCCATTTTTCAAAGATTTAGTGTTCCCATTTTAGGGCATTTTACACTTAGCATAATATTTGCCTTAGACAGAGAAACTATATTTGTTGTTTTAGATGGTAAGTGGTCCACACTTATAGATTTTAACTTAATCTACAAAGCACTTTACGATGTGCTTCTCATTCACCGATTCTCACACAATACTTAAATATAAAAAGTAAATATAATACATTTACTTAATATATAAAAATATATATAAAAAGTGCTGTGCAGTATGTGTGAATGAAACCATCCACGTCTGTGCCATTACTATGAAAAAATAAGAGAATGCAACAAACTTCCCATGCTTTCATATGTTGTTGAGTAGACTAATGCACTCCTTAATGGCCTCCTGAATAATACCATTAGACATCAGCAGCTGATTAAAAGTTACTGCCAGAACACTAAAGGAACACATTACTCCCATTCTTACGTATTGTCAATGGTCTATGTCAAAATTGTATGTAACAGGTACATTTACTGAATACAAGTCTGGTAGCTCTCTCAGATCTCCAGGAACTGTCAGCTTGTGGTGACCAGAGTTCAACCAGTCACAGTGAGGAGACTTTTGGCTATTGTGTTGCTCGTTACATGAAATCAGCTTTCCTTGGATCATAGATCCATCCCTGCTGACTTATGATTAAAAGCACCTGAAAGACAACTTTTTCCCCCACAAGTTAAATCTGTTTTGACACTTTTACAGTCCTTATTTCATAAGTTCTGACTTAAACATGTTTGCACCTTTTGTTTATTTGATACTATAACTTCTTCATATTTTTTCCTGTCCTCTGATTGGGTTTTTATCTGTTCTTTTTCTATCCTTTGCTTATTTGTTGCATAATACAAAGCAAATTTAGACATGGTTCAGTTATATTAGTTAGTTTGTGTGGATCTTTTTTAAAATACCTGATTTTCCTTTAAGAACCACTCTAAAGAAACCAAGAATCATTATTTTTGTAAATTGTACTGTCTATCTGGATTTATATGCTTGCCTTTTCACATTTTTCATATGAAGATAACCTGCTGTGCCTTAATTGAAACACTCTGGGATGGGCTTGCAAGACACTGAAATGTAATTAATCAATTGGATGTGAAGCAATTAAATTCTCTCTATTTTAATAATAATTAATCACAAATCAAAAAGCTTTTTTTAAGAAGCCAATGAAGGAATTCTTTGCAAACGAAGGGGCTATCATTCAGAAGTTAGCATGATTTAAAATGTAAAGGTTTTGGGGTGCAGGCCGTGGATTATCTATTTATTGAATTTTTAAGGCACAGAGAAACTTCAAATAAAAGCAAGCCCAGGAAACCAGGTCGGGAGGAATTTAGGATGCAACCATTTGCTACTTTATTTCATTCTCCTCTGTTATAAGTTGCTTCTAAGTTGTTTTCATGGAGCGGGTTAAGATTCTATCATGTGACCTGCCTCGTGTAGTTAGTGTAAAATCTAAACCTCTCCAGGAAGAATCCCTTCCATCTCCCAGCAAGTGGACTCTAATTGTAGCTGGTTTATGTCTAATAATCAACTAACCATGAATGGTGTGTTAGTTCCTTGAGGGCCCAGTGTCTCAGATAAAATATTCCCAAAGGAAACCCTGCATTGTATTCTATCCATATTAACCCAGAGTGAGTTGATAAATTGATATGACAGACTCCAGCTTCTCCAGCTACCATCAAAGACGCCTCAGGGCTTTCCAGGCCTCTATGGCCATTCAACATCAGTGGAACATCACAGCTTTGCATTCTTATTTCCTCAGCAGTGGTTGATGAAAATGTTTGAAGACAGGGAGAGAGAAAGAGGGACAAGGAAAGTAAGAATTCAGTTATCAAGCAAACACAAGCTACTCTGCTATTCAGGATGCCAGTGGAAGGCAGATGCACACTTCCGCTGGCTGACCTCCCACATTGCCCAGAATTCATCCTCTTCCTCTGTCTCCCCCTGCTTATTATTTCATCATATTTAATCTGTTTTGCATCAGTACAGGACATCACAGATCTTCAACAGTGCCTCTTCTCTTTCTGGCACCCATTCAGCTCCCTCCTTCCTCACATCCTCATCTATCTCTCTATCCTCCCCTCCGTCTGTCTCCTCCTCACCCAGTTTTCAGACTGTACAAGGCCTCATCTACATTCTTCTGGTGGAAGCTGGTCATGTAGGCGTGCATGTCCCTGTAGTTGTTGCGGATGTTGCGCTCTGTGCTCCCATTGGGCACCGTACCAAACCGGAATGGTGGCGAGAATTCATTGGGCTTCTGGAACTGTGATGGGAATAAAAAATGACAGAAGTGAGAATGGAAAAGGCACTGAGTCGCATCAAATAGAGTAGCTGTTAATGTATTGTTAAGTAAGGTAGAATGGCTATACTTCAAGAAGCTATAAATTAATGGACTGATTAGGGTTGTGGTAAATATGTACACCAGATAAAGTTATGAAGAAGGTCACAGGCAGTGAAACGATTGGTGCAGCAGCTTATGTTAATATGATCACTAATTTAATGATTGCATGGTCTAACAAATGCCTGGAAAAGAAAAAAACAACCAAAAAACCAAAAACACACCAAATGATGTTGACAGTCTTACAGATCACATAAGAGAGACCCAAACAGCAAATGAACTCAGATGAATCACATCAGCTGACTGACCAAGTTAATTTGTTTGGCCTGACTTCCAATTTCTTCATATATTTGTGTGGCAATAACCACTCAGAGTTCACCACAAATAAGTCTGAGGTTGATTTTAAAGTAATTCATTGTCACATTGAAGTAGCGGCTGCAACAAGCTTATTGCTCAGGAAGCTCCTCTGTTTATCACACGCTGTGACTGAAGAAGGCATGAAAACTAATTAATTAACACAAGAGCAGAAAAGTTAAAACATCTTCAAGTGCTAAGCGTTTAAATTATGCAAACTACCAGAGCTTTCAACACTTTTGCTGAATCAACACACCCTGTAAAGGTTAGATGAAATGAAAATCATCATTAATTGCAGCCATAAATTATAAGATTTCATTCATGTCGTGGCGTCATTTACTGTCTCTATAAAGATCATTGTAGGTTGGAACTATTCTAGTTATCAGTACTATTATTTATAGTTCGTAGGCACGTTACTTAGGTATATAATTTACTTTTCAGAGGGATCCAACAGATCCCATCCACTTATAAATAAGAAACAGTGCTGTGCAAACTTTGCAACTTCATGGTTTTTCCCACCATCATTAGATGCAGCTTCTCAGTGACTGTCTCTAATGAAAAGAAAAATATTGCTCCCTTCCCTACTGGATTTTGGAGTCATTTTTTTATTGTGCTACAGCCTCTCCTCTCTGTCTGACACACAATGGATAGAAAAGAGAAAACAGTGGCGACAGAGAACAAAGATAAAGATCATTTCTGACAGCTACACTCATTACTGTAACTGCAACAAAACCTTGACAAGTAAAAATCTATCCTCTGTCACATCACCTGTTCAACATACTTCAATGGGTAGAACAGCAATATTTTCAGCTGCTCTTTTGATGAACTGAGTGTGGGTGGTAAATATGAAATGCACATCATGGCTGTCTCCGTCACTATTATAGGTATGTCTGAATAAAACCATGAGGAATATTGATATAAAAGTGACGTCCGCCTGAGTGACACAATGCTGTAGCTTCAACAGTAAGAGGAAACCAGAAATGTTACAAATCCCATGTCTGAAAAGGGCTCTTGACTTATTCTCACATACTTTCACACACCTGCTCCTCCACCCTACAATCCATAACACTGCGTTGAATTCACACCTTTTTGTCTGACAAGCCCGACACCTGGTCGACATACTCCTCCTGGATCATGAATGCAGCCAGATTGGCAGTGTAGGAGGCCAGGAAGATGACAGCAAAGAAGGCCCACACTGACACCATGATCTTACTGGTGGTACCTTTGGGATTCTGCACAGGGACAGAGTTGTTGAAAACCAGACCCCACAGCAGCCAGACGGCCTTACCGATGGTAAAGGAGGGACCGCCAGGCTCTGGGGTACAGAATGACAGGAGGGGAGGGAGAAGTGGGAGATGAGGGAGGGGGTTTAGTTTCACAGATATGCGGTGCAACTTTTTTTTTATCTGCATTTACTTTTGACAATCATTGTGAGAGCAATTTGACGGCTGGCAGCATGAAAAAAGAAAAAAGATTTAATATTGTCATTTAATTTGCCCGTGATTGCAGGATGTGCTGAGCAGTGCACATCTGCTCTTCCAGCTGCAGTGGTGACAACCTACTTTTACACACAAGCTCTGTTCCACCTACCTCTATGGCTGTATGACAAGGTGTCAGGAAGCAAATACTACCTACAGTGGCTCTGTGGCATCAGAGATGAGGATAAAGGGGGGAGGGGGCAGATGGATGCACAACAGGGTACAATTATGCTACAGCTGGAGCAGCAGTATAGGATTGTCTTACATAACCCAGCGATTAAACCACACAACCCATGCAGTGTTGTTGTGTGTAAGACATAAAGAAAACAGCCCTGCTGGTAGAATATCTCCAAAGGGTTTCATCCCCTCTGATCCTTGATAAAAGAAAAAAGGCTGTGTGCAGCAGAATAACACTTTTCTGAATTTGTCCTGAGTGGCTGCTGTTGTAGCAGACTAACGCAATCCTCTGAATCAAGCTGAGCTGTGTGTGCACAAGCTCAAGGAGAAAAATAGATTGAAATTGAGCCATTGACTCTGATAGGAAAACTGATTTGAAGGACCTGCTGGAACTGTATTTGATTTAACAGAGCAATTGTTCCATTCTGTCAGACACAGTTGAACTTGACACATGTTTTCAATGTATGGTAATAGCTCACCTTAAGTGTATTCATTCATTTTACTGTGGCTGTGTAACACTAGTGTAATATTTGAGAACAGCAAGATAAAGAAATCATTGTAATGCAAGAACAGAAGAGTCTTTGTTCACACAACGAGGCTAAGAATACTTAAGATCACCTATCTGAATCTCGTCAAAGACCTTCTTCATCAGTGGAAGAGCTTAAGTGACTGTCGATGTAGATTAAGTGCTCAAAGACATCAAGTAGAAAGTCCAGCACTCCAGATACACTCATTCAGACAGGATTGTCAAAGTAATTTAGCACCTGGAGGGCTCTAACTCAATGGTGCATTTAAGGTAACAAAACTTGTGAATTAAGTCTTCATTTTAGCACATTAGATTGCCTGACATCTTATCTCATTGTCACCTTTTCTCAGCCCAGATTAACTGGGTTCAGGCGCTCGTGTGTGCATTCATGTGTGCTTCTGGATGTGTGTGTGCTCTCACCTCGTCCATCTGCCAAACAGCGATTGTAACCCACTGGGCTGACGTACTCAAAAACAAAAACAGCCACAGCAGACACCATCAGCAGCATCACAAACATCATGACCCAGACATCAGCACTGAAGGGTTCTGAAACAGAGACGTGGGAAGGGGAGTGTACATGGGAAAGTGAAACAGAGGAAGTGAAAAGGGACAGTAAGTGGTGGGAAGACAGAGAGAGGAAGTTCATTAAATCAAACGAAACAGCATTATATTAAAAAAGAAACAACTTCTGGCATTAACTTTGATTATTTGTAGTCTAACATGCAGTATGGTAGATTCTTTTTTTATGGTATTATTATAACTTTTTTTGGCCTTATAAAAAGACAGGGCCTCTCCAACTAAATCTAACACATTTATTTTCCAGTTAAAACTATCTAAAAACACATATTGGGGAGTCTTTGTAAGCTGTTGGTGTTTTGAAACTGATTTTATGTACGAGGAGCATCAAGAATACGGTTTTACACATTAGGGACATCTAAAATACTTTTATAAGTAGATCTAGTATAATAATTGCTGATGTAATATGATTTAAGGCCAAGTAAGTAATTTACCTAACAATGTGTTACCTTCTAGTATCAAAACATAAGGAGCAGCTGTCTTAAGGTGGGAACAAGGGATGTCACAAACGTGGTCTTATTTTCATTTTTTCAATTTCGGACTTTGATTTAAAACAGTGAGAGCTGCAGTGACTGAAAAGCTTCCTACAAAAGCACACACAGAAAGAATACAGCATACACAGCTCTACAGTTTAACGCAAAGAAAGGTGGGTACCTAATTGTGTCATCAGCATATAAACTTATCTTGCCGTATCTTGGTTGGGGTTAGTTCCTGTCCTTACTCATTTATAAAAATAGAAAATAAGATAGGGGCCATGCCTGTATCTACTGTGACAGAGGATGATGAATAGCTTTCTATAAAGACTCAATAAGGTGGTTGAATTTGAGTGAATACATGTTCTGTGACAAACACTAGTCATTTTGCAAAATGGAAGTTTAGATAAAACAAATTTTAGACAAAAATTGTGGCTGTATATAGCACACCAGAACATGAGCACACCCTGGTGCAGCATGACATGGAAGCCAAATGATCCAAAATGATGAAATTATATTACTTTACATTTTAACAGTAATGTATATGCCCTTTTATGAAATAAAAAACAAAACAAAAAAACAATTGAGATTTACTATTCTTAATAAAAAACAACAACTTGGAACTCAGAGCAACTAATGTTCTTTTTCTTTAAAGTACAGCATATGTTCACCACTCAGTCAACTCCTTTACTTATATTTTTAGCTGCACTTTGCTGGAGGGGTTGCAGGTCTTTACTTTTCTGTTTAAAACGTCTCAAAGATAGATTCAGGTCAGTGGATTCAAGGCCAGTTCATAGATTTTATTTATTTTCTTTTCTTTCTTAATATCCCCTTCATCTTTGAAAAAAAATTTGTTTAATGGTTTCTGTGCGGGAATGCTCTTCGTCTGCAAAGCTCATAGATTCTGGGAGTCAACTTGTCAACCAGTATTTTTGCTCATATACACAAATATCTTAAACGTCATACCCCCAAAAACTTTTTCCCTCATCACAGTCCCATATCATCACACTACCACTGCAGTGTTTCATGACCACACCGTCCTGATATCAATTAGTGTCCTTCACACTCTCTGAGGTGTCACAAAAAGGGCAGCTAACAACAATTTAATTGTCACTCTTCTACATTAAAAGTGTTGACACTGAAACATAGGGGAGGATTTTTCTCTGAAGCTGTGACAGGAAACAAAATGCATGTGTCACTAACGTTCCAGCTCACCACAATTGGTATGAAAAGTAAGTCAACAAAACAACAGTCGCTCCTTCTGTCAATTTTTGAAAGTGAAACAGTTTTAGATATATTACAGAGACTTGACAGAATAAGAGGGAGCAACTGCAGTGAGCTGCGAAAAAGCAGCCTCACAATGACGTTTTAGGAGATTTTTTTGTGAAGTGTGACCACCAAAGACTTCCATGTGCAATATTAAATCAGACCCTGGAGCCTTGTGTCATGAAGGAAAAACAAAACTGAATCTGTATCTTTTGTGCTACAGTGTACCACAGATGAACTACTTCTACTTGTTTCTCTGTCTGTGATTGTGCATTCATCTAGTGAAATGTGCGTGTATGCGCATTTAATAGCTCCCCATACTGTGTTGTACATCAGCCAGAAGCACCAGGTGTGTTTCTGCTCACCTAGAAAGGCAGATGGGGAGACGGTTCCGTTGCTACGGGAGACCATGACACTGATCCCCGTCTCAATGAATGGCACAGAGAAGTCAATGACCTCTGACCTCTCCTCGTTGATAGTGAGTGAACCCACTGCCATGAGGGCATTCTTTAACACCACCTGAGGGTCAAGCAGACAGACACACAGAGACAGGAGGGAAACACGTGAGCTGAGGTGAGAATACTCACACATCTGTGGTGAAAACAGATTCAGCGCTGCAGTTTTTAAACCGTGTACAGTCTCAGCTAAGTGATGGAGTGGAAGCAGGAGGGAAAGAGGATCATTTCTACACTGGGTCAGTATCTGACTGCACACCAGCTTAAATCATTAGCTTCCCACTTAGACATTCAAGGATGCACCAAAACATTTACCGAGCATTGCATTTATCCGAATGCATACCTCAAGAGATTTTTCAGATATTGTTAAGATATGTCTCAATCAGATAAGTTGGACATCATATCTATTCATGAGGGCTGAATCGTGCTAGATGTCAAATGTGTGACGTGTGAAGGAGAAAAGTAGGCCTTTCTATCCTCACTCTAATCAATCTCTCTCTTTCTCTCTATGTATTCTGTATTCTTTCTCCATCTCTGATTAGGAACCACAGTGAGTCCTCCTGAGGTTTTCCAGATCTGATCACAGCTTCCCCTCAGGCCAAGTTGTGAGAGACAATCACTGGATGGCATGACAGAGACAGAATAATCAGCCCTGCCATAAATAAATAAATAAATAAAATAAATCTCACACGAGCCCGACAGCACTCGCTAGGTGTAGTAGCTTCTGCATCAGCTACCTTATGACAGTTACTTGATGGTTTATCTGGTTTTAAAATGCAGAGAGCAGTGTCGTCTGTGGGTAGAATAAGAGCAGCAAAGTGATAAGAAAAAAGCAAAGAAAGGCAAAACAATAAATAAACATATTAAACTGTTTAATTTAAATTAAGTCATATCTGTAACAGCATGTGTGCTTGCGCTGTCACAGAAACAGTACTTTCACATCTGAGCTGTTCCTCAGACATCTGCCTCAGGCTAAATTAAAAGGTTACACCTGGAACAACAGCTTATGTTGCTCTGTAAATTAGCAGATGTTAAATTCGATCCCAGGAAACTGAAAGAGTTTTTTCAGGATTTGGGGTTAGTTATGTTATTATTGACTGTGGCATGTTATAAAGAGAGAGTGGATGTGTAGGAAAGCTCAAAGTCTTCTGTGACACATCATCCACATGATGAGCAAAAAGAACAGACATGCAGTAGCAGTGACTGTATAGCTTTAATGTACTGGCTCTGAAGGAAATTTGAGAAAGGCACAAAATTGTTTATTCCCATTGAAATGTCTTGTTGTGTCACACTGATGGTTCAGTAACAGTTGTGTGGTGATGTCCACAGCATTCCGCTGCAATGCTCTGCCAACTGCCAAATCCACAATCAGCTGGTGTGCGAGCAGGTCTGCATGAACCATCACTGCTGGTACTTTTCAAGCTGCTTACAAATGATGAAAAGCTGATGCTTCTCTCTAGTGTTGGAATAAACTTGTCAGAATGTCTTACACTTTTCTTCTGAATACTATTCTCTATGTAAGGGACTTTCTGTCCACCGAAAGTCATAGAATATATAGAGTGTATCGAGTAAAAGTAACTGTCCTCACCTCTCCCACCATGCCGTTCCATGTTCCGTTCACCTTCTTGCCGTGTTTGCCGTTAGTGACCAAATACAGGTCGTATGTGAACTTCACTGTCTTGGCGATCTTCTTCAGGATGTCAATACAAAAACCTTTACAGCAGCGCTTGATGTAAATCCCTGAATCACCCGTTTGATTGCTGGTAGTTAGTGCCAGGAGGCGGGAGAAGAACAAGAAGAAGAAAAAGTTTTAGTAATTTATACCACATTTATAAGGAAGACATTTAAACAGGTGGTGAAAGATAATTGAATTATTTCAGACCAAACAATTATTGAAGAGAGTGATAGGCAGACCACTCCCTTTAGACAACACCACTTTCCACACAAGATCTGTGTCATGTTCACGTTTTGAGCTTTGTTTTGTTTTGTCATGTTTTCAGGTTCTTAGTTAATTTCTTGTCATGTTTTTTCCCCTGTCACGTTAAGTTTCACTCAAGTCTGTTTTCTTTCACAGCTGCACCCCATCACTAATCACCTCCCCACAGTATTTAGTTTCCAGGTTTCCCTCACTCATAGCAGAATCCTCACCTCACATCCCATGGTCAAGTCACGTATGTTCACAGTTTTGTCAGGTCAGGGTTTGCCTCATCGTTTCAGTCTTGTTTATTCAGTCTTGTTTTTTCATTAGTCTTAGTCTTGTTTTGTTTTATGTCACAGTTTTAGAATTCATTGATATCCGGCTCAGCCGCGCTTTTGTTCTTGCCTTGTGCTTTTTGTTAATAAATCAAGTCTCTTTGAAGTTCTGCATCTGGGTCCTCCCTTCACACCAACGTTCCTGACAGTCTGGTATTCAAACATAAAATCATGAGCCACATCATAGCTTACTACTCCTAGTTGGCCCGAAAATATGGAATCACCTCTCTTGGAGGAAATCACACAAAACAATTTTATTTGAAAGTTGAACATTCTGGTTTTGTAAAACATATCTAAAAAAAGGAATAAATAAGACTGCCGTGATTCATGAATTTTTTTCAATCAGGTAAGGGAGAGAAAGCTGGAGTTACCTCTCCTAAAACAAATATGTGCATAAGTCTAAATATGCAAATGAGTTTGCCGTTAAAAGAGTGCGTTTGCAGAACTTGATGATGTTGCTCCTCGTGGACACGACATGTGGCTCTAACAAGAAAGCTGTCAATGGAAACAAAGGAAAGAACTATAGAAAGAGCTGCAGCCAATTTATTTTTCCTTGTTTTGGGGTTAGATTCCACAATATTTTCCTCTACTTGATCTAAAAAAAATAATACCAAACTAATATTTAATACTACTAATCAAAACAACTTTATTCAGTCTTTTTGAGGGGCATTTAACTAATCTACAGAGTTAATCCATTAAATCAAACTGTTTTGTGCCATATTTGGGATTTGATTTTTCCTTTGAAAAAAGCAAGCGAATGAACATTACTTAAAAGTGGTAATTTAATTTTTATAAACATGTTGATAAACTGTAATCCAAATCATACAGTAATGAGGGTCAAAGAATAACACACAATGAGTCACAAATATTAAACCAAAGTGTGCGTCATCAGTCATCATGCTGTTTTGGCTCATAGCAGCTACAGGTGCGTAGCAGCTGTGCAACACAATGGCGGCTTGGGCACAAACAGAGCATGCTGTTATTACCAGGCCAAGGACAAATGTCTTTGTGTGTTTTTCTGTTCACACAAGGGTGTCAAACACTGTTTATTCCTATTGTTTGTTTATGAAATCAGGCTGTTGCAAGTGAACAACTTTCATGATAAAAAGCAGTGTACTATCAAGGAATAAAGCGAACACAGCAGTTTAGTTTTCTGGCACTAATGCTGTGCCCACATATGTCTCCTACTTTGAGCACAAAGACAATTCCACACGCCTCTATGCATCTGGCACATGGAGAATTTTTGTCTGAAAAGAAATCCTTTCATATTATTTTGTGAAATATTTATGAAATATCCCTGATCTGGTGTGTGTGAGACTGTGAGGGAAGAAAGACAAGTAGCAGGAGGGTGAAAGATCTGTTTTTAAAAACGCTGTGCTAGAAGATGTAGAACGATCTCGAGAGATATCAGCTAGGTCAGTGATAGAAAAAAGGAGCCCATTGAAGAAAAGTCAATGATACACTCCTGAGAGCTGGATAGCAAGAGGGTCATTGTGAAGAGGAGGAAAATAGGGACAGAAACTGAGACACTAGTCAAGTTAGAAGAGGTGAAACAATTCAAGGTAATCGCAAGACTGATTGGCGCAGAAAAGAAAAGACTTTATATAAGGGAGAATGGGGTAAGATTAGATATCTTTTATGAATTTATTTCAGACAATTACCATAAGTGATTCGTAAACAGTAGTTACAAAAAGAACAATCCCAACCAACCCATACATATTCACCAGTAATAGCTCAACATCGCATTATATATTCATATATAAATTTGAACATAAATAGAAACTTATAACATAAACTAAATTTCCAGTTGAATAAACTTGTAAGTATAAATACCTTCAGATATGACATTAATTAATGCAAATTGTCTGAAAATGGGTATGAAGAAGCAAAACTTATTTATTCATACCCCTTCTCCCTCTAATTGCCCTTATAGTAACCTTCCTGTTTGATTTCTATGCTTTTATCCAAAATTCACAAAAAAATATCTATATACACATACATGTACATACATACATGTACATGTACATACCAAACTGTATTCAAACCTATATAACAACAACCCCACAATAGGCCCTTGTGAGACAATCACACCTAAATACACATTCACACCCACAGATCCTCCCCAAACCCCTTTCTGCAGTCCACCCACCCCTGGAGCGGGCTGGGGACGCCCACCCAGCTGACCCCTGTGACAAGCCAACCCCAGTCAAGGAGCTGAGTCGTCCCAGCAACTGCCGAGAGGGGCGGAAGACACCCGCGCCAAGTCCCCAGCACCAATACAGAAGACCCAGAAACCCATGCCAGCACCACGCCCCACTCCAACTCACCAAACCCATCCGCAAGAGTGGTTCGAACCCTCAAGGTTCTGAAGTTAAGGTTTTCCCTGTAATCATAGCCCCCCACTCTATCAGTGAACAGTTTTTGAATATTATCTGGTAATTGTTTATTTCTAGCTTTATACATCAGCTGACCTGCTTGAAATTCTACCAGATCTGGGAGTTTGGGGAGGCAGGACTCTATAAATAATAAGTTAGCATGGTTGTGGAATCCTGCCTTATGAACCATTCTGATGGCTCTTTTTTGTAATGTGCATAACTGTTGCAGCAAGGTTTTGTAGGTGTTGCCCCATACTTCCACACAGTAACTCAAGTAAGGCAAGATAAGTGAACAATATAGAATATGAAGTGCAGCTTAATTTAGAAAATGTTTAGCTTTTCTGGGAACAGCAATACTTCTGAATATTTTAGACTGAATGTATTTAATATGCAGTTTCAAGCAAATCTTAGGGTCTATCATCACTCCCAAAGACTTCATTAACTCTCTCCACCGACACATCATCTATTAGGATTTGCAAATTTGTTTTGCTTTTGCAGTTTCCAAACAACAATAACTTAGTCTTATCCAAATTGAATGATAATTTATTAATATCAAACCATATATTGAGTTGACATAACTCTAAGTTGATTTCAGCCAAGAGCTGCTGCAAATGATCACCTGTACAAAAATCATTAGAATCATCTGCAAACAAAGCAAAATTAAGTATTTTAGAAACTTTACTGATGTCATTAATATAAAGAATTAACAGTTTTGGTCCAATTACTGACCCCTGGGGGACACCACAAACAATGTCCAAGCAAGATGACAGATGGCAGTCATCCATTTGCACAAATTGTTGCCTATTGTTTAAATAGCTTTTCATCCAGTGCAGGGCTACTCCCCTGATACCATAGCACTCCAATTTCTTGATTAATATTTCATGATTTATTGTGTCACATGCTTTTCTGAGATCAATAAATACACCAACTGCAGATTTCTTCTTGTCTAAGAAACTGTTGATCCGGGTCAGGGGGTAAGTTGTACCATTTTGAGGTAAACTGACCATCAAACTGAATCAAACCCATCAGAAATTTGAAAGATAACTTGCCTCTTTTAAAAACTAATTTAAAAGTTGAAATATATGTGTATTTTTTACAAATACAATATCATTGAATAATAATATAATAAATAATAAATCATTTTTCTTCTCAATCTCTTCACCCAAGATGGCAGTTCTTCCAACCTCAAACCTGGCTCAGTTTACCCCACAGCTTTTGGCTCACTTTGCCCCACAGCTGGTATTTTGGAAAAAAATATATATCTTACCAATTTAGGATGATATTTAGCTAAATTATTTTAAAAATGACCAATTATACAAATTACCAACGAGCAACATAAATGTTTTTAGTTTTTGAAAAATTGGTATTAATGTAGCAGCCATTACATCTGGTCAAAACTTGTCTTTTACAAGCAAAAAACTTTTTTTTTTACAGTCTGAAAGAAATGATGGGTGCTTCCAAAATGAATGGTCACATGACAATAAAAGGGCATGATTGCCATGATACAGGGGGTGGGCCAACTCACCCACTGGCTCATCTCACCCCACTCTCCCCTACATGCTAAAGGTTGTATAGAATAACAGAACAATTCAAATAAATTCACTCTCAGCCTTATAAAAGGATAAATCAATGCGGCCACAACATAAATTCCAAAGAAAACTCTCACCTAAGTTTTAGCTGTTTGCGGCATGGCACAGTGTTCCTCATGCAGGTCCCACTGAGTGGGTCTACGTCCTCCACAATGACAAATGGGGCCTCCTCCAGAGTCACGATGGACAGGTGGTCCTCCCGCTCCTTCGCTTCTGAGTACAGCTCAAAGCGAGGCCACACGTGGTACCTCATCGTCAAAGAGCCTCTCTCCCACTTGCCAACCTGCGTGCGTGAGTGGGAGGAGAACTGTGTGATATACAGGCTACTGTAAAAACTACTTCGAGTGGCAGGGAGACACTCCAAAGTGGGAAAAACAAGTGACAGACATGTCATGGAGGGAGAAATATACAGAGCGGGATCAAAGGAAGAGAAGAGAAAAGATTTACCCTGTCCCATTGTCTGTCCTTGTCCAGAAGTATGATGACCAGCTTGGGAAACATCTGGTGGCCTTTTTCACTAAATGACAGGTTTCGACCCTCGAATGTCACATTCATGAGGTACCTGAAAATGAGAATTCAAGCCTGAGTGACATTCCCCTCTGTCTACTTATTAGTAAGCAAATATAAACATATATGTTTATAATGCTTATAAACAAATAGTTGCTAAACTACACATCCATCAGACAAACATTAATATCTACTCATAGGTGTCAAATATCCACTCACTTTTTAGCTCTGTTTTGAGCTGTAACAACAGCTCTGAGATATATTAGGCACTAAAATACTGTAAATTCTCCATAAATTACCCAAAAACTGACTTCATAGATGCCAAAACTAGCAAGTTCATTGCAGCAACACATTCAATTTCTCATAAATGTATTCTTTCAGTTGCTAATATAACAAGAATTTTTATTGTAGAATTAGTACACCACTGTATGATCTGATAGTAACAACTATAAAGATGTCAAAAGACGATGCTGTCACATGCTAGGCAATCTCTTTGTTTTTTGTTTTTTTTAAGTGTGCCAGTTTCCTCCCACAGTCTGAATTGTGATTCTAATCCTGACTGTGAGCTGTGTCACTCTCAGTTTTTGCCCTGTCCAGGGTGTTCACCTGCCTCTCACCCAATGTCAGCCTGGATGGACTTCCCACCACAGCGACCATATACTGCAGGGATGTTCAAATCCGGTCCTCGAGGGCTGCTGTTCTGCAGGTTTTAGATGTTTCCCAGCTTCAACACACCTGATTCAGATTAAATAGATCCCTTCAAAATATTGTTAAGTTCTGCACAAGCCAGTTAATGATGCATTGATTTGAATCAGGTGTGTTGAAGGAGGGAAACATCTAAAACCTGCAGGACAGTGGCCCTCGAGGACCGGATTTGGACCTGATATACAGGATAAAGGCAGTATAGCTCATGGATTATCCTTTTAAACACAGCTTTTTTTTTAGCTCTTATTCTATTCAAAATGTTATTGTTTTTTTATGCATTTATCACTTGACTGTCTAATACCTTTAAAAGAGCATTTTCACATCTAAGGGGAGGATTCAAGATTTTATATCAGTGTATATGCGGTAATTCTATTATTGTTTTTGCTCATTTCCTCTCTTTCTTCTTGTTATCGTCGTCATTGGTAGTAGTAGTAACCTTCAATATGTATGTGCTTGAGGCACAGGACCAGAACCACAACAAAGGTGACCCAGTTTGAAATATATAGCACCTGATAGACTAAGAAGCAGAAGGAGAGCTGGGAGGATGAAGCGAGTGTATCAACTGCCTGGTAAATCCATATCAGTGTATACTGTATAAGTGTCAACAAGTGTAAAGCAGTGGCAGATAAGGTGGAATCGTTGCTTTCTTTTTCAGCCGCCTCTCTCCTTCCCTCTTCCTTATACTGATCTGTGGGCTGCCATCACCATGGAGACGCTCTGCCTCTGAAACAATCCACCAGAGAAATAAATATCTTGAATGCAAGCAGAAAGGAGCAGTGTGTGTGTGTGTGTGTGGACCTTTAAAGAAGGTACCAAACTCGTTTTATCCATCATGTCTGACAAAGTCAACAGTGTGACAAAAAAGACAATAAGTCTATTCACAAGTAAATAAAAATTCAGACAACAGATGAGCCTGAAAAGTACCCAGGATTTTATCGCAAGTACCTCCCGCTAGAACATTCAGCATCTTTATCTGTAACGTCTTCAACTATATTTATAGCCTAACTGGCTCTCTTTTTCTCTCTCTCTTACACACACATAGCGGGGGTAAATGCTTTGAGCAAGTCAATAATATGACTCAAGCCTCCATGAAATGCCTATTGCAGCATACAGGCTGGCTAGCACACAGCAAGTGCTGTAATGCGGGTGTAACATGGGATTAGCCCCCAAGGAATAATCTCAGTTTGAATAGGCAACAAAAAAGATCAAGGCGGTGTGGGCGGAGGCTCCGGAGGTCCAACTTGTTGCCATCCTGATGCCATGACAACCCGCGGGACCAATAGTTGCCCTGTGAGCGCATGTGTCGTCATGACAGAGTGAGTCCGTGTAAGTATGAGCAAAACCCCAACATAAGGATATAGGGAGGCTCTCAACACGGTATAATGTCATGTAATGTGTTGCCATGGCACCCACAACCACAGTAATTTTCATGCAATCAGTTGTGTTGCTATGGGAACAGTAATCTCACCCAGGAGAGGCCGTCTGAAAGCAAGACAGAAAGAAAGCGAAAGGAGTATTTTTTTAGACTAAACCTGAGTGTTTACCCACTTCCCCTCATGCTGTCTTTCACTTTCAGATCAATCTCACCGTCTAACCTCTGAGCAGCACGTCGAATCACACATCAATATGACTCATTTGGGTGTGCATTAACCTGTGCCGTTACAAAGACCGATGCATGCTGTGAATTTACAGCAGAGGAGACTCTGTTTATCATTTTGTAGCCCTGTACTATTGATGGAGCTTTTATGTATCGTTTGATCCCTCCTCATGTCAGAGCTCCCCTCTGACTCTGGCGGAAAAAGAGAAAAAATAAAAACAACTGGGACGAGCCACTAATAGAATCTCATGCGGCTTCATCACAGCAATATACAGAGCCTGTGTGTGCCTCGCTCTCAAACTGCTCCCCAACTAATCACTGACTATGAGGGAATTTTATTTTTTTAGTTACAGTCTATATGAATCATCAATAGCATGAACACAATTTCTCTTCATATGTTTTCTTTAATCTGTTTATTTCAGAGCCTTCTGATATGACTCCTCGTGAATTCTATCTTTAATCTCGAGTGGAGCCGAACAGTCACAAATTCTGTGTCGCTGCAATGCAGCAATGTAAAAATATACTGTACGTCTCTGCTGCATGTTTCGGCAAGAAAAGTGTGTGCACGTATACACACACTGACATACTGTATCAGCTTTGGGTGGATGACTCATAATTTGCAGAAGACCTGCCTCTGAAGAGACAGCAGCTACAGAGAAAATGCGTGCTACATGTTACATGTCCTGTCCAACAGGAGCTGGATAGAGACTCAATGAAGAATCAAAATGACAAATTTAGAGGTGTTTTCTTTAAATGAAAAATGAATAGTTTATGCCCTCGAAGCGCTACACCACTGGACTAATTCATTATTCATGGATCAACTAATATATAAATTAACCCCAGGCTTTATGTCAAACCCTTGCTTATGACAAGCCATCACCTGAACACAAACAGTAAAAATGACTATTTGCTGTGTCACAGCAAGTTTCAGATGGTTCTGAATAGCAGACTGTACAGGGCTACATATAAGAAGATCTATCAGAATGGTAACAGAAAAAAATGTAACATGAGCCTTTGCTTTGACAACATGATCCAACAGACTGTAGAGAAGAACATCTTCACAAGCTGAGGCTGTTGGTTTTGTATATTTGTTACAGATAGATCTTTGGCTGCTCTGCTGGTACTTGGTGGTGGGGACTCACATAAGAATTGGGATTCTTGGGATATCTCATATTCAGAATTGAATTCAAAAGTTAATGATTTAAAAACATATTTTCTTTTTGGCAAAATTTAATCTCTGGGTTTCCATACTAATAATTTTCTAATAATGATGATGAGCAAGTTGCAGTTTTGGTAGCAGCTGTAGTAGTTAGTTTAGTTTGGTAGTTAGCTATAAACTCCTGGTTTCTGAGGCAATTAGTGTATCGAGGATCTCAGGGCCAAGTTCACACGATTTTAAGCCCAGATTTCACATCACATTATTGAGGTCGCACAGATATACTGCAGATCAGTCGTAAATCAAAATTTGATTAGTGGTCATCAATTGTTACGCATGAATGCTACGAAGATGTGATTTGTGAGGCTCAGGGAGATGTCACAGACTTCAATCGAATTTCTAGCTTTCTTGGTACTCTGAGGCAGTTGGCAGGGGAGGATTTAGTAAAAGAGGAACATGAGAGCGCAAGAGATGGATTCAGAGCACATGACGGGGTAAAACCAGAAAAGGAAACTAAATATTCAACAAACCTAAAGGAGAGCATGTGAATTTCCCCACTGTGGGACTAATAAAGGACTATCTTATGTTAAGTAACTTCTGCTCAGCAAACTGAACAGAATTTGGTTAATCACTGGAAAGAACTCCAATAACTCTTCTTTCCAGAGTGCAGTATCATGATAGAAGGAGTCATTTAATATGCAAGGTTTGCTAAATGAAAGTCAAGTACTTTGCGAACAACAGAAATGTGTTGGATCATATAATTTGCCAGCATCAGAAGTTGATCAAATTAAATGTCCAGCTTCTAACCAATACAGCGCCCCATTGACAAACTGATCGGCCTGTTTCATCTAAGCAAATCTGACAACAAAAGCTTAGATTTCTGATGTAGAAAATTGTAAGTATGGCATACTATTGTGTCATTATTGCAGATAAAGCTATCTCTCAACTGTACAAATAAAAAATGTTGAGTAAGCTGAGCCTTGGTTTCTAGTACTGACTTTCATTACTAAAGAAAAAAAGCAGGTCAGCCAGACCAAAGCTGCAGCACTGAAGCACTTTAGATAACTGTCTCACTCCCATTTTTAAAAAGTAGCCATGTGTATGCTTGATCTACATTTCAAAACACATTATATAATATAATGCATATATATATATATATATATATATATATATATATATTTATATGCATACACTTTATTCTGCTTTAATACTACTGCTTTTACTCTACATTAATTCTAGTTTTTACTCAAAACAAACTTGATTAGCATTATTGTTGCCTCATCACGTGTAATGATTATTATAAATCTGCATCCTTTAAATATAAAGTACCTGATCGTCACGTTAGCATGTTTTATAAAGACCATCTCGCAGCACAAATGACGTCTTGGGGAACCCACATAGTGGAAAATATCATATGTTTACGCTGCAGACACGGATAACAGGCAAAGAGATCATTTATAACGGGCTAAAAGCGGGAAAGAAGTAATGGGTCTCTTGTTCCAGCAGTAAGGCCTGCATGTAACCATGAGTCAGTTGGTCCATTGTCAGACAACAGCATTATTTTGATTTCAACCACACACATGCAATGTCCAATGACTATATCTTGCAAAGCTGCAGAGCACAGATAGACAAATGCATAAACACCTAGCAAAGTTCTTAAAACCTCCCTTGTGGTAGTTCCTACAGTATTAGCTGTCAACAAGAGCCCAATTTGCTGTGATCATACACAGACACACAAAGTCATATGGAGAAAACAATACCAGCTCCACCATCGTTGTGGGTAAGAATAATTTTAAAAATATGTCTTCTTGTAATTGATAATGATTTTAAAAGGTTGTATATGCAAATTCAAAACCCCAGCATAATTCCATTGCTCATTTATTGCTGGTGGCACAAATCAGATGGTGTAAACACACTCATTAGGGCGTCTGTGGAGCAGGAGACATCAGACCAGTGGAGTCTTAATACAGAGAGCACGTTTCAGCGAGAGCAGTCTCTCATATTAGATATGAACAAGGGTGTAATGCTGTGGACAATGACCTTCCATGGTCAAAAAATCTCAATTTCTGTTGAAGAAGAAGAAGAAACACTTTCTGTAATTGGATTTTGCTGTCATTCATAACATGAATATTGTGTTCTTAATAAAGATAAACAGCTAATTTAGAACTTAATGGTTGAGAAAGTTTTCCTAAAATGTTTCTGATGATCCCTTCACTAACCAGCTGATGCATGCTGGAATACTTCAAGTCTGACAGTTGCTTCTCCCCTAATTAATGCTTGTCTGAAAGTTGATTAAAGTCTGATTTACACAGTGTGTCAATGGTTCTATAACTGAAGCATTTATGTTTTTTACTGGCTTCCATATTTCATCCCTTATTTATGTAATCAGCTGATTATTTTTGCTTCTTAAAGACATTTTTTTACAAAGAGGGCTTGGAAACAAAATTTCTTTAATCAAGATTTTTTTGTTTCAGTAATTGGATGAAGTGCATTTGGCTTGTGAGGTTTTGTCCAGCTTTTTCTTCTTTTAGTTTGATCTTTTACATGTGAAATGCAGCTCAGTCAGTTTGATATCAGGTGAGGGACTCCAGTGTTAGTTTATATGTTTTACACACAATGTTGTGTACTTACTCTTCTTTAGATTTTCTTTCGTTTCATCGCTGTGGTTCAGGTTGATCTTGGTTTAATCAGTCCAGAGAACGTAGAGAATGTTCCTAACTTGGCAGGATATGGTGGTGGTGGTGGGTGGGGGGCATTATTGATGTAAAATATATGAATATCTTTACCCTTAGAGCAGTGCAATGTAGCCTCAAGACACTCACATGTTTTCCATTTTCTCAAATGGAGGACTTGATGATTTGTTTTACTGTAATCTGAATCTTTAGACTTTTGCTCAGTCAAAAAAGACAATTTGAATATGTGACTTTGGTTTCTAAGATTATTCCAACATACTGTCATGTGATCCCTTTCCCTCTCAACATTGATATGTGTGAAAATCCTTGATAGCTCATTATAGCTTATGAGTAAAATGTACTGTATATTCCTACAAAATATTTAAAAAAAAAATCAAAAATCCAATGGTCAGCTCTCACATATGGTACTGAAAACACAGTGAGCAGCAGATACAGAACTAGAGATGTAAACAATGATCCAATAAGAACATTTCAATAAGTAAAAAGTTAATTCGACATATTGACTGGTTATTTCTGTTGAAGTAAAAATAAGTCCTTTGTAGTGATCAGTCATAAACAGGCAGAGGACAGAAAATCAATTTACACTGTATATAAGTAATTTTTCTCAGAACTGCACTAATCCTTCTTCTTTCCTTTCATTTATAGGATTTATACATAGAAAATTACTAGAAAATGTATTGAATGAGGAAAAGAAAAAGAAAAACAGGGTCGGGGTGTGAAGGAGAGGGACCATTACATACTGACTTTCCATTTTAGCTTCATGAAAGACCTTTTCATGGAAAATAGACTGATGTCTGAGTATTACAGAGAGGGAGATGGAAAAGTAAAAAGAACTGTAAACAAAAGAAAGAAAGACATGAGAGGAGGAAAATTGAAACAGAGTGTTACAACAGGCAGGCAACACAACTGCATCTATTGATAGTCAGATACGCTTCACTTGCAAGGAAGATGCTGAGAGAAGTGATGGTCATTTGTGCTTTAGATACCCAGAAGCACAATAGAACGACCAACTTGCATCCTAATAGACACAGGATTTGTAAGACAGACACTTTTATTGTGCCCATTAGGAAATGCAATAAAGCTGCTCTCCTGCTGCTTGAAGAAACTACTTTAAGGATGACATAAAATGGGAGCAGCACGCTTGCCTTGTGTGCGTGAGAAGCAGCAAGAATGTTTAGCAGTCTTTGGAGAAGGTTTTCTACTGAAACTCAACCGAAGAAAGAAGCCCACAACCAGCCCACAGACACGAAGAAAAAAAAAAAGAAGTCTCATCTTATCACATGAAAGCAAACACAATGCAGTTATCTCTTACATCATATCTACCAGTGACATATTTATATATCAGCACAGGGATTTGAAAGAGAATCTGAATACACACACTCAACAACAAACAATAGCAGCGATAATAAAAAGTTGCTCTGGGGAGAGCAACTTCCTACATATACACACACACACACACAAATAGGCCCCTTAGAGTTTAATCCGAAACCACTCAGAGCCCATTTTCTCATTACCACGTGTCCCTGCCCTCTCTGTCACACAGGAAACAATGGCTGGCTCCACGAGCTCCTTGTTCATTTTGCTTATGTGTGTTGGTATCAACGCTGGAGAGTGTTTGCATGTATTTATGTATGCATGTTTGTGTGTGTGTATAAGTGCCCTCATAAGGTCAGCAGCCCCTAAACATATTTAAGAGAGTGACTCACAATGGTGTCTCATCTCTGTCCATCAGCGCTGACAGGATGCAATGCTAATGCAGCAGGCATGCAGCCCACAGTGGCCTGTAGCCATTCAGGACCACGCAGAGACATATGGCCTTATTATTGCTTTTGTCTCGTGGGGAATGAGAGGATGGAATAGGAGGAATTAAGTGTGTGCAGCTAGTGTATTTGTGTTTGTTTGGCTCTCTCAAGACCCTGGAGTCACCATCAAGATCCAGCGATCCAAATGTTTTACTCAGTGGAATGGAGAAAAATGGAATGGCTGGTTAGAGAACACATATTCCTACAGAGCACTCTCGACACATGCACATGCACACACTCGCACCCCACAGTAGCATCCTAGGTGTGTGCCTGAGGGATGATTGAGAGCTAACCCTGTGTCTGGTGGTGTCCATTGGGGACTGAAATATTCATGGCTGTAGTCTTATTGTTATCTGCTGTTGGTGGCTGAATCCTAAATGGCACGCATAAGTGGTCCTGATATTAAACACAGAAACAAGACCAAAAATAAACCTCCACCTGGATATTAATAATATTGCATAATATTTCCCTTTCTCCAAACATTCATCAAATTTAACGTGACAATGTAGATAAAAATAATCAAAATATTTAGTATGATGAAAAACAAGAACAACAAGAAGCAAGATACAGACTAAGAAATGGTATTTATAATGGAGGATGATATCTGTATGTCTAAAATTTTATAAAACTCAGAAAAAACTACTTAAATACTATGTCAACCCAATGCACAAGCATGTGTTTGTGGAACCCCCCCCCGTCCAAAAAAAATCCAGACATCCCCAGGCATTTAATTAGCTGTGGAATCTCTGATCAATGTGAACAGTAAAAGCATGCCCTATGAAGTTAAATGAGGATTAATTATTACTCTGCTATGTGCCAACAAAGCAGAATAAGCCGGTTCAGAGGAAGAGGAAAAGAGGGATGTTTTCATTTAAAGATGGCTGTGGGTCAAGATAGAGATATAAGGAGATCTTGTTATTAGTCTGAGAGCTAAATAAGCGTCTATGCTCAGTTTGTGTTTTAGCTTTTATTGACTGCTTACACAAATTTGGGCTCTCCCTGGGGATTGTGTCTGCAATGTTAAAGTGAATGTGTGTATAGATCTATGTGATTCACTTACTGAAACCAAACAAAAATGTTCTAATCTTCTTTTAGTGATCCATTCATTTAGCTCAAATTTGAGTTAAAAAACATGGATAATATGGTTAACTGAGCCCTGCAAATGATCTTACTCATTGCCTTTTCATTTTCCTTTTGTCACAGTTTGAGAAGCAGTGGTTGAAAGCTGCTACAACAGTTTTTTTTTGCTGTTGCTTTTACTTTTACTCAGGCCAATATCAACCACCAACAACACAGGGTACAAAATGATCGGCACCACATTGGAAATAAGAGCAGTGTGAGGTTCCACCGAGGCTGAATCAAAAAATCCAGATCAACATCAAAAGTTAATCACTTCTAATCTGGGTCATGCCACACCTCTGGCTATTTTTTATGTAAATTCTTTCAGGAAGTTTTGAGTAATTGTGCAAATAAACAAAAGAACAAACAACAAACTGAAACAACTTGTTCAGTAATCTTCTTAGCAGAGGTTGTGATAAAGGAAAGAAGCATTCACTGAGGCGGTAAAGTGAAACTGGCTTCAGGCTGCATTAAAAAGCAAGAAAGAACTGAAATAATCCGAGTTTGAGCTAGAAAACCTGGATCTCAATGCTATGATGAGGGCAAAGTAAAACACCAGGGGCCTCATGTACAAAAAAGCACAAAAAAGTTGCGTACACACTTTTTCACGTCAACGATCAGATGTATCAACAGTGAAATGACCGTGGAAATGTGCGGTGCCTCACGTCAACTTCAGGGTTGTCGTACGCACTTTTCTACAGCTGTTGAGTCTTTGGCGACACTTAGAGCTGATGTTGGGAAACTGTTATAATAAATAAATGTGAACACAATTTGTCCTCAGAATGAGTGAGTGACATTTGAGACACGTGAACAATTAACACACCCATGTGTCTGCAATTACATGAGTGGATATAAAAGCATGCACAAAGTGTTGCAATGCATACCATTAAAAACTGCTTTAGCGATTGGAAGAGAGTGCGTGTTAAGAGACTGAGAGGATTTGCTGGCACATGATGACAACTGGCTCATCAGTCGTTTTGAGGGCAATCCTCCTGGAACTGTGTACAGAGCTGCGGAGCGCTTGTGCCACAGGTGATGTGCACACTGGGGTTTAAGTAACCGGGGCTTTCCAGAGGGAGCTGGCCAACCGATTGGGACTGTGCCAGTCGACCCTGAGCCGAACCATGCCAGCCGAGTGGGATGGAATTATCTGCATCTCAGCCAGGTATATCAAATTCCCACAATGCAGTTAAACAGGCCAACACTGAAGCACAATCTGAAGCGAGAGCCGGTTTTCCTAATGTAATCAGAGCTATCGACTGCACACATAGTGATATAAAAGCGCCATCACGTGATGAATTTGTATATCAACAGGAAACATTTTCATTCCATCAATGTACAGATCGTATGTGATGCGCAAATACTTTGTGGGGGTGGCCTGGTTCAACGCACGATTCATACATTCAGTAACAGAATTGTCGGGAACAGACTACATGCTGGCACTGTGCGGGATTGGTGGCTTCTTGGTGAATAACTTTATTCGTGTAATTGTCCTAATATTATTCCCTGTGACGTGCATTGAGCATGTGCGTCCCCAATTTCTATCCCGTCTTCACAGCATCATAGTTGGTGGTTAAAGTTAGTAACTTGCTGTTTTTTGCTGGTTAAACAACAGCTTAAGATCTTTCTAACAAGCCCCTGATCGTCTCTGTGTGCAAATGTTAATAACCCTGTGCATAAAGTGTGAAATGTCTTAATCAGCCTTACCTTTTCCCCGGCGCACTTCTGCACTAGGTTACTGAATGAACAAGTTTGTTGTGAGTAACACAAATATAGGTATTTACCTTGGGGGTAATCAGAGTCACCCACACTCCCACACCCACCAACCCTGAGAGAGCAGTGTCACCCATAGTTGTGCCGACTCTCTGTTCAAACAGCCTCCCCCGCCTGTTTTGGCCACACTTCGGCGGTGGGCAGCCAGTCTCCGCTTCACATCCACCTTAATATCGGACCACTTCTTTTTCACCTCTGCTTGTGTGCGCTTCTCAGACCCCACAGCATTAAAGGCCTTGCTCACGCTCTCCCACCTACTCCTCTTACGTTTGCTGCTTATGTCGTAGGACAGCGTGCCAAAGAGCACATTTTTGCGGGCCTCCACTTCAGAAAGTAGCGCCTCCATCTTGCTTTCTGTTAAGTTATTCTTTTTTCCGTCTTACTCATTCTTTTTTCTTTATTTTCTGATTGTGCAGAGAGAGGAATTGCAGGTGCAGGGCTCATTTAAATATGATTTGCATATCTAAGTAGGGGCGTGGACAGGGTGGAGTCGGGTACTTTGACATGTGCGCTCAATTCCACGTTGATTGGGATGTACAAACAAAATTGATACATCCGGATATTTTTGTACATTGAAGGGCATTTTGGTTTGAGTGTACGCCATGTTTCAGTAGGAAATCCACGCAAGTCTTTGTACATGAGGCCCCAGGTCTAGTTATGTTTGAGGTTCCATCTTGTTTTATCTAAATAAATGGGTCTAATGGTCTCATTCTATTGGTGCGCATTTATCAGTATCCTAAGAGACTTGGCTAAAGACGTCTTTAACGTACCAAATTTGAATATCTCCCAAACAACGTCTCTTTAACTAAAAGAAAACCCCACACAGCAATGTAATGTAAATCGTAATGTAAATCGTAAAGTGTGAGATGGTAACGTCATCACAGGCTGCTGTTTGTTGTTGGGCAGTGTTTTGTGACTTGATGGGAATCACAATGCATTAGTATAAATGTGGAAACTGTCACCATGTGGCTTTTGGTAACTGTCTCAGCATGGACTTTGTAACATACAGACCTAAGCAGGTACATTATTTCTAACCCAAACAACATACTTTTGAAAGTACAGTCGAAAAGTAATTAGGAATCACAAGTGTGAAGTAGAAAAGATTGTTGAAAAAACTTACAGGGCGAGTCTCAATCCAGCAATCTCTTGGTTAAAAATTAGCATTTGTGACAAGGTAAACAGCAGCAAGACATAGAAAGTGGATGTCAACACGTGATCTGGTTGGGATTAACACACAGTTCAATCAATGTCTGATTTTGTGAAAGTTAAAAAAAATCGACACTGCTCTACAATCCCTTTAACTACAGCCCCGATCCATGCACACCACTTCAGCTATCCAAAAATCCACACCATGGCAGCTCTGCTGAGGCCAGTTACATCTGTTAAACTATGACTGAGAACAGTTAGGGTGGTGTTGTTGTACCCAAACATTGTCAGTCTTAATTGGCAGAAATTGTATTTAAAGCCTGCTGCTACCATCCAGTGAGTATTGACTCACTTCAAGATTTCTTTGGAGTGACCAGTGTTGGAGCCCTTTTTGTCAGGTGTCCCGAGGCAGCTCGACTTCAGCAGGGTGTGTGGCCCTCGGTCCAACATCATGGTGGAGGTTGCTGTGGCAATGACAGCCACTGCGTCACGTACCCTGGCCTCGATGTTGTAGTCCCATTCATCATATGACACAGAGATAAGCCCTGAGAGAGAGAGCGAGAGAGAGAGAAATTAGGTGAGAGACAGGGATATAGGAAGAAAAAGAGGGGAGAGAGACAGAACAGTGTGAGAAAAAAATGTCCAGAGGTGAAAAGGGTGATAGAAAAATGAAAGCATTCTAGAAGCTAAATTAAGAGTACAATTAATCCCACACTACATTAACCTACAATACTCACTCTATGTGAAATGTCACTATTCACTTTAGAAATGCTCCTAAAGGTTAAATCTTTGGAAAAAAATTAGAGCATCAGTCTAAACTTTGGTCCCCCCTCTGCTAATTTTATTTCACTTGACTTTTCAAGCATGAGAAATGGCTGCCTATCCCATGTCAGCATCCATTTCTTACGCGCAAACAACTGCATTTTAGGTAATTTTCCACGGCTGGTTGGATTAAGTTGATGAAGGTAAATCTGCATTTCAGCCAGCATCTGTGTTTCTTTCAGCTTCAAAAAACACCAGTTAGTTTTTTAGTTTTTTTAGCAACTCAAGCAAGTGGAACAAATAGGAGCAAAACGTTCTGCAGTTTTGATAAACAGCTTCAAAAATGCTTAGTGACTGGATGGGTTCACAAAAAAAAAAACACTGATAAATAGGCTGATGTCCAGGAGAAATATTTTCAACACGACATCTGGGAATTCTGTTTATCAAGGTTTTCAGTGAAATCCGAACTGAAACTTTATTTAGATGACAGTCTATGACAAAAAACAAACAAAAAAACTGTGATGCTTGGAAGGCCACACATGTCTAACATTTGAAAGAGTTTCTGGATTAAAATGACTTTGTAAAATTCAGACATGAAAAAGTTCATTACTAAACTAAACAAAATATAAGCCAATCTCGTTGAGGATAACAGAAATGAGTACCAGTACATCCTACCAGAGGCTGTCAGTGTACTGCAAATCCACTAAGAGGACATTTGCATATGCAAACAGGCCCATCTGTTCCTCATGCCTGTACCCCGCAACAAAGTTTTCTGAGACCTTACTTACTATGGAGCAATACTATCTAGTATAATTTAGCCTTTCTAAAAAGCAAGTTTCTGGTTCATCCTGGTCCCTCTAAGCATAAAATTGGGATCAGTTATTGGGATACTGATTCTATTTCAGCCATTCCTCACTGAAGTTCTACTACGTTATACTGCATTCTTAGGTTTAAATGATGTTACTGATATAAACGAATGATATGTGGTGTACCTATAGGGAAGACAGTGGGAACATGGTCTGCATCACCAGCCACCAGTGAGGGCACGATCCAAGTGTAGCCGTAACCCGTGAGGCCCACAGAATGGGCCACCTCAAAAATCGTGGTAGCCTCCTCCTTTGTGCAGTAGAGAAGAATGACGGGACTCTGCAGTTTCTTCATCTGGTTCTGGATCTTGGAGTCTCCATCATCCACTGACATGTCCAGCAGGAGAACTTCTTCTAGCTCCCAGCCCACAAAGCTGTTCTCAATGGTGCTGCGGATCTTGTTTGAGAAAAAGAAGAGAAGGCTTGAAAAAGTTTAGGCTGCTCACATTCAGTGGAGCTGTGAAGGAGAGATACTGGAACAAAACTGACTGAGATGTCTTATCCTCCTCCTCCTGCGGCTCCCAGATTGCCAGTTTGTCTTTACACATCTCCTGAGAGTTGGAAGCAGTGGTCGAGTTTATTTTTTTAACACAACAAGAGTGAGATTTGATAATTACTAATCTTGAGGCTATTTCCACACACAGTGTTGGAAACCAATAACACAGAGCCACACACAGATAAATGAGCAGCAAGACAAAAAGTCATTTTAGGACTGTCTCCTCTCCACATTTATTTTTGTGAATCTCCTACTTTTACACGGCATTTAGATGACAAAAAAATAATGACTGTTCCTTGAATAAATCAATACATAAAGGAGTTGTGCAAGTCATATGATAAGCAACAAATTGCTCAAAGTTTGTTTGCCCATTACTGCATCATTTTCTGTTGTATTGAAAGAGTAAAGGACAAAGGGATGGCAGAAATTAGGATTCTAGTAATGCGTCTCCACACAGACACAAACAGGTTTAAGCTTTATTTGCAGGGGTCAGTGGGGCTTTGTTTGTGTTCAAAAATACCGTCGCAACTGAAAGTTTGGACCTCCCAAAATTTCTGGTGTTGTAGATGATTAAGTGAGTAGAACATGACCTGATCTCAGATTACACTTTCCTTTCAATTACTTAAACAAAGTCGGTGTGCAGTTTTGTTGAAAAGGAAAAAAAGAGAAGATACACCATGCAAAGGTTTCAGATAAATGGTTTCGGATTAGTTAGGCTTATTTACAGCCATCGTCAAGAAAGACTCAGATTCAGGAGGCAAACATCAAACTGTAATTAAGTTGAGGATGAAAAGAAGATGGCAAATGATCCTCAACACACCTCAAAATCCACAATGTACCACCATAACAAAGAGTGCTCGAAGCTGTGATACTGGTTGCTGCAAAGTTCTGACCATGCAGGGTTTTCTTTTTGTTTGTTTTTCTTTGTATGTTATTAAAAATCTTGTTCAAAATGTTGGAGAAATGTGTCATCTTTAACTTGATACCTTTTGGAGATTAATTCATCTTTTACTTGTCACGGTAACAGAAATTTTGACCAAACTTTTGCTTGACCCCGTATTAGTCAGTTGATATAAAGTAAATCTGACTACTGTGAAAAGCTCCTCAAAGGAGTACGGCCACTAAGTATCTTCTTCCACATTTATGTTTCTTTTTTTTTTTAAACTAGATTGTTTCTTTAACTTTGTTCAAGGCAAAGACACAGTCACTGTGGCAATATTATCATGAAATATGATTAGCTGACTTTCAATAACTTTCTCCCTCTCAGATGTATGTCTGATGTTCAAAGTTATTCAGGATCTCATGCCGTCCACTTTTAAGAGTCTTTTCTCTGCCCTGGAGATAAGCAGGCTGACATGTTCGGCCAATCTCCTTTACCTTCTCCTTTAAAGCAGTCAGAAAATGAAATGGAACAAACTGTCCACTGACATCAGACTCTGACAAACCTTATAATTTTTAAACGCTTGAAATCATGGCTTAAAACGAGGCAGCTTTATTCTCAGAAAGAGTAACATTTGTTTGGATCATTTCACCAACTCGCATACATAGTCCTTACCAGACTCTGTTCATGTGTTTATAATTGCATTTGAAGAATATGTAACCAACTAGTGAGAGCAGCTTCGTTTGAACTGTAAAAATAGCATCATGGAATGTAACAGCCGCAATGTAAAACATGATATATTTTAATCCTAATAGTGATGTTCTTCAACCTTAACCAAGAAGTTTTTAACCAGTAAAGTTATTGGCTAAACCCAACCAGTATGTGATAAAGTTTAGTTGAAAGGTGTTTGGTTTACATGTAACCACGGCAACCAGCAAAATGGCATCCATGAGTATAATGGTCACGCTGTAAAAAGAAGGATATTTTTAACAAACCAACTCATTTTATCTCCCAAACCCATTCAGGAAGTGACTAAAGTGTTTTAGTAAAGTGTTGTTGTGTTATGAACTGAGCACAAGTCAGAGGTGAAAAACCTATTGCTGCTGTGGGTGGCCATGCTTTACAGGACACCATAATGGGTCGCATTAAAGGATATGAGCAAACAACTTATACGACTGGAGGATTTCTTGTACCTACACTTAACGTAACATAAAATAATCTAATATAAGACATAAATCTTATCAAAGGAGCTACATTTTGTCAAACCTCTAACAAAAAATTAAAACAAGTGGAATTAATGGGATCATCTATAATTTAAATCTATGGTTGAATGAGTAGATGACTGTTAGCTTTATATGTAAAAATGCTGCTACTTCTGGAGTCAGTTCATATGATAGGAATATGTATATAATTGTGAATAACATTCTCCTCATATTTTTGGCCTTAATGCTTTTCAAACAGGTATGCTAACTAATATGTAGCTGACACAATGTAGATACAATATACTATAGTTTGTGATATAATAATAACAATAATAATAATAATAATAATAATAATAATAATAATAATAATGATAATACTACTACTACTAATAATAATAATAACACATTCTATTTTGAGGTGCCTTTCAAGTCACCCAAGGTCACCTTCCAATAAAAAAATACATCACATATATTTTTATAATATATTAATATGTGCATTAAACTTATGTCTTCAATCAAAACGTTCTTTATTTACCTTGTTGACAAAGTCCTCGTAACCGGGGTAGTAAGTGGTGACTATAGAAAAGATGTACCAGTCATACTCCTCCATAATGTTCAACATGACAGAGGCCTGCTGCTCGATGGATGGGCCGAACTGGAAGAACATGGAGTGGTCGTCCTGGAAACCAGAGACACAGAGCTAATCAGGAAACAAGGTCATGAGTCATTCAGTATGAGAGACAACTGGAAGGTAGGGCACAGATGATTATGGAGACTGTCCAGCTCCTGAAAACTTCAGGACCAAATATAGAGTTGTTTATGTCTCAGTTGTCTATTCCCTGTTTATGCTATACAGAAGATGCAACAATGTATTCATAATCCTTTACTTCCTATTATGCCACAAAAAAAAAAAGAAATGAATAAAGATTCAAACAGTCAGGGTGACATTTCACTTCCAGTTCAAAAATGTTTCATCAGTCCCCAAAGGGAAATTTGATCATTGTATAATCATTATAAATAGACAGACAAATGGAACAAATAGTCAAATTGTAAAAATGTTACTATCGAGGGGTGTATATACTGTAGTTTGCTATGTAGAGCTCGATATGTAAATGGACACCTGGTGCAGTATACTTATTGTCGGGCATTAAATATGCAGACATAAATCTTTGTCAAAACATTTTTTTCAAAGTAAAGGGAAGGGGAGTTTAAAGAGGAAGCTCCCCTGTCGCTTCAGGAGCTTGTTTGTTGCAGAAAGATGGTCAAGGGCAGGTCAGTCAGTCATGTAAAACAGCTAAACAAGTCATGGGGACCTAAAAGTCAAGACGGATTATTTACAACTGAAAAAAACTGAAGGCGACATGGCGGTGGGGCTGTAATGAGAGCACCGTCATGTCAGTGGTCTTCAGTTTGCTCATAATAGAGACATAGTATTCAGAGCAGGCTGAGATGATTGGAGGTGTTGAGTCATGCTTAAACACTGCCAACTGCTCAAAGGTATAATTTGCAACAGTAGTCAGTTAGAATTTGTAAAGAGAAAAGATGCAATTATCAGGAAAAACTGACAATTGAAACACTATTTACTGAACGCTTCGCTGTGGTTAAATTCTAAAGAACAAAAAAAAAACACTTCTGGGAAAGTACTGCATGGCTTGATTTTCTGCTTATGTCTGTTGTTTCCTCTCTGCTCTTCACTTGTGTGGCTAATCCCAGTCTAAGAGAGATCGATCAGTTCTCAGACTAAACACAGATGTTATTCATTCCTTAATTTTCCGTGTCTGCCTCATCCTATTTAGAGTTTAGGGTGCCCAATAGCTTTCGGACAGGCCACTAATCCAGGGTCTTAGCGTCAGCAACAGACAAACAACCATGCATGCTAAAACTTACTCCTATGGTCAGTTTAAATTAATGACATGCATGTCAGCAAGAGGGTTCCAGTCTCAATCCCTACCTGGGGCCCTTCTGTGGGGAGTTTGCATGGTCTCCCCGTGTATGTGTGGGTTCTCTCCGGCTTCCTCCCACCATCCAAAAACATGTTAGGTTAATTGGTTACTCTAAATTGTCCTTAGTGTGAGCGTGTGTGGTTGTTTGTCTCGTTTGTCTCTATGTGGCCCTGTGATGGACTGGCGACCCCCGCTTTTTGCCCGATTGCTGGGATAGGCTCCAGCAAGGTATAACTTACCTTGCCGCCATCGACCAGGTAAAGAAAACACTCTTAATGCATATGAAAATGTTTAATGCCTGCTCTCGATTTAATGGAGTTAACAAAAGCCAAATGTAAACGGACCATGTATGCTACTCCTATACATACTCATATAATGATCTGGTAATAGCATTGGAGAAGTAAGGGATAGTAGAGTGACTGGCAGTGTTGGGAATGATTGGGTAAGGAGTGTGTGTGCGCAGGCTGAGCCCTGACGCATTACCCAAACTGACAAAATGCACACTCCACTCTGTTTAGGAAGGTAATGACAGTTTTCTCACACATGATTGACAGCCAATGCAACACTCACCTCTAAGCCCATGTCTTCATTAAAACTTATAATTGTTTGAGCCTTTCAGCTTCAACAAAGCGGGTTTAAATGAACTGTGAGGATGAGAGTTACATGTAATTTACTCTGACATTATTATTCCATCTGTCTTTAACCACGTTCCCTATCTGTACTTCCACCTGTCAGCCCCACTGAAATGTCTATCATGCTTTCAGAGGATGAGGCTGGTTATATCGTTTGCTTTCTTTATTGTTAGCAGGAGCTAATAACGGGGTGTATCCTTCATTTTTAAAACTGTGATTAGATTTGCTTGTTTTGGGGTTTCCCACGTCACTGTATTCTAACTTATGTTTATCTATCTATCTATATGTCTATCTGTCTATCTGTTTATCTGTCTAACTTATTTTTTTCCTTATGTAATGATCTTATATGAGTCATCTTCCCTAAACAGAAACTTTTAGTCACATTTATTTACTTTATTTTTTTGATGTTATGGATCATCCTTTTCAAATTCCTCTCACTTACACAGGATTCTTTTGCCCTTCAACATCCTGTCCTCATGTTCCATCTTGGCATCTTATTTTTCATTTATCATTTCTTTCTAAGTGAAGGGGGGGTGTTCTGGTGCAATCACTTGTGAAACAAAACTTGCCATTTGGACAAAGCATGAGGGCTCTACTTCGTCCGTTCGTCCCAACTAAAATTACAGCTAATCATCATCTCATTTTACTTTCTCTTTCATGTCCTAATCACCCCAATTTCATTTATGTCTTTCACACACCCACATGGCAAAGGTGGGAGCTTTTTCTCCTCTTCCTCTTGACTCCCCCAGCCTCGCCCTGTCGTTTCCTTTCCATTTCCCATTTTTACATAACGGCCTGCGGCTCCATTAGTACATATCACAAAGGTGTGAAGTGATCGCTTTTGGCCTTACCGACGCTGCCTGCCTCACGACCTGCTTGCTTTTCTGCCTGTTGCTTTGCATCACATTCTACTCCATCAAGAGCCAAAGAAAAAGTCTTGCCACATAATTTTCAGGTTCTCTTTTCTGTCTCTTTCTCTATCACTTTAAAGGAAAATGTGAAGAAAATGACAGCAGGCAGGACAGACATGGACATGTCTCAAGTGGTCGTCTTTTCTATAGGTGACACAGAGCACCATCTAATGTGGAAACAAGCCAGTCTTGGCAGGTGTCAAATCAGAGCACAACCTCCTTGAAACGTCATTAGCATCAAAATAAAGAGGTAAAAGCTATTAGGCGCCCTGCATGCAAAACAGCTAATAAAAACAAAAGAGAGGCGAAATCAAAACCAAGATAGTTGTCATTGGTTTCATCATACCGCTCACTTTCTGATCTTTTATCACTATGCATATATGAGCTATACAAGCTGTGTAAGAGGTTACAAAAACATTTTAATGAATGATTTTTCAAAATTTGAAATTCTAATTTTTCCTTCTGCATGATGCTCCTTTATATTATGTGGTGCAGTGCCTACTGCCAAGGAGCTTAATAAGGAAAATTGTAAAGTTTTGTTAATATGCCATTCTAACATAACCCTGTGTGCTTGGGTTGACTCAGCTGATACGTAGAGTTTGAAATCACAAACTGTATCAGAGAAACCCCTCAAAGATTAGCTCTGTGTTGGGAAAACTAATCAAGAAGTACTATGAGGCCGTTAATGTTGCCATAAACTCTGACGTCACTCTGAGCCAGCTTCCACAGTGGGGAGTTGATGTTGGTGGTTGTTTCAATGACTCAAAGACTAATCTAATTAGTTAATGATGCTTAAAGACCAGGCTGCTGAGTGTGATTGCATCAGTCAGCATCAGACATGAGTAGCATACTCTGTGTGTGTGACAGGCACTGATAGTATGATCCTCTGTAATCTGCTACCCAAATCCTGAACCTCAAGATATTAAGTGGTAGTAAGTGTTCCCCAGAAAAGCGGAAACAACACCAGATATTGCTATTTCTCCCAAGGACGTCTTATACAATGTGAAAGTTTCAGGGACTGAAGATGTTTAAATTTCCATCATGCTTTGAGCTGAATTAAATCAGACAAATAGCTTGGAAAATTGTGGGCTAGTGGGTCCTGCTGGACAGGCCTTTTATTTTTTTGCTTTGTGGTGTTTATTATATACAGAATGCAGAGTGCATGTACATTCCACAAAGAGTTGTAGAACAAATCACACACACACACACACACAAACCTTGTTAACTGATCACAAAGGTTTAACTGAGTCAAATTCCATAGATGTACTTCAAAAGCACTTTTCTGTATCTGTGGCAAGTCAGGACCAATTAATGCATTATTTTCATGTTTCTTCTTTATACCACTGATCACACACTTCCTTTTACATTTTCTCACCGTTTCTTTCTTATCCAGAGACGCATCAAATGTTGCTTTTATGTTTCGGCTTGCATGCAGAAATTTTAAAAATACTCTCTGTGTTGTTGTACAAAATCCTGCAACATATTTGTGAAATAGCTTCCATCCTCTTCAAAAAAAAAAGAAGAGCTGGTTGTAGAGTGACGCAGTTGAGGGCCATTATCCAACCTTTGTGCAGATAAGGCACGAGAGCTTGCTAAGTAAAACAAACCTCTGTGTGTCATTCTGCTCCCTAGGGTGCTGCACTGCTGCCTAAAGTGTGAGTCTAACCTGCCTGCAGTTACAAGGGTGACGCCGCACTCTCACTGAACTCACTGGAGATCCAGTTGGTGGCAGAAATAACCACATGTTAATGCACACATTCATCTGTGTAAATAAAATACAAAGTTGTTGTTTTTTTTTCTTCCACAGATGATCCCCATAGTGCTGACGTCTCTGCCTCTCAGCATTATGCATTAAATTGAGATGAGTGCCAGTGAAGTGTCAGGGGTTGCTGCATGATTTAAGCCCATCCAACTCAGTGAGATTTTGCTCAGATTGTCACAGACACCTCTCAGGACACGTGGTGGGAGCTGAGTCTGCCTCTGCAGCCACAGCTGCGGCGGCTGTGAGCAGCAGCTCTGTGCGAGAGCTGCGCGGAGCCATCCTCAAGCGGGGAGGGCTGAAAGGATTTGGCAACACATCTCCATGTCATGCCAACGAAAGCCTGTCTCCAATTAGATTTGCAGAGGAAGAGCGACATATCAGCCCACAGCTCAACAAGCCCTGGTGGAAGAGGATTGGAGGGTAGAGTGAAAGAGGGGTAGCTGTTGAGGCTGAGACAGACTGGAGTCGCGCTTGAGAAAACAGGCAAACCCTCCGAGCTCGCGGAGACAGGGGCTCACAAACACACACATAAAAACACACATACAAGTGGCAGTGCACACATCGTTCCCTCCAACACTCAGCTTTTTCCACTTCATCACACTCGTCTTTCACCACCTTTCATCTTCCTCCCTCTCTATCTCTCCTCCTCACAGTCTGAGCGCCGTTGCTGCTGTCAATCCTCCTCTGCTGGAGCCCAACCTGCTTCATCATCACATTTCTAATCAACACAGTGTGTTAATTATTCCCATATTCACATGTTTCACTGTCAATTTTTAAACATCTTTTCCCCCGACTTCATTCAATACACTGTTTTAAAGATTCCACAATGTCCTGATTGAATTACTCTTGCTATTTTTGTCGAGTAAATAATTTCAGCTCTGAAATAGGATTCACTCCCACAGCAGGCAGCGGAGCGAGGATGATGGTACTGCTTTTTTACACAGACTCATAATTCAGATACGAGAATGCATTTCAGAACATAAAATATGAAACATAAAACCTACAGAGACTAAATAAAAAGAGTAATTATTCATTCATGATCATTTTAGATGGAATAATTGAATACAAGGACTTGCAATAAAAATCTTATTAAGTGCGTTTATTAAGTGCTGCTGGTGTGCAGAACTAACTTTTTAATTAACTACCATTATGTGTGCAATTACATGTGAGCAAAGATAATAGATTAATTTAACCCAGGAATGACAGTGTTTAGTCTGTGGTTTCCTTCTTGCAGTCTAACTATTTCTGATGTTCTTTGATTTGTCTTTCATTACTGGAGCTTGAATTATTACAATACATTCATTTTAACAAAGTATTACTTATTTAGGCAGAGTTTTGGTTACACACATAATGTAATGATCCAACTTGCACAGAAGCTGTCTTTAATGTGCTGGGACTAACCTTCAAGAATGGGTTCCTAGACCCATACAGTAGACCTACGCTCAAACCAGGTCTCAATCCTTTTCTATGGATTGAGGTAATCTGCCCAATACAAGTTCATATCACACAGTTCACAATGAACAGAGATGGAGCCAGCGCAGTCTCACCAGGAAACTATCCACAGTTGTGAACTGTGAAATGGTAATATAAAGAGTCCACCTGACATGAACGGAATCGCAACCCACCATGACCAAAACATGTAAGCTGTGTCACCCGAATCGTTGCATTGGTTGTGTGAAGTGTACCACTGCACATGGACCGGTTCGTGGGGCCTCGCAGTTGGGGAACGTCTGGACAAGAACGCACCACACATTCTTCACAAGGAGAAGCTTTTTCCAAAGAGAGAAACTGCAGCTTCAGGCGCTTTGTTTATTCATTCAAATACAAGAATTTAGCAGAGTTTTGTGTCCAATACAAGACACTGAGACTTTCACTAAATGCATGCAGTGTTGGACTAAGTGGTGTAGACGGTCTACACCATAGCAGTTCACACAACAAGGATCACGTGAGTGTCCACGTGGCTGAGTGTTCTGTAAACAGTGATGCCCAGCTCGCTGAAACGCTCCTGTTAGACCCACACCCTGATATGGATTTTGAAAATGTAGAATCTACCTCAATTTTATGAGAATTCATATCTTGAGGACACATTTCATTCATATTTTTAGTGAGTTAAAATCAGAAAGACTGACATTTTTAGAAGCACAGAGAAGAGAGGATGTGATCCTGGCTGCATCCTCGGTTCTTTTAATGGTTTATCAAATTGCTCCAGCAGGGATCCCAGCAATGTTGTTTGCCACCATCATAATATTTATAGCTCTGGTCTGGACTCTGCCATTCACCAGTACTGGAGAATTATTTACAACCATCTTTTAAAAGTTATGGTCATAGTTCTTGGTGCGGACAGCCTTACAGTACAGAGCAGAGCGTAGACAAATCAGCACTTTCTCACCAACCTCGGTTCTTGCACATTGCACAGCTTGCAGTTATTCCAGTACTGCTTTGTAGATATAAATCTAACTGCAAGGCATGTGTGATGACTAATCTAAAACGTGATCCAAGTTATACACATAAAATATAAGTAATAGTCTGTCATTCAGCATGTCAAAATAAAGCAGCTGAGCTGATTTGATGAACGGCAAAACCATGAGATTGGGCCTCACAGCACCCTTGCAACAGGTCTGGCTGTAAATATGTGTTTTTCTACCACAAACTATGATTTTTGTGACATCTGAATTTAAACATAACCATGAGAATTTAACTCCTAAGCTTGTGTAAAATTAAATGAACATGATGATGTACATAACAAAATTGGAGGAACAATGTAGTCATTTGTGACTATGTGACACTCATTGGGTTTACATGATGAGATTAACTCGATCATAGCTATAGTTGGGTTATGCTTCTTATCTGAGGAAGGGTAATTATCCTTGGATATATGGCGGTGAATGAATCGAATCACTGGCACAAAGCATGTCATACCCCGGTACAATAGGTGGCGCTGTATCCATTTCAACTATCGCTAATAGAGCCACTTCCGGTTAACATCTTCACCACCACCAACAACAACAAACTCAGGTATTCGAGAAGGATGGCGAACGAAGAGCTAGATGAAGCTACGTCCCTCTACATTTAGTTTGTGATGAGCATGCTTATGGCACAAACGCGATGCACAACGGCGCATTCTCCATCGCGTTGTTTATTTCTTTCCAACGACGGCGACAGCAACAGTAATTGTCTCCTTCGAGAAAAATCTCGAGCATACGCAGAACGCTCAATCCAATCCACTACATGCTTCTGCCGTCTACATGCACGTTTAGTGTACATTTGGATCAAGTTATCTCGGGGTCTTAATCTGATCACGAGTAACCCAATCCGATCTGAATTTTGTCAGATTAAGGTGTCTACATGAACTGAATAACTCAATCTTATTGTAATTTAGCCATTAATCCGATCCGATGGCACTCATGTAACCCCACTGTTTATTGTGACACTATTATAAGCTGCACAGGGGCACCTTCCTGTTCACACTCTACACCTCAGACTTCAGTTTCTGCTCACAGTCCTGCCACCTGCAGAAGTTCTCGGATGACTCGGCGGAGGCCAGGAGGCTGAGTAAGGAGTTTGGTGGACTAAACCACCTGCAACTCAACGTCACAAAGACAAAGGAGTTGGTGGTGGACTTTAGTAAACAGAGGACCCGTCCGAACTCTCTCTCGATCAATGGAACAGAGGTACCTGGGCGTCCACATAGACAACAAACTGAACTGGACTAAAAACACAGAAGCCGTATTTAAGAAAGGTCAGAGCTGCCTGTATTTCCTCAGAAGACTCAGATCCTTCAACATCTGCAGAACCTGTCACGCTTTGATTATGTTTTGTCTTGTTTTCAGGTTTCTTGGTTTATTTCTGTCATGTTTTTTCCCCTGTCACGTTAAGTTTCACTCAAGTCAGCTGTTTCTGTTCCACAGCTGCACCTCATCACTAATCACCTCCCCACAGTACTTAGTTCCAGGTTCCCTCATGTCATAGCAGAATCCTCACCTTACCTTTCATGTCCAAGTCTTGTTTGTCAGGTCAGGTTTTGCTTCTTGGTTTTTTCATAGTCTTGTCTTTGTTTCATAGCAACAGTCTTGTTTTGTTTTTCCACAAGTTTTTTTATATCCAGCTCAGCAGCGTTTTCTCTTCTTGCCTTGTTTTTTGGAATAAACCTTGTCTTTTTGAAGTTCTGCATCTGAATCCTCCCTTCCCACAACATCCCTGACAGAACTATGCTGCAGATGTTTTATCCCTCGGTGGTGTCCAGCGTCATCTTCTATGCCAGCCTTTCTCAAACTTTTTTCAGTCAGAGCACCTTTCAAAAGTGCATAAAATCTCAAGGCACCCCAGTGTAAAATATGATTAAAAACGACACTGCGTAGCCTAAATGTAAATGCAAATGTCCTGTTTATTTAGATGGGACAGTAATGAACAGATGAGCTGATGAAGCTCAATTTGAGGTAATTGTCATTGTATGTTCTTTTTTTAGCCCTACTGTTACCATCTACCATTGCGACCTTTGGTGCAGACTCAGAGCTGGTGGACGAAGGCTCGCATGAAGTAGCCTGAGGCTCCATTTCACAGTCAATCATGTCCGGTTCTTGTGGAGCTGCTTCTTTTAAGAAAACCATCCATGATGCTGTTGCTTGCTCCTTGCTCTTTGTGAAATCAAATTGATTTTCGTGGTTAAATGATAAAACAATGTACTGCGCAGTCACGCTGACCCCGGTGGGCCATTGACATTGTGACATGTTATTGACAATGGGTAGGTCTACGTGAGACAGATTTCTATAGGTAATTTTATATTTTTATTCATTTAAAATTAATTTACAATTGTATCAATCCATTTATATGTAAAATAATGTATTTATGTATTCAAATATATTTATATATGAAATGTCAGATTTTTATTTATTTATTTTTTTTAATTAAATGTCAGAATAGGTCATTTTTTGGAGGCACCCCAGAGTGTCGCGGCACCCACTTTGAGAAAGGTTGTTCTACGCTGTAGTGTGCTGGGGCAGCAGGCTGAAGGCAGCTCACACTAACAGACTCAATAAGCTCTGTCTTGGGAGTAGAACTTGAGTCTTTTGTGGAGGTGTCAGAGAGGAGGATGCTGAGGAAACTGCTCAGTATCATGGTCAACACCTCTCTACCTGTGGCCATCAAACTTTATAACTCCTCCCCTTTCTGCAGGAAGGAAAACTGACACACCTGAATGAGAATAGCAACACCAACATTATGTTCCATCGAATGTGCACTTTAAGGTCATGTCGTTCCATATTTCATGTGCAATATTATCTTCCATTATCATGTGCAATATACTTCTATATTACATCATGTTTTATAAGATGTGCAATCTTTTAACTGTGTGTGCAATATTATTTCACTTTCAACCGTCAACGAAAATTGCTATTATCTGCTTTACTTTGTATTTAACGTATCTTGCTTTCTACTCGTTACACTTCAAGGAAAAACAGTATTTGCACAATTTTGGAGGCTTTATTGTAAAATGATTACAATTCTTTGCACTATGGACCAACATTTCTGTGACACACTCTGTCATGACATCAGGTTGTGTGAGCGGAGATAGTGCATCTGGTTGACTAAATCTCTGTGTGATTCAGTTTCTCTCAATGAAATGCATTTATTTCTCTTATTTTTATTCTCCATCTCTTTCCTTCTGCAGCACATTATTTTTAGCCAAAAAAGACACAACCAGGCAGCAACAGTGGCAAAAGAGCAGACAAAAGAGTGTTCCTTAAAAGATGAAACTCACATCCCTACATGCAGGACAGAGTGAAGTACATTCACATTACCTATAATGACAGAAAATAAGTAAGGTGTTTAGAGCCTGCTGTTTGGGGCTGCCCTTTCAGCTTCCAGGTAAAGACTTGGTTTTTTTTTCCTGTTATTGCAAATGCTCATAACGCAGTGTTAACAAAAACTAAATTAGCTTGTGTAAGTCTAACATTCAGCAACAGCTCATAAGTAAACTTGGTGTCAATGTCATTCTTAGAGGCTACAGTCATATCATTCAGTCAGTCCAAATACAACATTTTGCATTTGTCCATTAGCATGACATTAAACATTTGTTTTTTTCATTTCAAGTCTGGTGTTTTGAATCAAGGAATTGTTTGCACTGTTCTACTGTACACTGTACCGTTGCTTCAAATCTAGAAGTATGATGAAACACAGTCAGGTCTGAATACATACAATCAAGACAGAGACACAAACGTTTGCATTATTTCAAAATGACATTGATTTCAAATTGACATTGTTCTGAATATGAAGAAAACCACCTAAATCTGCATTCCCAGTCTGCTAAAATTAACACCAAAGCTCACAAGCGAGCTCCATATGGTAATAATATCAGTTCAACCTCCAGCAGCAGATGACTATGTATGCCTGTTTGGTCATTACTGGTGGGCGGCTGCTGCTCAGGTGGTAGCAGTGAATTTATACCAGTTGCAGGTTGGCAGGTTCAGTCTCCCCCTCCACATGTCCACCTTATGGTGTAAAATACACTCTATATGGCAATAATTAGCAATACTGATTAATATAAAGAAAATATGAACATACTGTGGTGATATTTTATGTGACCTAACGGTCACTAAAACTGGTCTAACATTCATTCAAGGCTCTGATCAATGTCACATTTCAAGGAGCATCAAAATGTCAGACTGTTTTTCAGATCTA
This sequence comes from Leuresthes tenuis, assembly GCF_036924035.1. Taxonomy (NCBI): domain Eukaryota; kingdom Metazoa; phylum Chordata; class Actinopteri; order Atheriniformes; family Atherinopsidae; genus Leuresthes; species Leuresthes tenuis. The sequence goes on from NW_027325358.1 coordinate 24,720,565, forward strand.
AATCTTGAAAAGAAGTCAACATGAACTTTGATTTCTAAAGATACCTCCTGTATTGAAACCTTTACTTACAACCATTTCAAAGAAGGTGCATACAAATGTAGACCTTTAAAGAACAGGGAATAGAAAAATAATTATATGTTGATTCTCTCAGTCGTGACTGAGGTTCTCTCTTCCATGATGCAAATTACTCAATGTCCTACAGTGTCTGCTGGTGACAGACTCAAAACATTAGTTCCCTACAGAAAGCTGTTAAGAAACAATATGTTTCTGCCTAAAGATACTGCCAATATGTTAAGATAATCGTTTCTGTGATTTTACATAAAATTCTACAAACCATTGAAAATAATTTCTTTGATCAGTTTTTTTGCCAATAACCCTTTCCTAGAAAAGTGAGAAACAGACGCAAACACTCACTCCTCGGAGCACCCGCTGAGCCACTACACTCTTAACTTAACAGTTTGACTTTTAATGTCTTACATTCACCATTTCTGATATAAAAATGTCACATTTACGCATGGAGAAATAAAACCTGTGCTTCGCACAGCCCATCTGCAGGTGGACAGCTGACAGCACTATGGCATAATCCAGCATCTGGGTTAAAAATCCTTCAACCAGCCTCAGTAACATTCAGCACCAGAAATGAGGTCAAGTCTCAGTGAACCCTTTTTGTTTCCTTTGCAGCACACTTAAATTATGAGAATAATTACCAGTCTATCCTCTGACACTTGCCTTGATTTTAATGATCCAGTCGAGCTTTTAACTCAATGACACAAAGATTAAAATTTTTTTCATCATAGATTGAATTTGAGTGCACCCATGTTATCAAGAGGCCAAATTTGTCCAATTTTAATCTTCTACTTAATCATTTATCATTATATTATTTAGCTCCTCTAAATACAGGAACAGGTCATCTGTCTAGATATATTACGATTAACTAAGAGGCCACATTATTGTATCTATTTCTCAAGTCAATTCAAATGTATCTATATATCCCAAAATGACATCAGTCTTAATACGCTCTACAATGAAAAATGCCTTCATCACATATTCACAAATATACATACAAATTGTTCCATGAGAAAGGTGCAGCAAAAGAAAAAGCTCTTAAACCTGCATATGACTAATGTATAGTAGGGAGGAGAGGAATCGTACCATCTGTGATCACAGAAGATGAGATGGCATATCAGGCTGGACCAAGTCAGCCACATGAGGTGGTCTGCAACCATTTGGTACTTTGGTGAGTAATAAAACATTCCAAAAAAGATCCAATCTTGAATGTATTGTGAGTCTGTGGAGTTACTACAGAACTGGTGTGATATATCAAAACTTTTTGTGAGAGTTTCAGCGAGTTAGACGGATTCAGAAGAAGCACATACATTCAGACATCACTCAGGGAATTACACAACCATGTTGCCCTTGACTTAAATGGTCGGTATTTATATTTCAGCAATTCAAATCAATTTTATTTATATAGTGCCAAAAGTCACCTCAAGGCACTTCAAAAATAAAAATAAAAAGCACTTTTTTGTGCTTGGTAGCATGAATGTGAGTGTCTGATTTCATAACAAACTCAAAAATCCTGAGCACAATCTTGTTGTTTGGGACCGCCGTGGTTTGAACGTATCTTAGTATTCAGTGAGCTTTTCAGATTGATAGTGGATGTCTGTCTATCTCCTAGCTCAGAGTAGACTTAATTTTGTAGTATTATTTCTTATCAGCAGTTACAGACTTTACTTAAAAACTAACTGAACTAACCAGATGAAACATTTTGTTGGCTCCATTCTTAATCCTTTTTTTATTTAGCTTGCACGTAGAAATAACTTCTGAGCCTCTGAACAGAAAGAACTCTAATAGTTGTCTACAGGAGGTAAAAAAACTGACCATTTATAAGTACTACATTACTCCAGGGCTACACAATTAATCAAATCTTAATCTCGATTTTGACTTTCTATAATCAATAGAATCTATAGAATCGATCGTCCAATGTTTAAAATGTGTGCTCCACCAATGCCACACATAGCAAAACCATACGCAGCTGTTTCTGGCTCTGTGCAGCTAGAAGCTTCCTGGATGAAGTTAAGAGGAGTGACAACATAAGGACAGACAACAAGAACAGATAGCAGACTGTCAAAACAAAAACCAAATGCCTGGCACATCTGAGGGTGAAGAGCTTGTCTCTCAAAGCATATCATCATCTGTTTGGAAATATTTTGGATTTAGGGCAAGTGACACAAATCATATGCAATGACTGAGGTACAGTTGTGTCTGTGCCATCTGATAACACACCACAAACTGCAGTATGACAAATGAATGAAGGTCAAGAAAGCATAACTGATGTTAAGGCTATTTACTGAATGCTCTGCCATATAATGGTAATAAAGTGCTTAAGGGGTTATTGATTTCTACTGATCAGAAAAGAGGCAGACCCTTCGGAAGACAAGGGTAGAGTGGAGTCGAGCTGGTCCCTCCACAGCGATCTGAACAGAGGTGTAAATTCATGGTTCAAAAGGTGTTGTTGTACTATGTCTCTGTGGCATTTAGACCAAAGCATGTCACAAGACATTTCAGAGAGACCTCAGGAAATTGCGTCTGCTTGTGAAAAAAGGGCGTAATATGTCTCCTTTAATGCAGTCAATCCACTTGTGTACATGCCTGGTGGTCAACAAACTCCAATGTGAGATATGGCACAAGCTATTTTTTATTTCATTTTTTCAAATTTTGATCTGTTCTCTTACTGTAAATCCGCTTTGATTATGTCACAACCAGCACTTTACAAACTAAATCTAAATCAAGCCATAAGACAGTTTATCAAGACAGCCCATATTCAATTCTGTGCCACTGACATAATCATCAACTGAATGCCTTATTTGAATAAATGAATCTGTTTTAGACACAAACGCATTCACTCTCATAAAGACAACCACATACACCAAAAGATGTACCCAGCAAACCACATTTGCCACACACATATACAAAAACACATTAAGACATCTGAAATCACAAGAAACTAGTGTTTGCCTCGAGCAATCTCGACCACTGCATTGCTGTCGCCACTTTCTGCACCACAAGGAAGATACAATTAATTGTCTGATTCAGTATCCCACTGTTATATTTGGTGCTCCAGCAGCACTCGCATTAAGTCAGTCAAGCCCAAAGCCTGGTCCTAACACAGAGTGGCAGCGATGGCAACAGATAAAATCCACAGAGCATGGGAATGTGCTAGAACTAGCTGCGCACAAATCACGAAGTGAAAAACTAACTTAAGGAAATTTGTCAGGAACAATAATGAAAGGGGGTAAAATTTAGCTTCGATTTCAGCCCAGCGAGCTAAATGTAGAGCTCCTGCATGAGGAGTTGATTAAGCTCATTAGCACAGCAGAGAACACAGGTAATTAATCACTGACACACACCAGCTTGCATGCTGATTTGGCCAGATCCCACCGATTCAAATGAGCACGAGACATAATTAGACCTGACCCCGGCTGGCTGCCACATGACCCAGCTAACCAACTGGTGCGCCACAGCAATATCTGTATTTGTGCCTCTATATGTGCATGTATGTGATCAATTAATATACAGAAAAAATGGGGTAGGGATCTCCAAGTGCAGATACAATTAGATATAGGAAAAAAATATTTTCACTTTTAGAGTGAACATGTTCATTTCACACAATTCAATTACATTACACTGCCTCACAAACAAATGCTGTTGTGACACAACAGAGACGGAAATATCACTCTCCCCGGGTTTACAATGCACAAGTTATTTTCTTTTTGATGGTTCTCTGGTAAAAGAAAAAAAAAAAGTCTGACAGGAGACATGTTTGACACGTACTGCAGTTGCACATACAAGTGTTGTCAACACAATAAGCAGGTCTCAATCAGATGCATTTCTCCTTCAAGTGATCCAGACTTATTTATTCAATTACATTCAATTCAATCATAATCTAATCTTCTCCACAGGGAAATTATATTGCTTCAGCAAGAATTATAATTATAAATACATAACACAATTAAATAGAAGAGAAATAACATAATAACCAGTTGACAAACTTTTATAAAGTTGAGGTATAGCAGAAAGAGAGAGGGAGAGGTATGCCTAAAATCTTCAGCCATGAATGGATTTGAGTGCTGTTTTTGTAGCCTGGCAACAACTTAGCATCCATAAGCAACACAGGTGCACTCTCTCAGTAGGCAACATGAACAAAAATGCACAGCCAGCATTTCAACAGGGTGCAGAGACACTTCTTCTCAGAGATATAGCCATCTGTTTTTTTTAAAAGCCTTTAAATCATTCCTTCTTTACTGTTACATCTCTGTCTGCTCTCGTTAGCCCTTTTCACTGATCGGTTGCGGTTTGTCAGTGAAAAAAAAGCCAATTACAAAAAAAAAAGAAGAAAAGACCTCCTCATTAACATGCTGCTGTTCCTTCTTGATAATTCGCACATGCCAGATAAAAGCAGATCAGCCCTGCATCAGTGAGTGCTTACAAACATCAAACTGGCATCGTGGAATCAGGTGAGTGAGAGTGACGCACATTATTATGCTGGCCCTTACAAAAACAGCCCATTTTACCTCTGTTACTCCCTCCCTTGACAGCTCAGAGGCACAACAACTGCGGGTCAACTTCAACCTCCCACACCACCTCTATACTTTCACACATGACACCGATGTACAATGAAGGTATATCAGTTTCGGCTTGAAAGGCATGTGTGAAAAGGCCTTTTGTCTGTCTGTGTAGTCTAAAGGTCAGGTAGAGGGTTTTAAGAGTCATTCTTTCTACTTATTTGAAGTTACTCTGCACCAGTTGACATTTTTCCAGATCAAGCCAACTTTCAACCAATCAGCATTTCACATCTAGATAAAGTTTTTGCTTGTTCGGAGGTTTCATTCAGCAACATCTCTGTACCCTCTGCTTTGGTTGAATTATGAAAATCCTTTACCATGCTTGGGTTTAGAGCAAACAAACACCAATATGTGACTATAAATCCAACATCACACACACACAATCCTAGTCCTACAACTGTGCAAACTTAACAAGACTGGCTGAAGCCATCTTTTCCATAACAAAGTGAGGATACGATACTATACTATATCTAAAGAAGAAATACCCAATCAACCAAATGCCTGCAGAATGAGAAACATTTGAAAAACATGCTAGTCCCCTGTTTAAAAATTCAATTACCAACCATCATGTTTACCACCATCACACACACACACACACACACACACAGTCACAACCTACCCATAGATGCTATTATAGTTTACAGATTGGGCTGAAAAACTGCACCTTAGCCACAAATACATACATATTAATCTCACAAGAGGCTAAATGCCTTGCTAAGTAAAAAAAAAAACTCCATCCGCACTTTAAATGATTATTAACTGCCATGATTGTTTAGCTCACAAGATAGATTTCATAGATTTCAACACAAAGATTTTGCAGTTTTTCTTACCCTGCAGGATTAATAAAACTCAGGTAAACGTAGACAAATTCTTAAGTGTGTACTGGGGACAACATAAATTAGAAATGAGTTGAGAGATGAAACATATTGAAAACAGAAAAATCTGTAGAAGCTTTATCTTTTTTAACAATGGTCTGGTTCTCTGTGCAGTGAAGAATATTAATTAATCTTAAAATATATTAGAAAGAGTGTTGTGGCCAAAGATGCCATCATTGATGCGATGAGGACCATCAGAATTAAGTGCATGTTTGGAGAGTAAAACTGAAATAGGGTCAAACAGTTCACACTGTGACCACCTGCTACACTGCAGAACATTAGTAGATGTTTCTCAGCTGATCTACAGTTGGTAAGCTTTTATTTGAGCCTTTAACTATGTCAAGTTTGCTCTCTTCCCTCTGCTTCTCCCTCCCATGTCCATCTATCTTCCCTACATCCATGCGCTGTGCCTTTTCAATTCTCCTTTCCTCTCTAACAAGCACACAGGGTGAGAGTGCAGGCTGGAGTCAAGCACAGCGTGCAATGAGAGACATGCAGTTCAGAACCTTGTCATGACATGCTTTTCCGTAGCATGTCTTGACTCCATTTCTCTCGCTGTGTCTCCTCACTCTCTCAACCCTCCTCTTATTTCTCCTTCACTTTTAAACATTAATCAGCACCTGGAGATCTTATCTACTTTTTTTTATTTGGGCAATTATCCCAAGAGCTCCCCTGTCACTGTGCTTCTCTTGACCTGTTGCACTTTTTCCTCTTTTTCTGTGTCCACATATCTCTCTATTCCCTTGATCACACACACAGTTAAATCAGATAGGCCGGTTAAGTAAAGCAACATTGTTACACAGAGGCATCAGAGAGCAAAAGCTCAATCACTTCACCTTCATCAGCTATCTCTCTCTCTCTTTGTCTCTATAGCCCTCCCTTCCTCTTTCAGTCCTTCCGTTCCTCATCATCATTATCGCTTCTATGTCGTTCATCATTTCCTTCCGATTTCAATATGCTACTATTTCCCTCACCCCCAAAAAAGATGCCTCACATCCCAGGGTTTTTTTTCTTTTAGTGGAAAGCACAGACGTCAAACCATCTTCCTTGCATTCTCTCTGTTGCACGTCTCCTACAACAGTGCAAGACTTTTTGACTGGCAGCAGCTGGCCTGTCAAAGATGGAGAAGAAGAGGACCAGGAAGCGAAAAATGAAGAAGAGACACGCAGAAAGGAGGCGTTAGGGATAGAAAAAGACATTTCTAATTCAAAGAGACATGCAGTGTTTCCCTGGCAACTCGGTTTCCATAGAAACGGCCTTGCTAAAGATGCCATTAATGTGAAAAAATATCCACTTACACTCAGCTGCACTGTATGCACATAACCATAGGAACATATCAGTACTCATGTGTTAAGTCTTCTTGCATACACACCTGAGGTCAACTCAGTAGCAATAGCTGAATTAAACACCACTTAGGTTTCTAGGTAAATTATAGGCTTGACCCTTTGGAAAGCGGAAGAAGAGACTAATTGTCCAGCTAATATTATTAGTTGTACTTGTGGTGTTAGTGCTGCGTTTTATTGGGGCTCTCTCCTAAATATTACTTCCCTTTAGAAGAGACTGCAAGGGCCTAATTTCTTTTTTAACTGTTTCATTGATCATAACAGTCTGCCGAGACGAGGGCCACTCACTCATCTATACATACAAGTATCCTGTACTTGGGGGAGGGTGGGTGCCTTTAATGAACTGCATACTCAATAGTAGAAGTAGTTAATGTTGATGTCTGCACAGCGAGATATCATAAAATGCCACAACACTGTCCCCTGAGGCTCAATACTCTTCTATGATGGGCTGCACATGATCTTTTTCTTTTTTATTATCAACCTGTTTGTCAAATATTTATACATATTTGTGATGCAGCACTCTTTCTAATTGATAGAATAATGGTTCACCTCACCGTGTTTACCTGATTACACTGCCAGTAGAGAAATAGAAAGGTAATTTCTCCAGGATAACACTTTCAACAGAAAACAGTCATGATTTTATCACAGACTTTACCGTAGTGGTCACTCCATGAGCCAGCTGACAAACCACTCCTGAAGATTGTGTGGTCAAGTGCAATAGAAGAAACTAACACAGATGGCACTTTTCCGATACATGGTTATGACACGGGAATGTGTGTATGTGGGTATGTTTTTTGTTTTTTCTATTGTAGATAGTACCACATAACTGATACTGCTACTTTTGAGGTTCCAAGCAAGCCAAGTCAATATGGTGAGGTGCAAACACTGCAGACCAGAGGATCATCACTTGCGGGTGCAGACAACATCTCTGAAGCAGGGCACACTCTGACATGCTTTCTTGTTTTTTGAAAGTCCAGCTTCAAATTTAACATAAATCACAGATATCAAATTTGGGTGCACAGATCCCATATTGCATGCATGAATAATGATGATAATTGATAATTGATGATAAGCCGCTGATCCCCCACACATTTAAGGAGTATTTTCTGTTTAAAAAAAAAAAAAAAAGGACTATACCATACCATGTAATGGACAAAACCAAGAGGTCCACAGAATTACTGGTCTGCTTGAGGCTGGCCTAAATATTGCCAGGCAATTTACCAGAATGTGACAACCGCTTGTCCACATGCAAAACCGAGTTCAGTGACATTCTGGGAAAGGTACAATAGACTTTTACCTAGAAGAACAGGAAGTACTGTGGTCTTTGGTCAGGCTATGCTGACTGTACAATGGTCTTGTGCTCTGGGGCTCACTTTTTCCATAAATGATGTACAGACTTGTTTAAAATTAAAAAGCAGTTTTATAATTGTATTTGAACATATCTGCTGAGATTCAACATTTATTTTCCAACATTCGAACAGATGTTAATTCTTGTAAGAAATGGCACAACCTTATTGTGTTACCAGCACAATGGATCATTTTAAAATCTTGCAAAGTTAACACATTAAATGGTCTTGGATCAAAAAAAGAATCTCAGATTTTCTTGATATGAACCATTCAGAACCCTCAGGGACAAGTTTACTGAGTTTTCCCGAAATCAAAATGAACCTTTACATCTTAATTCATTATGCAAAGCACTCTAAGCTGCCATTGTGTATGAAATGTTTTACATTATCTTGCCTTGCTTTGCCTTTTCAATTATCCTCATGAATACGAGAGGATTGTTTTTAAATTCTATGAATTTATCAAGTAAGAGAAGGAACAACGTTAAATCCTGACATTTGAAAAACAATGACAATTATCACATTTACTTTAAAAATAAGAGAAAATTGGGTCTAATTTTTGAGATTTTAAGTTATTTAGTTTTGTTTTACCCTGTGCCTCAAGCACAGATTGAACACTTACCTGTCATTGTTCACAAAGAAACAATAAAAATGTAAGTAGTTATCTCTCTGAGCTGACAAATAGTGTGTGAATGATAAATTATGTTTTATATTACCATTCACACTTGCATTTTTCCTCTGCATGTCAAAAATGCAAAACATGTTGAATTTCCTTCAGTTATACCCAAGCAGTGGCTTTGAAGGGTGAGAATGTAAGCTTTGAGCTGGTGCTTGCCAGAGAGCGCTGGCTTACTTTGATGCAGAACAGAAAAAGGGAGAAAAAAAAAGGGAGAGAGGAAGATTAGAGGGAAGAAACGAGAAAGGAAGATGTGGAATAAAGATACGAAAAAAAGAGGGTGAAGGAGGAAGACAGAGACAAGAGAAAGACGGGAAGAAAGAGAAACTCAGAAGGAGGCAGCTCATAATGCTGAATATTTTGGGGGTTTGGCACTCCGCGCCCGTGTGTGATAACACTGCAGGGTTTAACAGCAGCAGAGCCACTTCTTGCCTTCACCCCCTTATCATCAACCTCAGCAAGAAACACACACTCAACAAGCAAACCTGACTTGACAACTACAGCTCCCTCTAAAAAGTGGTGTGATACGATATATCTTAGGCCTGAAAAAACACATCAGGTTCCTTCCTCATTACATCCAAACATTCTCTCCTAAAACCTCTAGCATTGCTGACACTGTAATTCAGGTTCTCTGTGTTGTTGTCTCTCAAATCCCTTGAACTAAATATAGTAACTAGCTGCTAGCGCTGAGAACTGCAGCTATTTAGTATTTTTGAGTTTTACGAGGTAGAGGTAGAGTGCTGTCTCAGCAATAGACCTGATTATCTGCACAGTGACAGTTTGATGACACTATGGAAAGCAACTACATAACAAACACATTTGTTTTCTACCCAAGAGGAATTTAGTCAAGGGAAGCTTCAAGTGCCCACTCATTGCAGGCGCTGTAAACCAGAGCAGGTGGCCCGAATGCAGCGTAATGGAAATGTTAAGAATCAGGCCGGACTGATTAGGGAAGAGCTGGGGGTGAATGAACAAGTGCCAGAGATGGTGCCACTCACTGAGAGTCCTTCTCACGATAGTTAAAGACCACAGGGGCGGATGAGTCAGTGCCTGCTATTGGAGAGACTAGCCAGCTGTCACCAATACATATTTCCATCTGTTCTCCTTCACTGACACACTCAGACCGGGCCATTCAAACAAAACACATATGCAGTGCACGTGACATGCTCCTATACACATTCACACACAAATTATGATAAAACAGAACAAGCTCACAGTAAAATTTCAGCAGCATTAAATGAGAATTGGTGTCACCAACTTGCTTGAATGAGACTGCTCAAAAAAAAATAAAATAAAGGGAACACTAAAATAACACTTCTTAGATCTCAATGAATGAAATATTCCAGTTGAAAATTCTTATTCAGTTATTCATTACATAGTGGATTGCATTGGGAACAAAATAACATAAAAATGATCAATGTAAAATTAAAATGATCTGGATTTTGAATCATACTCAAAATAAAAGTGGAAAACCACATTACAGGCTGATCCAACTTCGGTGGAAATTCCTCAAGACAAGTCAAAATGAGGCTCAGTAGTGTGTGTGGCCTCCACGTGCCTGTATGACTTCCCTACAACACCTGGGCATGCTCCTGAGGAGGCGGTGGATGTTTTCCTGAGGGACCTCCTCCCAGACCTGGATTAAACCATCTCCTGGACAGTCTGTGGTGCAACGTGGCGTTGGTGGATGGAACAAAACAAGTCCATAGCATCATCATGCAGGAACTGATGACACACTTCAGCAGCAAGAGGCCAAGCATTGCCATGCAGCAGAAGGAACCCAGGGCTCACTGCACCAGCATATGGGCTCACAATGGGTCAGATTATCTCATCCCTGTATCTAATGCCAGTCAGGGTACCTCTGGCTAGCACATGGAGGGCTGTGCGGCCCTCTGAAAAAATGCCTCCCCAAATGACCCACCGCTAAACTGGTTATGCTGGAGGATGTTGCAGTCAGCAGAACGTTCTCCACAGCGTCTCCAGACTCTGTCACATGTGCTCAGTGTGAACCTGCTCTCATCCGTGAAGAGCACAGGGCACCAATGGTGAATCCAATCTTGGTGTTCTCTGGCAAATGCCAATCATCCTGTACGGTGTTGGGCTGTAAGCACAAGCCCCTGATATCACCCTCATGACATCACCCTCATGATATCACCCTCATGATATCACCCTCATGATATCACCCTCATGGAGTCTGTTTCTGACAGTTTGAGCAGAAACATGCATATTAGTGGCCTGCTGGAGGTTGTTTTGCAGGGTTCTGGCAGTGCTCCTCCTGTTCCTCCCTGTACAAAGGAGGTGGTAGCGGTCCTGCTGCTGGGTTGTCGCCCTCCTACGGCCCGCTCCACGTCTCCTGGTATCTCCTCCATGCTCTGGACACTGTGCTGAGAGACACAGCTCGCATTGCAGTGCCATCCTGGATGAGCAGCACTACATGAGCAACTTCTGTGGGTTGTAGACACCGCCTCATGCTACCTCTATGGATGAGAGCGCTGACAAAATGCAAAAAGTGACCAAAACATCAGCCAGAAAGGATGAAAACAGAGAAATGTCTGTGGTCACCACCTGCAGAACATCTCCTTTATAAGTGTTGTCTTGCTAATTGCCTCTCATTTCCACCTGTTGTTTGTTCCATTTGCACAACAGCAGGGGAAATTGATTCACAATCAGTGTTGCTTCCTAACTGGACAGGTTGATTTCACAGAAGTGTGACTGACTTGGAGTTACATTGTGTTGTTTAGGTGTTCACTTTATTTTTTTGAGCAGTGTACTTGAACTTGAACTTGTTATATAATTATTAGTTGATTAGGTGAAAGAATGGATCCGCCATTTAATGCCGGATTGGTTATTTGATCAAAAATTGTTTGCATCTACATATTCGAGTATTCCCGAGGAAGGCACTCAACCTAAAATTGCTCTTGAAAAAGGTTAAACAGCAAACCAAATGTACAATACATGTACCCTCTAGGCTATCAGCTTCTATTGTGATACCTTGATGAGTGGCATTCAGTAAGGACCCTAATCAAAATAGGACAGTAAGAGTGGGCTTATGTAAATTTAGTTTACCAAAATGCCCCTGTTCTACAAAGGCTGAATCATAATGATTTTATGATAGAAATATATCATCAAAAGCGCTAAGCCCATATAAAGCTATGGCTGTTGAGAAAGTCTGTTACTGTTGATCCACCCACAGTAAATGAACATATTCTTACATAATGAACAGCATAATGTCCAATTACTCACTATTATATCAAACAAAATTCATAGAAAAATTGGCAAATAATGAGTGGTGGCAGGATACAGTTGATTTTGGAGAGCAGATGTTGTGGGATTTGGTTGAAAACAGAACAAAACTTCAATCTGCACCAAATTTTCTCTTTCCTCTGCCACTTCCAGTACTGTGCTCCCTCTTTCTTTGTCTCAGTCCCAACAAGTGAAGGCTCACTGATGAATGTAAATGACTGCAGTCACCTGCTCCATGCAATTTAAGCAAAATAAACCTTTCTGTCTGTTTAGGATTAAATACCACAAATCAGCCAGTTATATATGTATTTAAGAGCCTTACCTCACCCTGATGCCACACCAAGAAAACCACCACATTATGTGAGATTCAGTGCTAGCTCTGTCTATCTTTCATCTCTCACTGACTTTTTTTCCCCTGTGTGTGTTTCTCTAACCATAACAAACACAATCACAATGAAGGTCAGTTTGATGAACACTCGCAGTGGAGCTCCTTCTAATAATCTTTTTAAAAAATAAGTGCAGTTCCAGAAAAATATATAGGACATCTGAGATATTTTCAGGCAGCAGACATAAGCACTGCCTCAAGGTAAAAAAAACAAACAAAAAACTCCTCTATATACCAAAGTATTCCATAGTCAAATATGAGGCCATCTGTCCAACAGCTAAAGCTTGGCTCAAACAACAGGACGGTGGTGTCAAACACAGCAGCAAATCTACAAAAGAATGTTTTAAAAAAGAAAAGAATCAAGGTGTTGCAATGACCCATTCAAAGTTCAGAACTTGACCTGATTGAAATGCTGTGGTGGGACCTTAAGAGAGCTGTGTATAGATGAATATGTAAACCTGCATTCTCATGCCAATGTTATGCTGATGATACCCAGCTCTATCTGTCATTCCCACCTGATGACCACACGGTCTCAGCACAAATCTCAGACTGTCTCTCTGACATATCAACATGGATGAAAGCCCATCACCTCCAACTTAACCTCCCAAAAATTGAACTGCTTGTCTTCCAAGACAAACCAACCATACACCACAGCATCTGTATCCAAACCGAATCCCTATCTCTAGCTAGAAACTTGGGTGTCATGATTGATGACCAACTAACCTTTAAAGATCACATTACCTCTGTTGCTCATTCATGCCCCTTTGCATTGCTAAACATAAGAAAGATCAGACCATACCTAACCCAACATGACACCCAGCTCCTGGTGCAGGCCATGGTCATCTCCCACCTTGACAACTGCAATGTTGTCCTAACTGGTCGCCCAGCCTGTGCTGTGAAACCAGACCAGATGGTCCAGAATGCGGCAGTGCCTCTGGTCTTAGATCAGCCTAAAAGCACTCACGTCACCCCTCTGTTCATTGAACTCCAGTGGCTACCCTTAGCCGCCCGCATCAAATTCAAGTCACTGATGTTAGCCTACAAAGTGCTTAATGGAACGGCTCCCATCTATTTGAATGCTCTTGCAAAGGCTTATGTCACAACTCAGTCCCTCCGTTCGTCGCAGGATTGTCGTCTAGCACTGCCTACACCACGCTTAAGACAATCCAAACTCTTTTCATGTGTTGTTCCACGATGGTGGAATGACCCACCGAGCGCTACCAAAACAGGGGCGTCCCTGTCTATCTTCAAGAAACTCTCCAAAACCCAGCTCTTCAGAGAGCATCTCCTATCCTAGCACTTACCTTGTACTTCCCTACCCCCTCTATCTCTGCACTTTATCTTTCTGTACTTTCCTCTATGCCTGCACTCTATTTCTACTCTGTCACCTCTGACAGAGTCTGACTAGTGGGTTCCTTCTATGTAGTTTATTGTTAGCTTTTTTTATATAGCTTGTTATATCTTCATTTGTAAGTCGCTTTGGATAAAAGCGTCTGCTAAATGCATAAACATAAACATACATTAACTGAAGCAACATAAAGAAGAATGGGTCAAAATTCTTCCACAACAATATGAGAGACTGATAATAACAAAAGTTATTGCAGCTAAATGCAACAAGCTGTTGAATCATGGAGTGTATTAGTGTAGTTTTTGCTAAATAAATAATGACACTGCCATATGTATTGCATTGTTGTTCCTTATGAGGTTGTATTTATCTAATCTTAAGACCAGATAAAGATCTTTTTTCTTTTTCTTTTTATGGTCCTGATAGATAAAACCTTAGAACTGAAAGACAGACGTACTTTCTTTTTTTACAAATGCATGTAGTATATTATGTGTCAGACACAGTATTCAGCGTTTTAATAACACTTTAGTATACCACTGTATTGATGTGGTGTGCTCAGGTTTCAGTGATTACATGCCAGAACTGAGGCATTTGTTTGAATTTATTAACATTTATTCTATCTTTGTGTCCCACCGGCAACCACTTTATGCTGTTATTTTAAACCAAGCAGTCACCTGCTGTGATTGGCACATAGACAGAATTTCACGGAATGCAGAACAACAGTCAGTTTTATCAATGCTTGTTTTTTCTTAAAGGTCATGGAAACACATTCCTTGTCACTTAGTGATCACAGCAAGTCCTCTAAACTTGACAAAATATGCTGCACGTCCTTGCCTTCCCAAAAACAACATATCTCTGTACTTCATTATCTGATGCATCTCCCAGCACTGATTTACAAAAGAAGTAACCTTCTGATTTGTTAGATTCAAACGTCTTCTTTAGTATTCTATCTTTATTTGTCATGTCGACAATTGTTTGGATTAATAGTGTCATGTTGGTTTGGTGGAAAACAGCTGCTTAGAAGAGAGGAAAATGTTATGCATATATCGTATATGTATATATATATATATATATATATATATGTATATATATATACACTTCACGATGGATTAAAATATTAGAAGTAGGAATAATTAATCAAAATATGTAATGCAGCTGCAGTAACCAGAATAAATGGACATAGAAAGCAAATGCAGTAAAGTAGAAAGACAGCAAATGTAATAATGTGCCATAGAATAGTGGAAGCTGAAGTCTTTATGGTTGAATAATTCCAAACAGAAGAGAGCGGCAATGACAGGCGACCACTGTTAATCAGAGCTCAGAATGTATAAGTGGGAAAACTTATGTTTACTCCTCCTCCAAGCCTGTCAGTTCTGACCATGTGGTAGTCGATGCATCTGCCTGAATGCAGAATCTGGAAGACTCCGGCTTGGTTGAAATGTGTCTGCAATGATCCATTTTGCATTGAACCGTCAGCATCATGTATAGAGTTAGATATCCTTGAGGCTTGGCAGTGCAGTCTTAATGATTGGCTCAGCACACCATATTACAATCGGAGTTTTACTTGAAAAAAAAAAACATTACTTGATTTGAAGCACTTTCATTAGGCTGTGTAGTGCAGTCTGAGGTAGCAATATAGGCTACATTATACATGGCTTGAATAAACAGGGTGTAAGATGAAGTGGGCATTGAGCAGAAAAAAAACCCACAAGAAACAAGCAAAATCATTCACCTCAGTCAAGGTTTTTTCTATATTAGAGAGGACTTGCAGGACTTTGCCAGCAGTCACTTTATGTTGATGTTTATGAGGTGCTTGATGGTCAGAACGTGTAAAGCTGACAGTGTGGTGGTGTCTGCGTGTGAGGGTGGTAGAATATTAAGAAGATACTTACTGGCCGAAGTAAAGAAATTTTAAGAGTTTCAGGTGAAAAGAGAATAAAGTTTTCTCACCAGCTGTATTTAGTAATGAAACAAACCCCTTTGGTCTGGAACCAGAGAGGGGAGCCATGACTTTCAATTAATCCACATTATAGTCTCTCATGTACCATGAGATTTTTAATTTTTTTACCTGAAACCGGTAGTCGAGTCAGGCTGATAATGCTGTGAATCCTGGCTTGTTTCTTGAAGGTTTTCTCCATAAACTTCCTTTGTGTCCTCCTTTAATGCATTTTTCTGTTTTATAAGATAAGAATATCCTCAAACTATTAGAAAACATCCACAAAATGCAACAAAACAGGTAAAAATTCTGATCTCAAGCTTAGGAATTTGCTGCAGCAATAGCATGTTAAAACAAAACATAGTCGGGAGGATTTACTACCAAACTTAATGCTTTGAAGTCCAAGTAAAGCATAAAACAATTTTACATTCTGATTTCATCACATGGTCGGTGCTCTCTATGCTCAGAGGCTCGGGGCATATCCGCTGAACATGCTGATTCATTTGAGCCGGTTCATGAACCAGCACAGCATGAGTATGCCAGCCGGGGAGGAAAGGACTCAGCCGGGCAGTCACAGCAGTGTATCAGTGTGTCCGTTAATCCCAGCTGTCTCGAGTAAAAGTTTGTTTGAGTAAATGCAACTACCAGGTGAAAAGTGAAGCTTGTGTTAGTAGTTATCCTTAACTCTATCACCGTGGCTGTACACGAAATCGATCCACTGAGTGTCCACTGACCTTAGTTACTCTTGACACTTCTGTTCTCTGAGTAGGTGTATAGTCATTGAACCTCTGTGCTGTGCACCTGGCTCTTCACAAAATTGATCCACAGTGTGCAAGGCCATGCATATACAGTCCAGTGACATATTACCCCACAGTCTGATTATTTATTAACTAATGATCCACTTAATATACTATCTCACTTCGTTCTTGCGTATATAACCATCTATCATTTAGTCGTTGATGAGAGTTATTGTGTACTCATGAACAAAGCAGTAATCATCTGACGATTCCTTAGTCAAACTTAAGTTTCTATAGTCACTAAGGAATGAATGACTGTTTACCAAACGATAATGGTATGTACAGTGCCAAAAATGTTGCTTGTAGTGACGTTTTACAGGTCATAACTTAATCAATACATCTGCAGCAGCAATATTTTTTTAATTACAAAACTGTGCATAATAACAACAAAGCAACAGAAAATACACAAAGTTGGCATCTATTTGGTCAATCTGTTGAAATATCTATAAGCTAAAGAGCTGAATATGTTCTCTGGTGTTGGTGGAGATTAAAACAGTGCCAACAAGTGGGTAAATACTGGACATAAATTCACCTGGTTGACACAAACAAAAATTAGTGCAGATATTTTTTCAGCACTTAAGCTTAAGAAGTGATGAAAGGTTTGTCTTATGTTAATAGAGTAACTTGGTGAAAAAAAAGGGAAAAAGGGTAAAAACGTCTATTCACACTGGTGTATGATTCTTTTTTGCATTGCAAAGCAATAACTTGGTAGAAACTAGAGATATATTATGATTTTTGTTAAGAAAGCCCACGGTTTTTATGGTTAGGAATCAATTGATGTTTGTAGTTCAAAACAACATACAAAAATTGTTTCTTGGGTCAATGAAAATAAATTGTTGAAAGCAAGTTTAGGTGACATCATCTTCATGTCAAAGTTGAGATTAATAAGATGATGAGGAATCGGAAGTGCACTAGCTGAGTATGATATGGTGTCATGAAAGGCTAATCCACTTCCATTTAAATCATATTCCATCTTTGTCTTACTTAATAAGATTAGCTGGGTAATTAAGCCTCATAAATTGGAATGTTAAAAACCAAGATAGTTACTGCTGGCAAATGAGAAAGCCAAGTGAGGCTCCCAAAGCCTTCTGACAACCTGTTGTAACTGAGTGCAATGCGGGGAAGTCTCCTGTGATCTCCAAAATTATTCATCCCGTCCACGAACTGTACAGCGGCTGATAAAAAGAACTCATTATAAGGAGAGAAAGACAAGGAGGAAGTGAAAGAAAATGCAAGAAAAAGGCTAAGAAGAGGCTCTGCGGCTCATTTAATGGACACAATTAAAATTTAGGATCTGTTCAGAAAAAAAATTACAGGAGAGAAAAAGCTCACTGTGTGAGTTCAGCCTGAATTCATGAGACAGGGAGAGACAGGGAGAGTGGGTCCACATACATAAACTGGTGAGAGTATCATTTGAGAAACTAACACAGTAAAAGATTATAGAAGAAGGATGAGAAAAGGACATAACGGAATAGAGAAAATACACTGTTCTGAGTCTTTGACCTCAACTGTTCCTGACTTCTTTGATTGCTTGGTGTGTGTGTGTGTGTGTGTGTGTGTGTGTGTGTGTGTGTGTGTGTGTGTGTGTGTGTGTGCGTGTGTGTGTGTGTGTGTGTGTGTGTGTACACACTAGAGAAAAGAGAACAAGAAAAGAGTGTGTCTAATCCTGGGAGCACAGGTCAGTGTAGCAAATGAGTACACAAGAAGGGAGGCAGCATTGATGACAGAGAACAAATGGCTTACTGAATATGTCAACAAATATGTCAATTTCTGAAAAGAAAAAATTAAAGACAAGATCATATTCCAGCTGCTGGGTTGACAGAAAAAGACTAAAAAGAGTAATTTTTTGTAACTGAAATACAGTTTTTAGCTTTAATTTGACATATGATGTTGTTTATTATGAAGCTTTTTAATATTCTCTAGAGGATGATTATACATATAATAACAATTAATTGATCTATGGATATGGTTTAAAACTGCTTTAATATAAACAACAAGCCTTTAAAATGTTATATATTGTTTTCATTACATACAATACAATCCATGAGCTTGATGTAACTAGATTATAACTAAAACTCACGATATTAGTATATCTAACTTCCTTTCCACATGCCACTGTAGGTAAATTTACTTTTACAGTAATAGAATTTACATAAACTAAAAGCTGCTTTCAGTCACAATATGCAGCAACATTATTCTTGCTTTAACTCAAATCTTTGTGTTCTACAGTAAATCAGAAAGCTGGCCACAAGTATATCCCCACACACTGACTCTCATTGTTTCTCACAGAACCTTCATGGTTGCCAAATATTTATTCAATTGCAACACTGTTCTCAGCCATGCAAACCTTTAAAGCCACAACCAAGTTCAAACGCAACAAAACTGAAGCACTGGGATCTATGAATACGTAAATCTGTCCCCACCTACATAGCCACGCATCAGCAGCTGACACCAGCCTTCCCCATCTCTGCTAAGCGATGACCAATATTGGTAAGATTCTGCTACAACTTTATACACACAATGTTTGACTATGTGTTCAACAAAGCTCAGTGAAGAAAAAATGAATATATTTGGCCATACATCTTGAACCAGACTGAACCAAAGCAATTCTTCATAAAGCGGGAAAAAATATACAGGATCAGAGGCAAATGGAAGTTTCATAATGGTCTCAAAGAATTCATGGGGATATCTAGAGATTTTAATCACTGCACTTCCAATTTACCAACAGTTTGTCAACTGCTAAAAACTTAGGATGCGTAGAACTGCATTTTTCTTTCCTTAATAATGTATACTATACAATCTATTTTCCCTTTGGAAAGTGATAAAGTATCACTGAATTCAATGCAATGCAATTATTGCCTGTTTCTGGGAGATACTTTTTACAAGCAGTGATGCAGGAAGAAGTCACGTCCGTCTAAAACGTCACTGCTTAGCTAGCCAGCAAAGGCCAGTAGACATAAATCCTTCTGAGGGACAGTAGGCCCTTCTCAAACATACTATATGAGACAAAACAGTACATATCTTTGAAAAACATTTGGGATACTGTCGTTGCTGCTTCAGTGAAAGTCAATTCTAAACAGAGCAAGAAATCTGACAGACGCCACGAATAGAAGGCTTATTGCAGCTAATGACAAAATGGGCGGCTGGATTAGTCACTAAATATACCCGAAAGTGTAAAACCATTATAGGATTGCCATTTTATGTTATTTATTTACTCCTACACTGAAAATTACTCTTTCTCTCAAAATTGAGAATAAGTAATTGGGAGGAAACATTTTTTTAATTATAGTTGCCTCAATATTCTTTGGACTGAGAGTTGCCTAATTTTTCCAGGTTGATGTTCAAATACTCACAATTGACAAGAGCATTTTATTTTCCAAATAACTGTGCATGCAGTGTAGTTTGCTTGATGATCAAATGCCTGTAACGCTAACTTCCTTCCCATCAGCTATACTGTGGCAATTAGCAAGCTAGCATGTAAAACTAAATTGTGAACACTATGTACCTGCTAAAGAACAACTTCAAAATGCTTCATCAAGACTACCATCTCTCTCTAGCAGTAACCATGTGCCGCAAGAATGAGAGTTTAAGTATCTTGGGATCTTGTTCAAAAGTGATGGTAGAATGGAGCAAGAGATGGACAAGCAGATTAGAGCTTCGTCAGCAGTAATGAAGGTGTTAAGCCTAGTTTATGCTTCTGCGTCACGTCGACGGCATACCATGACGCCGTCATTGAGCATTCGAAGTTTTCTGCAAATCACCATGCCGCTAGTGGTGTGTGGCTGTGTGTTTGTGTGGTTTCAGAGGTTATAGCCGAATCCTTGCTTTTTCTACCGGTCACAGTTAACAGTAAACAAGGGCAACTGAGGTGGAGCAGCTGTATTTGCAGTTGGAGCTCATCAATATTGAAGAACAAATGCTTATATTGCAAATGTTGAAGCGCAGACGACAGAGAAGACATTTGCAGAGGTGGTCTGTACGTTTGTGATGGTGGTCCATTGTTTACCTTCCAGTCCACAAGAACTTTAAAAACGGTGGTGAAGGAATGGCGGTGTAGGAGGAAGCCTTCGATTTAGTGGTCCATTTACATTCAAACCTTTGGTTTGTACCAAATGGATAAGATTGTGTATACAAGCGGCTAAAACAAGTTTCCTTCAGAGGGTGGCTTGGCTCAGTCTGAGAGATAATGCAAAGAGTTTCAAGGAGAGTCTGGTGGAGCTTGGAGTAGAGCCGCTGCATCAAAAGAAGTCACCTGAGCTGGTTCAGGAATCTGAGTAGGACACCTCCAGGTCGCCTCCATTTAGTAGTTTTTTTAACCAACAGGGAAGAAACGCCAAGGTAGACCCAGAAGTCACCGGAGGGATCATATATCCCTTCTGGCCTGGGAACACCAGGAAGAGTTGGAGACTGTCACTGAAGAGAGAAATTTCTGGGTTTCTCTGTTGGACTTGTTTTCTCCGCAACGCAACCTCGGATATTCGGAAGATGGATATTTTACTGAAAACGTCTAAAATAAATTGACAGTGAACATTTTACAGATGATTCATTATCTGCCTCACAACTAGAAACATTTGCAGAAGATGAGCGACGTTTCACTTAAAACATGTTATCTCCTGGAACTTTAAAGACTTTAAATGAGAAAAGTGTGAAAATTGAGGTTCGGTCATGGGCTTTTTAACTACCTGAACCATACCACTGACTTCACCTGTCACTTTTTTTTTTCTCTACCAAGCAGCTTCAGGCTTTGTTGTTTGATGACATCTCAGATTAGACTGAGCTCTTTTGATTTTAGCTGTGAGAGTCAAACATTCGTGCCCTCTTTCACTTCCTACAGCTGGCTGTCAAAGACAGCAGGGATGGCAAACAGGATTACCTCTGAGCAGATTTATTTCCTATCACAGGCTCCATCTGTTGGACTGTTAAAGGGTTAAAAGCCAGGAAAAAGAGAACATCAATCAAATGAAGACTGCCACGGCATCCCGTGAGGACAGAGTGAGTGCAAGAGAAAGAAAGTTTGTTTAAAGCTCTAGTAGCATAGAATTAGATTTACAGAGAGGGGATAGGTACAGCAATCATTGCTAGAGCATCTCTGTTGTTATTACCTCATTCAAACCTAGTCAGTCAGACGTTCTTCATTGCACACGCCTGCAAAGTAATCCTTACATGCACAATACGTATATTTTAAAAAGTAGCCCTTCATACATCAAATCTGATGTCTATACCGGGAGTGGAGCACCAGTTCAAACTTTTATTTGCTCTCGTAAACAAATTCTATTATTGCTAAAACAATCAGCAACAACTGTGGAAGTTACATTTGACAATGGAGCATTTTTGTTGCAGTGTCACCACCCAAAGGGAGCAGAAACTCAGGTCTGAAACTGATCACTGACATCTCCAGTGCAAACTGTGTAGCCATATTACAGATGGCCTGTGTAAACAACTGCATGCTGTACATTGTCCTGTAAAGAAATCATGTCTGATGTGCAGGTGCTTTAAGTTAAAAAGTTAAAAAAAAATGTACAGACCCCAAACGACAGGAAATGTATATGAATGCAATTAAAACTCAACTTAAATCTGTAATTTGCTGATTTTATTGAAAACTTTTATTGAACAAACAGAAGTCCAAAGAACTCATTTTTAGCATGCACACTGACCAAAATCATTGCAATTAGAAATATCTTTTTCCAGATATTTCAATTTCATGCCAACAACACTCAAAACAAGTTGAGAAAGAGGCATGTTTACAACTGTGTAACATCACCATTCCTTTTTGCAGGAGGAATCTAATAACACCACGCTGTTGTAAGTTGTGCAAAACAAGATCTGCACGACTCGCAGCCTCTGGAAAAAGATGTCACTTTGATTGTTGCATATGTCTTTCTAAAATTACACTACATGCTTCTCCATCAATGGTACCCTCACACATATGCTGTCATCCATGCCCTGGACGCTGATGGAGCCTCATAAAATCCCAGATGCAGCTTTTTGCACCTTTTGCATAGAACAGCCTGGATGGTCTCTCTAATCATTGGCATGCGGAACCAAAAATATTTTTTTCCCAAAAACAGCTGAAACATGGACCAGAGATCACATGTCCAGAGACTCTTGTGGTGTTCATGTGCAGCTTTTGGTGGATGCTCCTTTTATACCTAATCCTGACATCCTCATCTGTCACCAGTCTGCTGGTTGAAGAATATTCCAGAATGGTGTTACCGGTATATTCTAAAATGTTTTCTGTTTTTCTTTGAATCTCTGACAGCCTTTTTGTGTGTGCTGCTGGGCTCAAATTTGAAATGTGTTTATATTTTGAAAATACAATGAATTTGGTCAAAGAAGAAACTAAAAATGTATTTCTCTATACTTGCATCTGTTTAATAAATGTTTGAGCCAATTAACAGATCACACATACAAGTTTTTATTGCATTTAAGAAAGGGTTGCAAAACTATGTTGAGCTAATCATTGTAATTTGTTTCCTAATACCCTTGTCTTTTGGGATTGTAACTAATTGCAAAAGAGGGCAGTACACACTTCATCCATTATCCCTTCATGTACAACAAACTTGCACAATTGAGTACACAGCGTTTGGATAATGAAAGGAAGGGACTCATAAAATCACCAATTGGAAATGAGAACAATAGAGTGAAAAAAGAGAGAGCACCCCTTGGCTAAAATAATCATTGGTAGCAATAGATTGGTAAGAACCTACTTATCACCCGACACATGTCAGATCCAAGTGGCTAAACAGGTCTGTGAGATAATTTACTTCCCAGATCATGTCTGACAAGAGGTCCACACACACCTCTCTGAAAGGATGCCTATTTTAAGATAGAGAGGGTGTATAATTGTGGTGATCAATCAAAGAGCAGTGAATCAGTTTTTGGTGACAGGGAGAGCTATTTGTGCACAGAAAAGGATTTTTTTTCTTTTTATCCATGAAAAATCATACCACGAGGGAGCCACAACACAGCAGCTCATTCATCCCTAAGTTTTATTACTGACCACCTGATAGACAGTTTTTCACATAAGACAGACCTATATTAAAGAAGTAAAAGCTGTAAGCTGGTAGCCCGGTGCGTGCAAGCTAGTAGGCAGTATTGAATAAAGCAACAAAATCCTGAGCAAAAAAAGTCCCATTTAAGGAGAGTGAACCATTTATGAAAAATGATATCAGGGTGCTGTGTGCCTCTAGGTACCTTGTTTGTGGTGAAAACAACTGCTGTAATCTCCCCAAACACAGGCAAAGAGGTGATTATCATTGTACACCAGCATGCTGCTCTGGTCTGCACACATGCACAGACACACACAGCTTAAGTCTCAACAATAGATCTGAAAGACCTCATTAGTCTCCAGAGCCATAGTTTAGTGCGGGCCAGGGCCAACTCTGTCGTCCTATTATGCCAATACCAACACATGGTACGATGTGAATTAATGGCTAAATGGAACCGTGCAAATTGCTTGGTGCATAATGGACCAACCTCATGTGTCACACTTAATACAAAGAGGTGCTGGAGAGTGAAAAAAGCTACGAATCAGGTCAATTTGGCCACATCATCTCCACTGAGCACATGGAACAATGTGGTTTAAATGATCAAGTGCTATCAAAAGTTCATGCATGTTCAATGTTGCGTGTGGAATAGAAATGGATTTTAATATTCATTGGCCAGACGTCATGAAATTGCATCAGAAATAAAGACCTCAGGAGGAACAACAAAATAGAAGTGAAAAGAGAACGAGTGGACTGATTACATTAAGGGAATTGGATTAACATTTTTTGTACTGGGGTTGTGTCACATATAGGTTGTCAGTGAGTGTATTTACATGACACTGGAAAAATATTCATTAAGTCAGTCTAACAAAAATCTGACTTTAAAAATGCATGTAAATATCATAGTCCAACCAAAACTGTATAAATAATACTGTGGTAGAGAATCAAACTATTGCTGCATGTATACACTCAACTCAATGGGTCTAGGAGCTAAGCTTATGCTCAAAATTTCCATCTTTTTGTAAAAAGCAATAAAGCATAATTGTATATCAATATAGCCAAGTTCCCAATAAAGCTGCTCTTATTCACATATTTCTCTATTTCTTTTTGCAGACAGCTAATCTCAACAAAAATTGTGATTAGAAATCAGTCCATTAGGACCCATGAAGACAGCCCATCAATGCCTTAAACTCACTGTTGAATTTACACGTTAAAGGCATTCCCAGACTGCTGTGTTGCTCAAATGAAATCCTGATTGTGGCAATGAGCAATTATCCACATCAACCATATCATCATCTGACACAGTCATCATTCAAGCAACTTAAAAATCTCTGTGCTGTGACATCAGCTATACTTACATGTGTGATGATCTCCCAAAGAGAAAGTTGGAAGCAACAGAAAAGCATTTTTTCACACAGTCCAAAGCGTCACAATGATTTTAATTTAGCTTCCTTGCATGTATACTGGGATATAGATGGACCCAGTAAACAATTAAATGGCCCAGTGGAACTCTAACTGTCGCTTGACAAAGTAAACAAATGTAAAGTGTAAAAATACACAATATAACTCTCATTTGAACCGAAATGGAATTTCTTTTTAAGTTTGAGCTGTTTGAGATGGCTAAAAATGTGCTCCTTTATAGCTGTGTTTTGTACAGCTTTTAGCTTGGCTCTCTGGCCAAGATTAATTTCTGACTATCTAAACTGAGAAGAGCTCTGACTGCTGTCTGCTGGGAGTAAGACAGTCTACTGTCTGAATTTAACAAAACTTCAGCACTAAATAAAAACAAAAAAACTATTAAAAAAATATCCCTTTTAGCTGAAAAAAACCTCATCATTAATTCTTCTAGTTTAAAACTTTAACTCTGCTCATCCTTTACACATTCTATCATAAACTAGTCAGAATTGTGTTAAAACAAAGCAGCAGCAGTCAGTTGTTACATGTAACACAAACCACCTGTGGTGTACACAGGAGGCACGCTGAGACGTGTAGGGTCAATCGGTCTCATGTCCCACCTCACCCACGCAGCTCTACCTCAGTTGGCGTCACCTTTTTTTTTTTTTACACCGGTGTCTCCTTTATTGTGTTGATAATACAATATTCACATCTACAATATAACTTTAATAAAACAAAAACAGCAAAACATGGATTGTTTGACAGCAGTTTTGTGGGAAATCGGATCGTATGACCTGAACTGCTACAAATAGTGTACGGCCTGCCAAAACAATAAATCATGTGTGCTAACCCCAATTTAAAGTGAACATCAAAGAACAAATGATTTGGTTATTTGTGTCTATTAAAAAATTAGCTTGATGCCAAACCATTTGTACATGTTTTTTGTGTGAAAATGTTTCAGTTAAAAAAAATTAAGAGATCCTAACAGATCTTTTTTAAGCAATCTTTTCTTTGTAAGGAAAACACAACAGCAAAAATAAAGGGATAAAGAATCAATGTTTAGCACATCGTGTATCCTGACTTAACTGATCTGAGCAGCATGCTGTTTATTTGTGGATACAGTTTTGAAACTGAAGTAAAACTGTTTTCTTTTCTAGTGTTGCACAATGTTTTTTTTCTTAGGAATTCATCGGGTTGTGTGACTCAAATGCTATAAATAACCAAGCAACAGCTCCAATGGCTATAAAAAAATTCACTCATTTGCTGCAGTGAGGAGCAATTCACCCATCAATAGCCTCCTCACTTTTTCCCCTTCCTATTTGTAATCGCTTTTTCCTGTGTCTGTCCCTGTTATTGAGCTTAAATCTGTTCATTCATCTACTGAAAACCTCGCCCCTCCACAACCATGACCTTTTCTCTTCTGCCATTGCTTCTTTCTAAATAAAAAATAATGATTTATTCTCCCTCTGTCCCTCTGTAGCTGGTTTCATGCTGTATGTAGAGAGAAATATATAAGCAAGTGAGTGGTTGCCATGCCAACACTACTCATTGCATTCACCCCCTCATTCTCTATGTGTGAGTGTATGACTGACGAACATGTGCAGCAGAAGCAGAATAAAGGCTTCAGTAGAAAAAGCCAAGTAATCTCTGGGAAGGAGATTTCATCTCTAAAATTCACTTAAAACCTAAGCATCAAATTATCTTTAATGTAGTGTTTTTCCCAAACTCACACATCATCGCATGTGTGAACGTATGAAGCAGAACAACCTAACTTGCTTGTGACATCGTGCTTTTCTGTCGTTATTTGAGTCAAATGTAGTAAATCTATGCACATTCTTCTTAAATGAGATTAGAGACTTCCTACAATATGCCATTCAAAAAAATAGTATGTTTTATGAAATATTGTTTCATGAAATGTTCTTGTGCTGGCTGACTTGCTGTTGCATTTTTGTTTTATTTGCTTTTGCGAGACTCTAGGTTTAATATTGATAGTTTTTAAATGTTGTATTTTCAAAATGTAATTTGACTTCACAATTGCTTGAGGGTGATAAATTTATTAATACGATCAAGACTTCTATTCCCATTTGAAATAATTCAGAAAAAAATACATTATTTTTATTCAAGAAGCTAAAGACTGTTCAGTTTCCTACCTTGGCAGCCATGACCATGGAGGACCCTCCTCTAATGCCCAGGATAGGAATATGTGTCTGAGCAGAGATGAAGTCCAGGATCTGGGCGATGGCCTCCTGATCCGTGTCATCACCAAACACTACACCTTGCAGCGAGTTCCTGGTCATCTGCGTGCAGATCCGATTAATAATGCTCTTCGGGTCGGTCTCGTTCATAGTGACCACCTCAACTTTGGGAGGATAAGGGATGTGGAGGAAGTCCTCTTTCTCAAGTCCGGCCCCCAAAGTTACTTCACTTGAGTTGCCCACCAGAATGACAGCAATGCTGAGTGAGCTTATCAATTTAGGACTGATAGGGGGTAGCGCCGGTGAACCGGGAGAGTACTGTGGAGGGATGACAACGCCCCTCTGATTGCCACCTCCCCTCTGGCCACCTTGTCCTCCTGGGGCACCTCCAGGCCCTGTTCCTGGACCTCCCCCCCTCCGGGACTCGCAGGCAGGCAAGAGGAGTATGGAGAGGAGGAGCAGAGAAAAGGAATAGGAGAGGAAGGGCAGATTCAGCCGAGGATGAGGATGATGGGAGGACTGGTCTGAAGGAGGAGGGTGAGAGGAGGAGGAGGGGGCCACCAAGCACTTGTCCTGAAGATGGGAGGGAGAAGGGTGGAGGCTGACAAGCATTGTGGAGGAGTGTAAATGCCAACCCTGAAGAGGAAGAGAGGAGAGACACAGAGGGACAATAAGTGCAACACACCTACAAAATGAAGTAGACTAATTAATTTTAAAACGAATATACTACAGTGATAAAGCAAAACATTATGACGACTCTCAGGTGAACTGAATAACAATTGCACTTGGGAAGGTCTGGGAAATATCAATCAGATAACGGTCAGATCTCATAGTCACCGCTGTGGATGAGGAGGAACTGAGCAGTTTAAAGACCTGAGCAACTTTGACAGCTGACTGCAACAGAAAATCTCAAAGACAGCGAGGATTGCAGGGTGTTCCATGTTGGCAGCTGTTAATGGTAAAAACCATCATTTGAAGACAGCTGAAGACATGATCAGAGGGTACTGACAACAAAGAAAAATATATTGGACTATTGCCATATACCATGGCACACTTTGAGAAGCGTTGAATCCATACTTTATTTGGCAGAGTGGATAACAGTGATCCACATACACTAATTTAGTAAATGAACAAATACAGAAAAATAAAACTACTCCTTTACAAGTTGGATCCAATCCCAATTCAACCAACTGGCCATACAAATTGGCCCGACTGGGATATGGTTCCCTTTTCTATTGGGGATCAAGGAGCAGTTGTCATCTAGGCATCCAAATGCTCCTTGAACAACCAGATTACCTCCACTCCTTGATCCATAAAAGACAATTGAAGGTAGGACAGGGATTGGGTCTTAAAGGTCCTGCAAGCAAACTCCAACTTATCCAACTTAAGAATCAGGGGGAAACTAAAAATGATCTTACATTTTCTTCAGTATGTACCAGTGTAAACAGAATTTTAAGCTGTCAGCATGTCAACAAGCTCTGTCTTCATAAATGTTTCTAAGTTGCAGCCTCTAATTTTCATGTCTTCCTGGGATACAATTAAATTAAACCTCTATGCAGGAAGGAGGAGATTGCAGAAATAGAAAATCCAGAGACCTTCATGTAAGAGACTTCTAGTTTTAAACTTAGAATAAGTCCTGAACAACACTTTTTTTTTTTTTGCATTTTTCAACTTCCACTCACTATTTCGTTATATTCTACTGCGCTCAGTTGCAAATGGTTGGCGAATGAAAGCACATGTAGCTCAGGAGGAAGAGAAGTCGCCTGCCAATCGGAAGGTCGGTGGTTAGCAAGACACTGAAGCCTTCGTTAACTACCGATGCGTCCATTGGTGTATGAATGTGTTTGAATGCTTAGAAGAAGTGTGTGGGCCTATATGAACTTGCTGTATGAGTGAATGGTTGAATGTTGCATCTGGTGTGAAAGCGAGTGGTCAGCTAGACTAGAAAAGCACCACACAAGTACAAGTACAGTCCATTTACTATTTACTTCTGAGTTATGTTTATTGGATAAAAGGACAACATTTCACTAAAACGCTTTCATCACTTCCTGGATGTGTTTAAGTAGTAGCATCACTTGTAGTCAGAAATCAAAACTGTTTGATTAGGTTTAAAAACAATCACGAGTGGAGCTAAAATACATGATTTTTACTCTTCACTTGCAGTTCTACAAATGTATTAATAGGTTATATTGGCCAGAATGAGCAAATGCCTCTTGGGTCATGTTTGAGAGGAGACCAGTCTTGGTTAGACATTTATAAAATTCTTGAAAGTCCTTAAATATACAATGCCATCTCATAATATACATACATGAATTGTGACAATACTAATTTTTGGACATGCAGACAAAGATATCTATTAAACATTTTCTGCAGAGATTAGGCTCTGTGAATATTAAAGAAAGAAGACAAAAACAATAATTTCTCGTGAGGCGTAAACACCTGAAATGAGACCCAAGCACATATTGTTTTTTTAGGACATCAGAGGGTAATGGAAGTTTTTAATAAAAAAAGTAGTAGTAGTAGGAGTAAAGTAGTACCTTAAAGCAATACTGAAACATGGTATATGAGTATGTTAGGATATGATCATTTGGAAATTACAGTCAAAAGTAAAAAAAGATATATATATATATATATATATATATATATATATATATATATATATATGCATGTGTAATTATGCGTTTTCTCTTGGCTTGATATAATGAATAATAGCAATAAAATCCAGTATTGATTAGGATTTAATGACTCAGATAAGCCAACCCTTTAATTGTGAAAGAAAATTCATTACTCATATAGGGTATGAAACACACACTGAGAGAGATCTTTTCTCATAGAGCATCAAGTGACAACACCAAATCCATTATGCTGTGTGTTGACTCCCTGAGAGGAACCCGGTGGCAAACATCAGAGACAGAGCAGCCACTATATAGTGAGTTTTGTGTGTATGTGGACATCTGTGTGGGTTTTGAGGGAGTCAGGATAACACTGGGTGTATTTTGACAGATTGACAACCTCAGAGCGTCATCGACTCACTGCCAGGCTAAGTGACCATTAGACACTCCAACAGAGCTGCACTGAGTTTCTCTCCCCTTTTTGTTTCCCCCTCTCTCTCTGACTTACACACCACTTTCGCTGCTTTTCATTCTATCCTCCAAGCCAGCTTTTTTACAGTTAAGAAAAGACAAAACTGTTCACCCCATGTAAGATGATTTTAAGATATTTGAAAAAGCCGTACTAATAAAGGGGACACACTTCCGGAAAAAAAGTGGAATTATGTAGTAATTTCTGTCATTTAGATTTAATGATTTCATAGATAAATAAATATAACACACTCCTCACTTTTTCAAAAATGAATTTAAGGTGAAATATTATGTCAAATGTATACAAGATACATTAATACAATAAAAATACATTATATTAAAATGTACATACTTTATATGAAATATATCCTGAACAGCATATATTTGGCTGTCTGAAGTCACTAACAACTCAAACACTAGAAAAAGAAAACAACAACCCCCTGAATACTATTATGTGCTCACTAATACTGAAAGTGTGTCTGTTCTGGATGAGCATTCTGTTAGCTGCTCAGATTTGCAGGATCAGCTTGCATCCCTCTTTAACGTTGTCCAGCCTCCTCTGCTTGATGTATCATTCGCTGCACCTCAGGAGTGGAAAGTTAAAACTCTTTTGCTCTTGCTTTTTGTTTTGCTGTTAACCTTACATCTCATCATTAGTTATATAGCTCACTTTAGATTATTAGATTCTTTCATTTTTTTACCAATTGGAAGTAGGAAATTCCACTTTCCTATTTGTCCTTTTTGAATGCGCCATCAACACAGTAAGGAGTGAAACACTAACTATATAAGAAACAGTTATTAATGTCAGAGCTTTAAAACTTAAGAAACACAAAGGAATAGAGTGACAGAAAAATCCAGAGTTTTTGGAGCTGATACGTGTCAGAGGAATTACAACATTAGTTCTCAATGGTGTTATCTACTGTTCAGCAAGCCGTTACGTTGTGTGGTGCCTGTTTTGACAACTTGGGCCAATTCACTGCATGACTTGCAACAAGACTATACCTAAAAGAGGGATCGGCTGGAGGGACCCTACCAGCTGCCCTTGGTTAAATTACAGAGGAGGGAAATGTGAATATTTGAGAATAAAATTGCCAGTGAAGTTATTTTTAGCTTTGTGTGTGATCTGAGCTCTTTTACTGTATGCTCTCCAATACCATGATAATGTCCTCAAAGGGTAATCGGGTACTACAAATCTCAAAAGAGGCAGACCCTGAGGAAAAGAGGTGTGGAGTAGAGTAGAGTGGGTCATTCCACGCCCCCTAAATGATCCAATGAAATAGAGGTGTAAATGAAAAAGGAGCTCCTGTATTATCTCTACTGAATTGTACTGTCCCTGTATCATTTTGAGCAAACCGTGTCAAACATTTCATTAGGACCTCAGGAAATTGTTTCAGCTTGTTAGAACAAAGGATCCTTTAAGATTAGAATGAGGGGTTCCGGGTTGCAAGTGCCAAAGATTTCAATGTCTATAGAAAGGTGATACCTGTGATATGTAAGACCTGGTCTTCTTTTCTGAAAGCTGTGGTGTCAACATGCTAAGATCTAAAGAGCTCAGGTAAAAAAAAATGTTGATACATGTGAGCTTTTTAAACAAGAGGTTTAAAAGTATCTAAAATGAATTTAAACTGAATAATAACAAAGTACAAAAGATTACATTTCAAACATCTATTTCAAAAAGTCTCCAAGAACCCCAACACTTACAGGTACTGTAACTCTTACAACTGTATTTGTCAAAGTGTAGATGTCTAAAACTGTAAGGACAACACATGCATTTCATTTGCACATTGGAAGACATTCCAGGAAAAATCCACTGTTGTCTGAGAAGGAGCTGTGGACAGTTGAATAAAAAAAATAACTGCTTTTCCAATGTGAAACTGGACAGCGTGGTGGGGAAACTGTTTGGGGCTGATTCTGTGTCCTCGGGACTGTGCAGCTGGCAGTCACTGATTTAACCGCAACTTCTGCATCATATCGATGAGTGCTTGAAGATAGTACATAGATGGTCCACAGCACAGTAGAACAGACTGTAGAATCCCTCAATAATTTAAATAAAATAGGAGGTTTTCTGTGTGCTATTCAACCAGCACATTAGACTTTTTGCAAAATACCTACAATAAGTTATTTCTGTTAAAGGGGGTTTAATAGTGGTGTCTGAGGTTAAAAGTGTGCTTGTTTCCTCCATTTTAAACAAACAAATGTAAAACTTAATATATATTGATATTTTCATTCAATAAATGACTGAAAATAACTTTCCTGGTGGGAGGTAAGTATAAGTATAACTTCAAAGAGGATTACATGTTCATCTCTAAAAACTGGTTCTTCCTTTGGGTTCTTCTTATTTATCACATGACTCTAGTAGCTCCCTTCAACCCTCTGAGATCCCTTTGCTGTTCCTTGTAGTCAATTCCTGACCTGTGTTTGCAGGTACGAACAGCTGTTCTATACAAAACATACAAAGAGTAGTGAAGAAGAGTGTGAAGGGGAAATGATAGAGAAAGAACATGAGAGGGAAAGATGCAAGCAGAGGGAGGTGACAGGCTGGGAAAAAGGCAATTAGTCATCGCCCGCTGTGAAAAGTTAACAGAGTGCAAATTTGGGCATATTTCCTGCAACGATGTAGCTGAAGAATCTAAATGAGAATACGTTCATGCTCATATTATAAATGAAGCACAGAGGAACACTTTGATAGATGGATAAATAAAGGGCAGAATAAAACTATTGTTTTTCTTCATCCCTCACACAATACTTTCTATTCTAATCTTTTATTTACATTATCAGTAGCCTGTGGGTTGTGGAGCTAATCCAGTGAGCCAGTCACCAAAATACAAAATCCTAAGAAAAACAAAACTGAAAGTTGTGTGGAAAATGGATAAAGCAAGGCAATCTAGGAAATGGGGCAAGCAGAGAGGCAAGAGGCTGAGCAGTGTGAACGAAACTCAATCTCCACATACATAAAAAAAAGAGGTCTGAAAGGTCTAATTACTAGTGGTTTGTCAGGCTTAATTGCAGGTGCACATGCTAATTGTAAATGAGCTAGATTCTCCATGAAGATGGCAAAGCCGAGAAAAAGAGTGAAGGAGGAGGAAGCGAGTGGGAGGAAGGCAGCAGAGAGAAGAGAAGAGGAGAGAGAAGAGTGGGGAGAGGGAAGAATAAATAGAGACATACACAAAAGAGTTGGAGGTGGAGGAAGGAATGGCAATAAGAAACCCAGAGGAGGGAGGGAGAGAATGAAGGAAGGAGGTGTGGAGTGGAAACGCAGCTGAAGTTGAAAAGATGAAAGAAGACATGATTAGCGCAAAAGGATAAAAGAAGAGCAAAGAGTGGGGAGGGGGTTAAAAAGGAAGAGGAATACCAAGAAAAGAAAAAGGGCCTAATCCTCAGTGTTGTTGATTAAGGAAGGGCTGATGAATACACTCAGAGAGGGCAGCAGAGGGAAACTATCAGAAAAAAAAATCTTTTAAAATCACGCAAAAAGTGTGACAGTAGTAGAGGGAGCAGAGAAAGACTTATTTTTTTTCTTGTTTTTTTTCTGTAAAACAGCAGTGCTCGGTTTCCATAGTAACACTTCAAATATGACTCTACATAACACCCTGATGGACAGGAAGATACACACAATTCACATCAGTTCATGCAGTTCACTACGTGCCCTCTCCTCATGATACACAATTTACTTTTATCTGCTGCTGCATAATGTGGCACCGGCTTGTAACTTAAAACAAAAAGCATGGGGCCTTCGCACAGATATGGGTATGCACACCCATGTACACACATGTGAGATAAGCTGATGCACTTCTGTGGATAGAGATGCAGTGTGTTGCCTTTTAGCATGCCTCACATTAAAAATGAATCTCCAAAACAGCCACAGGCAAACAAAGAGAAGTAACACAATGGAGAAAGCAGCCAGTCAGCGAACTGAGCAGGAGACCTTCACACAGCATCTCCACTGTTATTGACAGCCCCCACTTAATAACATTTAAATTATAAGTGTCAAGAGTGGATTATTTACTCACAACATAATAGAATTAAATTAATCCAAGTTACCGTATGAATGTCTGTGCTCTTGTGTGGCCATTACTGCACTTAAACAGCAATTACAACAACATATGCAGCAGAAAGAGAACCTGGATGAGTGGCAGTAAGTGGCAACATAATACACACCCAAGTGTGTATTTCTTACATCCGGTGATTTACTGCAGGTATAACAAGCCATCTAACAGATAATGACACATATGCATGCACACAGAGGTAGCAGTTCAAATGTGTGCGCTGCAAGTCGGAAACTGTTTTCCATGCAATCAGACACCTGAGCCCTCTTGAAATATACAGATAGAAAGATAGAAATATAATAGGAAATATGAAAAAAAAATATCCACAGTTTAATGTCCAGGTAAGAAATACACTATTTGATGTTAATATAAGCAGGTTTAGACCATTGTTTTTTATTTGGTATGGAAATACCCCCCGCCTCCTTTCCACTCACCACCTGTGGTGTAGTCTCTGTCACCACAAATAGGCTTGTAGCCTTTGGTGGAAGTATTATCATCCAATATCCCAGTTCAGCCATGTCTCTTTAAAGCATCTTTAACTACATTGGCATTACTCCCTCTGACTTCAGGCGAGCACTGTTTGTTCATCCATCTTGTTTGCCAGGGACTTCACGTTCCTCATGATGAATGATGAGTGAAGGGAGACACGGCTTGCATCTTCTTCTCTCCATAAGCCTCTCTTGTCTCAATTCAGCCCTATTCTTCTTTGTTCATTCCATCTTTGCATGCTTTCTGGGATATCGATTGCTCTGGCTGATGGGCAGACAGCTTTAGAGCAATCAGCTGATTAAGAAGCATGTGAAGTAGAAGTTGTACTACTACCCCATGCCTCAATAAGAGACAAAGTCCAACAACTAAGAAAACAGGTAAACACTCTCTCAACCAACATCTTCGAACCAACATTTCCTTACTGTAGAAACCATCACATGTAGCAGCAACAACAGTAAACACATAATAATAACCCATGAAAATAAATATACAGCCCCATCTGGTTTAAGCCTGATCGTGCATAGAGCATTTGCATAGAGCATTGATCATAGAACTCTTTTAATGGCACAGACAACAGACAGAATCACATCAGTATGCCAAAATGGGTCCCAAGTGAGCAGTCAAGCCATGAAACATACGCCTAAATCAACTTGTTCTCACGCTAACAAACACATTTGGACAAAAATGGTAGATGAGAGAAAAGTGCACATAGTACAGAGACTGCAAGCAATAGCCTGAGATTAAAAACTGAATCACAGGAAAACATATGTATGCCATCATTATCAGGCTCTACTACATCCCTAGAGACAGGCATGTCTGTTAAGGAGTCCATTTAGTGGTGAGTGGTGCTGTTGTCAGCTCCACTGAAGTGCACACTGCACAAGACATAAATTATGAAAAATAATAAATCATACTAAATTAAGTGTTTTAATTAATCATATAGCTTCAGTCAGTATAACCCATCAACCCCCTAAAATGAGTAAAGTGTCTTTTTAGAGTTCTGTGTTTTTCTTTCATTTAAATGTCTAGATAGCTCCTGCAGAGGAGGAACAGCGAGGTCCTGTGACCTTAGGGTAAGGGTAAAAGGAAGGGGAGGGTATAAAAATGGCGAGCAGGTGGTGAAATGACTGATGTCTGACATTTCTGTTTATTGTCAAAATTTTAAAATGTCATCAACAATTCTCAATCAAACTTTATTAACTTGTGAAGTTTATTGGCTCATATACCTACACCAAAGCAACACTTAATTTAGATTAAGTGTTAGATTTAATTAAAGAAGATAATCACTGTTGGATCTCAGTGATGTATTTGATGTATTGTATCAACACTACAGATGCTTGAACATGTTATTGGAATTAAAGGATCTGCATTCAGTGGTTGGTTTAAGTCATAATCATCTGATAGATTCCAGTTTTTTCACCTTCCTCACACACCAGAGTAAATCGTTGAGTTCCGCATGGTTCTGTGCTTGGACCAATTCTTTTCATTTTAAACATACTTCCATTTGGTAATATTAATTTCATAATAAATTTCCATTGCAACGCTGATGAGACTCAGCTACATTTATCTGCAAAACCAGATGAAACCAATCAGTTGGTTAGACTACAATCATGTCTTAAAGACATAAAGAGCTGGATATCTTTGAATTTTCTGCTTCTAAATTTAGTCCAAACTTTGAACCTGAGCACTATAGAAAGAAACTGTCTAGCTATATAGTTACTCTAGATGGCACCTCCTTAGTTTCTAGTACTACAGTGAGGAACCTTGGAGACAGTATCTGTCCTTTGACTCACATGTAAAACAGGTTTCTAGGACAGCTTTCTTTCACCTTTGTGATATTGCCAAAATCAAGAACATCCTGTCTCAGAGGGATGTAAAAAAACTGCTCCATGCACTTTTTACGTCATAATTGGACTACTGTAATTCTTCATTATTGGGCTGTACCAAAAATACTCTAAAAAGCCTCCAGCTGATCCAAAATGCTGCAGCCAGAGTTCTGATGAGATATAACAGGAGAGCTCATATCTCTTCAGTTTTAGCTTCTCTTCATTGGCTCCCTGTTAAATCCATAATATATTTTAAAATTCTGCTCCTCACATATAAAGCTCTTCCAAGCTCCATCATATCTTAAAGATCTCATTGTGCAATATTTTGCCAACAGAGTACTTCTTCTCAGTCTACGATTTAATTGTGGTTCCTTGAGTTTCTAAAAGTAGAATGGGAGGCAGAGCCTTCAGTTATCAGGCCCCTCTGTTGTGGAACCAGCTGCCAGTATATGTCCAGACAGCAGACACCCTCTCTAATTTCAAGATTAGTCTTAACTTTCCTTTTTGATAAAGCTTATAGTTCGGGATGGTTCAGGTGGCCCTGAAACTTCCCAGTTATGCTGCTATAGACCTACGCTGCTGGAGGAGCTCCCACGATGCAACTCTCCTCATTCTGCTCTCTTAACTCTCAATTATGGTTGTCGTTGACTTGTTTCTCTTTCTCAGCAGGTATATCTGGCCTGCTGTTATGGTGTTTTTCCTGAGTCTGGTTCTGTCAGAGGTTACTTCTTGTTAAAATGGAGTTTTTTCTTTCCACCATTGCCTTGTGCATGCTCAGGATGGAGGATTGGATCAAAGAGGTGCAACTTGTGTTTTCCTTAGCGAGGGAACTTCAAAAAGAAAAACATTTTTATTCTCTCTAAATGAATTGGACTAATTTGAAATTGAATGAATTGGATTTGATTGGATTATGATTAGATTACAATGAAATTAATTTGTAATTGGCTTGAATTGGACTATAGTATAGGACTAGTGTCTTGAGATGACATTTGTTGTGATTTGGGGCTATATTAAAAAAAAAAACCTAATTGAATTTAATTATAGGAATCAACCACAGCTTCAGTTTTCTTTGAATTTACAACCTGCACAGAGTGAAGGGAGAAACGATCGCATGATGATCGCATAATGGCTATAAAGCCCCCACATCACTAACTTTAGCAACAGAGCCAAGTAAAGCAAACATGACAGAACAAGAGAGCCAATCAGTTCAAACTTGCTGATAGCAAAAATGAAGCTAACTCTACATCTGTCTGTCAACCTGTTTTTTTCTCTTAGCTCTCTTCAGGAGTAATATCCAATCAGATGTTTATCCTTGTCGTGTTTAATTGTTTTCCAGACTTTATCTGAAATGCGACGTAATGACAGTACATCCCCCCACCCCCGACCAGACAGTAATTATTTAACTAGATATCAAGGTGGAAGTGTGTTATCTAATTGCTTGTGTGTGACATCCTACTGTAAAGCAAAATTTTGTGATGCCGCAACCAACGCAAACTGTGATACCTCAGCTTCCAGGTGCTCCAGGGCAGTTTCAGAGATCACATATTAAATGTGCATAACAAAGGTTGGGGTACTTCAAAATGAGTCAGACGCACATAACTTTAAGAGTCACAAACTTTTCAAGCAATGCTTTAACATAAGCTGTGAAAAGTCCTGTTATATGTTGCTAACATGTCTGGCATTTGAATTAAAAAAAAAAAAAAGACGACTTTAAATTCAGGAAATTACCATACATTACATTACATTCATGCATGAGGGGGCAGGGCTTACCCCTGAAATGTCAACCATGTTAATGCGTCCCCCTAATGAACGGCATCAATCAATGTTGCATCTTCTAGTGTTCAGTATATCCAGGGTGGGTTGCAATGGCAGAGTGGTACTGTCCCCATTTTCACTTACCTATTCAGTGGGTAATAAAACACAGAAGCATTCTTTCCTGTTACTTTCCATGCTACAGTAACTTTGCTTTAAACATCAGACATAATATGAGATATCCATGTTTTTCTATATTTCTTCTCACAAGACTTTTCTTTGTTTGAGCTGATATTCATCTGCTGGCCTTAAGCAAGTTGTTCTGAAATTTATTTAGCCTGCTCTCTGCTGTGAAACCAGATGTACAGTAAGATCTGCTTGGAGATAATGAAACCTGCTTTTAGACTCTGTGCCTCTCTGAACAAACCATTGTAGAAAGTTGCCTTCTTTTTTTCGACTATATTAAACAGCTGTAGCACCGCAGCAGCAGCTGTCCCCAAACTGGGAGAGGGAATATGCACTCTTTACGCAGGTGGCAGAGCCACGGTAATTTTATTAATTATTCACATCTTCTGACATGTCATTGTAATCATGTACAGCAAAGCAAAATGCCGTCCAGCACAGCAAACAGCTGAGCTTTGCACAGATTCATGGTTTCCACAGTAAAATCATTGCACAGTTGCTCAGAATGAATCTAGAATTAGTCAGTGAAATCCATTTATAGTTTTCTTTAGAGATTTATGATTTCTTTCTGAATGACAAGTGGATTATTACAG
The DNA here is from genome assembly GCF_036924035.1 of Leuresthes tenuis. NCBI lineage: Eukaryota > Metazoa > Chordata > Actinopteri > Atheriniformes > Atherinopsidae > Leuresthes > Leuresthes tenuis. Next base: position 24,759,678 of record NW_027325358.1, read on the forward strand.
TGTTTTCAGTTTTGACGAGTAAATCCAAGAATATTATCTGGGGTGGCATTATGACAAGCATAAATTTAGTTTTTTTAAAAAGAAGGCAACAGACAGCTTTATGTGTGGTGTTTCCTGAAGCACATAGTGTGTGACAGCATGCAGAACATTGCACTATCTTGCCTGCACTTACTGGGATATTAATGTGGAACATGGGTAAAGCGTGGAAAAGAAGTGCGATAACCACTTTTGCCTTTGTAGTTTTGGACTGATAAGTCCTCAAGCCACAATTCGGCTCAGCTTTGTCACAGTTCAGAAGAAGCCCTTGTCACATGGTAGAAGCAGCACCACTGAGTTGGTCACTTTTCACAACAGAACCAACCTTTTGACAGAGCAGTGTCTCACATTTCATACACACAGTCAGCTGAAAAATAAGGTACAGCCTCTTTCAGTTAAATGTTTTTGTATTTGGTCATTATTTATTTAACAAAAACTAAGGCCAAATGCCAATGTCTAGCTTGTAGAACCACCTTTAGCAGCAATAACTTTAAAAAATATTCTATTGCATATTATCAGACTTTCGCACAATTTTGGAGGAATTTTGGCCCAATTGTCTTTACAACTTTGCATCAGTTCATTGAGATTTTGCAGCATTTGTTTAGGCGCAGCTCTCTTCAGGTCCCATCACAGCCTAGCGTTTGACTGGACCATTACAACACCTTGATTTTCTTTTTCAGACTTCTGTTGTAGATTTGCAGCTGTGTTTGGGATCAGTGTCCTTTTTCATGACCAAATTGCAGCTTTATCAATCCAACAGATGGTCTCACTTTTGACTCTAGAATACTTTGGTATACAGAGGAAACCTCCACCACCATGCTTGATAATTGGTATGAGGTGTTTGTGCTGACATGCTATCTTTGATTTTCTCCAAACATGCTGCTGTGCATGATGAACAATCATCTTTTCTTCTAACATTTTAACAAACACCTGAATGCTCCATGCCAGTTTTCTGGTCCGAAGGTTCTGCTTTCATAGAGGAGCTCATACCTACTGATGAGCAGTTAATCAAGTGCATTTGATCAGCAGCACCTGCTACTGACACTCTTAATTCTTTTAGACGCAGTAAGGGAGGACTCTGTGTTTTACATGATGCTTCTGTATTTTGACAGAACTTTTCACATAACTGTAATTGAGCTTGACTTAGCTCCATTGCTCACACTTCCGAACCTCCTAATAACAAATCAGTTATTTTTACTCAGCTTGGAGATTGCTGCAGATACCATAGTGCAAAGGTATGTTTATCTTGTATAGGTTTAAGTGAGTAATATGAAGCCAGTTAGGACGTTTTTGTGTCTCTCAGTTTGCTGTAACTCTCTTGCTCTCGGCAGCATCATTTTCAAACACGGCAAGGCCAGTGTATCTTCTCCACACATACTCTGTTACTCTTAATGAGAAAATAATATAAATGTTTGTCAGAAGCATATATCTTCCAAACTAAACACTAAAATGTGGTTGAAAGACAAAGTACAAAAAAAAAGACTTTTGATCCATCAGTGACAGGTGTGTATCACTGCTGAGCTCAGTAAGGTAATCAGACATCCTGCAGCTCTAATGACTGCAGTTATAATGAGTGCTTGAAGCCAACAAATCTAATCTCTCTAATTTTTCAATTCACTCTCACAGAGCTATCTATGCACATGGGGGAAATGTTTTCTTCTAAATATACGACCGATCTACCGTCACTGTCAACTAAAATTAATGTAAAAACTGTCAAACTGGGTCACAAACATACATTTTCTTTATTTTTTTTTAAAGGGCAAAACAATTTCCTGAAGCAATAGGATTCAACAGTTTTTCTAAATATTTCTAGATAGAAATACATATTTTATTGGTGGGAGCTGTAAAGGCTAGCAGGTTGGGGGGAAAAAAAAGAAAAAAAATCAATACTCGAGTGGGTCTTTGATGTTTCATTAAGTGCAGTTTTGTCTGGTCAAGAATCCTCTCTCTGCTAATTGATGTCACCATGAGACTTCCTCAACATTATATGGTTTCTTCATTAGACAGAAATAAACTGAGCCTGCATGAACACGCAAGTTCACGAGCACACCAATGCAACACATAGACACACATATGCACAACAAAATATACACAGTGAATAGCACAGGGTTGAAGCCGGAGCCATCTGCTCCTTGGGGACTTTGTTACCTCAATGAAACCATTCGGAATTCAATCTAATATTCTGCAACAATCTGACATGTCCCTCTCTTGAGCAATTCTGGCGGCGAAAGCGCTTTACAGGGTCTGGACCAACACTGTTGTGACCGAATGCATATGGACCAAAGGCTGGACAGGGGAAAACATGCAGGGTTGAGAATAAGTTTATTTCTATCCAAAATATGATCTTAACACTGAATGAGAAAAAAACTGAACATAGCAGGACTAATGTGGTGTCATTGCACATCAGTGTCCTGAATGTAAATGCAGTATTGGAATAGTATCACTCTGGCGTTGTGCTTCACCCTCAGCCCACTCCATAAATAGCCAGTCTGACCCTCTTTTCAGCCACAGTTGAATATGTATTTCCCTTCTGGGTTCCTTTCAGTCTGAAAATTGTCTGAAGATTGGGGAGTTATCCATCAACAGTCCAAGCAATTTTGCTGTCCACTACTTCTCTGGCAACACTGGGAGTGTTCCAGACATCTGTGGTAATAAATGAACAATGGCAACTAGACTTGGGTCCAGATTTACTATTGTTTTGCTCCTGGTGAAAACCCAGTTTTGGTGTTGAAATATCTAACTGAGGAGACCAATGATAGTTTAGCACCTGGACACGGGGATCTTTTAGATTGCAAAATTCAGTGAAATGGGCAGTTATAAGAATCATACCGCGTAATTTACAAAGCTTTGGAGCTCCCTACCAACTGTGCTGTTACCGCAAAAAAAAGCATGTCTTAAGCTTGATGTCGCTGATAGTTCCTGCAAGGAGGCACAGATGCTGCTGAACAGTGGTGGAAGGAGAGAATGTATGTAAATTCATCAAGAATGACAGAAGAAGACATTATCAGAACAACTGTCAAGCCACGTTTTTTTTAACTGACTGTGGGAAATCTAAGATGAACGTCAATCTGTAAAGAGCCTTGCAGTTCCTGCTTCACTGAAAGTAGCTTTTCAGGTTTTATTTTTAAGCTAATTGGAGTTTGGTGATTTGTTTCGTTACAAAGATTACACCACACTCTCATCTCCATCTTCGTCTCTCTTCCTCATCTTCCACTTTTTCAACTGCAATGTCCCCAAGTGAACAGGAATAACGTTACCAAATGACGATGGCACACCTCAGCACTCATGGAGGAGTTTACTAACCAGAGTAGACCCGATAAACAGGGATTTTTTATCTAAGCCATCTAAATATTTCAACAGTGCAGGTGATCAGGTTTGTGGTCATAACCTGTCTTAAAACAAAATATAAGCTACATCTGTGTTAAGTTTCTGGTTCCTGAGTATCAACAGATCTGATTGTTTGCATCTATGAGCTACATTGTGATGCTCATGGTAGACTGCATTGGTCACACCCAATGGTGATGTTTAGAATTTGCAACCACATTCACGTTTGCCCAGTTTAGTAAATCCGGCCCCTTAGCTAATAGATTGCAACGTCATAAATTTCATATGAAAATTTCATGAACTGAAGTGTGAAAGCATGTGAAGAATAAATACTATACTGCCCCAAAGTTTAACTGTCAGGAAAACCATATGTCATTATGTAAAGGACACTATTATAATTGGATCCAATACAGACAGACTTAGCCTGTTGTCAGTGGACAGCAATTATTTTTCTGTAATAAATGCAAATTGTGGGTTCCTTAATGTGTAGTGTATTTACTATAAAATATCCCACACCTATAATTCAAAAACAAGTCAGTCTAACTTGTTTTATTTATGTCAACAAAAAAAAAAGTTTTTTTTGGGCACTTGTGGCCTTTATTTGACAGTGAGTAGACAGGAAGGGGGAGCAGAGAGAGGAGGGGAACACATGCAGCAAAGGGCCCCAGGCCAGCACTTGAACCCAGGCCAGCTGCATCAAAGAACAATAGCCTCTGTCCATAGGGCGCACGCTTAACCAGTTGAGCTATATCGTGCCCCATTTATGTCCAAAGTTGACATTTTACAATAACAAGGCACGCTTTGAAGTACTCATAAGTGGGTTAGATGGGTTCACCCAACAAAAGGGCAATAATCATTTTCATTTCTTTAATTCATATTGTTTCTTTGTTCAAACTACCAGTTCATATTAATAATAATACTGTGATAACTACAGATGCTACTTTAAAATTATAACTGACTAAGTAAAAAAAATAGTTATTGTACTGGTCAGTAGCCTCTTTCACATATGCCTCTTCGAGCCAGGACTGATGTGCCTTTGTTGCACCTTATTTTTGTGTGAAAGTACGGAGACGTAAGGGGATTGGAAGTCGATTGGCCACTGATACATCGGCAAGGGACGTAGTAATAAAGGTGAAATGATCTTGTCTTATGTGCAAACACACATCAAACCAGCAACACAGAACTCCCCACTCTAACGAATGGTGCTGTCCTCACTTAGCTGATAAAGCAATTCCGGCTTGATGTGTGGAAGGACACAGCAATTTGGGGCTGAGCTGCCTCTGTTTGGCAAGTGTGAATTATGAGGAGGAACAGAGGGTTGACAAAGGTGTCTTTTTTTCACCTGTAAGGCAGAACCCTGTGCGAAAGAGACTGGTGATGTCACAGAAATATGCTTTAGCTGTGTTCATCTGTGAGTGTATCAAAGCCACATAAAGAATTGCTGTTGTATTCTGATATGAAACCGAAGGAGTTCAATAAACTTTTTTTGCCAACCTTTTACTTTTTCTTTTACTGAATATCAGGGGAAGGGGGCTAATCTGTATTTTTTTTTTTAATACACTGAGGCGATGTAAAGTTCTGCACCCTGCAGTAATTTCTTACTCGATTCATTCATTCTCTTCATTTATTGGTCTAAATGCAGAAATCGGCCAACAGACACTTGGCTACATCTTCTCTTTTCTCTTTCCTCCAATTTAACCTCACCGAAAGGTTTGCAGTTTCTCTCAGCCTTGCTTTGGTGTCCTTGATCAAAATTACTGTCAACTGCTTCTCTTCCCAACTGAGCTTCTGTTATCCCTTGATTTGTACACTACGAGAGGCGATTTCCTTCTTATCACTCTACAGCTGTCTGCTCTGCAAACCCACTCTCAGTCTTAAGTCACAGCTAATTAATTGACAAGTTTCCCAGACTGAGGATCAAATGGAGACGTATTTACTGACACTTTAAACCGATTTAGCAAAAATAGGCCCCGAAGGTGTCCAATAGAAACCACTTGCCAATAGAACTGCTAATAATCTATGAAAATTAAGAAGAAATGACAGTATGTAAATTCTCCGAACCGTCTCTATGTGGAAGATAGGTGGAACTCTATGTGGAACTGCAGGTGAGCCAGTCCATTACCCATTCCTTCTTTTTCCACAGCCATGTCTTTGTAATGTGTGCAGAAGGTGGTGTCTTGTTGGATGGACATCGCTGGAGAAGATGTTTTAAAAAGCAGTATATGATGTTCACATTACTCAGTGTAATATTCTGCTTTAATGCTGCCATCACAAAAATATAATAGACTTTTACCAAGAGCACTGACACAGCTTAATACCATCACAAAGACTTTCTTGCGGACTTGTTGCTGATAACGGTCTGGATGGACCTTTACATTTTCAGATCTGAGCATTTGACAACCATTTCCTCCAAAAAAAGTCCTAAAATACTGATTGGTCTGTTTCCACTGTGAGATGGTCAGTCCCAGATGCCTCCGAGTCCAAAGAAGTTGACGCTGCCTCTGGATAACGTTAACATGAGGCTTCTGTATTGGATGTACAGCTTTTAGTGACATTTAACGTATGTGAAAGTAACTCAGTATTGTAGTGCTTTACAAACCTTTCTTGTAATAATCCTCAGCACACATATTTATATCGTCTGCTAGTAACCTTGTTGATACAGTGATGTCTAAAGATCAGAGATCGCCTGTGTCAAGCTTCGGCTTGTGCTCTTTACACACTAAAATTCCTCTAGATTCCTTGAATTGTTAAAACATTATGCACTGCAGAGGGAGAAGTTTGTCCCTTCCAGTCTTTCTTTGAGGAATATTGTTTTTAACCATTTCAGTCATTTTCACATACATTAGCTGACACAAAACCAATCTTTGCTTCTCAAAGACTCAGATATTTGTGGATACTGCTCACTGTCAACATTATGTTACTAATATCTTACTAATGTCTTTTTTCTAATATCCCTAAAATTGTAAAAACTATTTTTTATGAAGTGTCGCAGGTTTAAAATGAAAGGCAGCTGATTAGATGAAACAAAGAATGTCTTGGGTTCGACCCGTCTGCAATTCAATAAAAGTGAAAGTAAATTTTCTGATATGTGGATGTAAATCAAAGAAACTATTTTTTTCTTTCTGACTTTGTTCTTTCCTTACATAAGTTTCATCTCCCTCTATGAAAATTGTCAGCTTGTCGTCCACTCTTCGCAAAGTCAACGCATGACAAGATTTCTTGCAAGAGCAAGTGCCCATTCCTTGTGGACCTTTTGAGAACAGTATCATCAAATGCTACTTATTCAGCTACCAAGCCCTCCATAAGTCCTTTTCATCTCCAAACCTTGACCCCCTTCTCAGATCACAGATCTTGCCTTTTGTCCCATCAGTCTCTTCTATCTGTGACACAATTATACTTAAAAAATCCTCTCAGTCTGTTCCCTGACTGTCAGAGAAAGAGCTTCAAACGGTCTCCCTTTGGCATGAAATGAAAAGTGACAGTTTCTGATGAAATCCCTGCATGTGACTTTCTACTTATGTTATTACTGAATACATGCAGGATAAAATAACCATCTGTAGCGGCATTTCTGCATCTGATACCTCAATGAAAGATAGAAAACATTAATGTAGCAATATTAGAAGTTTGTACTGTAACCAGTTGTAGTAGAACCTTCCTAAAGAAATCTGCTAAAACTGGTAGAGTGCTGAACAGCACACCAAGACGATGAGCATCGTGGGTAGAGGCGGCATCACAAAGCTGGCCCCCATTTTCTCTATTCTTAGCTCTTCCTCCTGCTTTCACAGTTACACATGACTAGGTATTGAAGAGGAGAGGTAGAAGAGGCTTCTTGAGTTTGAGTCTTTGTATATTCATTTGCTAGTTTAACTAAATAACATCTGTCAGTAGTCACATAGAAGTCAGAGAAGCCCTTGTCTTCAACAAGAAATACAATTTATATCCCAGATAAAAGCAACCAGAATGAGACGCAGAGGATACGTAAGCACAGCAACATTAAATGAAGAAATGTAAAATGAAAGGACAAATGCAGGATGCAGAATTACCTAAATTACAGGCAAAGGACAAAAGGGATGCAAATATTACCACAAAGAGACACAAATGTATGAAAATGAGACAAAGTCTGATTTTTGAAAAATAGCAAGGACACTAAACATATCAAATTAAACTAAAATGACCTGGCCTAACTGATGTACTATGATCAAAATAAAAAAAAAAAATACAGAATTGGGAGAACTGCAAACACAAATACACTCAAACTAATCCCAAAGACACGGGGGCATTTTTGATCATTAGTGAAATGAGCAGAATAACAAACACAAAGAGACACATGAGTGCTACATAGAATGAATACAAAGAGATGCAGGACAAAAATGACACAAAACAAGCTAAACTAGATGCGAGTCTATTACAAAGGGATACAGAATGTCTACAAAGAAGAAGAAAGAAGAAAGTAAAATATCCACAATGAGGTGAGAAAAAAGAAAGAGAAACATAATGAGTGCAACCTAAACTGGGCCACAAAACAACCACGTAAAACCATGTCAGGGCCTCATATGTAAGTGAAAATCTGACTATGGCTGAGAGAGGGAGGCAGGAACAACAGTATATGCAATGGGACAGTATTTCTTGGAAGACATTTCTTGTGTTGCGCCATAGTGTTCACATATGCAACAGTTGTGTAACAAATGTGTAACCAAAAAAAAAAAAACGCTCATCAGTCTCTCTGTGGACTCACTGTGAACGTTAAGCTGCTGATGTCACAGTCATTGGACATGTGGGCTACATTCAGACTAATTCAAACTGATAAGATGCTGGCACACACCTCTGGCATTGAGTCACCCCCTGAACCTGCAGTTTATGAGCTCAGTGCCACATACGCACAAATAAAGGAGAGAAGACCATTTATGAGAGGAACAAAGCAGTTGCCTGGACTCTCGCACCAAGTCAAAGGGAGACAAATATACACATACAATATATGAGCTTTCTTCTCTACATTAGCACAAAATATGTTGCTGAATGCTACAGGCAGATACCCTCAATCCCCAGTCACAGACTCTAAAAATTAAGCTCCCTCCTACAAGTTGACAGGGTTGTTTTTGTACGTCGACTAGTTTTGAAATCTGTTTGAAACTGTGATTTTGAGAATGTCACTGGCGCAATTTGGCTCCAAGTTGGAAAGGCCCTGGCATATGATTCACATCATTTTCATATTCATCAAACCACTCAGTGAGCCCCAATGCCCAAAGATGGGGTCATCCTGGCAGAGACCACCGTCACCAGGGTAGAAATCCTTTATCATAGGATAAAGGTGATCCCTTATAACAACTTTGTATTCATTTGCAGAAAGCTTTCCATTTGAGGGGCTACATGGGCTCAAACCTGGCCATCAAAATGCTCCCATAATTTACCAGACCCACTGGATGTTCTCACTGTATAGGTCCAAGGTTCAGGCCTTCAACATTCTGTAGAGTTAAGCCATGCCTGCACCCTTGCACTGAACTTGGACTGGCCAGTCTGATCATATCTCTTATTTTCATATTTCCACAGCAATGTAATGGTTAAAGTGTTAATGGTTGGGACACCACTGACAACTAAAAGTGTGTATTCATCTTTGAAATTAAGGATTTATGGACTGCAACCCTACTGTAAAAACTTGATGTAATTGTTGGTGGATTTCTCCTCCCAAAATGCTCTGATCACATCCTTCATCACCATTTTCAGTCACACGAGAAAGAGTTACTCCTGTTAGTCTGAGCATATCACACCGATGCATGAGCATCGAGGTAATCAAAGGAACACCATTGACCACAACATCTGAAAGTGTACAGTGATGTTATTTCAGTCGTTGTTCTAGCTTAAACACTTGCCAGTTGAGGTCTCTTTTTGACTGAGGCTCCTGTCATCCCTACTCTGAACTTTTGAAATCTTGATGAAAATCAGAATCAAATGGGCCTGCCCTGTGTGTTTATTCATGCTGCAGAGGATAATTGGATACCTACTGCTTAGCTGCACCATTTTGTGCATTTGTTGGTGTTTTCCACTCATGTATTCATGTTTTTAATTTACTTTCCTTTAATAAATCGTTCAAACTTGACAGACTTGTCGAGTAATACAACAATTCAACTATGAATCTTCCTTTCTAGATGGGATGAATAAAGTAAATTGGATGGGCAAAAAAATTTAAAATAAAAAAAAACTGGGACCCTGTGTAAAATGTGGATAAAACAGACAATCATCATAATCTGCACATTTCTGCAAATTTCATGAACCAGTATTATATGGCTTTATCTTTACTTCTGGGAGACTCTCTAAGGTGCTCTTTTTATGCTCAATAATCTTAGTTGGCTGTTGTCAATAAACTAATTAGTTGCAACATGTTCCTGTAGTTTCAGCACCACTTACTTTTCCAGCCTTTTGTTGTCCTGTCCCAACTTTTTGAGACAAATTTTTCATGAAATAGTAAAATGTCTCACATTGAACAGTGAATAAAACATTGGTTTATATGACCTGCAAATGATTGCATTCTGTTTCTATTTACATTTTACACAGTGTCCCAACTTTTTTAGAATAGGGGATAAATAAGAAGCTCGTTGCTAACACTTTCCGCCTGTCAGGAAGCAGTATCAAAACTGTCAGGGAAATGAAAAAGCATCGCACTTAGTCATGAAAAAGAGACCAACAACACCCCCAAGGGCTTTTTTTTTTAAACTGCTAGTTTAGTTTCAGTAAAGAAATTACAGTTTTTTTTCCCCACTGTGCAAGGCTCGTGATCTTTTGAAAAACTCAAAAAGTCATGGATGTCAGAGGAATTTCGGAGGCATTCTGTAACTTACTTCTCCCTCCGTCTCTGACTCTGAGTAAACAATAAACACCAGGCTGCTCAGCACCTGTAATCCTCTGACGACTCAATCAACATTTGTAAAGCTGGCCACACAAGGCATGTATCCAAAACTGACTCAGCCGGCTGTCTGTGAGTTCCAGCATCATCATCTCGACGCCCTTATATTCATGGCAATTCACTGCTGCCACGCTGTTCATGGTCTACCGATCAAAAAGGAGGCCATGCTTCCTGCCTGTCAAGAGAGTCAGATCCAGTAATCCCCTCCACCCAGCCCACTCTCTAAAACCATGCAGCATCACGACGCAGCAACAGCACACCCCTTCTAGGTCTTGTTGCTTATTCACTCACAGCTACATCTGTCTACAAAGCTGACTCCTTCATCCACTGACAGTGAAGCTCCCTCAGGATTTACCGCCTGTGCCTGGGTCTTTGCCTGTGTCTCTTTATCGTCTTTCTTTCTGCCACACCTTAACCCCTTGCTCGCTCTCTCTGTCATCATCTCTCACTTTTCATCTTTAGACGGTAAACCTGCCCCACAAACAACTCACCCGCAGTTCTTTTAAACTTGCCCAACTACAGAGACTGTAAAATTTAGTGTAGAATCTGGGATCTGCAGAGCGCAGTCTCTGAGCTGCATATGTTAATAAAGTAAGCCTGTTCATTGTTGAGGCTGTTATGTTGTGCGGGAGGGACGCGGCAGCTGTCACACCTCCTCTCAGTCACGCTTTGACAAAGACCAAACCACAATTAGACGGTTACGTCAGATCTTGTGATTCGACGTGTGGGGAAAAGCTCGGTTTAGATTTGCGAGCATAAACTAGTCTTACTCTAAGGCTACAAATAGTTCAGCCAACAATCTAAATCCGTGATGCCACCAAGAGACAAATCCTGGAGCTGCTCCACTGGCAAGAGCTGGACACTGTGACAGAATGAAGGATTTTGCTCATTTTCTGTTTCAAAACTGTTCACTCACACGAGGATAAATCAGACACTTTCAATTGGACTCATAGATGTCAAGACAAGTCTCTTTTGGAGCTGATTTTACCTACATCTCCTCTCTCATAGTTTTTTTCACAATGCCTCTAAGAAAATTATTTTTCTTATCTTTTTACACGCTCCTCTAACTTTTAAATATGTTGCATTTTATCAGTCAAACTCCTTAGCAGCTGCCAAAAAGAGCTCAAGCTCAGCAATAAAACAGGCTGCAGCTTCCACATGCTGTTTCTTTGCACTGTTAATATTGTCTAGACCTGTTTTCCCTTGTGGAGCAGTGCAACTCTTCGTTTTGATGGGCTTATTGAAGCCAGTGCCTCGTTATCCCTTATCTCAACACCAGGCTGCCTCACATGGCACCAGGAGAGAAGCGCCAGTTTGTCCTTTATTCTTTTGCTAAATGAATGCTTTTCTGTTGTTCCCTCATCCTTCTCTGTCCTCTTCATACTAGCATGGCCACAGCCTCTCAAACAGTGGTTATGAGCATATAATGGGCCTTATTTGTCAAGCATGACAGCATACATTTAAACCCAAATTTTACTTGCCATTTAAACCATACTTAAAAAGCATTTGGTCTACATGGATTGCAGCCTCTTTTTGTTCTGAGCCAATTTCTAGGATATATTCTAATCAAGTGATTTCGGTCACAAAAAACAGCAAATTCCAGTGAACTGCTTCGCTACTTTACAGAAAATAGAAAGCCCAATGATTTGACCACAACAAACCAAAAAGCAGATAGTTGATGACACGATGCTTCATCACAAACAAAAACAATATTATTGCCATTACTATGATCAGAGCTATAATTACCACCTCAACTCATACTTTTCACCATGTGAAATGATGAATGAATGAGCACGATTCATGGAACTTGGACAAATGAACACAGGAAACACTCATGGTTGTTGAATATCCACCTTTGATGAACTGGCGATGAGTACAAAAAAGATTATTTTATATTTGGGACTCAAATTGAGGTGATAAGTCAATTCAATTATGTCAATTGTGAGAATGAATATTAGTCTTAATCTAATAATGGCATTGTTGATGTCTGTGGTGATGCTGGGCTGGCATTCCTCGCCATTTTCAGAGAAATTAGCTGACTAAACGATAGACTCATGGATCAAATTTAGAAGTTTCAGACCAAGTTAGGGACAGTTTTCACACAGAAAGTTTGCCTCAAACGTCAAGCTCTAATTGACGTTAGCAAATGAACAGTGAGTGGTTGATTAGGGTAGCGTGAGGAAATCAAGCCCAGTCACAGAAATCCATGGCCTACCTTGAACATTGCCAGCCCGGATCTCCTCTCTGCTCTTCAGAACTGGCATGATGGAGCGGTCTGGGATTCGACTCCTCCTCTCATAGCCTCGGATGAAGGGATGGAGACAGATGAAGGCGCGCAGAGAAGACTGAAGAGAGGTCTAGAGGGTTGCGGGAGGAGCAGATTTGGGTTGAATGAAGGCAGAGAAGGGGGGCGGGGAGGGTTGGGGGAACTTTATAAGTGAAGGGAGGTGGCGCTGCCAAGAACCGAATCACAGCTGGTTGAAATATGCTTTTGACTAGGATTTTAGAGAATCAAAAAACTGACCATAAACTCAAAATGTCAGCAATGTGCGTAAACTTAATGAAACTGGAACTTGACAGATGGAGAGGGTCAGTGGAAGTCCTTTCATTTGCCTCTTTCCATCCAATTGTCTTTCCCCTCCCTCCAAAGCTGGTGAAACAGCTCGCAGAGGCCTTCCTCCAGAAATCTGGAAGTGTGTGAGCACTGTTGCCGTGGAGATGAGCAGATGAGCAGCAATGTGCGTATATGTACTCCTCTTCTTCTCTCCTTCTTTGGCTTTCTGTCACTGTGTGCCTTTGCTTAATTTAGCCAGTCATGATCGTCAGCTTGCCGACCCGCTCTACGCTCTGCTCCTCTCAGTCTGAACGGGAGAAAAAAGGACAGAGTCAGTTGGCAGAGTGCGGCTGCGGATGAAAGTACTTTTGGTGAAGGCTGAATGCCCCGGTGTACACAAGTCAATTGCCTCTGAGGTCAAGGCTTAACTCACTTGTGCTGCTGTGTCTACACGTCTCTTTCACTGCAATCTGAACATGAATATTGGTACAGTTTTTTTATTTTCAGAGGAGATGCAACCAGTGCTCTTGTTTTTACTTGTTTTGGTCTATGGTTTCTCAGGCTATGAGTCCAAACCCAAACTGATATGTAAATCCAAAGGACAGGATTTGAGAATATACACATTAGTCAAACGAGATTTTGCTGTAGCATCAAGGCATCTAATTTAACATGTCTCAGGCACTTGTTGAAGTTCAACAAGCAGCACTGCTTTATGATTTATTCGCCTGATTGTCTTTTTTCAAGTTGCTGATTATATGTGATACTGTGATGTTTCTGAGAGTTAAAATGCTAACAATGAGAATTCTTGTCTAGTCAGTTTACCTCTTTTGATTTTACCCAAAAACAATGTAAATTGAAAAAAACGCTTCCATGAGGGTAGTGAATGAATGCATTTCAGCATTAACCATAATGACGTTTTCAAACACCCTGATGTCATTACTTCAACCCAATCAGGAAGATAAGAAAGGTGTAATAACTGATCATAACCCATACTGATGTTTAACGCTCGCTGGGCTGAAAGTGCTGCCATGTGCCATACATAAAACAGTAGCTGTAAAAGCAGAAAATCTTTAATTATTTTAAATAAGCCTTTTTAAAGTAAACTGTTTTTGCTTCTACTGTGCAAAATCCCAAATAACAGGTAACATATGCAATATCTATCCATTATTGTTCCATGTCTCTAAACAGCTCTGTCAGTACAGCAGAGGAGCCAATTAGAAAATAAATGTATGCATGTGGCCACATACATTTAAAGCATCAGTACCCACAAGGGTATTTATTCCACTGCTACGTGCAAGATCGGTGAGAAGTAGTACACTGACATTCGTCATAATTGCAAAGACGAACGTGGAGACCAAAGAGTCCTCAGAATTCTATCAAATCTTTTGTGGAGAAACTACAAGTAAGACAGCTTGGCCCAGAACATCTGGCCATCATATTCAGACAGCATATGGTATAAAAGCTAAAACATACTGTATATGCAGAGCTTCTAAGTCGTACGTTACAAAGGCTACAGTTGGATGCAGTCATGCAGATGCATTGTTTTGCTTTCCCTGCTTACTTCTGAAAATACTGGGGACAGGTAAAAGTAGGCTGTTAGAGACATGAAACATTTATCTGAAAAAGTGAAACCCATCTGAGCACTGTGTAGATGCAGGAGGTTCAAGTGCCTCTTGGCAGTCTTCGTGAATGGACCTTACAACGTGGATTTGACATATATCACTGAAAACATACACATTATTGGAGAATTGTGAATAATTTATTTTCAGAGCACTGGAAATCTTTTTAGCTATTTGTCATTTTAAGTGTGAATAAACAAAAAGCCTAAATGCCACATACCCAATCAACTGCATAAATTAAAGAATACAGCGTTTGAATTTAGCCTTAATTAGAAGGCAGCGAGAATGTTCGTGATAGTGGTCAAATTTGTACATTCCTACCTAGAAACCTAATTAGCTTTAGCTTAGCTTTCGTTTTCTCACCAGCAAATTTTGCCAGTGAAAAATTTAAAAAATAAAAATTTTAAAAAAGGAGAATTTGAGTTGGTTTACTTATGATCTGATTTTTCCCAAGTATCATTGCTCAGTTTAATGAATGTAGTTAGTATAAACAGGTTAAAAATTACCCAAAAATACTATCGTTCAGAAAGCTTTAGAATATCTGCTGATTTTGGACTGTTGGATGGAGGAAACAATACATTTAACAGGGTCACTTTGTAATCTGGTTTACAGGGCCGACTAATAAATATTAGCAACAACTAATAAACAGCAGACTAACCAATGATGACAGCAATGAAAATGTGTCCATGTGTCATCCAATTTTTATCTGTGAAGTCTTTAACACGAGAAAGAAGGTGTCATATCCACACGTACCTCTGTACAGGGAATTTCAGGTCGCATATGCAGGTATGCACAGCTAAGCCCTGGCATGTGTAGAATTTTAATTCTATCTGGCATTGAAATTAATTATTCATTCAACAAAATTTATTTATAAAAATCCATCTGTTGCTCCGACTCCTTCATAGTCTAATTATCTCTAAATTTCAAACCAGTATTAGCATGATACCGGTGGCTTGAATCGTGCAGAAATACAGAGTATCTTTGCATAAAAACAACAATAAGGTTTGTTTAGTTCCACGACTATGAACCAACAGCTGTTTATCGTTTCCTGATGCAACTACAGAAAGATATTTCATGGACACGTTGAAAATACAAACGCGTCACTTCCTTTCTTTAGAAGAGGGGGTAAAAGAATGGCTTTTTCTTCATGGCAGCAGTGTTTTTTTTTATTTTTTTTTAATACAAACGGCATTTCATTCTATTTTTCTTTTACTGAAGTCTTAAATGATTTCTCTTTTGAGCATAAATCCTTCATTATACTGAAACTCAAGAGGTCTCATGCCCTTTTAAAACAACTCTGGGCTCACAGCATGGCAACTTCTCACTATTCTTTTGAAAGATGTCCTAAATCATTTTGACAGTTTGAGCTTGGAGATGTTCAGTGAAAATCAACTTGAAACTTTTAAGGAAGGACTGCACTTCTTTCACTCTGCTAATGGAACTTTTCTTTCTTTTTTTTTTTTAAATGAGGAATCTACAGTAAGACCACTGTCATGACATAAATTGCACCAATGCCTAGAAAAAAAAATATATATATATGTCTTTTAAGGTAAAACATGATGGGTGATAGCTATCCTCTCATTCTGTCTCATGGTGCCTTGGAATCCTCCTTAGCATAATTATGCCACTGTTAGTCATTCATTTTAGCTACTTAATTCAAAATGGTACTTCAAAGTTCCACCTCTGACTGCAGACAGGTGAACATAGCATTGGATTACTCTGGCAATAATACGATGCCCTCTGAGACACAGCCTATTATGTTCACAGTGTACTCATTAAGGTCATGCAGGAGAGTTAAGTACAGCAAAGCTGGGTATGAGTCACATCAGATCTGTGGTTTATTTACAGAAAGTTTCATACTTTTTTCAGAGATTTGCTGCAGATCCAAGTGCCAAAAATAATAAGAAGAAATGTGATGGAGGCTGAGAAAGAAATCAATGTGGCATTGGTCAAAAAAAAAAAAACCCTGCTCATATGCACAATAAGGAGGGGAGAAGGACTAAAATGAAATGTTGTAAAAGCATGCACCTGCACACAGCACTATACTAACTGTGTGAGTCAATTGATATAAGCTGATGGGGAGAGATTTTACCAAATTCAGAGTAGCTGAAGCTGGTTTCTGCCATGAATTATAAATAGTGGCTCAGTGAGAAGTCTCTCTCACTCACAAACACCATTGAGCAAAGTGATAACTGAAAGAGGTGTGAAATTCATAGAGTTACAATGGTAAATATATTCAAAGAATGGATAGAGATCAGAGGCACGGTCCGATAAACAGTTAGTCACAGTAGAGTGAAGACAGATTTAACCGTGCAAGCAAATGTGGTGGAAAATATAAAAATAACCCTCACAGAAGACCTGCTGATGGAGGTCCATGCAGAATACATTCCCGTCATGCAGACGCATGCACGCCTCTCCGAGATCAGCTGTACTCTTGCATAAATGCGTGCATTCAGGGCGCGCACACTCTCTGCTCATGCATGTGCATACACTCACTTGCGAAAAAGTAGTGGGTGCTGTATCAATTCACTACTCACCTAATTAACTCTTTTCTGTAACACATAATTTATAGACTGTTGTGGAGATGGTTTACAGAGGAGCAGAGTTGAGACACAAAAGCAAAGACAGAGCAAAACGAGTGGTCCTTCATGTTCCTTCATGACGACATCCCTCCTCTTAGAACAATCAAGAAAGATGGATTTATTAAGCCCCTTTAGCAGTCCATAAGAAGGGGGTGGGCGTGGAGACTAAAGTAGCTGGTGTGGGCCTAAGCTACTGGTCTACCTTCAGGTTGATTGAACAGGCAATTTCACATAAATATAAGCCAACAGATAACAGGCCGGCAGTGGTAAAGCTTTAAAATAGCTCTCACAAAAAGGTGTGGCAGTGAGAAGCATCAAACAAAATATAAAGAGGAGGAAAATACCAGAGGAGAAGAGAAAGGTAGTGATGAAATGGGATGTCAAGTTCTATCTATTTCTATGTGTCTATCAGTCTGTCTATCTAGAACCTGCACATGCTTTCTATTACACCTCAAATCCACAGCAAGGCTTTACCTGCTAAATCCACAGATCAACAACCACCTATAGGCACCCGGTCTCTCTTTTACACGATAGAGGTTGAGAGTGAAAACATGAAAATGGAGAAAAACCTCAGGAATTTAAAGGAAAATGGGGTTTGGATGTGAGTAAAAGTGGGGGTAAAGATGCAGAAGCAGAACAATTCAGTTCTTGAAAAAATATTTAGGATTATGAGGTGTGTAGGATGGGAAGGGGCAGAAGCAGCAACAGAACCAATGGCTGCTGATGAACGAAAATAAGCACAAATGAAGCTTAAAATGGGATAAACTTTTAATGACTGAGATAGTCATTAATTCAACACTCTGAATGCAGCTCAGTAAATAACTAATATTTACTTCAGACTAAATACATTTTTGCCCAAAAAAATGTAGAAGTCTCCAAAAAATCTAGAAACTAAAAACTGTAATTCAGAGCTCTTTTTTTAAACAACACGTTGCAAAAATATATTAATTAAATGTAAAAGGTGGCATGACTTATGGACAAAGAAAAATATTCAAAGACAACAATCAAAAATGTGTGAACTTTACCATGATGAGGGCAGGTGAGAAGTATGTGAACATGGTGCGAGACCAGAGCATAATCAACACACTGATTACTCTTTTTTTAGGCATAGTTTAGTGTGCGAGTGCATGTGTGTGTTAATGTGTGTTTTATGTATACGTAAAGCACACACAAATACACACAGACAGACAGATAGACAGACACTAAACAATAATTAACCTACCTAGAGTAACATTTAAGAGTCCCGCAAGAGTATAATGCAAAGAAAATGGGTGTGGAGGGACGAAAAGAGAAGGAAAAGGGAAAAAAAATGTCATTCAGGAGGAGTTTTTGAGTTGTCTTTGAAGAAAATTCATCCAAGTTCATATATCATCAGACTTTAGAGACAGAGGTGTAAGATGGAGATAATGAACTGATAAGTGGCAGTTAGACATGAAATGGCAAGAAGGGACCGACAGGAATGATATGGGTTGGTGAAAGGGAGGGAAGAGTGAAGAGGGAAAGCAAAAGGACAAAAATTAAAACAAAAAAACTCCTCTCTTCTTTCTCCTTTCTCTCAGTCATAAATATAAGAAATTATAAACCACATAGATGGAGAAGTAGATGAGGAGGCAAATGACAGAGAGAGAAACTATATGAAATGATGAAGCACCTCCCAGCACCGCGATGAGGAATAAGAAAAATATAAAACGAAAGAAAAAATTGAATACTCCAAAGCCTTCCGTTTTTGCTCTGTTAAGTGAGGCGAGGGGGGAGTTTCAATTATATCCCCCTCTCTCTCCCTCTCTCTCTCTCTCTGCAACTGGTCTTCTTTTATCTTCTGTCCTCCTTAAAGCAAGATGCTACCTTCCCCTCAGATGAGCCGTAACCCTTTGCCAACACAGCTGTTAGACATGGCACTCAGGCTGGCTGCATGGCTGGGTGCTGCTATGCAGAGATACAGAGTGTGGAACCGAAACACACTTCTGGCTGGTGTGGCGTGCAGAGCACAGCTCAAACTGCACTCTCTTGCTCTCCTCCTTCTCCTCTAGAGAGGGAGAGAGAGCAAGAGACACACAGAGGGTGGGAGAAAGAGATATGGAGGTGGGTCCCTCTGTAGGATAGACATTCAGAGAGAGGCTACAGTAAAGAGAGTTTGCTGAAACAAAACGAGCAAAACAAAAAAATTGATTTTTTAAAATTATTTTCAAAGAAAGCAATGGCTCCCTCTGTTGATGCAGAATGCTTAGAGATTAAAAAAGTGGGCAGCTGTGGGGTTTAATTGGAGATTTATTACTTGGCAGTGGTGCCAAGAAGAAAGTAGTGAAACAATACCACATTGCAAGTAAAACACCCACATCAGAATTACTGGCAAAAATACATTAAAAGGCATAACTGCTTCTGCAGGTTGTTAGGATAGTCATAAAATATTACATTACTGTGACAAAAGTCTAGGGCCAACCCTCATTTCTTTACATTCTGCTGCCAAAGAGCCAGACTTTCCTCTGGTCTTTTAAAGTGGTCCACAGCAATGGTTCTCCTAACTTCCTGATTGTCTTTCAAAGTTAATTTTGGTCTAAAGAAAGATTCCTGCCTTTGGTGTGTGAGAAGAGAGGACCAGCATAGAGCTAGAAGTATAACCACAAACTCTGGGCAGTTTTGTCTTATTAGAAACCACAGATGGGAAATTAGCTGTTTTAGAGCAAGGTACATGCTACCTGTGGAAAGATACGGAGAGTGAGGAGAAGGAAGAAAATCACAAGCTATGGGGTGGGGGCACAAAGTTAATGACGTTCAACCTCTGTCTCTGAGTCCATGCCCCATAGATGCCTCTCAAAGTCAAGGAGGGACTCCTAAAAGCTACAATTCTAGGACACGATATGACAAAAAACAAAAAAGTAATAACAATTTAAAATCTGGACTGTTACCACCTCTCTGTTAAGGACTGTTCTGATGTCATGGATGTTTCAAGTACTTAGTTCAGTGAACTTTCAGGGCAAACTTCGGTGTAACTTAGATGATCACAAAACACCCACAATCCTTTGCGCAAGTCGCAAGTGGAAACAGGATCGAAGTTGGTGCAACAAGCATGTAACTTTTGTTTTTCACAACAGTTTGTGTGTAACCACAAATGTTTCTTTGTAACATTATTTCCAATAAATAAGATGACATTTTTGAATGTGTTATCTAGCTCTCCTTGATAGCAAACTCCAGTAAACAGTTCACATCGACCGTACACGACATTTCCCTATTTTCTATGTTACTTTATCCTATTTGAAAGACCTCGAGTTTCAATGAGACTCTGAAGTATGAAAACAGTACTTAAGCTTAAAGATCCCTCAATAGCTGAAGGCAAACATTGCTGTCGTAGTGTCCTGACAACCATAGTGACTTCGATCTAAAGCCCACAGTCAGGCTGTCCACATTCTAGGCTGCCACTTGAAAATTTATATTTTCTAAAGCCTAGCCCAGCCATCATCTAGCGAGAGGCAGGGCACACCTTGGAAAAGTTTCCAGTCCATCACAGGGCCAACAAACAACCATGAATTTGGCTTTCCCATTTAACCTAGAATGCATGTGCGGTGGGAGGAAGCAGGAAAGGTCCCAGCCGGGATTCAAACTAGGAACCTCTCCTATATTAATTGATTTTCAAAATGTTATAAAATAATTCAATCAGATTGTTATGAGGAGACATTCCCCAGCCACAGGTCTTACAATTCTACTGCAGCATTTTGGAATTAAATGCATAACAATGTGGCTGGCTGCAGTAACACGGACAGCAGCATATCCAGAAATGAACTATATGCAAGCTATGATAGAAGCGCATTATATACTATAAATATGCAGACACTCAGAATCCATATCTACTTAAATACTAGTAGTCTTAGCTTCCCTATTTCCGGTAAAGTTTGCTAATAACCCTCAACATTATATTCTTTAGCGGCTCTATCAGTATGGATTATTGAGTTCATAACGATTTCTCGATTGCGCCACAAAGTCATTAGCACCGCTTTCATACTTTCATACATATAAAATAGTATAGATTTTCAAGTGATGATAGTACAAAAGCGACAGGATGGAGTGAGGGTGGCGTGTCCGCGGTACCTAAGGATTCTTACCTGCGTAAATCCCATGAGTCTTCCAAGTTCGAGCCCCCTATTGAAGGCGTGTAAGCTTGGTTCTGAAATTTATTCCACGCGCCAACATGATCTACTGTGAGTAAAGAATAATCCACAAAGGGTGATTATTTTGTTGCAGTATTATCGTTTAAGAAAAGGAGGAGTCCCCTTTTATGGCATAGAGCTCTTATACACTGAACAGATGTGAAAAATCAGCGACGATGCTGTCTCAAAAAATCCACAACGCTTGATTATTATTTTGAACTTACTCAGTAGGTCATCTTTTATTATAATTTTATAACACGGTACATAAATCATAATATGTGGCAACCAAATTCAACAATAGACCTAAACCCTTCAGTGAAAACTATCTGCAACAAATGTACTTGTAATAGTGTTAAAGGCATACGTAACCACTGGGGGTTTCAGACATGTGCTCAACTGCCGTTATTGTCTAACGAAAACCGAACGAAAACGAGTCTATACCGACAGTTACCACAAACAGCCACTAGGCGACAGCATACACAAAGCTGAACCAACAAACCAACGTATGATTATACGAGTAAAAGAAAGCCATATATATATATGTATACAATTAACTCAAGTGGCTCCAGAGCAGTTACCTGCACAGAGCCAACCTTCTGTATCATCTGGTTCAGATTATTTTGGATAATGGTTCTAATACCACTGTCCTAACAGTTGACTGCAAAGAAATTAGCGTCTTATGACACAGATTTATATATTTTTATATCTTACCATAAACACAGAATCATCAAGCTTCTTTATCTGATATTCTTTGAATATCAGCAATTCCAGATTTAAAAAGGCGAAGTCAAAATCCATATTTATCCATTAGAAGTTATCTGACAATTTGCTAATGCCAGACTGAATTTCAGTTTAACTCCCACAACAGTTTATTTAATCCTGGCTTATAATAGTTGTCTCTTTAGGTGAACACTGTCCAACCAAACCTGAAAGGCCTTTGCTGATGTCTTCTTCCATTGTTAGGGTCTTACTCCAGTCTACATGAAGAACTATCTGCAATGTGTTATTATTTCAAAATAGTCCCAAGAGACTTTCTTGAGTTGACTAAATGTACAGTCCTTTCTCATATTATCTAAGTGGATGTGTTTATATGTTTGTAATATAGTTTTGTTAGTATTAACTTGGGCTGAACGATATCTAAAATGTTTGTGGTCATCTCAATATACACACGGTGTCAATACAACAAAAGACTGCACAAACTGCAATAAAAGATAGCAGACATTTTGACTTGAAATAGTGCGACAAGCTATTCTATAAATTTATATATTGCCAGTCATATTCTCATCTGAGTATTGATGATGTTGCATGTTTTACTAATACAGTGCAGCCCTTGTAGTTGCTAAGCTTTTTATTAGAGCTTGTGCTCGTTTGTCTGGTGGAGAAGTGCTAGAAGGGGGGAGGCAGTAGGGGCTATTCAGCTTTTGTGGAATGGTGGAAGTGGGGTTGGGTCTGGCTGGGGGGATGGTGCTGCAATGAGGGTTCACCTACCACTGTGATTTTATCTCCTCCTTGTCTTTGATCCCGAAGGCCACATTCCTCCTGTTGAGGACAGCACCACAGTTTATTATTAGGGTAACACCGTACAGTCTCAGCGGGGGTGACCACGTCCACACAGAAATTGAGATAATCTGTTAAACAGTGAGTTAGCCCCTCTATGTCCTCACCATGTAGACCATGCATCCCTGTCCGTGGTGTCGTAGCAGTCTCTTAGGGTCTCTTTCACTTAAGGAGTCTATCTCCTGATGGAGTATGTGGTGACAGACTGCCTTTGGACCAGGAGTATGTACTACAGCTGTATGTAAACCAGGTTGTGGTCAGACTTGCCCTGTGGGGGAAGGGTGGTGACTCTGTATGCTTCCTTTACATTGGTATACAGTAAGTCAATCACACTGTTGTTTCTTGTGGGGCAGATCTAGAGTTTGATTTAATCAACGTATTAAAAAAAAGTTGTGATAGTGACATGTTGACCATTGTGTTACATCACCCTTCCTGTTAATTACACTGTTTAATTATTTGGCAGCTCTTTAAAATTACCACCATCACGTGGTAAAGGGGTTTGAGTATTCCCATTATCTTGACAGCTTTGATGTCAGAGGCGTAGGGTGTCCCAGGGCAAATTGTCCTCAGAGTGGAAGTAAGATCAGGAATCATTCAAAAATCTCGGAGTAGCACCAAACGTATAAAGTCAACTTGCCTGGAGTAGGAAAACAGGGGCACCCCCCTGGAGCCAGGCCTGCCTGGAAACCTTTCTGGCGAGTGCAAAGTGGCAAAGCCTTGGCTCCAGGGGCTCAGTCAGGCTAAGTACGAAGACACCATGGGATGCCATCTTCAAGTGGGCTCACCAACTGTAGGGAGAAAATTCTAGATTGGGTGCAGTGTAAGCAGCAGGCGGACGTGGGGGCCTCAATGAACAGATTCCTTGTGTTGCAAACTAGCCCTACGGATGTAGAACATATCCTTGGTAGTGAGAAAAGAGCCACGAAAAGTGTCACGATTACA
The DNA here is from genome assembly GCF_036924035.1 of Leuresthes tenuis. NCBI lineage: Eukaryota > Metazoa > Chordata > Actinopteri > Atheriniformes > Atherinopsidae > Leuresthes > Leuresthes tenuis. The sequence goes on from NW_027325358.1 coordinate 24,783,332, forward strand.
GTTTTTACTGAGGTTTTTGACCCAAAGTGCAAGACTTCTAAAGGGAGGAGACGAGTAAAATGGCAGTAAAATGACCAAGGCTTTATTTTAACAAACAAAAGGCACTAATAAGGCAGGACAGAAAACCAAAAAATTAAAGCAAAAGAACTCACCAACAAAGCGAACTGGTGACTAAAAGATGGACGGACCATACTAACTGACAGATACGAAGGCCGAAAACATCAATGAACTAGTGAGGGGAAAAAGAAAAATAAGGTTGATATATACTGTAAATGAATGGCTGGTGAGACAATCAGCAATTGATACCAGGTTAGACAAGGAAGCTATAAAACTAACAGAAATTAACAAAAAAAAACAGGACCTACTAAAAAACAACAACAAAGAAACAAGGCATGAACCAAAAAGAAAACCAGAACATAGGCGGACGGCCAGGCGGAGATTCAGCAACAAAGGAAAAGGGACCTCTCTGGCCAATGGCCATGCAGACAACCACATATCCAGCAATGAAGGGGCAGGATTCTTTGTGGTGGATGACCTGGCAGACAGTAAGGAGGGTGACCAGATATCAGGTGGAGCAGGACCCCCTCGGATACAGGAGCAGGAACTGAGGAAAGCCCACCCAGGCCCCCTCGGATACAGGAGCAGACAGGTGAGAGCCCCACCCACGGACCCCCTTCGTTCTGCGGGTAACCCAGTTACAGCGGGGATGGGATGCAGGCAGTGTGGACCAGGGCTGGGATAGAGGCTCTGAAGGTTGGAGCACTGGAGACTGGACCACTGAAGACTGAAGCTGTGGAGGTTGGGGCTCTGATGCAGGCTCTGGTGAAGACTCTGGCGTAACCTCACCTCCTTATGCATTTAGCAAAAAATCTTTTATCCAAAGCGACTTACAGGTAGGCATGTAGGGTAAGGTACTACCTCCAGTAGGAGGGGATTTGAACTCAGGTCTCCCACGTGGAAGGTGGCAATCGTACCACTACACTATCCAGTCCAATCCTTCTGGAATGTCTCCCCTCTGGCTGTGCTGGGACCAGTTCCTGCTGAGATCTGAGAAGCTGGTTCTTCTGTCTTGGCTGCCAGCCACAGAAAAACACTAAACACAAAATGGTTATCCATCTCCCCACCGTGTCAGCCTTCAACGGTGGCACTGGAGAGACTTCTGCCAAAAACTGTCTCTGGCGAAGACTGTGGCTAAGGTGTGGACACTGGCTTTGGGTTGGGTGTGGATGCTGGCACTGGTGGTGGCACTTGCTCTGGGTTGGATTGTAAGCCTCTCTCAGGGCAGAAATTAGCTCTAAATTCCTTGCCATCTCAGGCAGCCGCAAAAGTCTTAGTCTGGACCGTAAGATGATTTCCAGAAGGGAATAGGCAAAGAGACAGTGCTTAATGCCTGCAGAACCTGAGATGGCTGAGGCAATTCAGCCTAAAACAAACCTGTACTCCACTAAGTCCTGCAGGAGGAGCAGATAGTCCGCTGGGCCAGTTCTTTCTGTCAGGATTTGAGTTTTTACTGAGGTCCAAAACTGCAGGACTTACAGAGATAAGTGGTAAAGACATACAATAAAATGACAAAGACTTTATTCTAATCAAACAAAAGGCGCAGCCAACCCAGGACAGGAAATTAAGATGTTGGCAATGAAGTTGGAAGACATTGATGAACTGGTGAAGAGGAAAGGATAATCAGGAGGAGATATACTGAGGGAGTGATATCAATATCAATGGCAGGTAAGGCAGTCAGTTACGGAGAGCAAGTGTGACAAGGAAACTGTAAAACTAACAGAAGCTAACAAAAAATAAATAAATAAAAAATAACGAGACAAGAACAAAAAGGAAAACCAGAACATAGGAAAACACTAAGCTGGAGTGTGAAGTATAGTGGTACCAACTAGTTATATTTTGGCTTATTGCCACACTTAGACTGGGCTCTGAACCCAGAAGAACTCCCTGGCTGAGCGCCTCAGTATTGGAGTTTTGCCCAGTGAGTGAGAGGGTTGCCTTATTTCAGTTGCTAGTTGCAGGAGGGAAGAATCTGACTGTGGTTTGTACATATGCACTAAACAGCAACTCAGATTATCCGGCCCTCTTGGAGTATTTTTGTGGTGTTCTAGAGGGGGTGCCAATTAGGGATTCCATTGTTCTCCTATGGGACTTAAATGCCCATGTCGGCAATAATGGAGTCACCTGGAGGGGCATGACTGGGAGGCCTCCCTGATCTGAACCCGAGCTGTGCTTGTCATCCATTGTCAATTACAAACACCATGGTCGAGCATAAGGTGGTTTATAAATCTACTTGGTACCAGGCCACCTTAGGTCAACTTTGTAGTCTTACAATCAGACCTTCAGCCATATGTCTTAGATACTTGGGTGAAGAGATGGGCAGAGCTGTCACCTGACCGTTGGCGGAGAAGACTGTCAGACATACCTGATAAGTCCAAGTGGAGCTGTGGCCAGAGGATTGTTGGTATTGTGTTGTCGGTGCAGAAAAGTTATGAAGGACCCAAATACGGGAAACAGCAGTTTCGGGGCGAACAGATGGTTACTAAAGACTTTATTCAAAGAAACCAAAAAAATGCGGCTAAGCTGGTAAAACTAAACTTTGAAAACAAATGACTAAATAAAGAAACAACCTGACAGGGAGATAACCAGACGAGAGAGGAAAATAAACACGGAGACCAATTGGTGAGAGTAATGGTGAGATTCTGACAAAGACAGAGTTTCACATAGAAGCATACTGAGGGGAAATAAAGATTAAAGTTTGTTTTATAGTTGACGTGTCACTAGCGGCGTGTGACGTCAAAATGACATATTTCCATCTGGCGCGTAGTTGTGCACCAGTCAAAATTTGTAACTTGGCGCGAGAATGACAAACCGGATGGACCAATTCGAAAACAGGCTCAGTGAGGAAGTGCGTCTGTACCGGCACCTGTACGACACAGCATAAGGACCACGTCAACTCCCATAACTTGTGGCCGGAGATTGATAGAACTTTGGGGAAAGAGAGAGAGTTCTGTAAGAGTGCGTGGAAGAAGCTACAGGACAGATACGTAAAAGCCTGAAATTCAATAATGATTCCCAAGTGTGTCCATTGAAACACACAATTTCATAACAAACAAACAGTCCTATAACAATATTCCAAGTACTATATCAGACTATAATGGTGATAACACACCTATTAAAATTTCAGCTTCTGCGGGCTCATCAGCTGTTATGTAAGTAATGGGTGAGAATGCTCAGGAATTTGGAGGTGAGATGAGCATCATCATGCCAATTGAAATTTGAACTTCTTTAGGCTCATCAGCTATTATGTAAGCAGAGGTGAGAATGCTGATCATTGATGGCAGTGCTACTCCTCCTGCTCTTGACGGGGGCATTGTTTTCTTCTCCACTTTCGTCATTGTAGTTAGCGGTAACCTTCACGTAGCAGCAACACCTCTGTGACAGCAAAGATTGCAACTACTGGTGCATCGACTCGCGCTGCTATATATGGCCGGCACAACACCATGACATCATCAACACCGCTCGCGGGAGCCATCGCGGCGACCATACTGGGCCCTTAAGTGACTGCAGCTTTGATTGATTGAGTAGAGACAGGTGTGAAAGAGACCAAGGGAAAAGATCACTGCAACTCTGGTGTGGAAGGAATTACACAAGGCCACGGAGAAGGCCTTTCAGTTGGCCTCAAGGATGCCCTGGCAAACCATTTTGTGACTCAGAAAGGGAAAAGCAGGGCCCATCTGAGGTTTTGCTTGGCCTGGGTAGAGATGTACTCACCTGAACTGGGGATATCATCAAGCAGTGGAAGGAGCACTTTGAGGATGTCCTTGATCTGACCCACTTCTTTTCCATTAAGGAGGGTGAGTCTGAGGACAAGCACCCATTACTTTAGATAATGTGGCAGAAGTAGTTAAAAAGCTTCCCACTGACAGGGTGCCAGGGATGGACGAGACTCATCCTGAGATGCTGAAGTCTCTGGACATTGTTGGGCTGTCTTGGCTGACACACTTCCTCAATGTTGTACAGAGGTCTGGGACAACACCTGTGGGGTGGCAGACAGGGTGGTGGTTCCCATTTTTAAGTAGGGGGACCAGAGAGTATGTTCCAGCTATAGGAGATCACGCTACTCAACCTCACTGGGAAAGTTAACTCCAGAGTGTTGGAAAGAAGGCTCTGCTCTATTGTTGAAACCTCGGATCCAAGGAGCAGTTTTTGCTCAGGGAATGGAACAGTGGACCAGATTGTCACCCTCACAGAGTTATTAAATTGACCTTCCAGTCGACATATGTTTTGTTGACTTATAGAAGACTTAAGACCATGGCCCTAGAGGGATTGTGTTGGGAGTATCGGAGACACCTTTGTCGGCTGCTCTGTCCCTGTATAGCCAACGTAAGAGTTGTGTCCACATTCTTGGCACAAAGTTGAGCTTGTTTATTGTGCTTGTTGGACTCTGCCAGGGTTGCCCTTCTCACATATCCTGTTTGTGGTTTTCATGGACAAGATCTTGACGAGTAGTTAGGGAGAGCAGGGTGTTTGAATTGAGAACCTCAGGGTGGGTTTGTATATGATACTAGTTCTGTTGGCCTATTCAAGCCATGACTTTTAGCATGCACTGGAGCAGTTTGCAGCTGGCTGTGAAGTGGATGAGATTAAAGTAAACCCACATCTGAGGCCATGATTCTCAACTGGAAAAAATTGGGGTGCTCCCTCCGGGTTTGGGGAGGGGGAGTTTTTTGAGTTTCTGCCTCAAGCGGAGGAATTTAAGCATCTTGAGTAAATTACTTATGAGTAATGGCAATTTGGAGTGAGGTCAACAAATGGATTGGGGCTTTCTTTGCAGTAATGAGGGTGCCATGCTGGTCTTTTGTTGTGAAGAGGGATTTGATTTACTGTCCATCTTTGTTCCAATAATATCCAACGCTGTGAATACAAGCAGCTTCATAGGAAGCCTTCATAGGGTAAATGGACTTGTACTTGTATAGTGCTTTTCTAGTCTAACTGACCACTCAAAGCGCTTCACTACATGCTGCATTCACCCCACTCACACTCATACAGCACGTCTTAAGATTCATAACTACGTGCTTTTCTAATCATTCATACACACATTCATACCCCAATGATACATTGGGAGGCAACGTGGGGTTCAGTGTCTTGCCCAAGGATGCTTCGACATGTAGCCCAGAGTTGAACCACCGACCTTCCGATTGGTGGTCTTCCTCCTGAGCTACAGCCGCTGGGCTCTTCATAAGAAAGGAGCTCGACCAATGGGAGGGAGTTCAGAGTCCAGTTAAATGAGTCAGCTGAGGTGGCTCGGGCATCCGATTAGGATGCCCCAAAATTGCTTTGCTGTGATGATTTAAAAAAATAATTTTTGGACACAATCCGATAGAGAAGAAAAAGCCCTCCCGGAACACACCGGAGGGACTATATATCCCTTTTGGCCTGGGCACAGTTGGGGATCCCCCAGAAGGAACTGGTGAGTGTCAGCAGGGAGAAGGACATGCAAAGTTTCCTCATGTTGCTTCTGCAACTCAACCTCGGATCAGTGCAAGATAACATAAAAAATTTTGGCTTTTGCAACTTTTTGCTTCGAACAAATTTTTTCCTTTTTATTGACCAATACGACATTTTTTCCCCCACTAAAACCATGTGGACTCATCTCATAGAATACATGTCCATTATCTTTCTCTCTATGTGAGATGAGCAAAGTTTGTATACGGCTTCTTCCTTTTGTAATACAGTCTCAGGTGACATTTCTGAATGAAACAACAGACTCTGTTGAATTTAAGCTTCCCAAATTAATCCTGAGCCCATAAGGCCTTATTTATCTTGGTGGCATGATGGTTTTTCATGAAATCACGTTTGAAGGTCATGCGTTTCCAACAGCAGTTTCCATCCCCGATGCAATGTTTTCACAATATAATGCTCTCTATATATTGAAAGACCAGTTGTTGGGTTTTTTTGCAAGTAATTTATGATTCACTGATTGAGTTTGGCACAAGTTGTAAGTTGGATAAACTAAGGCCAGCTTTTCACCAGGAACAGTGTGAGCATCCCAGCTGCATAGTGTATCAACTCCACTGAGGTCTCTGTTGCAGCGTTCTGATCACTTAAGTTAAAATAACCCGCACACACCTTGCTCTTAGTGTGAAGCCAGCACAAGCCTTTGGCAAATATTCCTTTAATATCCAATCCTGACACCCTCACACATTGCCAACGAGTCTGTTAATAGAATCTTCCAGAACGCTGCTATGTCTATTCTATTAACTCAGCACTGCTAGCATCAAATTTGAAATGTTGATATTTTTTAAGATATTGACCAATGCAACAAAGTTTTCTTTGTTTAGTTCAGGAGGACATCGAAATACTGAAATCTGGTCACAGCGTTGTTGCTCTTGCACCACAAACATTCAGTGCGTTGGGTACAGTAATCCATATCCATTTGTCCTGGTAAAACTTGGAACTTGGCCGTCACAGATGGGTGTGCATCCTATTACTAGAGTGCCGTCATCTGTAGGGCATCACTGTTGATTTTGGCAGTAGACTGGTGGCATTTGTAATTGCAGTGACGAGTTATGCTCTACGTGAGAAGAGTATTAAAACTTAAGTTAAGCCTAGACTTTAGTAAAACATTTTATTATGCTTGTCAAAGTCTGGTTGCCAGACAGAACTTACAAAAGTTATTCTGTTTCTACCACACAAGTATACATTTTTGTGCAATTGAGTTTACATGAATAATCCCATCACTTGTCCTCAAAAAAACAAAAAACTAACACAAAAAAAAAGGAAACCGATCCGAGTCTGACTAGCAAGAGTGAACATAAATATCTGACTTGGCAGAGGGGCAAAATAATTCAGTGATATACACAACAGTTTAAGTCACAAAAGAGTACATCACAAACAATGAACCAGACAAAACCAGCTGTTTGCTGCTTCAGTTATCCAAGTCAGACAGTAGTCCAGTTTTCATGTGTAGATATATTTACAGGTACTGCATGTGTTCAGCATACAATATTTGAGTTCCTAACAGGAAAAAAGTAAAAAGGAGTCATAAACTTTTTAAGGCAAAAAAAAAAGAAAAAAGTCTTTGTTCCTTAATACTTTAGCTAGAGCTGGAACTGATAACATTTGTGCACTGAGGTTCACAGAAGGAGCCAAAGCGCCCATAAATGTCTTTGGCTCGGACAGCAAAATGGTACGTGGAGCCGGACTGGAATTGGGTCAGCGTACAGGCCATAGGTAAGGGGAGGGCATTCACCTCCCCAATCTTCTTCCAGTGCTGCTGAGCTGCATTGCTGCTCGAGTTGTCTTGATGGAAGGCATAAAGGTGATAGCTATCTACAGCAGCACAGGTCCGATCCGTTTCTGCCACACTCCAGGACAACACTATTCCAGTCTGACCTGGCACCAGCTTCAGCTGAAGTTGCTGAGGAGGAGAGGTTCGCTCAGCCTCTGGGGGTAAGCGCGGCGGTGCAGGTGCAGCAGGGAGAGGGGGGAGTGCCACGCCGGAGCCCCGAGCGGGTGTTGTAGTGGTTACAGTGCGGGATTTCAGTGGAGAGTCCTACAAAAGAGAACATTTGTGTCATTTATTGGTCTTTTTTTCTTTTTTTTTCTTTCTTTTTTTTTTTTTTTTTAAAAATAGCACCCCAACAGTCCAAAATTATTTTTCATGCTGCAAATCAATTCTTCCACATTCCAGGAGCTGAAGCTCCACAAATGAATCCACAGATTTCACATCATAGGCAAACATTTACCTCAAACTTAAAGAAGTTGTGGAGCTGCAGAGGTGCAGTACATGTGAGTAATATCTGTAACTGCATTTTTAAATCCTTACCAGTGGGGGGCGATGATGCACCGTTATCTGAGGATTGCTGGGGGAGTTCTGATTGATTTTTGGAGATGATCTTGCTCCTACACCTGCAGACACACCTACAGACACGGGTATTACATTACAAGTGTAAATTAGAGTGTAATTTCAACATGCAATATGTACACACTTCCATATTATATATATTCTTTAACACACGAACGGCCACTATTCTGTCACTGCTGGAACTGCCTTGAGTGGTCATTTTTGCTACATTTAAACCTCAATTAATTCCCCTTATAAGTATACAGCTAAGATACTATTAGATTTAATTAGCTAAATAATGTTTAACAAAACAAAATAAAAAGCAAATCAGACTATTTTGCATAACGAACATCTTGAAAACAAACTAGTTTAACATATTCACGAGAGCAATTTTTGTCAATTCATTCATCTTAGAAATCTTACTACTTATATACTATAAAACAACAATTGTAGCCTCATTTATCACAGAAACAAAATCTAAACACCAATTTGCGTATAGCTTAAATGTTTGTAATAAATGGTAATCAACAGGTGTGAGCTATGGTGTTCTATTTCTACCTTTAGCGGGAAACTCAAACGAGACTAGCGCAAAATCCCGTGCGGTGAAAATGGCTGCCTGTGGCCGAAATATCTCATTTCCTCTGTGCTTTACATACGAAAAATATAAAAACTCATTTGAATCAAATTTTACACTGTTTTGGGAAAGGTAAAGGACCAGCGAGGCTTTACGTTTTTATTTGCCAAAGTAAATCGATGACCGCCTTGGCCGTTCCAGTGTTAATTATACATTTTGGTGAGTGTTGTCACCAGCAAGTGTAAAGCATCGGTTCATTCATTTGTTACAAAACAAAACCCATTCATGCCCCAAGTGTAACTTGGTGTTCTTACTGTTAGGAATGCTGATGACTGGGTTAATGCGTGGGGCAGGTGAGGGAGTTGCAGCTGTGGCATTCTTCACTCCTGTCACTGAAGAACAAAGTCCAACATAATTAGCCTAAAAGGTTCCATTTCAATGCTGCACGATTCAATAACAAATAAAGAGAAGGAAAATCTCTTTTTATGCATGGGGAAAAGAAAAGATTTGCAGCTCAATCCTACCTTGTACATCATCGTCATCCTCAGTGAGATCAATAACGGAGCCTTTGGGTCGTGCGACGGGCACAGCTGCTTTGGATGGAGTATTTCCAGAAGCTTGGTTGTCTAAGAAACACAGATGTTGTTTAAGAGATGCATTGAAGGGAAGAACAAGCTAGTGGCATCTCAGTGGTGTTACTTCTTTCTCACCTGTCTTTGATGTTAAAGACGTCCCTTGTGGGGGTCCGGGAGCAGTGGAACCTGTTGCTGCTGGCCCAGAGGTTGCAGGTGTGGAGACAGAAGACAAAGCGCCAACAACTGAGACAGACTGAGCCGGCGTCCTTGCTGTGGTCATAGAAACACCGGCATTGGGGGTGGTTATTCCTCCAGCACCTCCTTGGTACACAGCGCGGGCCAGAGAGATCTGGGTGGAGGGCATCTGACCAGTGGAGGCCTGAAGAGCTGGGAGAGTGGCAGCAGCTGCGGTGGAGGCTGTTGCTGTGTTAGTTGCAGGAGGAGACTTGAGTATAAATGTGGTGGTGGTGGGTGTAGTTTTGGCCTTGTTCAGTGAGCTGGCTGCAGACAAAGAGGAGACAGGGAAGTTGACCAGCGTCCCTGTCTGGCCATTCACTGACAGAGGCAGCTGAATGACGAGCGGCTGGCCTGTCGCCATCATGCTGCTCCCAGGAGCCGTTTTCAGCACCAGAGTGCCCGGCTGACTCTGAGTGGTGATGCCGGTGGCCAGCGAGGAGGCAGCATTAGAGGTGGACGTGATGAGCTGGAGGATAGAGCCCTGCGTAACCATGGCAGTGGAGGTGGAAGTTGGCGCTGCCGCTGCAACAGAAGCTGACAGAGAGACCGGGACTGGAACTACTGTGAAAAACAAAAAAAAACTTGATTCAGCCTGGAACAGTAGGCGTCGCTGTGATAACTTGAAGTTTTGTGCACTCTCTGCTAAACACCTATCCCAGCATGCAATGGGTCCAAAGACATGTAAACACATTGAGCTTCTTGTGTGTACAGAGAAATGCTATTTCAGACTTCCGTACACCAACAAGACCAAACTCGACAATGCAACAACGTCTACATTTGCGCTCCTTCTGATTTCATCAGGCACTCCTTCCAAAACTTATCCATCCAAAGTGAAAGCATACCTTTTTAAAAACTCTTTAATCATCTAAACAGCAGCAGGGCTGTCTTTTTTTCATTTTAATTTTTTCATAAACCAACTACTCCAACATTAAGGAGCAGTTAAGCTGGTTTTAAAACACTTCTTAGCACTGTGAAAGGAGCTCCCAAACACAGAAAGGACCAGGACAAAGATTCAAACCCCCAACTTTGTTGTTGGGAAGTGATTTAGCCAGCTATTGTGCCGATGGTTATTCCATTAATTATGATCAGCCAACACAACCAGTTTGGGGAAAAAAAAGGTCCTGTTACTCACCAGTTGTGCTGGACGAAGAAACAACTGGAGTCTGCTTTACTTCAATAGAAGTCCGGCTCGGCCTGTTCAGAAAGATTGCTTATACTTAGAGTTGTTGACATGAGAAGCTGTTCATGTCCATGACAGGATGACGACTGAGTACGGGTAAGGTGCAGACATTAGATTTTATTCCATTTCATACAGTCATCGTTTAACATCTTGCAGGAAGATTCCAACCCACAATCAAAATGCAAGTCCAAGGTTACATTATAGCATCCAATTTAAATTGTTTATTGTTTTCAAGCATGGTGTCCAGTCAATAATCAGTGTCCTTTTCAACGTGTTATTAATGGTTATGATTGAAGAGTGAGATTTTGTCTAAATATTCTGCTGTCCTCTATCAGGATTAATGACAATTGTCCCAGAATGCTTCTCCTCCTGCAACATCACACTGTTAAAATGACACCGTGTTCCTTCCATTGTATTCTCTGAAAAATTCCGGCCGTCTTTTTACTCGGAGTATTTCATTTATAACATCACGAATCTCTCTCCACTTGTCAGTGGACAGCAGAGGAAATCGACGCTCGATGTACATCCTCATTGTCTTCCTCAAGTTTGTGGGGAGTGCCTCCTTCCCCATTAATCCGACATAATTGACCTTTGCCACCCAGTCACAGTAGACGTCATATGGGACTAAGTAGCGGAATATGTAAGATGCATAGCGGTCAGGCCTGGGATTCCCAGAGCTTCGCTTGCAGTTGTGGAACAGCACGCTCTCCAAGTGGGAAGAAATTGAGCGTAGTTTAACATCAGCTCTGCATTTTCCTTCACTGTATTCTGCCAGCTTTGTTGCCATAGCAATATGGCGTGACATATCTGTCTCCTTGTCCTCCCCCATTTCCTCCTCTTCCTTCTCCTTCTTGACAGGCAGTGCAGGAGTCTTACAAAGAGAGGGCGCCACCTCCTCTCTGGGCACCTCAGGCTCCGGCTCTACTGTCTGCCGACGGAGCACGCTGTTGGGAGGAGAGGTGCAGTTTTAACTACACTCTGCACTGCCTGAGGAAACGCTCAGGCTTCATATTGTAGAACGTCACAAGACTCAGGACAAGGACCCACGCGGGGGTTACTTTGCAGGTACAAAACCCTGGGGCATGTGTTTGTTTATTCCAAACAAGTCTTTAGGAATATTTGGACTGAAATTCAAAGTTTCAAAAAGCTGATGCTGACAAACCGAACAAGGGACATAGAACAAGAGTTTGGATTTGGAGGATGCACAGATTCTTTATTCTGTCCATTAGTTTTAAATTCAAGTTTCTAGTAATTACAGTTAGCAACCCGGGACAATGTCATCACTTGACGCTGTGAACGGTCTCGTGTGTAGTTCTAGCATCAGTCCGGTATTGTCACGTTCATACAAAAGAAAAATGTGAGCCTGCAGTTAAAATGATATTTTTTTTTTAAAAACAATCACCTCGCTAAATCTTGGAAAACTCATTCACATGTAAAGAACAGTGGCAACGATCTGGACAGGAAATTTTCGTCTGCGTGGACACACTCACCGCTGAGTTTGAGGGTTGCTTGTAACAGTCACAGTCTTGGTGGCGGCGGCGGCGGCAACAGCAGCGAGTGCCTGCGGAAATCAAACAGCAGGCTTTCAGAGCGTCGTCTGGCAATCTCATTAGCATGCTGAGAGCAAAGCTTTTAAATAGTACGAGTTTAAGACAAATAAGCCCATGCATTACCTCCTGTTTCCTTTTGTTTTCGGACGCCTGATTCGCCTCTCCAAACTTTTTGGCTAGTCGGGATATCTTGCTCTAAAATAAACAGGCGGCGGATTTAATGTGGCTTTGCTAACTGTGGGGAGAGCACCTTAAAATGATGAATATGTGGAAAACTGTACTTACTTGGAGTGTGGTAATGGCAGTTTGGTGTTTAGTGGCACAGTTGATTTTGTCTACTCTGTCCTTCAACTCTTGGAAATGTTTGTCAAAAATGGACAACTCCAAGCTCTTCAACCGTTCATCCACAAGCTGCTGCACAATCTGAGGAAGGCCATCAAGTAAAGGGACAAAAAGTTAAGTAACTTACTGAAGAAATATTCAGTATTTAAGTTCAGTTGGCACAGATGTAAGAAAACCTGGAGCAAAAAAAGTAAGAAAAACTGTAGCTTTGCTGTGCAAACCTTTTCAAGTTTATGGTGACTGCCAGCTTTTGCAGTGATTTTAAGTTCCAGTTGGGCCTCCAGCTCCTCGTGTTCCACCTTGGGCCTCTTTCCTTCCCTTTTCACAGTCAGTCCATCTTTCTCTCCCTCTGATAAAGTGCGCTTCAGTCCCGAGGTCGAGCTCTTGTCGGCTTGAGCTGCACGTGAATCAAAGAAAAACAAAACACTCGGCACGGTTACATGCACGGCTGAGTTAAACGAGTCACAGCTCGACCGAGTTATTCAGCTGCCAACTGTGTAACCTTCCAACCGTGAAACTGCCAACACGCACGGGAGCAGAAGCCAGTTTTGACGTTTTGGTTTTTGTTCATATGTTTTAAACTGTCTGTTTTCATGATTAATAAAAAGCTGTATGTTCATTTATCGTATTACGAGTTAATATAGCCCATAACAACTTTTTTTAATTTTTGTATTTAACCTCAGTTGTTTTTTTTTACTAGCAACCATCCTGTCGCCTTTGATCCTCTATGTCATACCTGTATTAGCAGGTGGCGTGGACGATGGTCGGGTTAGCTTAGTTGTTTGTCCACGTTCACTTTTCTCCTTTTTGAGTCCACTTCCCACTTTTCCTGAGTCCACTTCCATCTTATCCTCTTTTGTTGAGGCTTTCCCCACGTCGACCTTGTCATCCTCATCCGCTTTAATGTCATCCTCTTTGATTTCCATCGTTTGCTTTTCAGTCATAGTCGAATGAGACGTTGAAGGGCTTGCAGAAGAATCGGAAGCAGCATCCTTGGGCAAAGAAGGCTTTCTACCTTTCGTTTTAGATGTGGAGGCCTCCGGGTCGATGGTCTGTTTAGTGTTACTGTCTGCATCCATTGGTTCTGTGCGCTCAGATTCAGATTCAGATGCCACGGGTGGCACAGGCGAACATGAAACCAGACCCTTCACAGAGTCTTTTGTCAAATCCACCGCCGGGTCCTCTGTTGCGGTCGGTTTCTCCTGATGAAGAGATTACACACGATTAAAGATACATATTTTGTACTTTTTTTCAACATTACCATAAAGTTTAGGTCAATGTTGTACAATCCAGAGTAAACCGATGATACTTTCTACAATGACTAAAATATGTGCAAGTATCCGCAATGTTTCTAAGCATTTACCTCCTTCTTTTCCGCTACTGATGTCGCATCATTGTCTTTATTCGACTGGTCCTTACATTCAGCTGATGCCGGCGGAACAGTCTCATTCGACGAGGATGGTGAAGAACCTTTCTTTTCGTCGTCCTCCATCTTTTTCAGATCAAAGAACACAGACTGGAAAGGTGAAGTGGGAGAAGAGGTTTCTTCCTGTGCTTTGGGACTTTGTGAGGAGGCAGGGGACGGTGACAAATTAAGGGACAGGAAAGGTGCAGGAGAACTCAGAGAGGTCGCCGAGGCAGGTGACGCCGCGTGAGGGGAGTTTGAGTCAGAGATGTTGTTTTGCTCTTTGTCACCCACCTTTTGTCCATCCTCTTTATGCGTGCCATTCACTAGAGGTGGTGGAGATGGGTTGGACAAATCCGGAGTCGCTGTCAGCAAAGTGCTGTGAAGGCTCTCCAGTTGCAGTCGATCACTGATCTTCATGGTTTTCCTTGCACGGAAAATTTTCTTCTTCTCCTCTGTCACAACAACTTCCATTGCTTCCTGTTGGGTGACAAGGACTGATTAGGTGGAACGGGCAGGACGAGTGTCGACGAGCTCTAGAGCTGCAAAAATAAACAGCACAATGTTCCGCCTATGAGCCTTTCATGATCATTACGCACTGCATGGGGAAATATTGGCTGCACAGCCTCACATAAAACACTAGAGGTCACCGTAGAGCTCTTCTGCTTTGTTTGTTCTCCTCTAGAAGGTTCTTTCACAGATGATTTCATACCAAGCCGATCGGTTCCTCAACTGCCCACTTCTTTGCTCCATGTGTCTCAGTAATCAAGATAAATCAGTCAGAGCCTTACTATCTGATTCCACACTGCTCCGACTGTCCCACACTGACAATAGACAAGGAGCACCTCAGTAAACCTCTCTTTCATGGTGTCAGAAAAGTCTAAAAATGCTCTGGTGTTCTCCTTTTACCTTCATTTTGTGATAAACCTATGGATTCCCTGGTAACCTTAGCTACAATCCAGAGAACAGAGGAAAGGACACTGAGTTAACAACAGCAGTAACCTAACCTTCCTCCCATCCCCCCACTTAACCATTGGTTGGGTCCTCAGCGAATCAGAACGGACTAACTGAGGCAGTGCTGGCAGCAGCAAAGAGGTTATGCAAAACATAAAGGACTTTCCGTACACGGTTAGAACATTGTAGTGTTGAGGCTAGTTGTTACTTTTTAAAAATATAAATAGTCCTCTCTTGTGTACATACATCTATGTGGTGATTTCAATTTGCATTTATGGGAATCACACCTTATTGGAAATGCATTAAAGCTGTGTTGCTGGAGACTGTTATGCTGCAGAAAAATTCTCGCCATTCAATCAGTAACAAACAAAGAAGATGCAATTATATCATGTAACAATTAGTGTGTCGACCATTTAAGTGTAACTCACCTTTTAAGTCAGAGGGTTCCTGTTCATGGAGTTACAACAACCTGTCGGCAATCTGCAAGCGAAGAAAGAGACATTTTTAGTGGATTAGATAATAATAAAAAGATCATGCAAATTGTAGAGTAACCCCAAATTTATCTAAAGTGAATTAAGAAGTCCATCTCCATCTCTAATGGGCCTCAGAGTGAGATCTTTTCTTTCTCCTCGGGGTTGGTGGGGATACAAGCTGGAAACGCTAGTAGCATCAAACTGTTTGAAGCGCTTCCAAACAGCCCCATTTAAATACTACCACAGAATCATTGGGAAGTTTTCCATTATGATGCTTTTCTTTTTTTGTCTCTTTCTGCTCTGTAAAATTATTGGAGTATTGACCCGCCTTTCTCTTCATTTTGTGAGAAAATGTGACAGTGCCTTTCTCTGACATATTTTGGACTTTGAGACACGACGTTTTACACCGACGTCCTTTCTTATGAGGACAAATCTTGATTTAAAATCGAAACAATACAATGGGATTTAAGATATCGACTTACTCGTCAGATGTTTTAAGTTAAGAGTGACCTAAGATGACCCAATGAAAAAAAACGAGAAACAAAAACCAAAGAACACACGACGTGTGAAGAAAAAGACCCGTTTAAAGGGGAAGTTGCCTGCCAGAACAATGGAGATTAGAGGGGAGTGTCAAACTGAAGGAAAAAAAGATTTCATACAAATCAGTTAACAGACCCATATTTTTGTGAATGCGAGTTTAAAAATGTGCAGCTGCTAACATGGAGGTTTCATTTGTGAGACCAATCTGTCTTCTTTTATGTTAACAGGCATTCAAACAGATGCAGTCAAGAGATACATTCACATGGAATAACGTAGTTAAATTTGTGTGTTGGTTTCACAGAGGGAACAAGGCCAGTCATCATTTAAGGAACCCTTAAAAGGCCGAGCTGCTTCAGTTTTAAGTCGGTTAGCTACTGCATTGCTGCCCTGTAGGACTGCAGCAGATGGAGCCACGTGAAACCGCTTCGGCCAAACAATGTTTCATTTAGTCTTGATTCTTTTTTTTTTTTGCTACTTAGCAAGTTGCCATTTATATGTGGAAAAATACAAAGACTGATCGAGACAGAGCGCATACTTTACACTGTAAAGCACCACACTGAGATGCTGGCGCACACGCTCTGCTCTGTAAGCCATTCCTGCTCCGTTCTCTCATCAGCAAGCATACCTCTTGCTGTAAAAAGGGGTAAGATAAACCTCACCCCAAAAAAAAAGCAGCACCATAAGAAGTCACCACAAAGAAGTGGAGCAGTGTGAATGGCAAGCACGATCACTGCTCCACTTCACATTCCAATGTTATTGCACACTGCGCAGAGCATAATATCCCCTCCCCCATCCTACGGCCTCAATTACTGCGCCTGGGTTTAGTGCAGAAACTCAAAATGGCGGTCAGCTCTGCTGTTCGCTGCCAGGCTGAGACCTCTGTAGCTAGCTGAAAAGGACTCCCTGTCAGATGTATCAGGTTGCAGCACCACCCTGCACAATGGGGATTCTCTGTTTAGCTTGAGGCTTCAGCAAGCTGGTACAGTAAGCAAAAAGGTAGAATATATCAGAAAGACCTCAACCGAGCCAAATTAAAACTCAGACAACAGTTTAGAATTTGATTTTAAAACCATTTGTCTGACTTGTCAACTCTTCTATGGTCGGCTAATTAGAAGTCCTAATTCAATTGTAATTCAATGAGAGAAACACTGACTGTAACAATAACGTGATAGAAATGAAAACTCAGTCTGAATGGCAGTCTTCATAGATATCTGCAGTCAGATCAATTAGCTGTCTGTGGGACTTGACTCAGAGAAATGCATTAAAAGAATCATTATTCTTGCGTTTTCATAGTCAAATCTTTCATTTAGTCAAAAAGTAAAGAGAACAATCCGACGTATTCAGGTTTCAATGCTGGGACGGAAAGAATGTACTTGGCGTGGATCCTATGCGCCTTATTTTTAACAAAAGGACCCTGGACAGTTTACTGGATTTCAGTTCACTAGCAAACCAAATCAGAAGCAATCTTTGAAAAGCAGCAAAGACTTTCAGCATGGCACGTTTCCAAGAATTGGTTTTAAACAAATGAACGAGGCTGCGAAGAGTCACCAGACTGCGGGGCATAGGTTATGTTGCTGTGGTGGTAATTAAGTAGAGGAAGTAGCTGTATTCACTGGAAACAAACGTCAACAACAACTGCGATGGAAATCCACAGGATGAAAATGGGGACGGCTCCTCTTCGGGACGTACATCAACTAACTCGACAATTCAAACGCTAACGATTAGCGTTTACTAGTGGCTACATGTGTTCGCTTGCAAACTGCGTAAAATATTCTGTAACATGAAAAGTTTTCATCTGACACTCCCCACTCCAAGGATCTCACCTTTACACGGCACCATATGCAACACCATGCGTTTCATTTGCAGCCAGACAGTGCTGGGAAGGTTACTAATAAAAAGGGAGGAAAAAATGAGCCATATACTATATGTCTGTGTGATATTCAGACCAGCCAACGAAAATGTGTAAAAAATGACACAAGCAGACATGTTCCAGGTCAGGTCTAGTCAGTCCATGTACCTTAATTTACTGCACCAAAGGTTGCGCGTCACCAGGAACAAACAATCATTTTAAAGCTTGCATAACACTGACAACATGCAGTCTTTCAGGTAATAAAAGAACTATGATGACAAGCTAGTTAGCAACAGTTTACAGTAAAGTCCCTGAATGCCTAAATTTAATTCAAACAAACAACAAACCTTAGCAATTACCCAGAGCCCTATCCTCTTCAACTGGCATCGCTAATAGAGGAAAACATAAGTAGCAGAGCTTGAATGAGAAGCAACAACATGTACAACAGCTCAATTTCAGGGACATAAACATGAAGCATGCTTGGAAAAAGGAATGTCAACCTTTAGCAGGATGTGTGGGACTGGGCCTTCCATATTGTTGTTTGTGGGAGCAGGGAACAGCTAAGAGGCTGGCTCCATAATATAAAAGAAAGGAGGAGGAGCTCAGTTAGGAAGAGTCCATGCTGTTTTCTTACAGAGGTGTGCTCTAAAAAAAAAAAAGGTGTGTAACCAAAGTGGATATATATTAGGTATTACTTAAAGCCTTTAAAACAGAAGCCAGGTCAAAGCTTCAGTGCCATGTTGCGGAACCAAATGCTTTGAAAATTAAATTCCACTTTTTCCTTTCTAGTAAAGCAAATCATGTGTTGGCAGTTATCTTAAATGCTCACTAGTCAAACCTTTTGTCAGCTGCAGTTTTAAGTGCAGAGTGGTGAAGACAACTTAAAACTCTAGCTAGTAGCGCACAGACAGAGGGGAAGTACACTGCAGACTGTTGCTAAGCAACACCCATCCCCCAACTCTAGCACAATCTAGTCCACAGTATGGAAAACTACAGCCAGCATGGACCATACCATTCTGACAAAGGGCAGGAGGGGTCTGTTCTTTCTTTTCTTTTTCAATAAACATTGCAGGCTAAAGAGGTTCCATGATAGCACAAATATATACTGTTAGTACATGCCTGATCATTGCTGTAGTTCTTTATATGTTCAGGAGTCCCCTCTAATGAGCTGAAGATATTATGCTGTGTTCCACTCTATTTTGTTCCATGCAATTAAAAATGTAAAGGAACCCTTTTCAGTGAAAATTGTTTAGCCTCTCTATGGACTCACTGACAGATCTGAGCTGCTTGATTACACTAAGATCACTTGGGGTATTATGTGCTATGAACTGAGCATTATCTGAGCTGAGCTGAGCTCCGACCACGTTAGCCTCAGCCTTATTGTATCACCTTAATGACTTGGCTAAAGTGGACTATGGAGGACCTCAGTCAGATTGTAATTTGATCTCATGGGTCTCTTACAGATCATGCAAAAGTGAATGGGCTGTTAGGTGGAATGCAAAGATTAATTAAAATACAAATCAAAGAGGGCAAGGGGGGTCCAAATGCTTTATGTGACAGAAGTATCCTCTGACAGTACATTTAAACTTAAAAGGTATGTTTTTCACACATAAAGCAATAGTTCTTTGAAGAAAAGGTGTGAAAATGTATCCACCTTTGCGTGTTGAATATGTCTACCACCCTCAAAAGTTGTGAAAATGTTGCTGTAGCAACTTAAGTTTCACTTGGCTATGTCACGAGGAACATCGACGCTGATGGTTTTACATCCGAACTGAAAAACATTTCAAGCCAATTCCAAAAACACACCCCAGTTTCTGCTCAAATATCTTCCGCTTCACCTCCACAGTGTTAAGAGTTGAAGCTCCCTTTCCAAACCTTGTCCAGCAGGTTTCAATGGGAACAAATAATTAGGGAAAAAGAAATCTCTCAATGTTTAAAATGATAAACGTCTTTAACAAGGGGACTTGAGAAGTCTGTACTGCGCCAATATATATAATATATTGGTTGAGCTTATCAAAACCAAAAAGCCTGACAAAAGGTCATAGGTAAACAAAAAGAAGAGCTTGGTTCAGATAGTTTAATCAAACTTAAAACAAACCTTGAGGATTTAATTTTTTATTAAATGTGCCAATGGAAAAAAAAGGAAAAAACCCTCCAACAGCAGAGAGAAAAAAAAAAAAAGAAGTCACTTTCAACAAGGCAAAGCAACGCAACATGCACTTTAGTCAGAGCCTAGCTAGCGGCGCACAGCCAGCGCTAGATTGCACACCCACAAAACCCTGAACCTAGAGATAGCTGCCCCCACCGTCTGTCTTTCTCTCTCTCCCTCCCTGTCTCTCACACACACACACACACTCTTTCTATCTGCCTCTGGAACAGCCTCTCCTGCTCAAACATGGACTGAACCACTCTTGGGGGGGAAGAGTGGGGGTGGGGCGTCAAAAACAAAAGGCATAAAAGGACATGAGGTTAAAAAAAAAACACCCAAAAAACAAACTGTGCTCATAGAATTGCTTCAGGACAACAGAAACTTATTTTCTTCTGGTTTCACACTGGATGGAAAATATCGCCACCAACTTTATTTAGGCAATATTTCTCAATGCAACACTTTTCTTAGCCGTTTTTTTATTTTATTTTTACAAGCAAGACATGACTTTTTGTGCCACAGTCTCAAGCTAGCTGCTTAAAGCAAAAATAAATCAATTAAAAAAATGAGAGCACAGCTTGACACACTAAGCAGCCTCAAAGCGCCCAGCCTCTCCCCGAGGGAGGGCTGCCGTCACACCGACTGAACCATTCCAACACGTGGGGGGTTCTTTTGCTCAATGAGGGAAAAAAGAACAGCCACTTAAAGTAAATTTTTACTGAAAAATATAACTGGTGCAGTCTAACTTGTGAACCTGGATTTTCCACTCATGTCCTGATGCGACATCTCAAACTTAACACACAAATATACAGATGAGAAATGAGCAGCCTGGTCATTTAATTAATTTTTTTTAAAATAAAAAATTGTTATTAGTTAGCAACCTTCAGGTCTTCAGCAAAATCCCTGTTGCAACTTACTGTGCAGTCCTTGCACAACCCCCCCTACCTTTCTGCCCCTGCAGAAACACAAAATGGCCACCAGTGTTGCTGTGAACGGCATGCTGAGCTCAGGCAGGAGCAGATCATGTTGCAAGCTCCGCCCACAAAAAACAAAATGTTATCTCTGCACGTTGTAGAAATCAACTCCAAATCCTTGTTTGCCATTTATTGTTACAAGGAGAGAGCTCTCTGTTCAGCAACACAGTCAGTCACAACTGAAGAAAATGAGCCCTTTCATTTTTTCACCTCAATTGATTTAGAGCTGTGCTAAGTCCCTCTGGAACCTGGGACTACATAACTGGGCACAGATCTAATGCGCGTTTCTCATTCAGGTAGCTGCAAGTGCTTAAACCTGTGTGCCAAACAGTAAACCTGACACTCAACTGTTCGGGACTGTCAGACACAGAGAAGAGGCTGGTTGTTGTTGGTCTAAATTTCTGATTAACCAAACTGTAAAAGTGAAATGGTCACCCAAAACATTTTCTGTGGAGGCTAAATGCCGAGTGGGAAAAAAATATGTCAGCTAGTGAGGGCAGACCCTGCATTCCAACAATACTGCGCACAGTGCGCACTCTTCCCTTCCCCCACCCCGGCTGCCTGCATCTGGATTCACTGAAACTCAAAATGGCCACCTGGTCTGCTTGCGCAGCCACACTGAAATCTTAACAGCTACATCTTGCAAAAGGTATTCCCTTTCAGCACCCCTGAAAAACAATTCCCATGTGTATAATAACTCTTACAGAGATGTTTCATTTCAGATGAATGGAACAACAAGAATATTTAGCAATGTAAAAATGAATTTTTATGCGCACAATAACCATAAAGCAGGTTGTTTCTGTGACTGTAACGTGTCAGGCCCACAGATATTTCTATGTTTGCAAACAGCTGAAGCACTTATCAGAAGATTTGCCTGCTATATAGCTGTACTAAAACATTTAGCTGAATTCATTTTTTTAAACCCCAAATACCTGTAATTCAACCAACTAATTTCACTTAAATATACAAAGGATTTCTAAGAGCATAATGAAAAACATTATGGTTAGTCTCGACTGACATTCCCTTGCAAGCGGATGTCACCAAAAACCTCCTCGTTCCAAGCCGTCACTGGATGATCAACACCTAAATTAATCAAACTGTGGCCTTCTCTGCAGAGTTTGCACGTTCTTCCTGTTTATGGGTTTAATCTTGAAGCTCTTCCCCAATCGCAATGCAAGAAAATGCAAGTTAAAACAACCAGATAATCTCTATAGCGCAGGGCTGTGAAGGTGAGTGAAGCTGCGGTTGTCTGGATATTAGCTTTGTCAAAGACTGACAACCTGTCCAAGTAGGGTGGGGGGTGGGGGTTAATCTTAGCCCACTACAGACTCAACACTCTCAAGAACCTGAACTGTATGAAAGGTTTGGGAAACACTTGTTGGATGTACCACATGGGACACCCATAATCATTACTTCTGCTTTAAAACAGTTCAGAAAAACATAAGCAAGCTATACTATCTAAATACTACTACAGTTATTAAGGATTTTGCATTGAAGGTACAACTCATATGCAAGGAAAAATGTCTTCAAAATGTAGGTAATCTTCCGGTGTGTACCACAGAAGTTTTAAAAACAGGACATTAGAAATGTGCTCTGACTTGTGTGACATTGTAGTAAATGTCTAGTTTGAGCTCAGCCACAGCATGCAATAAACTGACCACCGTTCTTTTCTTATGCTTTCCCATATGACCAGACATTTTAGGTTTGCTCCTACCTGAATAGCTGGATGCTTGCTGGAGCTAAAACTGACTTACTCCAAGGAGCAGCAGATTTTTTTTTATCCTTCCTGCAACATTCCTGTATGTATATCTTACTTGTGTCACATTTTCCATCCAGTCAGGAGGGGAGTTTTCAAACCCAAAACAGCTGAAAGATTGTCTGCTTTGAATTAGAAAAATGTACCTCCAATTAACGGCAGTCTACAATACAACACATATACATGTTCACCTGTAGACTACACCTCAGATCACTGTTTCATGTGATGATCATGAATAGATTTTAGACTGTTGGAAAGAAATAAAGATCCCACGCTTGACCAATTGCAGCATTTCAATGATTTAGTAAAAGAAAAGAAATCTGTTCTCCAAACGTGATTCTACTGTTCAGCAACAGTTCAAAAGCACTGCCTTGTAGCCAAGCATTACCCAAGTATCGTACGTGGGATTTGCTTTTCTTAGGTTTCACAAAAGTGGAGACCAGCAAGAGCAGGCTAGAAGGAAAAAAGGGAAGAAAAATAGGAGGGGGTCGGGGTGGGCAGAACCAGGAGTTTCGATGTGAATCAAGCAAGCACATGGTGATCATTCTTTCGCCATGCGCTGCTGAAGAAAAAGCTTGAATCATAGCCACAGGAAAAGACCATAAATGTTGACCTACACAATAGAGAATAAATAATCTGAATGCAAAATTAACCTTGGTTCCCTAAGGGCATTGTGACAGAGACATTTGGTTAATCGCTTAACTAATGTCCTCATGCAGCTTCTCTTCTTTCTCTGGTAGAACCTTAACCCTAGGCAATCACTAGGGAGTCAACAGTAAAAAAAAAAAAAAAAAAAAAAAAAAAGACAGCTTGATCTACCTAAAGCTAGCACTACACAGTCAGGGCCTAAGTCCAGAGCCAGACACAGAGCGTCAACACCCCTCCCCCACACCTGCAGTCTGTTCCCCACTGGAGTTTTACAGCCAAGCATGGACTAAACCATTGCAGCAGAAGGGTGTTCTGACCAATAAGCTGTATCGAATGACAAATCTGAAGTTTTATAAATGCTTCTGACCCTTGTTCATTATTTATTAAGAATAAGAATGAACATGCCCATGTAAAATTGTAAAATATTTCGAGTAAATTCTAGTTGTCCTAAATCGGTAGACATTCCATTCCAGGTCTCAAAATGGCAGCTCATTCTCCTTGAGCTGTTAGAACAAATCTTAACCTGCCGCTGTAGCAATAACTTGTCTATTTTTGTGTCTAAACATTACATTTCTCTGAGGTTTGTTAGATGGAAAAATATCTTTATGGAAGGATGAAATGATCTGAACAAGCTGCTTTCTGCCACTCTGCTTAAAACACACATTGAAGCATCGACAGAGAGAAGCCATGAAAAATGTACAGGTTATTTTCTGGGGAAAAAAAAAAAAAAAAAAAAACACAAAAGAAAAGCCAACACACAGCTAACACTTCCTGACTAGACACAGTTAACAGGCTAGCCTACTGGACACTTCCCCCATCCCCCACTTCTCGCTTTGATAGACTGCTTGTAGTGAAAACAGCACAAAATGGCTGCTGCAGCAGCTGAAACAATCCATCTTATGGCAACTACAAAAGCCCATGCCCAATTATGCCTTTTCCTTGTTCCTCTAATGTAATAGCCAGCCGTTTATTAAAATTGCTGATATTCTTCCAATTTTTTTGAGGACTCAGCAGTTTCATATGAAGAAATAACATATTTTCGAAGATTTATTCTAAGCACAATATTTGGTGAAGGTTTGATGACATCATTTACAATATCAAACTCTTTGTACATCTTGAGTTATCCACAGAATTTTGTCACAATGTCACCAATTTGTTATCTTTTACACTACTCATAAAACAGCACAACAACAACCTGAACCGGTACCAAGTCACAGTTCCTCAGTGGAACACAGGTTTTATAATCCTGAGCTTCGATGTTGCTTTGTGGTGGAGTCTTTTTTTGTTAAGGTTTTCGTTTACAGGTTAACGTTAAAAACTTCTCTAAATATGGGTGACATTTCACCAAAGTTTTTGTGGTAATGGTTTGTTCCAGTGTCACAGAACACTTAACGTTAACCAGCAGTTTCATTTGACCACTGTGACTTCCCATTTGAAACACTCATACCTACAATCACTAATATGCTGATGATAGTCTGCTGTTACCTCTTTTTGGCACTTATTGTTTGCATATACACAAACTTGCTTTCTTGTGATAACTAATTCTGCGTCAAATACGCACCACTCTCACCCCTAGCCTGATGTCCACTTCCTCAAATTGTCGATAGACCACAGCGGTTGACGTTGTTTATTTCTCTTCAACTGTAGACACGTCAAACATTCCAACATTCAACCTTCTGACGCCAGCTACTCGTGTTATTAATTATATTTCAGATATTGCAACAGAACCTTTTTCTTGTCAGTGTCGATTTTTTTTTCAACTCAATGCACTCACAGGTAGCCATTGGTGTTGTAAACAGTAAATGCCAAGAGGATGCAAATTCATTCTTTTTAAAACCTGCGATCAGACATATTAGCTTTACTGCCACATAGCGTTATGACAGTGCAACTGTGGACTGACGTCAGGACACAACGTAGATGTATAAATGCTCATGACGGCGGCAGCTGATATGGCGCTGACATAGGGGTATAAATAGTCCTTTAGGGTCTGAACATACCCCAGTGGGCTATCTGCATTGGGGTTTTGCAAATGCACGTCTACATGTTATAGTGTTTTGCTACCACATGGGGGCAGTATAAGAAATCTGTGGAGCAATCTGAGCTGAGGGCTACTTTTGGTTGTGTTTGCGTTGTTTTGGTTCATTAGCTTTTCTCCGCTGTGGGAGACAGAAGTCAAAGTGCAAAAAGGGCTTTGTGGTGGAGTGAACTTAAGTATTAAATAATAACAACTGTCCAGTTGTCTGTGGTTTTCATCTTTGCAAATTATTTATTTTTTCATTCATCTTCTTCTTTATTATGAAATTTGTTGATGTCAGCCCCTCTAGGGTCAAGTTAATTTTTGGCTAATCAGCATTTGATAAACATGTAATGTTATCTAAGAAGGCGGCCTTTAAGAGGTAGTGCTGATCAAACTCATTCTCAATGTATGAAATGCCATCCATAACTTAAGCGTAGTTTATGCTTCTCAGTCATTTTGATGGCGTAGCTACGTTGACGTGGAGCCCTACGCTGTAGCCTGACGTGTACTTCCAAAAAATTTTAACTACACGTTGCGCAAGGGCGGTCCGCTCAGAACGTAATTTCCGGCAGTTGCTTTTTCTGGTCTTAATGGCTGTACACAGCGAAGAAGCTCGTCAAATCGGCATCGACATTTGAAAATGTACAAAGTGCATTTGTTCATCCAGGTCCCTTAGAGGGTGAAACAGTGTTGTAAATTCACCCGTTCCCAGCCTCGACCGGTCATACAGATCACCTCCGCAAATGTCTTCTCTGTCGCCTGCGCTTCAACATTTACAAAATAAGCATTCATTCTTTAATATTGATCAGCTCCAACTGCAAATACAGCTGCTCCACCTCGGTTGCCATCGTTTACTGTTGTTAAGTGTGACCGGAAGAAAAAGCAAGGAGTCGGCTACAACCCCTGAAACCACAAAAACACAGCAACACTCCCCTAGCGACATGGATTACAGAGCAACGCGTTCCCTCGACGCAGAACTTCGAATGCTCAAAGACGGCGTCTCGTCTACACCGTCGATGCGAGGGAGAAGCATAAACTACGCTTTAGGAGACTGCGCCTTTGAAAAGTAAATACCTAAGTAATTCAACTTTGGTCATTATCCCCTTAAAAGCCTACCATGCTTAAAATGCTCCCTAGAAAAGTCTTAGCCCTTTTCACAGCTAGCGATTACCTTGAGATCTTGTTGGGCTTTGAACACATGAACTGCCAAGTCTTCACTAGCAACCAACAACAAATAATTTAAATCATTGTTCTTCAAACACGAATATTTGCCGACTGATTGAACCGTACATTACATAAATCAATTATAGAACTGCTGTGCTTAATCGTCAAATCTTTGATTCTCTGTTTTCTACAGGAAGCAAGACGAGCAACGACCACTAAAGAATCTTTACAAGAATGCAACCACTTTCTCAAAGGTTTCTGTAATTCTTGTACCACTAGCATCAATACAAAGTAAGATATCTTAGAAAATAATTTATTTAGATGGCTCAAGCTGGCAGACAACTCCAAACAATAAGAAGTCAAGGTTCCCATCTCTGTCAGTGCATACCAGTTGGGATTGCGCAGAGTCGCAAACAGTTTTACACATACTACCATCTGGGTCAGCTATTCAGACACTTGCTCAAGTAATTGATGTAAAACACATAACAGAGATGTGGCTAATGGCAATTCTTCTAACTTCAAAACAGGAGTCCAAGTTGTTCTTCTGCTTCTCATTTTCTGTGTTTGATCTTTTTGGAGGGAATATTAATTCAGGCACATACATAATTACCACATTCAGTTAGTGTAGTCACAAGTACTTTGCCTGCATGTGGTTGGCCATTCAGGAACCCTGTGTACCCTTGTAGACAAGCAAGGATGACTAAAGGTATACCACAGTTGTGCAAATTATGAAGTATTGAAAGCAATATTAGAGAAAGATGTATGGCCACATAATTCAAACCACTGCATTACAATGGCAGAGTGGGATATATTGGACAGCGGGTAAATAGTTTCAGAAAGTTGCTTCATTTGAATGTGTAAAATATGGCTTTGTAAGGTGTGAGGACAAGAGCAACTATGACACCAATCAAATTGTGACGGATACCCAAGTGGGTCAGAGTGAACCCAAAAAAAATTTGCAGGTCTTTCAGTGTGTAGTTCTTGGTATCAAACAAAAGTGGGTCAAAGCAAGATAACAAGCAAAATGTTGAGAAGGTCTAAGGAAGTTAAGGTTTACTAATGGGCATGTAGAGCAAAGTCTGGAGCAATGCCCTTGGAAGAGCTACTTGAGCACATTAATTGTGCTAAAGGTGACCCGTCAACTGACAAAGGTGTAAATGGGCACTTGAGCACCACAACTGGACCATATAGCAATAAAAGAAGGTGAACAGTCTGATCTATCATTTATTTGGACAACACAAGGGTGGAATGTGTGAAGTGTATAGAAGAGGAACTAAAAGGATACAAAAGTTGGCTACATTTGTTAAAAGAACTTTATACAACTTTTCAAGTCAACACTACCAATGGAAAGTACGGCCAGTGATTGCTCAGCATGAGAAACTGTCATTATAAAAGTCTAAATGGTACACTCACCTATTACAAATATACCCAAACGATTTATTTGATGAAGAACATAAATTAGGCAGTTTGTACCCAACTTTGACTTGTCTAACTATATGCAAAAAGGTAAAAGCAACCATCTACATTCAATGTAGATAGCCTTTGGCCCGCTTTATTCTTGTTCTGGGGGTGTAAAATTTGTTTCTTTGTAGAAAGTCTGCCATGGAAGCCTGCCACTTGGAGACATCTCTGGTCAGTTGATACAGACACCTTGGCTGTATGTGTGCGATTACATTTAGCTATACGTTGAGACAGGGTTAAGTGTCAAAAATTGTCTGCTCAAGATTAAGTTATCCTTGGCCTTTAGACATCTAAAGAGTGTGCCCCCAAGGCAATGCTGTGAGAAAACCTTATGGACTGCACCCAATAATAGGTGCATTTGCCTTTTTTTGTAATAACTCTATAGGCCTATCCTTGTCATGGTCTTGTTTCTTGAAATAGTCTGTTCCTTTTTTGAAAGTATCTTTTTTAGGCTTTTTTACAAAGGGCTTTCAAGCCAGGACTTATGTGCTTTGTCGTACATTGGCGTCATGTGTGAAAGTATAAAAGCAGCATTGAAGTTGATCCAGTACTGCACCAGCAAGCGAGGTATTCACAGATTTTAAAAAGGAAGTGGGTAAGGGTAAGCCATTATCATTGCGCTCTAACCAGCCACACTGTTGATTGCGTGACACTAGCATTAAAGCACACATTGATGTGGAACTGACCTCTGCTCACATTTGCGAATCACAGAGGAACAGCAGTGGATTACAAAAAAAAATTTTTTTTTTCCCACTGGTATAGCATAACTGAAATCTGTAGAGGGGTTCTGGATGTCTTAAATGGAAGCCAAACTTTCCAAATAATTTTTGTTTGTCTTGAAAAGCTCTTATTTGATGATTTATTGATCTAATTAAACAAAAGTAAAAAGGTGAAGGATGTTTACAGACAGACGCAGTGCTATTGACGAGAGATGAGGCCAACTTTACACTTTCATTCATTGCAGATCATTATTAAGGGTAAGGGTAATTAAGGGTAAAATTGTATTCAATTAAGCCATTAATATGACTTCAAGAATATGTTTAACATAATATTCTATTTATATACAATAATAATAATCAATAAAAATGTTTTCCAGTTTGGTATGTTTTTTTTTTGCTTAGTAAGTCCTAACCTGTTGAATAGAAATTATATGGAGCTTTCAACAAGTAACAAAATAGCAAAACATGCTTATTTTCTCTCTGGCTTTTACTTTAAGCCAACTTCATTTCAAACATGAGTCTCGCTAAAAGTGAGTTGTACTTAAAGTGATCTGTAAAGGTTACTGGATACAACCTCTCAAAACTACCATCGTGACATGGACAGGCCAGGTATGGGGCAAGATAATTAACATCAAGTTTACAATAAGCATTACAAGTCTGAAAAGATCATAGTTTTTCTTATCCATCTCAATTTCAGCTTAAAGCAAATTAGTACTTAATATGTAGCATTCAGGTTCCAGATGCCCTTTGTCACTATGCCTAGTACATTACATGTTGTGTGATCTTTTAGTATAATGTTGGGAGTTATTTTTGTTGTTGTTGCTTCTTAAATGTCAAATGTTTGAGTTTGCAGAACATCCTGCAAGGTAATAATACAATGTCTAATAATACACGTAACTTACTATGACAGAAAGGCACCCTGGCTGAAATCAAATGTTCAATACCCCGTTTTTGTCGTAATTATACAACATTTTAATAGTCAGATGCATCTCACCATGTGGCATGATTCACTTTCTTCAAAGTAAAGCCAAGGAAAAGACTGTGGCCGCAGACAAATGGCTGTGATGGACCAACAGCTGCACAGCACTGACTTGCATTTGACAATAAAGCTGTACAATCCAGCACTGAGAGACATGCCACAGCTAGCCACACAAACTCCTCTTTTCCCCACATGAAGAACATCTGTATGTGTCTGTTAACTCGTAACTAAGAAGAACTTTATTATGTTTTCATTTAGTATTTATTTTAAAGCAGCTACCTCCTAAAGCATGTTGTTCAGTTGTTAGTGAATTCAGCTGTATAACATTTCATGAGAAATTAACTAATTCAGGAAGAGTAAAAAATTTTAAAAAATCCCTACTCCTAACATCTACACGAAGACCATTGAAAATGTGGGCGGTGCCTTAAAAGGCTGCTTCCTCCTCTGCAGGGAAAAAAAAAAAAAGGCTGTGCAATGAATTACAAGTGCACCATGTGAGCACTGCAACTGAGAGATGTGGGGGAGGTGAAAGCAGAAACAGGGATGTACCATCTACCAAAAAGGTAGAAGCAAACCTGAAACAGCAGACTTTGTATGTGTGAAATTAAAAGCAAATATTTTATTTATTTATTTATTTTTTTAAACACCACGATTATGATGTAGTTCAAGTCTGAAGACTGACATATAGTTTATGGCTCTGTTGCTCACCAACTCCTCACCTGGTCACTAATCTTGAACATCTGTTCAAGTAAATCAATAAAGGCTTACTTTTTGTATTTGTCCTACCATATAACCAAACAAAATAACATTTAGAAAAGCAGCTCAACTCTTGCCTTGCCACTGTCATTAGGCCACACCCACATTCTAGGACAGTCTGGTTCATGGAAAATTACTGGACTGTACCACTTCTGACCAAGAAGGGGGTTTAGCTGCACAATGTAAAGAATCCAGTTGTTTTCTCTTTAATTTAGCTCCTTTCTGCTTCATCTATGCCTGCACATAGAATTTTCAGTTTAGAGACATTATCCAATAAGCAGCAATAAAGTCTATAAACATGAAAAGAAAAAAAAGATTAAAAAAATTCTTCATAAAAGCTTTCAAAGTGTACATAAGGAAAGAGACAAAGATAATTTATATACATCCAGTTAATTTCTTTTTATCCTTCTACTACCTATGTCCTTCCCTAGGACAGACAACAGCCCAACAGTCTGTACTCCCACGTGCCCCTCCCCCATACTCTCAGCTCTGCAATGTGCTGGTTGAGCTAGCTGCTTGTTTTAGCACCATCACAAGACACTCGCTGTACCGACTTGTAAAGATTAGACATTTAAACATTCAAACGAGGCAGAAAATACATCCCACAGGAATGAGTATTTTCAGATGTTGAACGGTTGAGTAATTAAATGACATGTGAAAGACACAGTGTGAGGGGATACAATTAGCAATGTAAGGACACTTCATTCTTGAATCAACATGGGTGATGGGTTTTTTTCCTTTGGTTGATATGAATATATATGGTGAATGAGGTTACCAAGACTTGGAGACACAAAAAAACAACACACTTGAAGAGTAGCCGTATGCATTTTTTTGAGTTATGGGAAAGAAAAGAAAAAAAGAAAAAAAGACACATAGCTTCTGCCATAAGACAAAGTTTCCTTGGTGTAACGCTTGAAACACCAAATAAATTTGATAAAGAATATCAACAAGCATTTTCCATTGGCGAGAAAACATTAGAAAAAGGTTAAAGGTTGACGCTTAAAAACATAAACTAGTTTCACCGCAATAACTGTCCTTTATCTAAAATTAGAGAAAAGGAACAGAAAGTACAGCCAAATATAACAAATATTCAAAGACTTTGCCAAATTACCATAAAACTGTCAATAACAGCCTAGCCATATTGCAGCATACAAAATAAGATCATAGTTCCCATCACACAGCAAGCATGGTACTACCTCAAAGTTCCCGTAAGTAACAGAATCTGGAGAGAGCTAGCTACTGTCGCTGCCAAATCGCGGCTTCATAAAAACGCCTAGATTTGGTAGCTGCAATCTCAGGATCCGCCCCAAATTTGACACCAGCTGGGCTTAAGTTCAAAACATGAGAACCTGTTTAGAACACGCCTCA
Source organism: Leuresthes tenuis (assembly GCF_036924035.1). Lineage (NCBI taxonomy): Eukaryota > Metazoa > Chordata > Actinopteri > Atheriniformes > Atherinopsidae > Leuresthes > Leuresthes tenuis. The sequence goes on from NW_027325358.1 coordinate 24,814,845, forward strand.
AAGTTCAGAAAGAGGCGCTAACATTTTTAATAGTTTTTTGTAGAACTTTTTATTTATTTTTTTTTTTTTAAATTTCAAGAATGTCTCCAGCATTCGCAAGTAATTCTCACCAAATCCATGAAAGAGACATTCTAAACAGCGGTGGACATTATGCATGCTGCTTGAAAAAAAACAAACAAAAACAAAACTAAATTATAGTAAAAACAACAACAAAAAAGTAGATATGTCATTATTTGGCCAGAATTTTTACTTTTATTTTCTATGCTAGTGTTGCAAGTGGTAGCAAACAGCATTTTCTTATGCCTGCTACAAGCCCAACTGTAGAGTCAAAATCGAAAAAAAACAAAACAGTACAGTTCATGGCAACATTCACTATTCATTCACGATCAGCGTAGACTGAAGAAGAACTAGCATTCTATCTGTTTTAAGAGAGAAAATGTAGTAACTGCTTGGCTAGCATGCTACATGCAGTACCTCAACTCACCGACTGTTTGCGTTGTCCAGCGATGCTCCCGCAATTTGTAGTCCCCGATCGTTACAGACTCTCCTCCTCCTGCCACTGTCCAATTCTTCCGGTCACTGTTGTATTCTTGCACTTAGGATTCAGTGTGTGTGAGCAGCAGCTCACCGGTTCTAACATGCACTGGTAAACCAGAGAGTTGTACCACAAATGTGTATTGTGGTGTTGGATTCAACCGATTGTTGACTTCGATCGAATATAGACTCCTCCTCTTTTCGCGCACACACACACACACACACAAAAAAAAGGCGAAAAAAAACGGCTACAGTGACGTCAGCCGTCAGTGGCGGCGGGGGTTGGTAGGCAGACGCCAAAAAAACTCGCTCGCGCCGATCAGCAGTCGCGACCTCAATGTTACTTTCCCTCAGTATTTAAGTCTCTCCACTGGTGGCGGCGCTGAAGTCGGTACCTAAAGCCGGCAAGGTACGTATGCACAGCTCCAGAACGTCTGTTTGTATGGAGGGTCTGGCAGGACTCACATGAGCGTTTTCAGAGCAGCAGCAGCAGCACCTCAGCTTGGAGCAACCCGCTGCGGTACGGTTGAGACAGCCGACGGCGGCAAGTACAGACAACAGTGGAGCTGCACATTAGGTTGAAGAGGGAGGGGTGCGTGTGATTTGTGCGCGACAGACAAAAACCCGGTCTGAGGGGGAGGGGTTATACCGAGGAGGAGGAGTCAAGTGAGCAACAGCCCCCAAACTGCCTGTAAACTGAAGAAAACATTTGTGATATTAAGGGGTTATTTGTTCCTGCATTGTGTTCATGTTGGTGTGTCTGAGTGGTCCCACATGTGGTCAAGTACCCAACTTTGGTGTGACCGTTGAGAGGGTTGCGCTTTGTTGAATTGAGTTTTTTTGTTTTGTTTTACAGAACAGTGGTACAGAGGACATTAGAAAACAAAACTCACATGTAGGGATAATACTTACTCAGCAAATGAGGTAAACTGCACAGGGATTCTTTTTAAAGCACAAGTCACTGACCATACCGATTGTTCACACCAGGATTTGTTGATTGCTGAGAAGAAGACAAGAACAAGTTCTTCATTACATGTATTCTTCAGAAACTCAGATCAATCACATTCATGAATTGCAGGTGTTTGTTGCTGTCCTCTGACATTACACAGGTCAGCCATTTTGTTGACTCACTTCTGCATGAAGAACCTGTAGTTCAATAGAAGGCCACTAGAGGGAGAACAATGGGGATATTCTGATGATAGGCGTTAAGATGTTTGTCCATTTGCACAAGAACTATTGTACTTTAAACCTTTGCACCTACTGTAATCTATGTCATGGTTAGTCTCCTTGCAAGCTCATACAACAAAACCCCTGTGATCAGAAGTGGGAGCGTGTAGCTGTGCTCTCCTCTTCCATGGTGCCTCTCTCCTCTCTCCTACACGCACACCAGACCACACAAGATCTGCAGTGCTGTTCAATAGGAAGAAGTGACTTTTGTCACCTGCATGCATTTATAAATCCAGCTGGGCTTAACTGCAGCACAGTGCTTCTGCGATGAAAGCGTGGTAGTAAATGAGTAAGAGGCAGGGAAAAGCATTTTCAGTTGCTAGTGCAACACTGCTCTGATGTTGAGGAAAGACTATGAGGATCACAGGCTCCGTTAGCCAGCACATAAACCAAGACTGCTCATAAACGGCCAGATCATAGATGATAACACCAAAATAATAATAAAACTATCCTGTGTGTGTTTGGTCATTTCATGTCTGTATATCATTTGGCAAGGAGCCAACATTTTTTAAAAATTGATAAAAAAAAAAAAAAAGTTAATTTATTTGCATTCCAGACATTAAATGACAGTTAAAATAAGAGACTGACTTGGAAAACGTGGGTGATGTGCCACGGTGTTATTAATATCGAATTCACAGGATGCATCCTGTTTTTCAAAACTGGTTGTCACCAGGCTGATTAAATCTTTTAGATGGATGAATAATTTCGCTATGGTTAAGGTTTGTCTTGTAACAGGTTGTCACCCCCTCAGTCAGTCAGTAAAACATTTAATAAAAAATAAAAAATCTACAATGGTCCTTACCTTTCCATTCAGCAGGGACTGCAGAGCACAAGCTGTTCTTTGAACAGCTCAGTCATGAAGAACCAGTTAATAAACTTTTCCATCTGAAGGATGTCTTGCAGGTGGAACCCACAGAAACCATCAGTGTGCACGTGGTGGCCTTCTGCACATGATTAACGTTAAAAGTGACCTATAGCTGCAAAAGTTTGGGCACCCTGGAGCAAACACATACTTTATTGATTTTTTGAAGAAAAAAAAAAAATAGGAAAAAACTGCAGTAAGCAGACATTATGACTGAACTCCTCTTCCATTAGAAACACATTGTTACATTTTGTTTCGTGAAAATGAATATCGTCTGTTTTGTGCACAAATTTAGGCACCTCACTGTGTCAGCTGTTAGCAAATGTCCCATGTAATAGATGTTCCGTCTTGTGCTAGCCAGCCAAAAGCCATTTAGCATTCTGAGTGTGATCTTTTAAGACTCTTCACTGATTTTGAGTGATGTCCAGGTTAGGGTACCGTGAAGGCCTTTCCAACAGATTCCCTCAGTCTCCTCAAGGCAGGTTTAGTCAAATGCTGCCTTATAATTCAAGGCAGAATTTGGAAGTCTACATTGGATCTTTAAATTCAGTTTAATTCAATAATACTTCAGTAATCGCCAAAGATTATTATATTGTTGCAATAAGAAGAAGAAATAGATCATGATGGACATGGATACAATTAAGAACAACTTGTCCTTATAAGAAGTCGCTGTAAGGCTTTTGTTGTGGGCAGGAATGATCTGTACCAGTCCCGCTGTCTAATCAAGATGTGTAGAGGGTGTAGAGTGTTGTCCATTATTAGCATGTTGTGCAGCATTCTTCCTTGCACAATCAGCTTTAGGGCTTTCAGATTAGTCCCCAGCACACAGCCAGCTTTCTTCATCAGTTTGCTTAGCTTCTTTGAGTCATCTGTTCTTATGATGCATCCCCAACATATGGCCACAAAGCCGATTGCATCATCCTCCACAGACTTACTGAAGATATGCATCATCTTGTTGCAAACATTGAAAGACCTAAGGTTCCTAAGAGGTAGAGTCTGTTCTGTCCCTCCCCGTAAACAGTTTCAGTGTTGCGTGTCCAGTCCAATATGTTGTCCAGGTCAGTGTTTCTCAGTCCTGGTCCTCAGGGCGGAGTGCCTTGAGGACAAAGATTGAGAAACACTGGTCCAGGTGAACACCCAGGTATCCGTAGTCCACCACCTTCCAGAATGGGGAAAAGAAGTTCAACTTATTCCTGGTCTTCGTAAAATCCTGTTGTCTTATTTTTTATATTTGTTGAAGATCAATGATCTAATTTAAGGCTTCCTTTACACCTGGCCACAACACAACTCAAAAGCAGAATATTTCCAGCTCACGCTTTACAGTTTTCAGGTGGTTCATGTCTCCCTATTCTTCTCCAAGTATGTCTTTGATGATCTTCATCAAAGAAATTAAGTTCACTTTGAATTCAATCCATTTACATCAAGGCCTCATTTCAAAAAGAAATTAGGCCTACCTATGTGCTGCTTTTAAGACTCAGAAGTCATTGGTAACGTCTCTCTTATAATGACTCTCTCACGCTGCCGTTTATTCAGGAGCGCTCCATCGGAACCATGCTGTGTCACCTATAAACATCCTAAAGGTCTTTTGCTATAAAGAATTTCTTCCTTTCTGCTCATTTTCAGTCTCAAACATCGTGACGTTACACCTGCGGACATTTCTATCATATTGTTGCCTTCCCCTGCTTTGGGGGAAATCAGTAAGTGAGACATAAGACCCACAATCAGTTACTAACAGCTTGGCTCGCACAAGGTTTGAATGTAAAATCTCGACCTGACAAGAATTATCCTTACAAGTTCTGTGAGTGAATTACAGCTCAGTAAGATCATTACTTTCAAATGCTACCCTTTGAAAGGTGACCCTGTCAAATGCCTGATAAAAATATCTAAGTAAGAAAATAGATTGGTTGTTCTAAGGGATCAAATAAATATAACCTGTTGCCTATGCATCCCACCTGTTCCATGTTATGATGTCTTCGATGTAGCTTTAAGAGTTTTGTTAAATGTAGTTTCCATCATGAGTAAAACATCTCCAGTAATATCATCATTTTCTATAGTGACTGTTGATTGTACATTTTTTTCAAATTGAATTTGACAATGACAGAATATAAAGCTTTGAAGAAATGTTGTTGGACCAGTGTCACCTTGAGGCAGGATGGGCATTTTAGCAAGACTTACCTCGAAAAATGTTCACAGACAGTTTTATGTTGAATTGGGTTTTAAAAAAATATATATATAAAAAAAAAAAACAGCTTTGCCATGGTTATATGCTCAGCTTTGGGAAGATTCAAGTTTGTGAAACCGTGTGTAACTGTTTTAAACAGTTGAAAAAGTCCACGGAGGATGGAGGTTTTGGCAATTGAAGTTCTACGTATGACTGTTTGCCAAGGGACCAGAGTTTCTGAGTCCAACCCTGTACTTCTCAAAATATAAAATGTTTGCTTCTGTTCTTTAACTCAAGGGACTGGATTTAGAAAAAAAAAAAAAAGGTTTGTAAAATTAAATGAGTTCTTCTTTTAAGGAGTTGCTAATATCATGGCAATTTCCTAATGTCTTTAAATTACAAATGCATAATGGTGGCCCTATACAACAAAAACTCTAGAGGGTCACCAAATGGGAAATTCATCCTTTGAAGAACACATTTATCCAGTGGAAATTGTTATTCTGCCTGTTACTTCTCAGAAAAATCTTGTGGTAGGATTTGGATGTCTCAGTGATACAGTGTGCAAGAGCGAATGTTGTAAAAATCATTGTTTAGGTACCATGAATGTCACCAACAGGTCTGTTAAAGTCTGGTCTGTGGTCATTGATGTTACTTTGAACTAAAGTGTTAGACAGATGAACTGCCTGATTAACCAATCTCACCAATCTCCTGCAAGAGCGCCCGTGTAATAGGAATTGAAGTAGTCTCCAGAACATTCAGCTTAACTTTGTTCAAAGATCGTTTTTCCTTTTAAAATGCTGGAAAAAATTTGGACAAAATAAGAGTGTTACATAACACTTTCAACCAAATAAAACTGGCTCGTCATAGTGCCACACTCTGATGAGTAAGTGTAATTACAGGTGAGGTTTGAGTTTCGTCTATTAAATTCGTTAAAATCCTCTGAACATATGAATCCCTTCTAAGGTAAAGAGCTGTGTTCCAGGATGAATTTTTTATTACTTCATGATATTATTCGTGATTATGCAAAATGTTTTACATCAAAATAAATTGGAGCATAAATTTGGATTCCCTTCCAATATGCTTATACTGCTTCTAATCCACGAGCATCTGGTTCGCTGGCCCAATCCAGTTAAAGTACATTTACAATAAAGTGAAAAACTCTACACTAAACTAAAAAGGATGTGACAAAGGACTCATGTTGATTGCTTCCTTTCAAAGCTGATTTGATGGTATCCAGCTGCTGGTTGTGTGCACTGCGTCACTCTTCCTGCTACAGTGGGTGTAGCCGCGGATGGATACAGTTACTGTGGTTCAATCTGTGCATCCATGTATTTGAGCAGCTGCTATTTGAACGTGTTGTTTATCTGTGATCAATGTTGGCAACAATTCTATTTAGTTTAATCTATGTTAAGCCTGATAACAACACATGTAATCTCTGAACACAAGACACAGATCCCCACAATATGATATTATAGAGAGAAAAATCCAAGCATTTCCCTTTAAACAAAGAGTGGTGGTTGCTTTGTAAACCTATTAGTCACTTAAGGAATGTTTTTTTTGTTTATTATTCCCAAGGGCCTTTATGCATAATTCATTAAGCTTAATTAATTGTTTGTCTTTGTTGCAAATTAACTAAGCTAACGAACAGTCGGATGGAGGATGAAGGCGTGGAGGCCTCCTAAATGCTGCTACTAACACACACACAAACACACACGTCTGGTTTATATTGACATTTGGGATTGTCACAGAGCATCCAGCACCTTATCCTAACCCTAACCACCACAGCAAAATACCACAACAACACAACAGAACCCTAACCTTTACCATAACAGAATTTTAACCCTAAAACCAAGTGCTAACCCTCAAAAACTAGTTTTTGGGGAACATTAATGGAACCAAATGCAAACATTCTGCAAAAGTAGCCAAAATATTCTCACATTACAGATATTGGGGGAGCATTAGGGAAACTGCTCCCCCAATCATCCATTTTCTATACTCCTGCCACTCAGGGTCGTGGGGGGCTGGAGCCTATCCCAGCTGTCAGTAGGCGGGAGGCAGGGTACACCCCGGATAGGTCGCCGGTCCATCACAGCATTAGGGAAACCAAATAATGGAATTAAAAGCTAACATATCTGAGGCAGAACTCAATCAGACAACTAAAACAAAATTGTAATTTCCACAACAACAACCAAAAAAAAAAAAAAAAAAAAACATTCCTAGGACGTTCTAGGAACCAACATTTTTTAGCTTGTAAAAAGCACAAGCAGGTTACATGCTCCAACGATAGCCATGTCATCCTCAGATCAGCAGTCTCAGTTAAAGTTCTCTCGACACACAGTAGCACAGACTCATGCCTGTACAGAAACAAATGAATGTGCACTTACCCCTTCTTAAGTTATAATCACCTCCAGTCATCAGCTCCACAATACATCTCAGCCTTTCTCCATGGTTCAGAGAAAATGCTAATTAAATGTCGAAGTAATTCAAAAGTATTTCTTGAAAGAGTGAAATTGTTTGCAGTCTGTAATGGCTAATTTTATCAAGTTTATTGACCGATAAACATACATCGGTCTTACATTTTTAATTGTTGAATTTAATTATCAATATAAACTTTTTTTAGGCATCGCTAATTGCATTTTTACATCTCAAGAGCGTTTACTAAATATTCTTAACTCCCTTTGATAAATAGCAGGGTTCTTCAACTGGGGAGCAAAATATGTTTTTCACAGCAGACATTTTAGTATGTCCTGCAGGATATGCACAGGTGCATTAATGATTGGCACAGCTGTTTTACATCCTGATCAATCAAGGTTTTTAGGGGCTCTAAAAGGAACTCAGCTTAATGTCATTCCTTTCAACTGATCTTTTAATGCTATGACAAGTCAAGATGTCGACCATGAATAAAAGGTCGAGTAATGTATGAGATTTTCAACTTGCATAACAGTGTTTGTTTGTTTGGTTGATTCATTTTAAACAAGGTTGATTCAAGGGATCTTTAATTTAAAAAAAAAAAAGAAGAAAGAAAAGATTGACCATGAGTCTGCAGTTTCTTTTGATGTCTAAGCAGGAATTGGCGTATTTAACAATTACAAAATTCAGCCCTGGCAATTTTCACATGGACTGGCGCAGTTCTCACTGGTAAATCAACAGAGAATATCATCTTTTTCCTAAAACAAGTAATATGGACATCAAAGCAGAGAGCTCAGGGGTTACATGCTTTAGGCTTTAGGTTTCCTTCACCAGATTATTTTCTTTCAATCTTTGACTTTTTCCACTCCACCTTTTCTCTCTGTCAGACTTTTATCCATTTGTTTGGTATTTTGTAACCACTGTCTGTCTCACATGGATTATTTCGTGTTGACCCCAGACATTATCATGGAACGATCCATTAAAAGAGTTGGGGAGAGGTGAGGGCACTTCCCCAACAAAATCGCTATGTGACAAATTATTCCGATGGGCTGTTTCAGTATCAAATGGGCTCCATACCCTTCATAAAAAAAAAAATCCCTCACATTTTAGTTTCAGCCCTGTGATTCCTGTTATTTTAATATAAATGACATTGCTTTTCATTCAAGTTCTTCTACTGCCCCTGCTATTACGACTACTACTAAAGGCAGTAATGCTGGCATTTTGTTTACTTGTTCAGTCCACGTTACTAACTACTGCAATTGATATTAAAGCACCTGACTAGTGTAACAGCAACGAGTCAAAATTTTACTGGAATGCCCACTACTATTTCTACTAAACCGCATGGTAGCCAGTGATGAAGGGGAAGGCGGTAGGCTGGCCTTCACCAGAAACCCCTACACAAGAGGCTGGTAGCAAAAGATGCTCTGGGGGTTGACAATGGAGCTAGAACCTCTCAGGAAGGTGGGCAGGAGGAAGATGACCAAGGCAGAACATCAGAGTTGGGTGAGCTGTTTCTCAGTGCACAGGGCAGAAGGCAGTCCTGACAGAAGGCTACACATCTTACCTGCAACATAGCAGAGGTCAGACTGATGCTCCACGGAGATTAATGAAGACTCAAGCCAGCTGGGTATTGAACAGAACAGACAACCTTTGGGTTTTGAGAAATGCCAGCGTAAGCTAACTCAAAGACTGGAGCGATAGGCAGGTCAGCTGAGTCTCTGGAGCTGGGAAAAAGACAGATGATCTATTTAACAATTTAAAGCAGTCTTTATGTTGGCCATCATAGGAACAGCTGTTGTGCGACTGACCTGAGAACAATATGTGGAACCAGAGAGGCACTAGTCAACTGAAGAGCTAGCATACAGACTGAAGAGACGTCATTCAACCGTGGCATTTTCACAGAAGCTCAAGAGGTCCTACAAGACCAAATGCAACTATTTGTGGATGAGCTGAAGGAATGAGCTTTGAGACATACAAAGAAGCAGCAACTACTTCAGAGACAGAGAGACCATCAATCCACCCAGATAGCAGAGAGGCCACTGACTCACCCAGAAACAACAGCAGTGGTTGGGCACTTGGTGTAGGGACCTGATAGTGGAGAATGCTGGGGGCGAGGAGTGGTGTACCTTGGATGAAAATCTGTGGGAGCCAAGCTTTTTTGAGGGAGGGGTACTCGTGACAAGAGTGTACCCCTGAAAAAATCATTCTTATTCCAGGGGTTGTGGGCCACAGCCCTGACCAATAGTACAAAATCGACTTGATTAATTTTTGTACTGCATGCACACTCGTGCAGTGGAGGTAGATTGGTGAAAGAGCATATTACGTTGCTTGGATCAAAAGCAACATAAAAAGAAAATGCCAATTTAAATGCAAAACACACAACAGAAAGCCAAAGATCTGAAAAAAACAGACAAAAAGGAAAAAAATAACTGATTCACAGAATCGAAAAATAAAACAAACAACTTCTTGAACAAGGAAACAGGAAATGAACTACAGCCAAAACTAAAGGCCATTATGACCTCAGTTATTTTTCTTTCCTTTTTATAACTAAAACAAGAGTAATTCAATGATCTCTAGTTTAATGTAATTGGGAACCAACAGGGACCTCATTCAGGCCTGATCTGATTGATATTCAGTCTAACTGGGTCCATGTATGGTCCTATTCTATTGCTGTTGGTTGTGGTTCTTGTTTATCCAAATGGAAGTGCAAAATCTTCATTATTCTTCCTCTCATCTCCTGTCGGCATTCTCCCAGTTGGAAAGTCAAAGCCCTCAGTGCTCTGATTTCCACTGGCAAAACTGTTTCTTTCACTTCCCTTTTCCATTCCTTTTTTCAGTGCTTGGTTTTTTAAAGCCTCTTTTGTTCCTTCTTCTGGACGTTGTTGTCGCTTGGGTCTGCTACAGCTATCACTACTACCTTCTTCTGTAGTTTGTTAGCCACCACAATGTTGGGTTGGTTATCTATCATGAGTGTAACTGGTTTGCACCTGGAAGTCCCACACAATCTCAGATCTTTCATTTACAACCACATTTAAAGGTGCTTCCCTCAGCCTGCACCTGGGATCCCGTCAGGTTTGGTAGACACTGGCCTCATTTGGTCTTGTACTCAGCTCCTGTTTTTGTACTGCCATGATTAGTGCCTCCGTGCTGCCTTTAAGGCCTTTTCTAACCCCTTAGTAGGACTTCTTGATCACAGACATTTTTTAAATATATGTGTGCAACATGCCATGCAGAGGCTTATCCCTCTTATCCCCTAAGGCATTCGAGTACTTGTTCATCACAGGGAGCTTTCTTCCTGATGTATTTCTTGATCTATGTTTTCTTTTTTCCTTTTCTTCTTCTGAAGCTCACTTGTCCCTGACCTGTTCCCTCCATCTAGTGAGGGTAGCTTTCTTGTCTTGATATCAAAAGCTTATATCTCTTCCTTTGGTGAGATTATAATATCAGTGATCTGATGATTGACAAGTTAGACTGTTAACTTCCTATTCAACTGGCTCTTCAAGCTCTGCCTCCCATTTTCTGGATACTTGGTCGTGTCTGACTTCCTTGCAGCCTCTTCGTGGTTTCCATTTGCACGAGGGACCGCGAGATAGTCATAATTTAGCTTCTGTTTGATATCCTTAGACCATATTTATTGAGACAATATCTCACTGAGACCTGGCATATAGCACAATGTCATCCAGGTAGAGGAGGTGGCTTAAGGTTTTTTCACTTTGGAACCAGTATCAGTAACCACTTTTTTGACAATCTGACAGAGGGGTATCAGACATATATCTTTATGATACATTTTAATATACAATCATTGTAAATATTTATAATTTATTTTAGAATTTTTTGAGCTACTTGACACATTTGAATTTCCCCCACTGGGGGATGAATAAAGTATTTTTCTATTCTATTTCTATTCTATATGCTCCCTGCCAGTGGCTTTCATATTGTGTAGAGGCAGGTAATTGAATGGAATTCATTATTTGGTCTCTCCAGCCTTGAGAGATATCACACTTTGGGATGAGACCCACCCACCCACACTTTGGGTGGGTCTCATCCACTGACAGGATAATTTGTGCTGCTAGACATTCATAGAGTGACGTTAGTTTCTTTTGCCAGTGGTTTTAAAACATATCAGTGGCTGGTGCAGTCTAACTCTTAAAGCTAGAGACTATTTATTTGATGTCTGTCACAGTGATGGCCACTGGTTCTGCTTCTGGGGGATACTATAGTCAGCTCTCAGATCCACTTGCCATGGAGTATTGGTGTTATATGATGCCTCTTTCCTCCATTTGCTTTTGCAGTATTGTTCAGTCTTGGTCCTGGGTGAGTCAATTCTCATCTTATTATCCTACTTCTGAGGGTACACTTTGGATTGTTCAGTGAAGAACATCCTATTTATTCTCCTGCCTTCTCCTTCTCTAAAGTACCTTATTAGGCCGATAGCCTTCTTTACAACATGACGTTTGTGGTTTTCTGGCATTTGTATGTGCACAGTTCTCCTAAGGACCCTCCACAGCCAAATATAACCAAACATCTCCAGTATAATTCTGTCTGTCCAAAAGTCTTGTGCTGTGTTCAGATACAACTTTTCAAACCTCAGCTGCGCTGCCATGTTTTTTTTTAGATATAAGAGGATTTCTACCTGGCAGCCCTTCCAAACAAGCCATACTACCTCTTTTTCTAAATGCACTGTCATGAACTTTAACATTCTGACAGTGAGATGTCGCTCTTCAGTTATAAGCAATTTCTCTAACCGTTCCATAGACCTTAGGGTGAACTTGCTGAGATGTCCACTCTTGAAAAGTCTGGTAAGTGTCTTGAATGTTTTCCAGTTTATAGAATAATAGTTTGGAATAGTTTGGAAATGGTCTTCATACTCTTCACACACTGATAGGCAGCAACAGTCGCTTTTCAACGATCATTGCTACTCTTTCTTCCTTGGCATTGTGTCAATACACGCATGAACGCTCCAGACCAGCAAACTGCCAAAACACCTGCTGATGATCAATGAACCCAGAGCATTTAATTGGCAGCAGCTGTATTCAACTTATCTTTTTAATCCCGATGGAAGCAGTAAGGTTTTAATTAGTTTTTCACACACTGCTTCTGCATTTTGCTTTAGGTTGTGTCAAATGAATAATGACATGGTGTAGAATGACAATTCACCTACGGTTGTATTTACCTCATTTTAAGACTGGCTCAGGACCAGATGATTTTTTATTTTAAACTATGTCATTATGCGTGAAACCGTAAACAGTTCTAACAAACTATGAGGACAACGCACAAAAACTGCACAGGAACTGCCTGAAGAGCCCAACGCTTTGACCCGGCGTCCACACCTCTCAGTTCCACTCAGATCGAGCTCCATCTATGAGATCCATCCTTGCACCACTGTCTCAGTGCCACATACCTCCAGAGTTTTACATGTTCAGGCTTAGACTGGTAGAGGTGTTTTGGCAGCACGTGGGCGACATACATAAAATTAGGTTGGTGTTTTTTTTACGTAGTGACAGGTAAGACAATCAACAAGAACTCACAATTATTTATCACAAGAACTGCAAAGATATCCCAAGCATTCATTTGTAAGTCTGAGGGAAAGATATAAATACAGATAACATAAGTGTTTGAATCATGAGGAAAAATTCTAAAAACGTGGACAAGTGCTTTTATTAGATAAAGAATAAATTACAAGAATAAGACACCAATGTATAAATAAGTCCAGATAACACTGACACTAGTAACAACCACTAGTCACAGCAACTTTGCGAAAAGTGGTCATTAAATAAATGTACACTGTGACGTTACTCTGACTGAAAGAGCAGAGTTATGTGTGGTGGGCCATCACTTTAGTTTCAGGGGTTAAGACCACAGCATTTTACCCTATGATACATCAGTTTAATGTGCACATCGCACATTCAGGAGTAGTAAGTTGATGTAAAGGTGCAGTGATGGGAAAAACGATTGGGTGTAAGCCAACAGGCAGAATGGACACAAGCATGCACGCACAAATACAATAGAAAGAGATTGTTTTGTAACAATGTCTCACAATTTCTGCACTAAAATAATTCATTTCTATACTGTGAGACTAAATTACTCTGTAGTTTTGGCATGTTTGTTCTGCAGGCTGTACATGGCAGAGCAGTATAAATGTAGAATTCCTGAAGAAAACTTGGTAAACATGTTTACAGCTCAAGTGTGTAACCTTGGGGCTAATATTAAAGTTTCATGTAAACCTGAAACAGAGAGATATGTTGGTTACCACTGGTAGTGGTGGAGGAGGCGAGCCCTGTAAAACTAAGATGAAATAAGACTAGATTTGACAGATATGATTTAAAGAAAAAAAAAGAAAAAACTCTTCACAAAAATCTCAGGAGCTTAAACATCAGAGGAGCCTCTTTCTCGCTCCGTGAGCTCCCTGCTGTAACACTGCTGCCACCAGGTGGAGAGAAACAGAAACTTGATTCCAAAATGGCAGCAAAAATACTCAGGAACTCTGCTGTGTTCACACATACTTTGCAAACTATCCAAAAAACTGGCGTAGCGAGACATTTTCCCGTCCCCTGCCATGACTGCTGAGCTGTGAGGTGAGGAGTTGAGCGTCCAGGGGAAAAAATGACTTCTGTACTTAACATTACATATAAGAAAGATTTAAAAGTTTTATTTTTTTTAGATTAAATCAATTAAATTTTTGTTGTAAATCAGATTAAATGCTGCGTTAAACCCAAAGGTCTGTTGCTCAATCGAGACGAAAACACGGAGAGTGCAACTGCAAGAGCAAAGTCAGCAGATGAAAGGGTTGTGCTGTTCGAAAGCAGTGAAGTGTGAGCGGAATTCTCCTTTCCTCCTCGAGCTAATTAGGCTGAGCTGTATCATGTTTAATCTTACAAATAATAAAATATGCAGCCGTTCACCCTGTGGACTCTGATATTGTAGCTGCAACCCATCTCAGTATGCAGGTGTAAAGTAACTTCAGTAAGTAAGTCTGCAACCTCAAGCCTAAACAGGAGAACTGAATATTAGAGAACATTTACTTGTTTCCTTTGTGAATGTGGGGGACAAAGAAGACAGCACAGCTTGTAACGTCTGTAAGGCCCTCCTGCCAGGAAAACTACAAGGATCATTCCCACATATGTACGGCTGCTGTTTAGAATTTTAAAAGAAACAATTCTAAGTTAGCTTCAGAGTTTGCTAATGAGTTGCTAATACATGGGAGTTTAATTACTCAAAACAAGTCATTTTCTTTGTCTAAAGTCAGATGTCAGTTGCTACGCAATGCTAGAACTTAAAATAAAGCCTCTCATACAGTTGATAATGTGAGTACACTGCCTGGCTGATGGGAAACGAAAAGGCAGTAGGTAACATGCTCATTTTTGAATGGCACTAAGTCTTTGCTTCCAAATAGTTCAACTCTAAAATGACAGTAGAGGAGGGTTTGATATGTTTGATGGAGAGGAAGGTGGATGAAGGAGGGTTGGGTGAAATTTGAACATTAAATGACACCAATTTTTACAGACTGAAAGTTACAGGTTGAACATTTTTCCACACATGCAGCAACGCTGAGGTGACAATGATTAAAACACTGTATAGATTTAATCAATAAGCTTCATTGCACTCTTTTCACTCCTTCTGAACTATTCCTTTCACTGACTACAGGTTGCTTTCTTGGGTGTCATTGGAAGATATGGGGTGGAGACCTCCGTTCGCGTTCAGTCTCTTGGCACGGTACGTTTCATAGTGAATGTTATGAGTAACTTCCTTCAAATCCTGGAGGTGAGACCTGCAACAGACCAAAATAAAAAGCACAGAGGATGGATTTCAGGTTATGTATACATCATTTTGCAACAGGGAAAGGATCAGAATGATTGTTTTTTCCAAATGCAGTATAATGCTCCTATAAACCCCCCCAGTCCAACTACATGACAAGGAGCACAATGACGATTATGTGTCAGTTACTAGAAAGTACATTTATATATTCAAAGTCCCAGATTCTGCTCATAACTTTTCTTAATAGAATTTCTACGGTCTGCGGAGGCTTATTACATCCAAACAACAGAAGCAGTTCCTTTGGGGTCTGGGACAGTGCGATCTCATTGTACTGTCTTCCTTCTTTAAAACAGAAGCACAATAAAGTACTCAAACTGCGTTATTATATTACTTTTTAGCACCGGATGTGTTTCACTTTCAAAATAAGGAATGGGAAACGACATCACACCGTGCTGTATGTTGGGTTGGGAGCACCATCGTGTGAGGGATGCTCTCTGTTCCCTGTGAACTGAATAAACAATCCTGACGTGTGTTGAATAATTTTGCTCAACTCGGAACTTGTTAAAACCACGTCGGACCTGCAATGTGAGCCTAAAAAGGCCACACTTTCACTAGTACGGATGCTCAAATCCCCACGATACATCACCAAGTAACATCAGCTTCACATTCTCATTATACACATTTGGCAAATTCCATTTTTTTCCAGTTACGTCTTTATTCCATGTCATTGCATAAGGATTTGAATATCTACGTAAAACACTACTTTACCTGATCAGGAAATCTCTCAGTTGAGCAAACTCACAATGGTTTGGATTTTCAACTAGAACAAACAAACGAACAAACAAAAAAACAGAATCACATGACAATCAACATCAAGTCTGCGGCAAAGCTGCTGAGATTAATTTCAACACAAGCACTCACCCTCTATGATTCCCCACGGTGTCTTCCTCCCCAGAACTCGCTTTCCGTTCACTTGATATTCCTTATCGCTCCCCACCACTGCAAAGGGCATTGTTTCCTGTGGATGAAGACATTTAAACACAGCACACTGAAGAAAGCTGCCCAGGGTTCATGAGATGAAACCAGCCCACACTATGCCCCACTGCCCTGACATTCCTCTGAGAGGAGGGGAGTTAAGGTTGTAGGGACTGGATGGACAGGGCAGGCGGGAGCTACATGTGGGATGTGAAAGACCAGGACTACTCACTCTGATCTTGTCGTTGTCGCTCTTGTCCTCCATATCATCATCAAACTCTTTCTGCGGGTAAAACTCAATTCCACCCATCTCCAGCTCCTTTCTTATCTACAGCACAAATCCAAGCGAAGAAAATCAAACAAAGAGAAAAGAGGTCGTGCATATAGAACCGGCCGCGACACCTTGCTTTAACACGTTTGATGTAGATGCCCTACTCTGTGCAGAATAAGCTGACTTTCCACTGCACAAATAAAATGAGCTACAAGAGCAGCTTTAAAGAGCAGCACGGAGCCCATCTGAAGTTGGTGAAACTCACCCGCTGTTTGAACTCATGTCGTTCCTCGATGGTCATTGTGTCGGCTTTGGCAATAACAGGAATGATGTTGACTGCGTGACACAAGCTCTTCATGAACTCGACGTCCAGCTGCCGAAGACTGGTGCAGATGGACAGAGTGAGAGTGAGTCAGGGCAGCTCGTATAAAACAACGAAAAGTTGACCAGGGGAACAAACACAGCGAGGAAGCACCTATTTTTAGTGTCTCGTTAGCTTTACTCGGTTTTGAAGCAGTTACAAAAGATTGCTCTTGAAAAGTGGGCTTATGATTGGACAAAGGTTGTGTTTAAATTCTTATTTGACAGCACACATAACATCCTGCTGGTCTAAATCTCTCCTGCTGAAAGTGTGACAAAAGACTGTATCCATTTATCCACTAAAGAGGAATTTCACAGTTGTCAGCAACAGCTAAGTTTTTTTAAAACTTCATTTTTTAAATGTCGAAGGTTTTTTGGACTAAAGGGCATGAAGACTGTCTGCTCGCATGTGTTTTTTTCCACCAAAACATTTCAAACTCCTCTTAGCTCGAGTTCTGCCAAAGCTTTACTCACGAGTGTCCAGTTGGGGAAATAAAATAGAGACAGCAGTGCACCCTGGTGTCAGGAATGCGCCTCTTTCGGGTGATGTTGACCTCCTCCTTCAGGAATTTCTCAAACTGCTCATTGATGTACTTGGAAATGGGCTCCCAGCTGCAAGCACGACAGAGCAGGTCAGCTTGAGAAGAAACGTTCCTGCTGCATTTTCAATCTAGATATTGGAACTACGGTGTTGTGCGACAGTCTTGAGCCGCCCCTCATTTCTTTATATATTGCCAGAGAAACGGGAAACTGGTGCAGTGATGTATTGAAACGTGTGCAAACATCAATGAAAATATAGTATATGAAGCAAAACCAGAGTGTGTGCAATTCTAACAAGCCTTACATTCAACATTTGGTATGAGCACCTTTATTCTTCAACACAGTCTGAACCCTCTTACCCCCCCCCCAGATCTCTGCTGTATTTTTCCTCTCTTTCTCTTTAAAGACATAATTTTCAGATGCTGATCATTTGCTGTCGATATTTTTTTTAATGGACACACTGCACACCATGCTGAGATATGCATTTGATGACAAATGAAGTGCGTTTGTGACAGGCTGCGAGTCACTAAGTGTTCGAAGAGACTACTTAGAACGGCTTATTTGCTGAATTGTCTGTTATGGGCAAACACAACACTGGTTGATACCTTGAGTCAGCTGCCTTTCTAATGCTTGAATGATCCATAGGTCAGTGTTAAGTAGCTTAACAAACAAACACATTCCTCTGAATATGCTCTGGCACACGGAGTGGATTGAAAACGAGTGAAAAAGCACTCGAGGTCCAAAGGAGCAAAATGCAAAGAAATGAGGGACTCCTGAACTGAAAACGGCTCTTGGTAGGATAAGGTAGTTTTAGGAGGTTTGGAGGATTTCAGAACTACAAAAACCCACCAGTTGTCATTATTGATTTGGTCTCCAAATCCTGGGGTGTCGACAACCGTCAGCTTCATTTTCACACCGCCCTCCTCGATCACTATTGGACAAGAAAACAAAAGATTTTGAATATAGAAATATCACAAACATCATGCAATTGATTTATCTCTAATGTACAATTAGAGTTGGAACAATATCCCGTGGAGACCTTTTTGCATATTTTCATTGACTGTTATGTTTTAATCAACCAAGCACTGATTCAGAAGACATGGTCTCCACCAGTGTCCACTGTCAAGTCTGGAGATTCAGCCGCTGTCCAGTGTCTCAGAGGAACAATGGCAGCTGTGATCAACCGAACCATAACAACAGAGTGTGAACCCTTAGCAGACAGCGTACAGTGCCGTAGGAAATGATCACACCACACCAGCGACTCAGGAGCCCTACATCTTTAACCCAGAAAAGTTTGAACTTAAGTTCATTCCCAAACTCTAAGCAGGCAAGTTCAAGTCGGAGAGTGCTGGAGACTGAGAGTGATAATATAGTCGGGTATTATGTATAATCATGTATTGTAGGATTTTCCTCTTGGTTCTATTATAGAAAGAAATATTCTGCCATTCCCCTTGATCAAGTTCTGGTGTTTGGTCTCTCTGCCACAATCGTTTTTTCATCAAAGAATGCGTAAGATCAGATCATTTCCATGTCAAAGTCATGTTTTACAAATGGCTAATTAGATGTTTGCAGCATCTGACTGATCATTCTCAATAAAAATAGATCATAAGTTATACAAAAGCGATGTCATGGCTCAGAATCAGTCAAGCCGACAGAATAAACCCGTTTTATACTGCATATGCTTCTGTTTGTGGATGCCTATGAGCCTGGCAAGGGATGTAAAAACATTGTAGAATTCTCTCAAACTGAATAATTCAGTACTAAACAAAATCAAATACAAGTGTTTGATAACGGCCATTTTGTCCAAGACTTGGCCACCCTGGTGAATTCTGCCCAAGAGCATTTCAGAGAAAAATAAAAATGCTCTCAAGAAGCAAAACAATTGCTTGTTGATGTTGGTTTTCAAAGTGAGAGCATTTACAAAAAGGAATCAGAGAAATGGCTGTGTTCAAGCACGATTTATCGCCTTTAACTAGAGGCATTCATTCATAGAGGATCAAACACTTTGTTATTCAACAAGTATAAAACAGCATTCAGCAAAGAATTTAACCGAAATTCATTTCTACACTTGCACAGAAGGCCACGCTTCTCCCGTGTCTCTCTGCAGCAGCTCTGAATCCAGAGAGCATAATGATGTCAGGTCACTCACAGCCGGAGGCCGTGTGTGCATGATCGTGTAAACTGTAGCAACCAAACGCTGTGCTCAGTGGGGAGGATTTTGCAAATCCCCACAGTTTTCCTGGTGCTGGAAAGTCACCATGGACGCATGCTGTGATGAGCACAGTCCAGCACGCCACATACTGAAGACAGTAGCTGTCTGCCAGTCACTGATCTGATGCTTATACAGGGAGGGGGGTACCAAGGTCAGACATTTTCAAATACCAAACAGAGCAGCGATGAATAGGTCTCGATGGCTCTGTATTGTAGATCGTTTCAAAGCGGCATCATGGCCGCACAGCACCATTCACAACCCACAAGTTGAGCTATGTTTGACTCTTTATGCCATTCTTCAAGCTGGGTAAATGATTGTTACCATGGAAACAATCTTACTTCTGAAATTGTCGTGCATTGTGGCAGCAAACATTTTCGGCTTCTAATTAGGGCCCTGTCATGTATATCTGTCTATCTTGTATCAGGCCAGACAAACAAACAAGGTTAAAATGTGGCATTTATTTGTGAAATTATGTTAAGTTTTGTTACTTTTTAATACCCGTGAAGCTCATATAATGAAGAAGTAAGAGGCAAACATACATTGTGCACAACAAAGACTGTACACTTACAATGTGAGAAAAATGGGATTCTAGCTGCTTAAGATGGTCCCTTTTGTCGAATTTGTTGTCTCATAATGCACCAAATGTTTATAGTGGTTCTAATGATCTTGTGTACTGGAGATGATGAAATCCACAAGTAAGCCGCAACATAGCATTGAGAGACTTTATTCTTTAGTTGTTCGACTATCTGCTCACACTCTCGGAGTGATGAACCCTCCCCCTTAGCCTCTCTGACATGCTCTTTTTATATCTTACAATGTTACTGACCTGCTGCCAATTAACCTAATTAGCTAGGAGAAGGCGTTCCATGTATCACCTTCTCTTTTCCAGACTTTAAATCCCTCTGCCCTACAAGTAGAGTGAGTGCACACACTGTACTTTTTTCACAAGTTCACGTCATTTCCTAAGGCCCTAATGAATTCTATGTTTTGGTCAAAGTACCACAGAAATACAGTACAACAGCTTCTTTTTTCCACCACGAGTTTACACCTCTAATCATGTTGAAATGTTTTAGGGACCCTCTCAGTCCACTCTTTCCCTCTCTTTCTATGGGTCTGCCTCTTTTCAGATCTGCACTCAACGATGGCACTATCACAATATAAATGTGTGATACTCAACTAAGACCTAAGACCTACTTTTGCAAGTGCAGCTAAGTAGGTACCAGGGAGTAGTAGCTTTCAACTAAGACCTGTGAAACCAGTGAAGTTAAATGCGAGTGAGTCCATAGTCTGTGTGAGAAGACTACGGATATAAATAACTCTGTGCACACCTTAAAAAACTTAAGAGAAATCGCGACGAGGAACCCGCGATAAATAAATCCAGTTTTGTTTATTTGTTCATTAGTATGCATATGAATGTTATGTGTGTATAAACTGTGTTGGATGGTAGTTATTCAGTAGTGTCTCAGTCAGTTACTGAGTGCCATCAGATTGGATTAATGGCTAAATTACAATAAGACTGAGTAATTCAGTTCATGTAGACACAGCTAGGTCCTTAAGACACATTAAGGCAATAACAAAGTCAGCCTACTATCACCTTAAGAATATATCAAGGCTAAAAGATCTGATGTCTCAGCAGGACCTGGAAAAGCTAGTCCATGCATTCATCTTTAGTAGGCTTGATTATTGTAATAGCATCTTTACAGGTCTGCCTAAAAAGTCAGTTAGACAACTGCAGCTCATCCAGAACTCAGCTGCTCGAGTCCTCACTAAGACCAAAAAAGTGGAGCACATCAGTCCAGCTCTGAAGTCTTTACACTGGCTGCCTGTCCATCAGAGGATAGACTTTAAAGTTCTGATGCTGGTCTATAAAGCTGGATCCAGGTCATCTGGATCCAGTTTTTTATCAGTTCCCAGAGTCAGAACCAGACATGGAGAAGCTGTATTCAGCTTCTATGCTCCACATGTCTGGAACAAACTCCCAGAAAGCCTCAGATCAGCTGAAACACTCAGTGCATTTATGTCCAGGTTGAAGACACATCTATTTTCCGCTGCATTTGAATAAGCTTGAGTTTCAAAACGGAATCATGTTTTAACTCCTGATTTTATCTTTCATATATATAATTTTTTCTGATTTTATCTATTGTTCTTATTTCCTTCTTTTGTTTAAATTTTAAATCATGCCTTTTATTTCTTCTGTTTTAATGTCTATGTGAAGCACTTTGAATCACCTTGTTGTTGAATTGTGCTATACAAATAAACTTGCCTTGCCTTGCCTTGCCTAAGATATCAACAGGCTGTATAAAGCCTTGCGCAACGGCTGTGTGTTTGTGCCAAATGCGCAAAGCCCATCCGCGCTTCCCATAAGTGGAGCGAGTACTCATAAATCACGTGAATAACATGAATAAACGTTTTTACTGCATTTTGTTGTTTTATACGTTCTATGCTGTTATTTCTCTCCTCTTCTATTGGCAAGGCAAGGCAGAGTGCTCGCAACTGTGTCCTGTGCAGTAGCCATGATATCTGTAATTGCAATTATTACTTTTGCATATGATGACAGCGTGCAAAAGACGCATGGGCTCTGTGGAGAGCTCCGCTCCAGCTGGCTGCCGTGACAGCTCACTGACACTGTATTTCTGCTTAATCAGTTTCAGTCTCGTCAGAGTAACATTAATATCTGTATTATTATATTTGAAATTTCAGGGGATTTTGATAATAGATTATTAAAGTTTGTTTGCGAGGCTGTGGCCTCTGTATGTGCAGAGTTTGTGCGGCAAACTTTAGGGCGTATTTGCGCCGGCATATCATTAGTGCAAAATGTTTTGGGTAAAACATAGGCTATTAAAAGGAACTGTCGGAATGGCGGTATGTTAAAAAAAAACAAACAAAAAAAAACATACCGCCATTCCGACCATAGAAGGAAAAAAGTGTCGGAATGACGGGACGTTTGATAAAAAATTAAGTGTCGCCGGAATGGCGAGATGTCGGAATGGCAGCATGTAACCAAAAGTGTGGGAGAATTTTAAGAAAACTAAAAACAAATGTGTGCAATGCAATATCTGTAAGGCAGAATTTTCCTTCCACGGCAGCACAACGACGATGCACGAGCACCTGAAAAGGAAGCACGTTGTTGTGGCTGATTGTGAAGAGGGACCATCATCTTGTTAAGCTAACTGGCTAGTTAGCTGCTAAAATGAGAGTAAACAGAGAGTTAACTTGCTACTTACTCATATTGATAGCTGTAAACGTTAACATTAGTGATGATGATTTGATTAATTAGCCTTAGCACACATATTTCATGAGTTTTCTGTAACGTTATAACAGGGATGTGTTTGAATAGGAATGCTAATGTTTTCTAACGTTATGTTTCAGTGCTAAAAAAGTACGTCCATCTTCAATGGACGGCTTTGTTACAAAGCTAGCTACATGCACACCTCAGCAAGCAAATGTCCAGACTGAGTCCATACTGAACACGTTGGTGTTATATTTGAGTCAGTGAGACCAAAACCTTTTGTGAATAATTCATTAGTTTCAGGTGCCCACCTCATTTGATTTAAATGCAGCTATGTTTGATGCCAGAGACAAGTGAAGGAAAGAAAACACTTAAAACTTAAGTATTTATTTTTGTATGTTTGCTACAGAGTTAAATAATTGTTTGTTGCAACAAGCTGCATATTTCATGAAAGGGTTAATGAACTATGATATTAATTGTCTTTTTTTTAGTTGGCATATATACCTTAAACACTCCAAGCTGAAAGATAATGATGGTTATTATAAGAGCAGCTGCATCCTGGTGCATAAGCTGTATGTTTTACATTCAATAAACGTATGATCCGATATGTCGACTAATTGAAAAAAATAATCAGTGATTAGTCGACTATTAAAATAATCATTTGTGGCAGCCCTAATCAGTATTTATATTTGATCTTATTAAACCATTTAACTATTTAACTGCAGCACATCTGTGAAGCAGTTTATCTGTTCTCATAACAGAGCAGCAAAGTGCTTTACAGAAAGGTTTAAAGTGAGTTAGATTATTAGGATAACTAGTCAAGGTTTGTTTTTATGGTGCATTTAAAACAGCCACAGTGACCAGTGGAGTAATATATTTATACTATTTGCAGTTTCTAACCCTGCAGATAAATATTAATTAAAGAGTAAAACATTGAGTAGAATGAGTAAAATAGAAATAAACTATCAAGTGTTATGTGATATGCTAAAAGCAGCCACACAAACATGTGGCAAAATAAAGGTGCCGCTTACAACGAACAGTCAGACTTATATGAATGACCTGAAGGAAAACCCATATTGCCAAAAAGCTTGTTTAAATATGCTGCAGTACTGAACCATGGACCATGTCTCAACAGGAGGGATGGTAGTAATAATAAACCAGGTTTTTACAATGTATGGCTTTATTAATTACTCAAAGTTTTGTCTAACATGTCAAATATGTGCAAAACAAGTGTAGAAAGATCTCTTCTGTCAATTCTGTTCCAGATGAACCTATGGAGGAATCTCTGAAGACAGCAAAACCCGAAGACTGGATCCTCATCAAAGTGATAAAGAAAAGGAAATGGTCCAGCCCAAGGTGGGAAGGTCCATATAAGGTATTACTTACAACACCCACAGCAGCTAAAATAGCAGAAAGGACTTCCTGGATTCACTTATCACACTGTAAACCAGTAAGGCCACGACCTTCAGAAAAAGGGAAAGATTAGTTACCCACCACCGTTCTGAGGCATAAGTCTGACTACAAAGGAGGATTCTCTCAACAGGAGGGTGTTCGTCTCAACCTCAGTGAAGAAAACAGCTAAAACAAGAACATAGGGTGTGGCTAAAATAGAACAGGAAAAATGGACAGACAACGGCCGTGGCATCCATTCAGATTACCAGGATTTTATGGGCTAAAAGGAACCAGCTGAGTATTGTTAGTCACTGCCCTTATAATAGTACTCCAAATTCTATGATATGAAGCACAGAGTAACACAACTAAAGATGATGCATTACAATGAATCACCCACACTTCCTTAACACAGGCTGACCGCAGAGGTAGGAGGACCCTTGGGTCCAATAGACAACTTGTACATTTGTGTTGGGAACATTTTGTAACAGGAATAGATGGGGTGGCCGAGGTTGTCATATGTAAAGGCTACTGAAAAGAGTATGTGTATTCTGAGAAGTACATATGTGAAATGTACGTTGGTACAAGATTTCCAAAGAATCACCGATGTGTCCATTGGAATTTTGTAATAATGAATAGTGGTCCATAACAGGTTATACTGATTGGAATAAATGGCTGGAATGGATGATGTATACAGCACGTCAGAATAATCAATCTAATTGTCTTGCGTGTGCTAAAGCCAGACCACATTTAGAAACTGCACCATTTAAATTAGGCAATCACTCTGACCCAGCTGGTTTACAATGTGCATTACAATTGTATAATGAATCTTTTTTACCCCACACAAAGCAATGTAAAACGCTTTCTTTGTTGTTCCCAGCAGTTAAAAGAAAAGAGATGTTCCGCCCTCAGTGTTGGCTTATAATGAACAGCTACAGACCTGTCTCTAACCTCTCTTTTATATCCAAGATTATTGAGAAAGTTGTATCTAACCAGCTCAGCGACTTTCTGAGTGTGTTAAACGTTAAATGACATCAGGTTGAACACTGATTTTGGTTATGTTTCAGTCCTGGTTCTGTTGGATCTCAGCACTGCGTTTGATACTGTAGAGCACAGAATCCTGTTGCACAGGCTGGAAAATGGGTTGGACTTTCTGGAGCTGTCCTTAACTGGTTCAGGTCCTATTTAGAAAGCCGGAGATATTTTGTTACAATTGGCAGCTTTGAATCTGAGCAAGTGGCTATGACTTGTGGAGTCCCCCAGGGGTCAATTCTTGGACCTATTCTGTTTAACTTGTATATGCACCATTTGGGTCAGATATTGCAGAACTTTACTGTGTCAGTGTCTGGAGGAAATAAACACCTGGATGAGAGATAATTTTCTACAATTAAATGAAGACAAAACAGATCATTCTGTCTGGTAGCAAAGAGAAGACGGTCAGCGTAAATATCTTAACAATCACTGACCAAATTCGTAACCTTGGAGTGTTGATAGACTCAGATCTGACTTTCAGCAGCCACATCAAACCTGTCACCAAGGTAGCTTTTTACCAACTCACAAACATCAACAGAATTAAAGGTTTTCTCTCCCAAAAAGAGAAGCTCATCCATGCATTAATCTCCAGTAGACTCTGTAATGGTCTTTTAACTGGACTTCCCAAAAAGAGCATTAAGCATCTGCAGCTCATCCAGAACGATGCTGCTAGAGTTTTAACTAAGAGAACTGAACACATCCCACCAGTTTTTAAATCTTTACACTGGCTTCCAGTCAGTCACAGAAAAGCCTACTGATGGTTTACAAATCCCAGAAGGGTTTAGGCCCAAAATACATCTGTGATATGTTCAGAGAATATAAACCTAGCAGAGCTCTTAGATCCAAGGACTCAGGTCAACTGCTCCAGTCCAGAGTCCAGACTAAACACGGAGAAGCAGCATTTAGCTGTTATGCTACAAACACGTGGAACAAACTGCCAGTGGAGATTAAACTGTCACCAAATGTAGACATTTTTAAATCCAGGTTAAAAACATTTCTTTTCTCATGTGTCTATGCATGAAATCGGCTCGGTATCTTTTTAATTCATCTCAACTGTTACTTACTTTTAATTATTTTTGTTTAATTTCTATTATTTAATTTCTTTCTTTTTATATTCTTTTTATGTATTTTTAATGCTTCTTCCACTCCCCGCTGTAATGCTTTTATTTTATGTAAAGCACTTTGAATTGTTTTTTACATGAAATGTGCTATACAAATAAACTTGACTTGACTTGACTTGACCTATAAGGGTAATTATACATGTTTCATCCGCAGGGGTACAGGTAAGAATGTGGGTACACACATGTCATATTATTGTAAAGAATGCATCAATGTCACTCAGGACACAGGTAACTACTAGGCATCTTGGTTTCGGAACCAGACTTCCATGAGAGCAGACCTCTGGTGGCTGTGTGGCCATATGAAACTGAAGCCTGTCCTTCCGCCTAACTGGCAGGGCAGCTGGTGGGCAACACTAAATACGATTGTTGATTGGATAAATTACATCTACAAGGCATTGCTAAACAATTAGGTCCAACTTCCCGCATGGCAAAAGAGAATGGCTGTGGATATGTTGCTGGCAGAGAAAGGTGGGGTTTGCAAAATGTTTGGAACTTTTTGTAACACCATTATTCCTAACAATACTTCCCCAGATGGCAGCATCACCAAGGCCTAAGAGGGACTCACATCACTCTCTGCAGAGCTAGCAGAGAACTCAGACCCCTTCACTGGCATGATAGAGAAGTAGAGAGTGACGATGATGACGAGCTACATGAGGATGATGGAGATGAGGATGCAGATGACATTTAAAGTGCAAAGCAGTGCCTTGCATTAACCCCAGTGAATTCTCAATTATTTGTTTAATGGAAATCTCCCTAAAGTGTTAAACAATGATGTAGAAGATAAACAAGTTTATGCAAAGTTTGAAAAAAAAACAAAAAAAAACAAAAATATATACATGCTCATATATGATTTACACCTTCTTTTCCTCTAGTATAAACAGGAGGGAAATGTTATAAAAATATCAAGTTATACTATGAGAAAAAGCAAGTACCATGTGTGAGACGATGTTGCAGGGTCAAAGTCTCCTATCTATTCCTATTTCAGCTTCTGTCTGAACCTTGTTTTACTGAAGGTCTTGTGTGGCGAGTGATCTCATAGTAGAAGACATAAATAGCGATAGTATCAGTTTGTGAACTCAGACAACTCTGGGTCAGTTTCCTGATATGTTGTGCACAAGGCCGGATTAACCATATGGACAATTGGGCAATTGCCCAGGGGCCCTCAACTTCTAAAGGGCCCTGGGCAGCGAGGGTACAAGCAAAATATCTGGTTATCTCTCGCTTATATGTTAAAGCAGAATCTCTGCCCCTGGCTGCCTGTGACCCTGAGCTGTGACCCTCTCCTCATTGGTCAGCCGGGTCAAAGGTGATGCCAATCAACGTGCACTGAGCAGGTTGTGTGAAGTGAAGCGCCTGTACACAATTAAAAAAACATGCAAACAAGGAGAAGCTAAGTGGGGGCGCTAAGGAAATTAAAAAAAGCAGAAGGCCATCAGAAACACAGAAAAATGAGTATATACCAAAAATAGGTAATTTCTTCACTCCAGTAAATGTTACCAACTGTTCTGCTAAGGCAGCTTCCGTCAACGAGTACAGCTCAGCTAGCCAGGACATTTCTACACTGCCAGCTCTAGCTAATGTTCACAGCCCGGAGAGCGAAGAGCCCCCGGCATCTTCAATCGACAGCCCGGATTCTGTTGCGAGTGCGACAGTTGAGGGTAGCGGCGATGGGCCTTGAGTCTCACCGCCACCTGAGCCGTTTGTCGAGTCTGCGAGTTGCCCCTGTACCTCAACGCCTCTACTACTCCCTGGGGATCCTGCACTGTGGGGGCCGGTTACGGAGCAGCTCCGGGGAGAGGCGATCTACCGGGCCTGCAGCTTTCCAGAACTGGGCTGCCAAGTGTCCGGCATCGGTAAGGAAGTGAGGACCACAATGTCACAGACACGGCTCTCTGCACTTTCTCTTTTGGCCATCGGACATGAACTTGTTAGTACCCTTGATTTCGAATATATTGTACACCAGTTGTCACGATTCACATTCCGTTTCATGTCTTGTCTCGTCATTTCCTATTTTATTTTGAAAAATCACTAACTTTCCCCTCTCGTTTCAGGTATCTTGCCCTTCCTCCCGTTTCAAGCGTCTTATTGTCTTCCCTGATTCCCGAGTGTTTCCACCTGTTCCCCTTGGTCCCTCACGTATTCAAATAGTCTGCTTTTCCCTTGTCTTGTGCCAGTATGTTGTCTCAGTTTGAGCCTCATTACCAGCCTTGTCTTTCACCATTGTATCCACAGTCATAATTTCTTTGAGCCTGAAGTCGAGCGATCCTCCTTCAGAGCTATCTTTGTTGTAAGTTTTCATAGTCATAGTTTATGTATTTATTATCACGGTAAGTTTCATAGCTTGGTTTTGTTCCTCCGTTTTTAAGGAGAGATTTTTCTATATAACTTTTCATAGTGGCCTCGATTAAAGGAGTGCTTTAAGTTTACAGTTAAAGTTTCATAGTGCCTCTGTTTTTTGAGAGTGTCCTTTGTTTAAATCCGCCTCATTAGGAGAGCGTGAGAGTATATTTTGTAATCATTCATAGCCCTTTGTTTTCCTCCTGAGTTGGAGAGATTTGTTTTATAACTTTCATAGCTGCACTCGTCCTCACCCATAGTTACTGAGGAGAGTGCTTAGGACTTTCTCAGCCTGTTTTTTACTCTGTGAGGAGATCCTCATCCTGCCTTGCTGTGCTGTGTTATTTAATAAACACTTTGCTTTTGAACTGACCCTGCATTTGTGTCCTGAAGCCGTGACACCAGTTTGCACATTCAAAGTTCAGAAAAATGCCAGTGTAAGATGTGTTTGCCAAATGGAATCAAGCATTTCAAATTTAAACATGCACTTCCCCATTATTTAGGATTAAAATTGTGTATTTTGCCAGATTATGTGGCATTTCTTTTTGTCTTGTCTAATTGAGAGAAATTGACTGATTTCCAAATGTTTAACCTTCACCTGACTTGTTGAATTTTAGTATTTTTTTCATTGTGGTGGCTCCTTGAAAATGCTGTAAATTGTTTGAGAGAAAACGGGCAGATTTCAAAATGTTTATATTGCATTATAACTTGATTTTCCTTGTCTTGTCTGTGGACTTCCTCTGTGATGGCTCTATCAATTCAATACATTTGTGTTGGGAACAGGTTTTGTTAAATAAATATTGAATGCTTTGAAAGTGGTTGCTTATTTATTTTGTTTGTGAAAATGGAGAACACTTACTTATTTTGCCAGATTATGCTGATGTGTTTTGTTTTCATAAAATGAGTGGCCTTGACAAGAGGACATAGTGGTGCATTTGTAGATCTATGAGCATCTGTACATCAAAATGTACTTGATGACAGTTATTGAAGTATTGAGTATATTTACTGTATATTACTGTAATTTATTCTGTATTTTGCCAAATTATGGCGATCATGGGGCCCTTGAATTTTGTTGCCCAGGGTACAGCGAAGTGTTAATCTGGCACTGGTTGTGCACACTTGTCTCCTTGCTGCAAGAATAAATGTTTTGTGTGAATTGTCTCCAGCGACTCATAGCCTCATTTTCAGAGAATTTTTTTGACAGACAGGATGACAGTAAATAGCCTGGAAAGCACACGCTAACAAACACATTAACGCCAGCTCAGACGACCAAACCAATACAGAAAAACCGAATGGCAATTTTATTTGAAAGAATCTTCATTTCGGGATAGGCTCCCGACCCCACCCCACGACCCTAAATTGGATTAAGCAGCTATAGAAAATGGATGGATGCAGTTTGACCACAGACAATTTTTTACCGATCCTTCTTTTAGGCACAATCTTGTTGGGAGTCATAGTTCAAGCTGTTCTACGCTGATAAAACACCTCACTGCACAATCTCAAAACCATTACACCTCAATGCTCACATAGTACTTCTTCTGTATAAACTTCATCAGGGACTGTTGCTTATGGGCTGCTTTTCACCAACGATACATCCATCTGTCCATTTTCTATAATTTACTCAGAACAGACCTCTCCCCAGCTACCTCCTTGTGCTCTTCCTGAAGAACACTGAGGCATTCCCCAGCTTGCTGAGAGATATAATCTCTTCAGCGAGTTCTGGGTCTGCACGGCCTCGTCCTGGTGGGACATGTCCCAAACACCTCCCTCGGGAAGCATGAAGAAGGCATCCCGACCCAATGCCTGAGCCACATCAACTGGCTGCTTTCTATGTGGAGAAGCAGCCATTCCACTCTGATTCTTTTTCGTGAAGACAAAGCCGCTCATCTTCTCTCTAAGGATCAGCCTAAACACCCTTCAGAGGAAGCTCATTACCGCCGCTTGTATCCGCGACCTCATTCTTTCAGTCACTACCCACAGCTCGTGGCCGTATGAGAGGGCTAGAAAGTAGATGTAAATTAGCTTTGCCTTTTAAGTCAGCTCTCTCTCTGCCTAAATCCACTTGTCAATCTCCCGCCTTGTTCGATTTCCCACCAGCGATCAGGACCCTGAGATACTTAAACTCCTCCACTTGAGGCAGTGACTCACTCCCAACACAGAGAGGGAGATGCACACTGTTCCGACTTAGGACCATGGCCTCAGACTTGGAGGTGCTGGTTTTCATCCCAGCTGCTTCGCCAAAGTTAACAAGTTTATTTTAGTTAAGATGGTGTACCCAATGCCAAATGGGGAATCAGAATTCCAAACTTCAGAGAAAAAAATAAAAGCTTCCTATTAGAAATCAGATTTCCTTGTCAGGATATAAAACTTCAAACAAAGTACTGGTGGAGCATTATTGGCTCATTTCTTTGTTATGTTTATGCATTTAGCAGACGCTTTTATCCAAAGTGACTTACCGGGGGGTCTTGCCTAAGGACCCCTACTGGAGGTAGTACCTTTCATGCAGGGGATTTGAACCCAGGTGTCCCACATGAAAGGTGGCAATCATACCACTATACTATAAAATAAAATGTAGTTTGACCTTGAAGTTAGACAGACCATAAAGATGAGGTAGCTGAATAATTTTACTCTGAGCTAAGGGGCCTGAAACAAAGTGCCAGTGTTGCAGTTTTTTTTATTTCTAGAGTTTTTGAGTTGACTGCAGCTCCAGACACCTAAATACACTCTCTGAAGCACAGAGATCTAGACTTATACTGTCTGCATGAGACGTGAATGGTAGCCTTTGTCTTACATTATAACACCTGGAGTAGCTTCATATTTCAAGACTTGAAAACAGTGAACTTGTGCTTTAATTGCTTTATCAGTTTGCGGCTGTAGCTCAGGAGGAAGAGCAGTCGCCCACCAATCGGAAGGTCGGTGGTTCGACTCTGGCTTCCCCAGGATACATGTCGAAGCGTCCTTGGGCAAGACACCGAACCCCACGTTGCTCCCCCAGTGTATCATTGGGGGTATGAATGTGTGTGAATGCTTAGAAAGCACGTAGTTATATCTTAAGACGTGCTGTATGAATGTGTGTGAGTGGGGTGAATGCGGCATGTAGTGAAGCGCTTTGAGTGGTCAGTTAGACTAGAAAAGCGCTATACAAGTACAAGTCCATTTACCATTTGCCCATTACCGCCTGTTACTATTAGAGTCTGATACTCTCCTCGTAATGCAAAAGTCTCTATAGTGTTGGTGTACCATCATTTAGCACCATCTGACCTCCACAGCCATCTGCATAAAGACGGCCATTACCCTGATCAGCTCCCAGTATATACTGTACGTGCCTCCGTAGCCTAAGTTTTGCCCTCTTGCTTCATTCTTTTCGATTAGGTCTCTTTGAATGAAAATGCAACCCTCTTCATCTTTGTTGGTAGAACTAACTTCCCCAAGCAGACAGGAATCAGTGAGCTTTGCATGTTGATTTATCTTTATGGAATATCAAATGACTAAGATTAGACTTGACACCGGTGATGAGAGTGAAAGAACAATCCAAGAAAATAATCAAAGTGCCTGCAGCAGAGGCAGAAGTCAGCCTCCGCATTTGTTGCTCAGCTGGGGATTAAAAGTGATCTCTTTTGGCAGCTATCAGAGTGCACTGATGTACTACACAAGGGCTCAGTGGACCTTTGTGGTCATGGTCATAGACTGTTAATTTTCTTTGTCAAATTAAATGCTAATATAAATGCCTGGTTCTATTGAGAGGACAGAAAGGACAAGCCTCATTTCCCTTTACTTACCATGAGACACTGACTTGATCTCCACAGTTTTGGAGGTCTTCTCATCACGGCCCCATCCTGCACTCTTCCTGCTCACCTGGGACTTGAATAAGGTGTTCAACAGAGTTGACTTTCCGAGGCCACTGTGACCTGAAAGGAGTGAAATAAGAGTAAAACAGGAAGAAAAGGTCAAAAAGGGAGTACGGTCAGAGAAAAAGAAAGTAAGAAAGTGTCCGGGTATGAGGGAAGTCCACTCTGACTTACCAACTACCATGATATTGAAGTCAAAACCTGTCTTCATGGTCTTCTTTCTCATCTGTTCAATGATGGTGTCAATACCAATGTAACCTAGCAGAGTGGATCCCCCACTTGTTCCGTGGGAACCTCCGTGGCCGTGACCTCCGCTGTGTGTTGCAACGTGACCCCCAACCTGGCCAACACCATGCCCCACACTGTGAACCACACTGTGACTGCCACCGTGTCCAAGGCCGTGACTTCCAATGGGAACTGGTATGTTGCTTGGAGGCGGAGCAGAAATACCACCTCCTCCAACACCTGGGCCCTGGGGCGGGAAGGGGTTAGAAGGAGAGGCAGCCCCCACATTCGGGGGCTTGGCAGGGACAACTGGCTTGGGTCTAACCTCTGGTGGAACTATGTCTGACATGTCTGCAGGGGAGGAGAAAGACAGAAATAAATTACATTGTCAAAAAGACAAGAAAGTAGGTCAGTGGATCAGGTGAGGCCTCTTGTCCCTTGACTTGCTCTACATTTAGGAAATGGGTTGTTGCAGGAGGCTTAAAGGGTAAACCCTCATGGGCATTTCAGTAAGCAAACAGCTTGGCTTTATTTGCTGAAGTTTTGATAAAATGTCTGAAACTTCAAGGAACAATTGTTTCTCAAAGAAACTTTTAGAAATAAAACTGGAGATCTGCAAACCTTATAAAGCCAGCTGTTTCACATTAAATCAAGTTTCCTTGTCAGTGTCTGTTTGTCCCCTCTGCAATTTTAATTTAGTCATGACAAGATCAATGTAATGAAATCTGTTTAGAATTGGCTTAATCTTGAGAGAGAACAAAGAAATTGCCAGCTGTGAAGCGTCTGCGAAGCAATCTAAATGAGAGAAAGTGCTTCTTTTTGACACTGGCGGTGTCAGATTACCTAGGCTAACATTGCTGTGAATCACATCTGCTCTGGCAAAGATTAAAATAATATGACTCACCAGCTGTTTCTGGTCTGAGCTGGCAGATATAAACTTATGTGACTGACCGGCATCTTCTCAGAAATTATATAATATCCCAGATACTTCCAGAGATAAAAGGAAGTCATAAAGAGCTCCATTTTCCTTGAGTTGGTGTACACCGCAGTTGTTTGTTTTTGTTACCTCAAGGTTTGTTTCCAGTTAGGACAACTACTTCTTCTACTGAACCACTAAAATCGTAGCCTATATCGTCACCCTCTGGTGACACTACGTGGCCTAGTTTTTGTAACAATTTGTAACAAGACAACATTGCAACGTATGACGAAATGAGAGCTGCAGATGTTTGACAGGTGTTAGTTAATGTGTTCTCTCTCAACACCGAACCATACCCAAACATTTCGGTCCATGTAAATAATTCATCCTAAGACATAACATGCCAGAATTTGCCTTTAAGTCTTAAGACTTACAGTACATGTCAGGTATCAGAGAGATAGAACGCTATTTCCACTAAGATTTTCATTATTTATCAACATATACGACCAAAGGGAAATGCCAAGACAAGCACGTCAGCTTCAGCTTTTATGTAAACCCCTAATAAGATGAACACAATAGTATTCGTATACCGCTAGCAGCTTAATGACACTACAAATAATGTCACATTTCCATCACTATTTCAACATCACTTCCCATCATTGGTGCCCCCTTATTCAGCCATGAATCAGTCCTACTAACTATTACCAGGTACTGAGCTTTTAATATTGAACTGACTGCATCTATAGACATCAATGCCGTGGATTTGGTTGCACAGCCAAACACCACAGTATTGCCGTGAGCACACTTTGGTTTTTAGTCAAATAACAATGTAGAGTGCAGTAACTTGGAGGAGGGGATTTGTCAGATTTCATTTGAAGCAAGAAATGATGGTCAGAGGCACCTATACCACTAATCTAAACTCATAGTGGCATAAAACAATGAGAAAAACACAATAAAACCCCAGTTATTCATATGACGGTTAATCGTGACTTTTCACAGGGGTTTAGCTAATTGCTTGATGAATGAATTACAAAGTCAACTGAACATAAATTGGCAATAGGGTTTTTTTTTCCAAGGGAAAATTGTGAAAATTAGCAGGCTCCAGCTTCTTGGAGGTCAAGTCAAGTTTATTTGTATCGCACATTTCATGTACAAAACAATTCAAAGTGCTTTACATTAAAAAAAAAGCATTACAACGGGGAGTGGAAGAATCATTAAGAATAGATAAAAGATGATAAAGAGAACAAAATAAAATAATCAAAATGAATTAAAATGATTGAAAACAAGCAACAGTCTACATAAATTAAAAAGATACCGTGCAGATTTCATACATAGGCACATGAGAAAAGAAATGTTTTAAACGTGGATTTAAAAATGTCTACATTTGGTGCCAGTTTAATCTCCTCTGGCAGTTTGTTCCACTTGTTGGCAGCATAACAGCTAAATGCTGCTTCTCCATGTTTATTCTGGACTCTGGACTGAAGCAGCTGACCTGAGTCCTTGGATCTAAGAGCTCTGCTGGGTTTATATTCTCTGAACATATCACAGATGTATTTTGGGCCTAAACCCTTCTGGGATTTGTAAACCATCAGTAGGCTTTTAAAATCTTTTCTGTGACTGACTGGAAGCCAGTGTAAAGATTTAAAAACTGGTGTGATGTGTTCAGATCTCTTAGTCCTGGTTAAAACTCTAGCAGCATCGTTCTGGATGAGCTGCAGATGTTTAATGCTCTTTTGGGGAAGTCCAGTGAAAAGACCATAACAGTAATGTAATCGAGTCTACTGGAGATGAACACTGACCCTCTTCTCTTTGCTACCAATCAGAATTATCTCAGTTTTGTCTTCATTAATTGTAGAAAATTCTCTCTCATCCAGGTGTTTATTTCCTCCAGACACTGACACAGTACATCTGTTGCGCTGCAGTCGTCTGGTGACAGAGACACATAAAGTTGTGTATTGTCTGCATAACTGTGATAATTGATGTTAAAGTTCTGTAATATCTGAGCCAAAGGGAGCATATACAAGTTAAACAGAAGAAGTCCAAGAATTGACCCCTGGGGGACTCCACAAGTCATTGCCACTCGCTCAGATTCAAAGCTGCCAATTGTAACAAAATAACTCCGGCCTTCTAAATAGGACCGGAACCAGTTAAGGACGGCTCCAGAAAGTCAAACCCAGTTTTCCAGCCTGTGCAACAGGATTCTTTGCTCTACAGTATCAGACGCAGTGCTGAGATCCAACAGAACAAGGACTGAAACATAATCAGAATCAGTATTCAACCTGATGTCGTTTAACACTTTGACCAGAGCTGTTTCAGTGCTGCAATGACGTCGGAAGCCTGATTGAAAGTTAGCAAGATTTATACTTCAGGCATCTAGAGTTCTCTTCTTTAGGAGTGGCTTAATGGCAGTTGTCTTTAGTGACTTGGGAAAAATGCCTAATACCAGTGAGCTGTTTGAAGGAGATCACTTTCTACTGAGGTAAAAACAGTTTTTAAAAAGTCGGATGGTATTATGTCCAGAGTGCAAGTTGTTGATTTCAGATGCCGAACTGTTTCCTCCAGGATTTTTAAATCAACTATCTTAAATTGTCACATAACATCAGAGTTATTTATAGGTTTTAGACACAGATTAGTTTCCTTGTTTGTCTGTGTGGCGTGAATGTTTTGTCTAATTGTTTTGATTTTTTTCGCTAAAAAAGTTGGCAAATTCGTTTCTCAGTGGAGAGGAGGTCTGGGTTTGACTGTTTAGGAGGATTTGTGAGTTTTTCAATCATAGTAAACAGAGTTCGAGAATTGTTGACATTCTTATTAATCATTTCAGGTAAATGCAGCTGTCTGGCTTTGAACAGCTCATTGTTATAACTACGCAGGCTTTGTTTGTACAGCTCACAGTGAATCTGAAGCTTTGTTTTCCTCCCCTACGTTCACCATTCTCTTTTCAGGTTTTTGACCGTAGGGATGTTACTCCATGGTGTTCTCTGTTTGCACAAGGTGCTCTTATCGGTGCAACAGTTTCCATTACATTAAAAATTTTCAAGTTGAAAGTATCCAGCAATCTGTCAACCAACTCTGCGCTCATAGTTGGTAACATAGCTACGGCCTCCCTAAACTGAGCACTTGTTTTCTCATTAATGTACCTCTTCTTAATTGATAAGCTGGTTGTTTGAACATTCTGAATGATCAATAAATCAAATAAAATATAAAAATGGTCAGACAAGGCCAATCAATAACCACAACAGCAGAAATATCAACACCTTTAGAAATGACCAGTTCCAGAGTGTGACCTTGAGGGTGGGTAGGTTCTGTTACATGTAGCCACAAACCAAACATGTCCAGCACAGAAGAAAAATCCTTGGCATTACCATCCGTCATATTATCTATGTGAACGTTAAAATCCCCGGTCAAGATAAAATGGTTAAAATCATTCGAGATAACAAACAATAATTCAGAACATTCATCAATAAAACTGGAGATACTCTAGGAAAACTTGCGCAGTATTTTAAAATAAAACCAAGATATTCAAAAGAAGTGAGATCACCAAATGAGATCTCTTTCCACTGGAATGTATCTTTAAATAAGGCAGCTTCTCCCCCACCTTTCCTCCCATTTTGGCATTTATCCATAAAGCTAAGATTTTGGGGTGCTGTAGCACTTGTGTTCTCTGTTAACCATGTTTCTGTTAAAAAAAGAAAATCTAAATTGTGTGAAATTATGAAGTCATTAACTAACAGTGACTTATTGGACAGAGATCTAATATTAAGTAAAGCTAGCTTTGTGGAGTTTACACTGGTCTCTGTTGTATTCTCAGTTGGACGTGGTACCGTTAACAGATTAGATAGATTCACCCAGCAAGTTGACTGTTTTCAATCCCTTATTTAATAGCTAATACAGGAATCCTACTGGGTCCCAGCTTGTTCTCAGAACAGCTGTCAGTAGTAGGGAAACTATAGCAGGGACCCTAAACGTATCATGGCATGTTATCTTTGTTTTGAACTCTGCTGCTGCTCCTTGAACATCCTGCACATCCCCTTGTGCCCTGCTCTGCCAGGACAGATGATGTAAGAGGAGGAGGAGGAGGAGGAGGAGGAGGAGGAGAAGGAGGAGGAGGAGGAGGAGCCCTGCGTTTCTTGGTAGATGGTGGTCGCTGGAGTCCTGGCTGGGATAGAGACATCCTTTGGAGACCTTCGGTGATGTGGAAGTAAAGGGTCTGGTAAGGGAGGAGGACTGGGGGTTGTTTGCTTCGCTGCTGTGTCCTTCACTCTTACATGTGAGTCATGTTTGGATTTGACATCCCAACAGCATGACGTTAATGTGCACCAAATAATCTGCATCCAGTTCGATTTGGATTCACACCATCAGGTCTTAAATGCTCCTTACAGTTCCAAAAGATATTAAAGTTATCAATGAACTTAATCCCATGGGCGATGCATGTATTTGACAACCATGTGTTCAGGCCAAGAAGCCTGTTGAAAAGTTCAGTTCCTTTACCCACAGTAGGAATGGGGCCTGAAATGGAGACACTATGGAGTGTCTCACTCCATAGTGTCTCCATTTCACACAGTCTCTCCAACAGCGGATAATATCTGGTTTTCTTAGTTACTTGTGATGGTAAAACTGACTGTCTTTAAAGTAATCAGTAATCAGAGTAACCAGTCAAACAAAACAAGACATTCTCAATTCAATGAAATTACATTCAATAATGATTTATTAATCCCCAAAGGGCAATTATACTGCTGCAGTATCGGTTATTTTTAATAATGGGACTCATTTTAAATTTCTTATAGATGTTACAAAATGAAATAAATCAGCTGACAAATATGTAGAAAGCGAAAGTGTAGCAGAGAGGGAGGTGTGACCTGTTCGTTTTATCTGCCAGTGATCTCACACTTCCCATGATGATCAAAGGAAAAAATGGATTAACCCTCTTTCAACTCTTCTCCATTTTGCTCCTACTCTGCATCCTAGACGTCTCCTCTTGAACTCATCTTGATTTGAGGTCTTATTCCAGACATTACTTGGACTTCGGCAAGCTCAGTCAGCTGCTCCAACAGCTTAAAAATGTACCTGTTGCCATGGTTATGCATCATAACAGATGAAAAATATGACTAAATTGCCAGAATTACCAGCAGAAGTCCTTCCAGCTGCACGGCATCCTTTCACAAATGTGTTTTCACAGAAAAAAAAAAAGAAAAAAGAAGCTCACTAGAAAATCTCAAGAAACTGCAAAGAAAGGCTCAATGTGCCCAGAGCCACTGCAGCAGGCTGCCTGCCTCGTGGGGCTCAAAGCGAACTGTGCGGCTCTGACACCACTTGAGCCGAAAGATTTTTGTTTTGTGAAATGAGCCTTTAAGGGAGGCGAACAGATGGCTACAGCAAAAGGCGTAAGGCTGAGCCAA
Organism: Leuresthes tenuis; assembly: GCF_036924035.1. NCBI lineage: Eukaryota > Metazoa > Chordata > Actinopteri > Atheriniformes > Atherinopsidae > Leuresthes > Leuresthes tenuis. Next base: position 24,853,644 of record NW_027325358.1, read on the forward strand.
GACGCAGATACTCTGAGCCCTCCGGTGTGTGCATATGGAACAGCCTGCTGCTGTGTTTTCAGTCAGTCATAGATACAGTGCAGATCTCACACACAGGTCACCGAGGCAGCGGCTGTCACTTTGAGTCACTCCGCTCAGCAGTCCCGCAGCTCTGCCTGGCCTCTCGCTCCTTGCCGCCTTCACACACATTCGCACTCACAACTCAAACGTTCACAGCTAAATCATTTCAGCACCGAACTTTAGCACTGCCAACTGAGACATACACCAACTGAAAATGCTCTGACGTTCCATTTAGAATCTGTTATTTCTAAAAATAAGTAATGGTCTCTAAGCACGTTAACGATAAGAGCCGCAGCACACAACACTAGCAGAGACGCATTACTTGATTATTTTTGATACAAAACAACACACGGGGTCAGCTCCAGCTCAGCCTACGACCCCATTGTCTGTCTCCACTCATGCTGGATGATAACATTCACGGTTAGCATCAGCTCTGTTAGCTAGCTGCTAACCGCAGCCCGCTAACGACCGGCTCGGGAGTGTCACACTTACCGATTCGCGGTCAGTTAATCAGCTTCAGGAGAAGGCAACGCTTTGTCACTGCTCTATTGTCGCCCGGAATCCAAGAACAAATAGAATACTCAACACAGAGATAATGGTAAAAGGAACGGTCATGTGATGAGCCTGGGTACCTCTTCTTCACTCTGGCCGAGAGCCCCCCCTCTCCCTTGGCTGTTGCCAAGGCGACAAGAGGACAGGGAGTGGGGAGATGCAGTGCACATGCGCAGTGGGAATTTACCTCAAAGGGACTTTTTTTTTGTTGTGGTGCCTTTTGTCTGTGATACACACTATTTTTAGGTTTGGACTGTAACATGTTGAGATAAAAAGTAGCCAACTTAAACGAGAATCTAATTTGCTGAGAGTTGTGCAACATTTTTTGTGAGTTTGTGAAACACAAGGCCGGGAGATTCTGGAACTTTAACAAAAGAAAATGTTATAATTGTGCTGAGGAAGTCACAATTTCCTCTATATTATGTCTAAATTCCATCTTTGACTTCTCATATGTTGTTTTGTAAGCTGATGGTCTGTTCACTGCTTCTCAGACTAAGCTTGCATCTTAGCTAAAGGAGAGAACCTCATAGTGGGAAATGAGCACAGTGTACATGTACAACTGTGGGAAAATTCCGTCTGGCCTCACAAATCCCAGACCACCTGCCACGAGAAGGTTTCCAACAAAAGTCCGAGCTGTTGTTTCTCGCTTTTTGTATTTGTTGAGAGCAGTGAGAGAACGACGGGCTTCATGAAGCTTAAATGTAACCCGATTATAGTTTCATTTTACGTTGCAGAGGTGTAAGTCCTGCTTGCATACAGAGGGTTTGTTGCAAAATCAATAAGTAATTAATTAAATAAAGAGAATTTAAAAACAGTTTTACCAAAATATGATAAAGAACAGATACCCTGATTACTTAATTCCTGTAGAGGTATAGACATACTGTTCTGTGCAAATGCTTGAGCCACCCCTCAATTTTTGATCTTTCAAATCCAGGGAGCCAGAGGTAGCAAAGAAACAAATGCATTTTAGGCACTTTGTTACTAGCAGCCTGTCACAAAGACACATAATTTGTTCCAATTTATTTAGTATCATCTATGAAAAAAAATATATAGCCAAAGATAATGAGTCTGACAGACATAAAATAGCATTTTGCACCAACAAGGGGATTTCTAAAGGGCTGAAAATGTAGCATATCTCAGCATAATGTGTAATATGTCCTTAAAAGAAATTGATTAAACTAGACTTGTGGAGGACAAAAGAAGGAAGGCCTAAAAAAAACCTAGCAGATGAACAGTATGTGAAAGTGATGTCCATAAGAAATAGAAAAAATCCATTAAAGACTTAGTACAGGAACCTGAGACCTGCATCTGACCCCTCAGTTGATCCGTTTACTGTCTACTGAAGCCTCATCAGAAACGGTCTCCATAGTGGCGTGGCTGTCAGGAAGTCATTCTAAAGGAAGGGAACCAGGCTGAGGTATGCCAAATGACACAATAATGGGGCTGAAATTTTGTGGGATCAGGTCTTATGGAGGGATGAATCCTCCCCAGAGCCTGGACCTCAATATTACTGAAGCAGTGTGGGATCATGTTGATGGAGAACGGAACAAAAGGCAGCCAAGATCCAAAGAAGAGCTTTGGGGTGTCCTTTATGAGAGCTATACCTGAAGAATGCCTTCATAAATGACAAAAGGCTTGTTGATGAGGGTTCAGACTGCGTTGAAGAATAACTTTGCTCATACCAAATATTGAATTGAATTGAAGAATTGCACAAACTCTGTTTTAGCCTTTATACACTACATTTCCATGTTTGCACATGTTCCAATACATCACTGCACCAATTTTCTGTTTTCCTGTCACTATACAAAGAAATGAGGGGCGGATCAAAACTTTTGCATAGTATCCATCCAACCATTTTCTTAACCGCTTAATCCACACGGGGTCGCAGTGGCAATATGGAGAGTAGAGAGGCCCAGACATCCCTGTCCCCTGCTACTTCCTCCACCTTATCCTGGGTGACCCCGAGCCGTTCCCAGGCCAATCGAGTCCTGGGCCGACCTCGGGGACTTGTCCCAGTTGGTGGTGCCCGGTACACCTCCAAAGGAAGGCGACCAGGAGGCATCCTGATCAGGTGCCCGAACCACCTCAACTGGCTCCTCTCAATGCGGAGGAGTAGCAGCTCTACTTTGAGTCTCTCGGATGGCTGAGCTCCTCACTCTATCATGAAGCATGAGACCCACCACCCTGCGAAGAAAACTCATTTCAGCCGCTTGTACTCGCTTGTACTTTGCAGAGTGCTTTGTGTAAAAACTGAAAGTACTCAATTCAAAGGAATAGTAGCCTATACGATTACAAAATACAAGATTTGATTATTACTTGATTCATGCATCAGCAGAATTTTAAAATTTTTGAATTCCATGAAAAGTGAATCTAATGACCTTAAATTGAACTCATACATAGCTCATCTTGTCTTAGGTGGGGTTAAATGCAGCTGACAAAATCTAAAAAAGAAACAGTAGTTGATAGTTTATTAAGATGTTTTTACTAATGCATGAACAAGTGAGCAGAATTATTATATGATTCTCGTCAAATTGGAGCTTGGTGTAAACGCTTTGTGTTGCTGAGTTTTGAATGTAAAATCTATCCTCTTAACCCCTAAAAAAAAGAAAAGAAAGAAAAACAACTCCATTTGGGAATGTTTTTGATTGTTTGTGTGCTTTTCCATCCGTGTGGGGAATATGACCTAAAGTAGAGCTGTAAATATCCTAAATGACACTCTTTAAATTCAATCGGCTGTAATAAATAAATAAGTAAGGTGTGTCAGTGTGAGGACCCCACCATTGTCACTAAAGCTGAAGGACTATTTGACAGACAAAATTAAATTTCAGTTTCACTGCCCCCCCCCTCATTTAAATCAACTTTTTAGTCTGAAACAACAGTCGGTTAATCTTCCATAGCAACAGATCCATGACAACTGAAGACACTTTCCAGTGACATACATCTGTAGCTGAGGAAAGCTGAGGACGAAGCTGGTGGGTGGTTCTGGATCTGTGTTTGTTTTGTCAAACCCAGCTGAACACATAAAACCTCAGCTCGTGCTGCAGGGCCACAAAAACTATACTGCTTCACTCATGATATCTCATGGGCCTCATAGAGTGCAATGCAAAGGCAATGCAGACACCTTACTTGTCATTTTTAAAGCTCCGTCCTGTGCTACTACACAATAAAACCAAAGCTTATTGCACAGTATTTTTAAAAGTTCCTTTCAGGTGTAAGCAGCAGAGCGGTTTCTGTGGCGCGGTACTCACACTTTTATTTCAGAGCTGCTCTCCTCTCGTCCCTCCTTCGCTTTCCTCCCCTCATGTTTTCGCTATGTTTGTGTGCTTCTGTGGAACTGCTTTGACGTGTCTTCCTGTCCTATTCACTTTGACAGTCTGCTAACCACCGTCGTCACTTCTCTCTGCAGTGTCTGTTACTCTGCTGATAAGGAGCTATGTCCTCTATCCCTCTGCTATCCTCTTTGACCACCCCCTCGTCTGAACCCCCACTCCCACAGAGAAAAAATTATTGAACTCCTACTCAAAATAAAAACAAGATCTGGAAGACTCCCTGGCATCTTAAACCTGATAAATGTGTAGACTTGGTTGAGTTTCAGTCATTCGAGTACTCACCCACGTACACTGAACCTGGGTAGTACATGGTGACGTAATAGGGATCCTCTGAGTCCTCAGTAATAAAAGCTCTGTCTGTGACAGAGCACTTCAGTTGATGTGTTTGTGGAGAAGTTGTTGAAGTTGTCTCTTCTGCTCTCTGGTATATTCTGTGCTGTGGTGGCTGAAAGACCCCCTTTGAGCATCTGCCAAAGCTGTTTGTGTTGAATGGGCTGTGTGCCGCGGATGGGGGCCTGGGATATTCTAGCAGTTTTTTTGGCACCACGTGGTGGTCAGGTGGGTCCGAAACATCAGTCTGATTCAGACTTGTGTCACTGGCATTCATCTCTTGTTGGCTTTTATGTCGCCCCTGAGGCTGCTCCTGATTTATGCGATATTCGTGTGGTCGAAGGTCTAGCTTTGAAGAGGGTCCACCGTGGGAAGCTGTGCACTCAGCAGAAACGGGGTTGGAGGCCTCATGGGTCTGAGACACCAGCAGACATGTCTTAAATCGATTTAATCCGTGTACACGCTGAGAATCATCCATTTTCTGATCGATGTCTCTTGACTGGCAGCTGTAATCCTTTGACACACAGTCAGGCCGATTTACCGATTTTCCATCCATCTGGGCAGTTTGACTCTGGGTCTTTGATGGGAGTCTGTATTTCTGAAGGTTCTTAATGTTTTGAGAGTCACCGACTTGTTGGACGAGTTCAGATGAGCTTCCTGAAAATGTCTTTTTATTGTTTTCTTCCTGTGGCCCTCTGTGAAGAGGACTTGACGGAAGCACTCGTGTTTCATTGTGCAGGTCAAACTGTCTTCTCCTTGTTTCCTTGTTGGCTGAGAAAAGACCTAAAAGAGGCTCAGCGGACTTTGTAAGAGTTTCCCTTTTCCCAGAGTACACTTGTTCATATAATTGGTGACCAGAGGTAAAATCTGAGCTTTGAGTGTAACTGCCCTTCTGAGTAGCCTGTCCATCAAACACTGACTGAGAGCCTCTGTGAACAATTTCAGAGCACTCTGCTGCTTCACTCAGTTGATATCTTTGTTGCTGTTTGATGTATGGCTTTGATTTTGACATTGCAGCAATGTCTGCATTCACTGTTGGAGTCTTTGCTTTATCTCTTGCAGTATTTTCATTTTTACTTTTTCCAACTTTGCTTTGCAGTAAGCAGGGATTCCAAGATGTGGCTTGTAACCTGTAGGATTCATTATGATGTCGGGACTCTCTGCTCATCATGGGGCGAACTCTTCTTAGCCCAGGATGAGTAAAGTCCAGCAAAGCTTCTTGGTCAAGAACTTCATGCTTCGCCTCACCTAAAGGTTCTACTTTGGCATTAGAGATGGGAATGGATCGAGCGCGTCTTTCTCTAGCAACAGGAGAAGGCTGCCTTCCTCCCTGCCCATCCGAGCTTGTACCCTGGCACAGGGATGTCGGAGACGGGCTCAGTCTGGGTGTTGGGACAGTCAGTGTTGGAGATACACTCGGCTTTAGCTCCGGCCCATGCGGTATTGGAGAAAAAGCCATAAACTGTGAAGTGGGGAGATGAAGAGAATCGCTTGGCTTTGATTTGCGAGTGGGGGGAGTGGGAGGGGAATTTGGCCCTGGTGCAGGAGAGATAGAAATACTGGGCTTTGCAGACAGGGACTGAGAGTTGTGTGTTTTGGGTTTGGTCCTTGGAAGGGTTGAAGCTCTTTCTCCGCTGTTTCTCTGTGAGTGCTGACATGCTTTACTCCATGAGCACTGAGCAGATGTCTTGGAGAAAACTAAACCAGATGATCTATGAGGAAAAGATGTAAACTGTCAAGTCAAGGCAGTACACTGTTAAGTAGCTTATTAAACCGTGGTAGAAAACAAGGTAGACAGCCCCTTACTTGTCAGCTGTTGTCATTTTTGTGTTGTGCTTTTCAAAGATGAGTCCCTTCTCATCAAAAGACGGGATTTGAATAGCCTTCTTCTTGACCACAGGAGAAGAAAGAGCCAGGGGAGGCGACAGACAGACTTTTGGATGTTCATCTGTGTGCCTGCAGGAAGCAGAGCCCTCTGACATCAAAGGTGTCAGACGGTGAAAAACGCTCATTCTGTTTGTAACGAGCTGAGAAGAGAGAAATGTAAGATATCAAAGAAGAAAAATGAAGACACGTGGTTGTAATTATAAATGTCAAGCCTTTCAATTCAATAAAGTTTTTCCACTGTCACAATCTGGCTGCTGTGGAAGAACTATAGAGATCTTATACTATAAAAGTGACAGTATAATAAATATATATATATATGTTCAAACTTATCTGAAAAACCATACTTTGATTCAAATACAGAATTGGTCAATACTAGTAATACTTATCATGACAAAATAGGCCCCATATGAACAATGCTGCATTTTACTAAGTGAGGGGAAACTGGTGTTAGCTTCCAGACAATGTTTGGTGCTTTATCTGTGAACATTTTGTCTTGAGCCACCCCATCATATTTTAACATAGCCTGCCTGAACCAGCCTGAACCCCCTTCGACAAGCTTTCTGTCATTTCTTTAAGCAGTCTTCAGGAATAGTTCTCCAGGCTTCTTGAAGGACATTCCAAAGCTCTTCTTTGGATGTCGGCTGCCTTTTGTTCCGTTCTCTGTCAGATGATCCCACACTGCTTCAAAAATGTTGAGGTCCGGGCTCTGGGGAGGATTCATCCCTCCATCAGACCTGTTGCCACTTTTCAGTTCACTTCTTGTGTGATTTGGCATACCTCAGCCTTTTCTCTCCATTTTCCCGAATAACAGAATGGCTTGTTGACAGCTACCTTTCCACTGAGGTTCTTTATGAGGCTTTTGTTAACAGTAAATGGATCAACCAAGGGGCCAGATGCATCTCTCAGTTCCTGTGTTGGGTCATTGCTGTTTTTTTCTCATTACTTAAGAGACATCACTTTCAGATACTCTTCATTTGTGGTAGATAGTTTTTTTTTTCCTTTCTCCCACTTATTATTTTGTCCTCCATTTGTCCAGTTACCTCATCTGTTTTTTTTAAGGGCACATTGCACATTATGCTGATATGCCAAGTTTTGAGCTAACAGCTCTTTTGGAATCACCTTGTTGGTGCCAAAAGACTTTTCTTTTTTTATGTCTGCCAAACTGTGTTCTTTGAGTATCTGTGGCTTTTTATAGTACACACAACTAAAGAAATGGGAACAAATTATGTGCCCCTGCAACAGGCTGCTAATGACTAAATGCCTAAAGATACAATTAAAGTTGTCTCCATGCCAACTTCTCTTAATCATTTTAAAAGTTTGGCTCCCTGGAAGCAAAATATAAAGAAATGACGGCTGGCTCAAGACTGTTGCACAGCGCTGTGTTATAAAACAGGCACTAACAGCTGTAAGACTGTAGAGCTGAGCAGTTGTATAAAGAAACGTATAATGGAAATGGTCAATCAGCACTTGTGCGAACGCACCAAGTCACTGCATCCGTTTGCAGCCTGAAACAACATCGCTCAGAAAAACATTACGACTTCCACCACATAAAAATCATTACAGTGAAATGTACAAAGTTTTTTGGTTCTAGTTGAGGAAAAAGACCAACCTGATGCTTGATGCTTCGTCTGTGCTGCTGTCAGACTGCATGAGTAAACAAGACAAGACGGCGAGCACAGCAGTAGGAAGCAGTGGGCACACAAAGTGCCATTCTCTCCATTCCTCTACACTGAGCCTTCTCTGTTTCACTCCCACTCTGGTGTCCCGTTTGATTTGGTTCATGGGAGACTGTGAAGTCTGAGTGTGGTCTGTGCAGCCTGTCTGATCACATAGCAGACTTACACTCAAAATCCTACTCAAGCAGAACAACAAAAGCAGCAGCAAGAGGTTCCTAAAGTATTGAGAGTGCAAGTCTTGGAAGTCCTCGGTTGCATCAATTGAAGTTTTACCACTGCAGCTGTTTAAGGTGTAGCTGGTTTTCACTGATTATTGTTCTGTTGTCAAGTCAGGTGGTTTTCAAACTGAAACTCAGGCCCTTACACAGAGGATTCCTTCAGAGGATTTTGTGGCTTTTTAGGAGAAACACTTGAAAATGATGTTTGCTCCAAAGTGGAACCACAGATTTCTCTGCAACCATATGTAGGAGGGTATTTAAGAGGATGCCTGTATGGCTCAGATTTAAGATTCTAAACAAACAATGTATCTGGTCATTTTGTTTGAAAAACTTGTTGATTTTGTAACATGTAAACCTGATAAATGTACATTCCGTAAGACCTCAATCATGTAGCTTTAACCTCTTATTGTAACTATTTGAGGGTAAGAGCACAGTATAAAAGAAAGTGGATGCTTTCACTTATGAACCCAGATGGTGATGTAGAACATCGACTTGCTGATGAATCGAAACTTAAGTATTTGTTTTTGAGGAACTGACAGAGAGTAGTTACAATTTCTGAGCTTTCACTGTGAAACGGCACTGTTTTGTGCAATGAACCAACGTAGCTATTTCAAGTTCTGTCATGAAATCAGGTTGGCATTATTTATTACAACATCTTAAGTGGGAATCTCACATACTATCAGTGGAGTAAACGGCGCCACTTTTCCCGAGGACATGGATGGGAAATGCAGATACTATGAAGCACTTCAGTAAAAGTTGATGTGAACCTCTGTTTAAAACTCGAGGTTGTTCAGATCAAATTTCTTTTCCAAAAGAGTAATTGAAGACTGCAAAAAACAAATCCAAAGACATGCTGGATTATACTAGATCGAACAGTTTTATTTTTGTATGAACAAAAGAGGCATGTGATCAGCAGAAGAGGGTTGTTACACACACACACCGTTTCCTCATCATGCTGTCAAGTAAAAACAAACGATATACATTTAAAGCACAACCAAATGCTATTTTTCTGCTGCCTTGGTCCATCTAAGATTACCTTGGCACCTCGCATTAGTCACTTGAATTTATATGGAGCACATTATTCTAATGTGTTACACCATTTTGGCACAGCAGCACTAACAATCCACGCGCATCTCAGCAGCTGCCATGCCGACATCAGGGAGAGGATTAAAAACCCTCTCCAGAGGCAGCAAAGTCATTGCACTTACATCATTCACTTCATTTTAATTAAATTGCACAATGTAGGTAAACTTCATGAAATACATGAAAAGTGATTGTCAAACTACAAAATGTATGTAAAAGTTGGCACAAGGATAAGATGGCATGAAATTTACAAACGCTAAAGGGCAACGTGTCTTCCAAAAACCTCACAATCACTTTCTGCAAGTAGTCTTCTCCTCAGTGTGCATTTGGCATCATTTTAAAGATTTTTTTGATAAAAATTCAGCTTCACTTTTCCCTGATCCCTGCATCTAAAATCCGCAGAGAGCAGGGAAAAGATGGAATGACACAGAATAAGGTTTTTATTTTCAGATCATCTCCATCATCTGTGTCCTCCTCTTCGGTTTCCTTTTTCAGACATCCAGGTGTTGGCCCCTGTCCCCGTGGTGTCGCACCTGTGCCCCTGCCCAGATGGCCTGCTGCTTACCCGCCTCGCCCTCTCGATCATATCAGGGCATTGCTATCGTCATCTCCGCAGTTCACGCTGGTCACCAGCGGGTGATGCCGGATCGTCTTGTTACTCCATTTGTGGGCATCCTGCAGCCCGGGCTCAAGGAAGTACAGGCACGCTCCGAAGCCTGCCAGCACCAAAACCGACACCAGCAGGTAGAGGGGCACGAACCAGTCCAAGAACAGCCACGACATAACGACTGTCCGAGCAAAAAGGGATGCGAATGGTGCAGGAAGAGCGGAGGGGAGAGAGGATGGATGAGGAGGGATAACAGAGAGGGCAAGGTGAGAGAGGCAAGATGAGGGATGTTGAGAAGGATGAATGAGCAGTTACTCCAGTCCTTACAAATGTACTTGACAAACTGCTGCATATATGCAACATTATCTGCAGAAAATCCATAGCAAAAACCTCACAATTCAAACAATGAGGGGTTAGCAGGGTCCACACTGTCCATCTTTACTTCTATCAGACTGAGATTCCTTATTATCAACTGGCACATGTGCCTTCAAAAGACAGGAACATGATTAAACAGCTGAGAGGAATCGTGTTTTACCTGTGGACGATGCTCGACGAGTCGGTCTCTAGGTGTTTGATGGTGATGGTATGCGATGCAGAGCAGCTGGCGGCAGTCAAAACAATCATGAGATGAATTCCAGCGCTGCAGCTCCCACTGTTGCATGTGAGGCGGCAGAAATCACAGGTGCTCTCTGAGAGACGGAGGCTGCATGCGGCTTCATCCTCCAGCTCCCGACTCTGACGTTCAGAGGAGGGGCGGGGGTTGCCATGACAACACCCCTGCTGATGGCTGAGAGGATGGAGGGAGTGGGAGGACAACTTATATAACTATAATCATTTTTTTGGGGGGGATTTAGGGGAGTAGGATGGAGGAGGAGGGGTAAGTTTAAGCCCTTCAGATGTCTCTGGTTGCTCTCCTCCTTGCTGCTCGCTGCATAAAATCAATTCCACTCCATTTAACACCGGAGCGATCACACAGTTTATGTGACACTGAGCAAGAAACAGGGGACTCGGGTGGAGAATGGGGTGGGGGGGTGACATTTTTGTGTTTTATGAATCTGCTTTGACTGACAGCAGCTGCAGTGTTTAATGGAGTCACTCCCCACACATCTATTCCCTCTTCCTGCAGTTTCCAAGACAAAAGCTGAGAGGATGGCCTACATAATGAAAAGTTGTCAGAGGATGTCGTCTTTAAAAAAAAAAAAAAAAAAAAGACAGCCAATTTTAGCTCACTCTGTAAACAGGTTCTTGAAAGGCAGCCGAGTAAAACGGATCAACTTCAAACGAAGAGCTGAGATTTCTGAGAACAGAATTGATGACCTGCGACTTCCTGACTGCACGAGTTACACAAGGATGTAATATTATTTGGTAACAACCTGTGTTATTTTCAGTTTAAGGCTTTCACATGCTCCGCCTTTTAAACTGTAAACTGTATATCATGAAACCCATATCAAATCATTCTGATCCAGGATTGTAAATTGTTCATTTTGATCCACGTTGAATGAAAATTCCATATTTTTCAATGCGGGCCCTTATTTGCACCTTTTAAAATCTAAAATTTAAAGGTTACCTCAAAATATGGGAAAACAAGGACCTTGTGTAAAAATACCAAACATTTCTTTTGTAATTGATGTTTTAAAAGCATGATCGTTTCTGATGAAAACCAAAGGAACCAATAACAGTAACCAAAACGTCTTTGGTGGTTGTGTTAAGCTGGACTTTTCAGCAAAATTGTGTCAAATCAAATCAGTAGCAGTTTCATTTCACAAATAACATCTTCAAGGAGGTTAAAACATGCTGACGTGATTATTCCAAGTCTGTGTGTGTGTGTGTGTGTGTGGTTAGGGTGGGGTGGGGGTGTGTGTGTGTGTGTGTGTGTGGGGGGGGGGGTTGCTGCAGTGTGCAAAAGTCAGAAACTAGTTGAGCAACGACTTCAGGGCTGTGCACAACTCCAATTCTCAAATAAGGTGGGATGCTGTGGAAATTACGAATAAAAGCAGAAATCTTTTATTCGTAAAAGCAGAATGCTTTTATTTGTAAGCATTCTGCTAATCTCATCGACCAATATTTTCCTCACAATGGAACATCGAAAACACCAAGATCTGAAAAATAGATAAAAAATATCAATAAAAAGACTGGAAATCTCTCACTGCTAATAAACCGCTGGAGGAACTACTCATGTTTCTTGGCAGCAGGTCAGGAACATAATTGGGTACATGGAAAACCTTAATAAGGCCGAGTCTCTCAGAAGTCAAGATGGGCAGAGGTTCAGCAAAAATAAACGTGTCCACAAATTGTTGAGTAATTTCAGAATAATGTTCCAAATTGTGAAGAATACAGCACATAATGTTATCAAAAGATTCTGGGATCCGGAGACATCTCTGTGCACATCGGACACAATCATTATTCAGTAATTGGATAGATGTGATCTTCAGGCCCACAGGCAGCACTGCATTAAAAACAGAAACGATTCTGTCATGGAAATCACTGCCTGGCCTCAGGAACACTTCCAGAAATCGTTGTCTGTGAACACAGTTCCGTCCACAAATGCAGGTGGAAGCTCCTTCATGCAAAGAATAGCCCATATGTGAGCATGATCCTGTCTTCTCCGCACCAAAGCTCATCTAAAAATCTACTGAGGCAAAGTGGAAAATGACTCTGTGGTCAGATGAGTCGAAATTGGAAATTAATTTTTTCTGGAGACTATAGAGCTGCACCTCAGCTCAGAATCCTGCATCTCTGATGGTATGGGGGGTGGATTAGTGCCTATGGAACTGGCAACTTGCACGTCTGGAAAGGCAACATTGGTGCTGAAAGGTATATACAGGTTAAAGACCAACAAATGCTCCCATCCAGATGATGCCCTCTTCAAGGAAGATTTTGCATATTTCAGCAGGACAATGCTAAACCACATTCTGCATCTTTTACAACAGCATGGATTAGTGGAAAAGTCCAAGTTTTGGACTGGCCTGCCTGCATTCCAGACGATAAAGAAGACCCAGGAATGTTGAGCAGCTACAATCCTTTTACAAACCAGAACGGGACAACATTCCACCGTTTCACAGATCCCCTCAATTCCAAGATGTTTATGGATTGTTGTTAAAAGCAGTGATGCCACACAGTGGTAAACATGGCCCAAACTTCTCGGAGAGCTGTTCTCGCCATTAAAATAAAAATGAGCCAATATTTTTCATGAAATAGTAAAATGCCTCATTTGTAACCTTTGATATGTTCTATTGTGGATTAACTATTGGTTTATGAGCTCTGCAAATCACTTCACTCTCATGATTCACACAATGTCCCAACTTTTTGAAAATTGGGGCCGTGGATGAACATGATTATCTATGTGATTACAGTTGAGTCGAATCTAATTAGATTTAATTTCCTCCTGCAAATCTTTCTTCCACACCATCAAAACGCTTTTCATTCAAATTCCTCACTGCCCTGAATTTCTCGAGTCTGCGCAGCTTTGGCTCTGCTACCAATTGTGATTATAATTCTGTCTTTCAATTGTGCAGCTGGCCACTTTCCACGCTTCCTATTAGATTCTAACCACTTTACTTATCCCTTAATACAAGAGAGTAATTGGAGTTTACAGTCGTGATGGGAAGATTTTCATCCAGAAAGAGGTGGAATGATGCCAGAGATAAGAATAAAAGTTTAACAGTTTAGACTTTGGGTTATTTCTTTACCCATTCATCTTCAGCCAAATGTTCAGTTGCAAAACAATGGAGGATGAGATGAGACTTGGACTGCAACAACAGGAAAAATATACTGGTTCATCACAACTCGATATTCAGACCATGAGTCACGCCGACAGAAAACAGGAACTTGTGTCTGTCTCAGCAACAATCAGGTGGATGGATGGGGTTCAAGTTTTCTAATGTAGACAGTGTCATGATCAGGTGTTTTCTTGCAGCTGTTTACTTTCCTCCAGTTGCAATTAATAAAAAAACGCACCACAGAAATACTACAATTTCATCTGCAATCACCCGAAAATGTTTCGTTTAACAAACGGAGCTGAATGAGTTTCCTAACATCGAAACAAGCTTTTAATACAGATCCTCCAGCTCTAATACGGGGGAAGAATCTGCCATCATATTGCTTATTTCTCCTCTCAAATGTGTTCGGGAACAGATTTTGGTGGATAGCTTAAAAAATACAAATGAGAAAAAGGTCACATGGACAAGAATAATCATAAGAATAAGAATAAGAATAATGGCGACAAAAACAAACCAAAAAGTCTAAGTAGCAAAGAAGAGAAATTCACATACAGTAAAGATACTTACTTAATAATATAGAAATGATTAAATGGGAAAATATTTTTGGCTTGTCATGCCTGTATATTTCCACATTCATTTACGCTTCGGTCTTTATATTTCAACACAAATGTGTTGATTTCTGTGCATTTCCTACTTTATTTTCTTATTTCACATATTTCTGCTTTGTTGAACCATCATTCCATCCAGATCACGCTCAATCCAGCTTTAGAGATGAACATTTTTTTCCAAATTATTTTCTTTCTGAAAACACATCGCAGAAAGAAGAAAAGTCCTCCAGACCATCGACTCTGATGTGCTCCCGGTCCGTTGTGGCTGGTTTGGATCGGTGTTCACAAACTGCTGACGTTTTCTGTTCCCTGTGTCAATTCATTCATTCACAAAGACTAAAGAGACTCACCTAGATCGGGCAAACAAAATACTGAAGTCAATCTTCTCCTTTGCCTCACAAACAGAGATGTATGTTTGGAATAAAAAAAAAATGACAATGCTAAGGCCTTGACTCACGATTATTTAATCAGCACCTGTCAGACGGTCCATTAAATGCCAACATCATGCACAAAGAATTGTTGAAAACATACACATGACTGTCTGTTGTACAGAGGAAGTTGAGGGTTTTTTCTTTTCAACAGTGTTGTTTACTGGCTCCTGAAACTGCTCCTCTGACCACAGAATTGTGTCAGTGTTCCTGCCAGGTCAGAGTGTGCTTTTAACCGTTACTCTTCTGTTTGCACACTGAACATAAACTGTCCAGCAGGCTTTATGCCGGACAGCAATAATCTGTCCTAAATTTTTCCATGAGTTGCATATTTGGTATTCCATTTTCATTCAAGTGCATACATCACGTTACAGAGCATAATGTGAGTAACGACTCGCCCAAATTATGTCCCCCTTCGCCACCACAAGGTTTGCACTCGTCCAAAGCATCTTGTTCATTTCTGCTCACCCAACAGTCTCAATTCAGTTATTCACAAACCATCTGGGAGTTAAAGAAAGGCACACAGTGCCATTGTCTCTCAACTAAACATGAGAAATACCTATTGAAGTACTTCATATAATTTAGGAGTGCAACAAGATTGAAATACAGTAACTGACTGATGCTATGAAGGCTGAATGACTGACTTTTAAGCACCAAAAGTAGTTAAAATAGTATTAATACAAGAAGCCAAAACTGTTCATTAAAGTTACTAATAATAGTAGTGTGGAAAAAACCTGAAACTTGTTTAGGTTTGCTATAACTTAGGAGTCTGAACATGTGTTGTTGAACTTGAGAGCACTTTGTTCTGCAGGAAGTCTGAAGCAAGAGGAGCAACAACTTCAGGACTGTTCAAGTGGACGTGATGATCGCCCGGCACCATCACCACCTTGTGCTGAAAGACAAGTGAAGATGATGCTCAAAATAATGATTCAACCTGCACTGTGAATCCAACACTGTCACATCACCTTATATAGAAGAGGTGAGTGAAATGTTGACATCTAGTGGCTAATTTGCAGAATGCAACCAATTGAATGCAACCCGATAACCACACAAGGTTATTGGGTTGCACTAACCCAGCAAGGCAATTACACATTCAAATTAAACGTAAAGAGGTTTTAAAGCCTTTCATTTGCTGTTTGCTAAACAGTCTTTTGCTATATTGAGCATAACGATATCACGATGGCAATACATTTTCAATATATTGTACAGCCATACTGAAAAAATTAAACATTTTTTTCTTTGGTAAAGACAGTCTATATTATAAACTGCGCAGTCTGTGGACGTACGGGCTAAAAAGTAACCAGGTGGCTTCATGTCATTGGTGAATATTTTACACCGAAACTCATGTTGATTCAAAGTATATGTAATGTATGTTCGATTAAAGTAAAAGGTGAGCTATCTAAGTAAAAGAAGAACCTCTTTGAGACAGAAAACTCTGCTGTTAGGCTCACTACACCCCACTAACCCATTAATCTCACTTTAAAGTGTGTTCTTCTGATGTCTAAGTCCTGTGTTTACTCTCCTGTTTTGATACATATGTACTCCTGTGGGGAATATTGAGCTCTTTAAGCTGCTAAAAGCTCCACTGTGTTGACCAGCTGGTCTCTACTTGTGTCTGCTGTAAAACCTTGATTAAGTGGGGTATAGTGGACGTTTAGTGTTTCTTTACCAAGAGCAGCTACCTGACAAGCCGAAACCTGCTCTGGGAGCAGGGGGGAGCTGTGGATGGCTCTCCAAAGGCTAACTCGTATGTGCTGCATCTTTCATGGTGCAACAGAGTTCTTCACAATTCACAAAGAATAGAAATCATGAGGTACTCTGACGCACATCCTCTGTTCTCTCTCATCAGCAGCACTTGACCAAGATGCAGTATGTAGGTCAGCGCTGAGGTTCACGGATATTCAAATTTCTGTGCTCACACCAACACGGCTGAAGCTGTCTGCCTGTTAGGCTTATTACACACAGGCTTTACAGCTAAAAATAGACGAGAAGATGCAAGCACACTTATTTTGCATCAACAAACTGGAAAAGTGCACTCACATTTCTGTCCCTGTAGCCCCTGAGAAGCGCTGCCGTAAATTGCTTCTGCTCGGGTTCCGCAAACATTTTCTCAAAGCCGCTTTCTGCTCTGTAGAAACAAAGATTGCGTATGCATTTACAGTTGTGTTTGAAAGAAAGCACGCAGTCTTCACTTCACGAGCGTAAAGGACATGATCTCACGACCTCAGATGAAAAATGCAGAAGCAGTGTGTGAAAAACTAAGTGCGTCCAATGATTCAGTAGCTTGTAGAAGCACCAGCAATCGCCTGAAGTAGTCGTTATCTGTGTGATGTTATCAGTCTCTTGCATCACTGTGGAGGAATTTTGGCCCGTTCTTCTTTGTAAAACATCAGTTTGATGAGGGTTTTAGATGTTTTTTTGTCAACTACTCACTGAAGGTCCCACCACAGCGTTTCAATCAAGTTGAGGTCTGGACTTGGGGCCACTGAAATATTTTTTCTTTTTAGCCATTCAGTTTGTAGATTTACTGCCATGAATCGGATCATTTTCCTATTGCATCACAGTTTCAGGCTGCAGAACAAGCCCAAATCATCAGCCCTCCACCACCGTGCTTGACAGTTGGTAGGAGGTGTGTTGGCTGATATGTTGCGTTTGGTTTTCTCCAAAAGAGCTGCTGTAGATTATAACCAAACATCTCCACTTTGGTCTCATCTGTCCAAAGAACATTGTTCCAGAAGTCTTGAGGCCGTGTAGCCGTAGCTTTGCAGACCTAAGCCGTGCTGCCATGTTCTTATTTGAGACGGGGCCTTCTTTCGGCAACCCTTCAAAAAGCCTCTGGAAGTTTTTCACACACTACTTTTGCATTTTTGCTAAGATTCTGTTCAATAAATGTGTAGCTGTAGTTTATCAAATGTTTTATTCAACCCATTCTAAGATGAAAGCAACATCATAATGTGCAACATTTCAATGGATAAATGTTTCACTAAGGACTCGTGGGTTTACGTCACTATATGCAAAACATCAGAGTTCAAAGGTGGCGGGATCTGTTTTCCATGACTAATGTGGTGCAATAAGAAAATATGAGGAACATCTTACAGAATAACCATAACAGAGGCTTGTATCCTCGACTGCAGCTCCAGACTCTGCTCCAAGCTGATGCGCGCTATATTTTTCTGAAAACAAACAACATTTCACGAGCTGCACAGTACCCCTGTGGGAGAAAAGCTACAGTTTAACATTAACCCACCAGATTAATCCGGAAGTCTCGGGAGAACACAACCCCTGTGAGAGGAAAAAATCTGTTACACCTTCAGCACATGAGACAAAAACGGAGCAGAGAGGAAACAGATAAACATGCACCTCCTTCAACTTGAACTAAACCCCGCTCCAGAAGAAGTTTTGCAGACTCTTCGGACAAACTCCGGTTTCCAGCCAACAGCCTGAGGGTTGCCCAGAACAAAAAAAAGTTACTGCACGAGCGAATGCACGGCCGTCTTTTAAAGCAGCCAAAACGGAATGACGTGTTACCGTTCCACAGCCTTCTCGTAAGTGTAAACTTTCTTCTTGTCGTCCATCTTTTTTTCAAATTGAATCATCTCATCCAAACCCTGCCGTAACACTCCGGGCATTTCTTTCTGCAGGGAAGAGACACAAACCATGAGGACAGGCAGTCGACAGACAAGAGTGGACCACACACACACACACAACTGTTCTCTCCGTGCGGTTATTGAAAAGCGTAATGCAGGAACATAATGGGAATCGTTAGGATTGGCCCAAAGGACAAAACTGCACCAGATTCAATTTCACTGGTGACTGAGAGCATTTCTTAACTGTAATGTCTTTCAAAATGTCAAATAACCAACATATTTTCCCATCTTTGCACAATGTAAAATTCATGAGACTTGGTAATGAAGCCCTTTCAGCGCATATCAAACTAATATTAGCTGGAGGTCACTAAAGCAGCTGTTTGAGCGCTCAGCTGAAAAAGCAATAATAACTAAGAGTGCATTCTGAAACTGAACAGCGACTTTTCACAGTAGCTAAAGCTCTGCGTATTGAGCTGAAGAGATTAGAAAAAGGCAATCATATTAGACCTGAAGAGAAAGCAGTTTACTGTCCACCACTCTTTCGACCGTCTTTCTTCCAGCTCATCCTCGCTCTTTCTTATTAGGAAGGAGACACCATCACAGAGTGCTGTTGGTTGCAGCTCAAATACTCATGTTAATACCAGGAGTGAGACGATGCACTCAGCTCACGAGATCCAGACGAGATTTTAAGAAAACTGCCATGACTAAATATATGACTGGACCTACAGACTTTTATTTAACCGAGTTGCACATGCATTTTGAAATGTTTTATCATAACTCTTTACATGCATGATGTAAGCATGAGCTTTTAATAAACTTTCTTTTTCTTTTCTTTAAGTTTCTTCCACAAATTGAAACAAACTAAAATTTATAAAAGTTCAAATAAAATATTTCTTTATATTAGCCGCGGTGTACGGCATTATTTTCATACAATGCTTGCATATTGTCCGTGTCTTATCAGTCACTCTACTACCATTTATCATTTCCGCCGGGAACCCGAAATGCTGCCAAACAAATGATTTGAAAGTGGCGGGGGCATCTTCAATGGAATACCGCTATTTTCATTCTGGCTGCTTGCTGCTTCTCCTCTTCTTCTTTTCCTTCTCCTTCTTTAGGTTCTAGCAGGCTAGACGTAGCAAAGGCGCATTACTGCCCCCACAGATCACACATAGAAGTTTGGATAGCTCCCAAATCTCGTATATCGTTGAGATCTCGTAAATCTCGCGAGATCTCGTGGCACGAGATCTCGTGGCACCCCTAGTTAAATACTGAATATTTGTTTTTGCGAGTGTTTGTTTAAGGCTCTGCTTCTGACTGCTTCTGACTGCTCAACAGAGTGGTGCTGTGTGCCCCCACAACCCCCCAAATTCCCCAAAAAGGGAAGGAATCACCTTAGCGAGCAGTGACTCAACAGGTTCTTCTTTCATGGTTACATCTCGGTTAAACCCTGTAGCTTGGTTGTTTTATGTTGGATTTTCTACATAAACCATGTGCTTTCTTAAAGGAAGCTTCAGGATTCATAGAAGTGTGTCTGTCAGAGTACCTGAGCAGGTGGTAACTGCATTAGATTACATAGCTGCTGATTCTTATTAGGCTCTTAGGGCGCGCGTCTACAGTTCTCTCAATGGAAGCGGCCTGTTTTTATTTAATTATCTTTAATTTTTTCAGTCTAATGTATTAATCAGGGTTTCTCTTTTAACTGCATTTCAGTGTAATCATTATTGCTGGGTTCAGTTTCAGCAGATGACTAAGAGTCTGTGGGATGGGCTGCTAAATCAGGGAAAAAGGAAAAGGTACCGGATCTGTAGGTAAAAATCCATAAGAGTCCAGCAGTATGAGGGCGTCCACCATCTCAGGATACAAAGCGCTGAACTGTGGAAAACACCATGAGGACGGTGATGCCATTAAATGCAACAGCATTATTTCAACTTTATGTTAGTTGTTAATATAAAAAACCACCTACCATTCCAGCTATGTTCCCACCTGAAAAGAAAAGAGGAAAATGAATAAAAGACACTGAAGGCATTCTAAAGCTGTGATTCTTGTCTGTGGCTGCACTCACCCATGCTGTGGCCTATGATGGAGAATTTGCTCCACTGCAGAGCTGCGGGAGTAATTTCACACATCATCAACCCAGTTCAGTATCTCATCACAAAACACTGAGACCGTTTTTTTAGTTGAAAGAAACCGTCGCTGCTTTCAGCTGTTGTAAAGAGGCTCTGCAGAGAGGGTTATTAAGATATGCATGAAATTTTCATTTTTCATATGGATTTATGTGTCGTGTGTTATCAAGTATAATCAAGACCGCACAGTGCAGCGTTCTGCATGGTCTCGCCGTCTCCCTCACAGGACTGAATTACTATCATCGTGTGAGCAGGTTTTGTTCAGACTGTTATGATCCTGGCTGTCACACAGCAATGACGAGTGTGTGTAACACTAACTGCATGAATGAGGAAGACTTCCACTCAGATGTCAGATGACTTACACAAATGCTGAAAACACAGCTACATTATAAGATAGGGGCTTATGGACTTTTCTGCACACAAACTTGGCTAAGCCGTTTTTAAGCGAAGATGGCACAGCGCCCCGCTCCAACATGCCAAGGCCTCTGCCGCCATCTACAGACCACAGAGATGAATTTCTCAGAAGTTACTTAAGTTGGGAGCTTGAAAGTATTCGGCTGTTTACAAGTGATCCAAAACCTTTCATACGAGCATAACGCCAACATTTGGTGGCTGATTGTCGCATTGGAACTGCATTCCCAAGCCGAGCTGCTCGCATGTCTGAAGCACTGCATTTAAAACTCCAGTCTGAGAATTGAGTTGCCCCGTAACCATGGGAACTGCAATACCCATATACACAGTATGAGCTCTTATAAGGTCAACAACACTTTCATAGCTCGTTTCAACATGAACAGTGATGGACTGAATCAGGGGGAATGCAAGAGACCCTATAAAAGTTTTTTTCAAGTTTGTGAAGTGTTAAAAAAATGAGTCACTCGATCAATTTGAGCTAGTGGCTCAAAGTGTCCTGTGACTTCTCACACACCGTCAACGACTCTGCACACATCCATCACGTATGAAGGAAAGGCGTACAAAACTCCAGCCGGTCGATGCGATGACAGACCGTGACCCGCCAGGTCCACCGCCACATATCTGCATTCTGATGGAGGGTTAGGGTTAGAAGAGAAACCGAGTGAACATTCCTCCAATTATACAAATACGTGTAACTAAACTTGACATTTCTTTACGTTGAATTTGAGCGGGCTAGCTTCAGTTGAAGGGACAGAGCGTGAATGCTCGTCACAGAGACCCCAGAGATCTTGGTAAATGGCGTTAGATTCAATACTGTTGTCAGGTAAAATTTCATTAAAAAAAAGAAAAATGCTGATCAATTGGCTTGGTTTTTACTTTTAAGTTTGAGGCAAAACTTAAAGTTTCTATGAAGATATGGGGAGCAAAACAAGGTTTTACGTGAGCAGTGTGACATATTAAATGTGTTCTCCGGTACCTTTTGGTAGAAGGGGAAGGAGGGTGTTGAATGTACCGCAGTTGTCAGCCCAGCCGTGCAGGCACAGAACCGGATGACCGTGATCAGGACCCCAGGCTTTACCCCTGATCTCTCCCCATGGCACCGGCACGGAGAGCTCTGAAACTGGAGAAACGATGCTATTTTATAGACCATCAACAATTCCGATCACCGACTTGAACATTTCAGCCTGTCAAAGTACAGGATTTGCTTTCCCCCCCCCCCACATCGCACGAGTTAATGTTCCACAAGACAAATCGAGCAATTTGGCAGCTTGGCTTCGTTTCCTGGGGGAACTAGGCTGACCTTCAGGACGGACGTGCTACCAAACGCGGAAAATGCTAAAACACCAAGAATATTCTAACTCCAACATTGTTAATGCAGCTAACAGGTTTAGAAAAATAATTTATCTGCCACAAGGCTATGCTTTATATCTCCTTACTTATTGATTAACTGGGAGTTTCTGCACGTTGTGTACAAGGAACATAAATGCAGATATGCAGATTTGAAATTTCTGCTGCAGCAGAAGTTTTCTGCCTTTATATCAAGAATATATCCATGAATCAGCCACAGCGTGTCAACAACACTGATCATTTAATCAAATGGAATCAGTGGCTGGTCTGTATTAATAAGTCAGACTACAGACAGTTTGTTAAATTGGTGTGGGGGTGGGGTGGGGGGCATGACCCTCCACATTTTATAACCGAGCATCTGTGAGAAGTGCTGGTGAGGTGTATCCACTCCACGGGGGACCCTTTTAGGCATCTGCTGCTGGTGACTGAGACAACATGAAACATTCAGAGGACTTTTGGGCTCCGTGGCTCAACGGGTCAAAGCTGTTTGGGCAAAAGGAGGCGAACACAAGAGGTTCTAATGTTATGGTTGTTCCCTCTCCATAAAATTTACATTTTGACCATTTCTACCTCAAGTTCGTCCGAGGCTGCAATTTATTATTATTGTTTTGTTTTTATTATTCGAGGAATGCGATGACATTTTAACAGTTTTTCTTCATATGTGACTTTAACAGCGACTTTAATCATTAATAAAGGACACTTTGAATAGAATTTTCCTGCAAGTAAACTCTTGCCTCTTTTGTGACTCAGCAGGTTTTGAAGCGAACGAACGCTCGTTTTCCCCTGAGAAGACAGACTTGACTATGGTTACCTGCTTGTTTCACTGAACTGGATGTCATGTGTCTGACGCCTTTCAAAACTTGTTGCATCTCGGGGAACACCTCTGCTGAAAAACGGATACACTCAAAAACCTATTAAACGAAAGCAAATTTTGGGAAAAACTTCGAGAAAGACAACTTTTAAAACCTTTTTAAGGTCCGCCGATGCTTTCCGGGTGTTGAAAAACACGTGAAGTCAGTTGAATCTGCTATTGGATAGAGTCCCATGTGACACTGGGATCTGAGCCAATCAGCGTTTAGAAGAGGAGGAGCTTACCTTTCACCCAGTGTGATGTCAAACCGTTACCAGCAGAGGGCACGTTCAGCACCTGCTCAGGATCCAACAACTTTACTTTTATACCAGTAAAGATGATGACGTCACATCACAGCAAACTTTTACATGACAACGAATTGATGAAGATTAAAATGGTGGTTTCCATTCTCTTTGCCTTCCCACGCTTCTTTAAATCTACACTAAAAACCTACTTATTTCAGATGGCTTTTAATACCCAGTAGTATGATGACACTTTTATCTTATCTTATTCGATTTTGTTGTATTTTATTGCTTTTACTGTTATCTTATTGTTTTTTACTTATTATTTTTTTCTTTATTTATTATCTGCTGTGAAGCACTTTGGTACACTGAAATGGATTGTTGTAAAGGGCTGTATAAATGAAGTACATTTACATTTACGTCTTACAAAAATGCGTGAGGTTTGACATCACACATGTCCATGATGTAACAGCCCCAGCAAAATAATGTTTTTTTTTTTTCTAAATGTCTTGCTCACATGATCCAAAATGCAATATGATAGAAAGAGCTCAGAAGCTTTGAACTGATTTATGAATGTGAACATTATTGGTACCAGAATAGATTCAGGTTGTTCTCTTTACAATCAGTGATCCTTGGACTTCAGATGATTCTCAGAAAAGAGGTCTACGTTGAGTCAGAAGTAAAGCGACAGGCAGTGTAAAGCAAAACCTGACCTTGAGGAGAACTTGATGCTTCAATAAGAATCAGAATACTTGAAAAGTCATTTGAAACCATACAACGTAATATAGTTTTTTCTTTTATATCTATATCTTTTATATCTATTTTTCTTTTATATTCATTTTATGAATATATATAAATAAATATACCATATAAAAAAATACACCATAACTGAATGTACAATGTGCAATACCAATCTATGGGAAGCTATCGGATAACTAGAGACGATTATAAATGAGACTTCAAGACGAACTTACATTTCTATGTTTAGCTTATGTTGTAGCATCATTATAGTACAAAATGCAACAACATATGTAATTCAAAACTTTGGCTGATTCTGGTTATATTGCAGCTGTTTAGGTTTTAAATGGCCATGCAAGGCCTCACAGATTACAATAATTTACAGGGAGAACTTCAAGCAATCGTTCCTCATCAGCTGTAGAGATGATTTTTTTCAAATAGAGTTCATCTGGAATCAAAAATGAAATACCTGCGTGAGACTGGAGCAGAAGTTGCACCGCTGAACAGCAACAGGGCAATAAGTAACTCAAGCATCCCCCGAATATCAAACAAATCACGTGTCAGACGAACTAATGAGTTTTGATGATGCACGTGGTTTAACATCATGACAGCTTATTTTACATGCATGGTTAATGATGTGAGAAAAATTTGGATTTGTGTACAAAACATTGCAGCTGGTTTATACTAAACATCGAAGCTGTTTGTGTATTACTGCTGTATTTACCTCCTGCATGTGTGTGTGTGTGTGTGTGCATTTTTGTGCAATAGGATAAGTACATTAATAAAATGTTTGGCCCTGGGCACAGACTGTTTGAGGGTCCTATTCCCAACCACAGGAGAGCAGGATAGTTAGCCTCAATTCGATGCAAAAGGTTTTCTTACGGCTCTATTTTGCATCCCTGTGTTGTCTTTGCATTTTTCTGCTGCTCAGCCATTCAACAGCCGCAACCTCCAGACTTACTTTTGGGTTGAATCAACAGCTCTCTAAACACGTTTCATCACATGATGCAACATTATGCATCGCCTGCCTCTACACACACACACACACCTATGAGCATTTTTCTTCCTTTGAATATATTTTCTGATAATGTCAGAAATGCAGTGGATCATGTTTAAGCAGGGCAAAATGAGAAGATATCCCAGGTAATCACTTCGCGATCACTTCAGAGTCGTCGTTTGCTCGGAATCAGAGGTGTCCAGATTACACATGGAGGTGCTGAGAACATTTTAAGAGACGTGCAGTGAGAGAGGTGCACTGATGGGAGTGTTGGAAAAATTTGGTGGCGGGACAGAGGGAGGGAGTATAAAAGGTCAGCTTTGAGAGGGAAAGTCAGGCCAAGAAGAATTAAGTGATAATCACACAGGATATTTCATAGTACCATCCAGGTAGGTGATGCCTTCTTTTATCTGTTTTTATCACTGAATCTTTGATAAAAAAATCAGCTGATCGGCAAATAATGAAACTTATTTAGTTTTGGAAAGAATGGGCAGAAAAAACAAATCCCATGACTGAGGAGAAGTTTTTTTTTTTTTTTAAAAAGAAGAAAACACGATAAAGAACTCCTGATAGATAAGAAATAACTGAAACTGATTTTATTTGATTTAACATTCAAGCTGAATAGGAAATGTCCTTGTAACATAAGGTGACGCTTTAAAATACCAACTTTGCAGAATTAAAACAGGCAATTTTCTGCTCTTATAAAACTGACGTTTGCAGAGCAAAAATTAAAGATAACAGGTAACAGGTCCTTGAGGACAAAAACTCCTGTATTCAAAAGAAAAATCTTTTTCGATTTACATGCTTTTTTGCAGCCCTGGAGCAGCTTCAAGAGCAAACCAGCCGTTCATTTGATTTCACTTAGAATAAATTATACAGAGCTGCACTAAATTTACATTACAGACACACTGAGGGCAAACGAGGTAATGAATCCAACTCTGCTTGGTAATGAGGTGCCCTTGAATCAAGTGGCTCTTGGCCTGGGGCCATCAAATCAAACAGGAGAAATGCAACACCAAACATCTAGATAAAGCTTTCTGTGTAACTCTCAGCAGCGTAATAAAGTAAGGAGATTCTATTTTTTGTCCTCTTTCCCCTTTAAAAAAAAACGAACCAGAAGTTTAAACCTAAATGTTTTTTTATCCACTTCTTTCTCACCAGACTCTGTCTCCCGAGATCATGGCCGACTATGACATGGTTTTGAAGCACTGGGGTCCAGTGGAAGCAGATTACGCCGCTCACGGGAACTTGGTTCTGACCCGGTCAGTGGCTCGGGCAAAGCAAGGTTATTCTTGTTGCTGTGGGTCAGATTGTTTGCAGAGAATCAATTAGTATTTCAAAAATAGAAACCAGGCAACTTGAGATGATTCTAATTATAACTTTTTAACTTTCTTTTTTAAGCCTGTAATTGTTTAAGTTGCACACTTAGTGACCCACTCACACAATTCAGTCTGAACACCACCAGCATCACAAAAAGGGAATTCCAAATGAATTTTACACATTCCTGAGAAAGTCAAGAAACACTTTAATTCCATAAAGGTGTAGACGGGATAACAAATCTGTGCAGGTGCAGGCTAAAACATCAAAACCTAATGAAACGCTCCAAAATGGCCAAAAACACATCTTTGCAGCAGTTTTGGTCCCAGTGGTGTATTATCATCTGCTAAACTTTCTTTTCCCTCACAGTCTATTCACAGAGCACCCAGACACCCAGAAGCTTTTCCCCAAGTTTGTCGGCATTGCTCAGGCAGACATGGCCGGTAATGCGGCCATTTCTACCCACGGTGCCACTGTGCTGAAGAAGCTTGGTGAGCTGCTGAGGGCCAAAGGCAACCACGGTACCATCCTCAAACCGCTGGCCACCAGCCATGCAACTAAGCATAAGATCCCCCTCAATAACTTCAAGGTGAGGCTGGTGGACGCATGGGCTCATTTCAGTCTAAACGTTCCCTTCTTCTTCCCCTGAGATTGCTCTGTAACCTTCACATGGAGTAAAAGCAGTATCCACCCTTTTCTCTGCGTTTTCTCCCCTTCAGCTGATCGGTGAGGTGATTGGTAAAGTCATGGCGGAGAAGGCAGGACTCGATGCTGCCGGGCAGCAGGCCCTGAATAATGTGATGGCTGCTGTGATGGCAGAGATTGATGTCACCTACAAAGAGCATAACTTCTCCGGCTGAAGACCGAGGTCACTGGGCTTTTACGAAAGGAAAATCTACTTGCAAGTGCCTTTACTTTTAATAATGATAACAAGCCACTCTGTATCCTATATGTTTAAGTGCAAACTATAGTGACTTTACTCATAAAGAACCTTAGAAGCTTCATAAAACTTGCTTCATGAAACTTGACTGCATTAAATCGTTTAGATTTTCAAGTTTCAGTGGATTTTTCACCCAAACTCTTGAGAAACAGGTATAATCTGCTGGAAATGATCATCTCATTTTGCCAATAAACCTCTGTTGCTCTTCTCTGCTCTTTACTTTTGTCGTCCCAATGTTTCACTTGCCGACAGACTGATGGATTGCTCACCTCCTGCATCTTTTATTTTAGGAGACTGGAGTTCTAAATCAATTAAAGTGTTAGTGCTTCCGTTATTTTTAAAACGCAAGGTCATCTCTGCTACTAGTCTGAGAGTTCATCAGTTCAGAGAGATCGAGTGCCCACAGCTGTGTCACAAAAGACCCTCCCACACTGCTCAGTCATGTGATCCATCTGAAGCGCCTTTCGTCCCCTGCCGGTGGAATTATCAGGGCCCTTATCATTCCCTCCACATCCAGCCCTCTACTTTAAGAAAACAGAATGTTCCTCCTCGCTGCCCATCTCCACGTTCTCACCCCTGATTCAAGCCGAGATTCTTCTGCCCTCAATTAATTATGAATCTGCTCAACACGAGGTTCGTCTTTACTTGTAACTCCCTCGAGGTCACTTGAGTTTCTTTGCTACTAGCGGGATGCTTTTCCCTTTTGTTTTCCCCTCACATCTCTTTTCAGGAAACAGAATATTACAGCTCTCGAGCAGGTTAAAGGATTCAGCGTGTCACAAAAAACACTTTTTGTTTCAGGATTTGAAAAGTTTAACTCAAAATCAGATTAGAGGGGGGCTGATAATGACGAAACAGCATCGCTTTCTAATTTTATTATCCTTATATTTATTTTACCAAGTAACTGATTAAACATACAGTCCAGTCAAGTGCAGAAAATGCATCTCAATCTCATAAATTTATCCGACTCACGCCATGAAGGAGATTTGCTTATGTGTTTCCACACAGAACCTTCATCAGAGCATCTTAAGGCATACAAGATCAGCCATACCATCAATACAAAAGATCTGATGTGTTGACAGTTCATAAAGTCCTTATAAGAGAGTTTCCTGTCCAGGACGAAGATGCTTGAATAATTTAGCATTTGTTGCATTATTGCAACAGGGGAAGTTGCTTCACTGTACATGGTGTTTTTCTTTTTAAACTTTTATTTAACTGAACATTTGGTGGTACATTTCTGACAAATTTACATGAAATCTGAAAGCCAATTACTGGATGAAAACCAACACTTCGACCTTAATTAGCCAGGGGATTAAAAATCCTCTTCATCATAAAAACTGAATTTATATATAGAACACAGGACTCTGACAGGAGAGGTCATCTCGGAGGGAAGTGTTGCTAAACCGATTCTCACGGAAGGAAATGAAGCCAAACACGGGATGAGCTACAGCAGATGTTAAGCTCAAGCGTAGACAATAAGGAGAGCTGAGAGTGACCATGAACAAACGGTAAAAGTCCATGCAGTCGCACAGAGTTTTGCAGGGGGAACCCAAAATCAAAGGCAGATGCGCTCAGAGCAGATTCTTTTTTGTTGTCCTTGGATGTGTTAATAAAACACCCTAATCGCATTTTCAAGACCACATTTGTGTGAATAAGGGGAAAAACGTGATTGTTTCCTCTGGCCGGAGCGCTCAAGTGCTTCTGTCTAAGAGGACAGACGTACAGTTTGTGACAGAGCCAAGAGAGTCCAAGATATCAGTGTTATCACTGACATTCCTCAC
Source organism: Leuresthes tenuis (assembly GCF_036924035.1). Lineage (NCBI taxonomy): Eukaryota > Metazoa > Chordata > Actinopteri > Atheriniformes > Atherinopsidae > Leuresthes > Leuresthes tenuis. The sequence goes on from NW_027325358.1 coordinate 24,882,474, forward strand.
TCCCGATGACTGCTTGTTGTCCTTCCAGTTCCTCACTTGGTGCCAAACATTGTTTGGTTAACTTGTCTGACAGATATATGCCGTGATGATAACCTTTTATTATCGTATGTGTCTGTTGGTGCGTGCATGCAGACGTGACACCAGGCACAGTTCATCTGGGAAGACACACCTCTGCCTCCACCTCTTCTCCTCTGAAGGCTGAGCAGCTGATGACAGAGCTGAGGTTAAACAAATGCTGACATTAATCAGGACTGTGGATTTGTCCACTCAGAGAACAACAGGAAACCATTCATAATTGCTGATTTTGTTAGCATTTTCTTATATGATAAAAAGTTAGCTTCACTGGTTTGATTCTCCACTGGTGTTTAAAGACTATAGCATTGCATTACATCCCTTCTGGAGAGCCTAATTCCAACAGACGGTTGAGGAGAGACATCAGCAACGATCAAAGAGAAACAATCGGTGCGGCCAGAGTCCATCACCGTACAGTGAAAATTGTTATTGACAAAAAAATTCACAGCAGTTGGCAATCTCCCCAGGCATGGGCTACCCAGAAGGTTCACCCCAAGGTCAGGCCATGCAGTGCTCAGAGAAACGGCAAAGAGCCCAAGAGCTCCATCTCAGATTCTACAGGCCTCTATTAGCATGTTAAATGTTAAAGTTCATCACAGTACAAGTAGAAAAACACTGAACAAGTTGCCATGGGAAAGCCTTTTCTCTTTGAAAAAGAACTTGGCGGCACAATTGAGTTTGCAAGGTTGCATCTGAACAAACCACAGAATTTCTGGAACAATGTCCCTTGGGCCGACAAAACCAAAGCGGAAATATTTGGTCATAATGCAGAGCGCCGAGTTTAGTGAAAACCAAACACAGCATGTCAACACAAACACCTCCTACCAAACGTCAAGCACGTGGTGGAGGGCAGATTATTTAGGCTTTCAGCCACGGAGCCTGGGCACCTTGCAGTCATGAAGTTCATCGTGAGCTTGTCTGTATACTAAAGTATTCTAGGGACAAATGTGAGGCCATCTGTCTCACACCAAAGCTTGGCTGAAACTGGATCACACAACGAGACAATGATCCCATGCAGAGAGGCAAATCTACAACAGAACGACCGAAAAAGAATCGAAATGTTGCAATGCTCCAGTCAAAGTCCAGTTTCCAACCTTCTGGTAAATAAAAAATGGCAGTGTTACATGTCACGTGTTGTTGTTCAGACCTGGTATGGATCAGATGATTTTATTCTGTGTCCTGACACATGAAACCTTAGAAGTGAGAGCGGGTGTACTTATTTTCACATTACTGTCTATACAGCAACATGGTCCAGAGAACAGCTCCTCTTCTCATCCCTTCCAGTCTTACGCTTCCCGCTTCAGGCGAGAAGAGGCATCCATCAAAGTGATGGTTGAGATGTGGGATCACTGCATCATCTGCCTGCTACTAGCATGAACAATCTTAACGAAATATTTACATTTAACCAGTGTCTTACACATCTTCTACATGTCCAAGTGAAGAATACCAGCAACTTCCTGTCCTCCATTTGTAACTGATGTCAAACGTTTTAGTTCGTGTCAAAGAGCAACACCTGATCAGAGAGTTTCAACAGCTTTAACATCTGTACACATTAACGTGTGAGAAATCTAGCTCCAAGACTTTAGAAAAGCTTCTGCTGATTCACTAACATGCTTTACTGTCACATTTAATGGCTGCGATTGCATTCAATGACCATATCAAACCAAAGATTGAAACATTCTTCAATCCCATTTCTTAAAAAGACATTCAACCAGCATCCTGAAACTGACTCATCTGAACAGCCAGGTTCCAATTTCATCATCTGCAACTGCAGCTCCTTCCTACGGTGACGTGCCGAGTGAAATAAGGAGGCCGACAGATTTCTCTCCACATTTGAGTAAGCAGTGCTTATCATTTGTGAAAAGAACAAGGAGACGTTGTCATTGAACACCATGTCAGTAAGTGGATAGAAGCAGTCTAAGGACTTAAGTGAATGGTCAAGTGTTTATGTCAATGAAGTATAGAGCCACCGTCGCACATAAACTCTCGACAAGATCCAAGGTTCAGGACTTGTCTTTGTCCCGAGTTGCCCTTTCACACATATACTAAAGAGCCAAGAAAATGTGGGACACGTTCTCATTACTGGAAACAGTCCACAGTGGGTGGAGTGCACAGGAGGCGTGACATGTTTTCAAAATTTCAATGTGGACATCTGCAGTTTGGTGCTTTGGATGGTAGACAGGAGTACTGACTTGGTCTGTAATTACAGTGCCGATATCAACAGATGTGTGACATGACCTTCTGTTCGTCCCACTGGACTGCCGGGATAAAGTCCGAGCTGACTCATCCGGACATTTATGCTTTCACAAACAGCTCCTCTGGGAAAATGTGAAGGCTGCGACGCATGTGTGCAAACACCCTAGAAGTGCCAATAAAATCAAATATATCAGTCGTGGAAGTCCCTCGCGTCCACTGACTCCTCGTTGTCCTCACTTAAAGCCATAACAATGTTTGATTAACCTGTATGATGGCCAACTACCATGATGATGATAACCTGACTATTAATAGTGTGTGTGTGCGTACTGGTGTGCGCATGCAGACACTTGCCATAGTGACTCCGGTCACACTGGGTGACATACTTCTGCCTCTTGGTCCCATCACCTCTAAAGTAACTGAGCTACTCAACAGCACAGAAGAGTTAACTTTTTTTTTTATAGACACACACAAAATCATATTCAGTTTTATTATGGTACTGGTAACATGGTAATATGTAAGACAAGCACAGGTGTAATCGATAACATTACTAGCACAAATAAATATAAACACCAGACCTAATCAAAGCTTGGCTGGTCGAGGTCTGGAGGCAGCGTGCATTTAGTCAGGTTTGACAGGTACAGAGCAGTGGTGATGGGAACAAGGCCGGCTGCCACCTTCAGGATAGTCAGCAGCCTCTCTGCAGCACTGGTCACACCTTCTGCTGTCTGGAGGGGGGGGGCAACACACAGGACAGCTTTTAAAGAAACACAACAACACACCGAAGTGACATTTAGGGTTTTATTGTCAACAACAGTGCCAACGTTTAAAAAAAAAACAAAAAAAAACGACGCAAGCTGTAACTGAACGCCTGCTTAACAATACAGAGTGAAATAAGCCCAACAAATAAGGACTTTTTAGGTTTAAATCATTATTACTGCATCAAATGTTTGTTCTTACCTCTCAAAAGGATCGAATATCTGTTTGTCTGTACGCTGATGCACAAACTAAAGTTATTCATTCGAGCTCCATATTTTTGAGTCAGTGAGCTAATGACAGTGTTCATTACAGTCTTGATGGAGGCGATTTAAAAAAAAAAGGGCTGTGCACACTCGAGTGTGAGCAAAAAGCTTGCAAACAGACTCAAAAATATCATATAGTCAACAGGACTCTATGAGGAGGGGATATGAAAATAATATCGACATGTGTGACGTGGAAGGCCTTCTTTCAGGAAGCCAAAATGACATTAATAGGTCTGTTAAGAGAGATTTTTAGGTGTGATCAGTTCTAAATGTCTGCGACACAAACCTGATCCTCTGCAAACAACAGGGGGCAGTGCAGGGATGCAGCCAGCTTTCTGACGGCATCCAGGCGCTCTGTGGGGACCGAGGCATTGCGAGCTATAAAAGACAGACGCATAAGAAAAAGGTCAGCGAGCCACAGAGAAGGTTGAAGTTGGGCGTTTCTCGCAGCACAGAGGGTGAGGGATGTGCTGTGAAAAATTTCAACTCAGTTTTATCTCGTCTTATCTTTCTTGTCCTTGTTTATGCGATTGAGGGAGTGAGAGCTGAAAACAAATCGCCGAACTGGCTGCCTTACCATTAGTGACCATGAAGCAGACTTTTCCGAGGAAATAACCGGGGTCCAAGTATTTCACGGACGCATCTGCTGACTGGAAACTGTGACAAAACAAAACAAGAACACGTAGAACAGAATTGATCCGATGTACACTGGAAACATGCATTAAGTTGACCACAGCATGCCAGAGACACTGAGGTTCCCGGTCTATATATTGCGACTCTTGCAACTCTTTTCGATTTTACATGGATCTGCTTTTGAGGCAGGTTCAGGTGATGCTTTGGACTTTTCAGGGTTTCATTCAGGCAGATCAAAAATGCAAAATGATTACATCTACCTTGTGTGTTCCAGTAATTGAAAATGAAAGAATTCATCTGAGAGTTACCTGAGCTCCGAGGTCAGATTGATGATGAACACCACCAGGTCGATTCTCGGGCGACTCTCATCGTTCTCCATGGGTAGAGGGAGACTCTTAGCCAGTCTCCTGTTTGATAAAAAATGAAGACGCATGCTGTCAGATTCAACAACGATCAGAGGTGGTAGAGATGCATAAAAGCTCCACGCTTGAAATTAAACGAAAAAATATTCTATCAATGCCAAAGAGAAATGTTCTGCATCGTTGCAGAGCCGAAGAAGCCTCTGACTGAACACACCACGCTGTTTCAACACTAGGTTGAAATATATAATAATTATACAACTCCAAGTGGTTTTGTGTTATAGTAAGAAATACTTTGCAAGGACAGTAAAGCCCCGTGAAACCGTGATTAAACGACATTATTTAGCACTAAATTGGACGCTGAAGCTGTGATTATACGTTTAAGGTTTGATTATACGTTTAAGCTAAAGCAACAACTGCAATGGAAATACTTGATGAATGGAGCATTACAACTGACCCATCTATTCAAAAAAGAACAATGCTACTGTGCAAAAGTCTGGAGCCACCCCTCATTCCTTTCTATTTTTCTTCCAAGCAGTCCAGCTTTTTTTAAAAATACACAGATATCTTAAAGGGGTCTTAAGCAATAGTTCTCCAGTGTTTCTGAAGGTCTTTCAAAGGTTTTTTCCAAATATTGACCCTCAACCTCATTAGACCTGTACGAGCTCTGTTTGTGCCTTATATACTGTGATTCTACTTATGTTTGTTGCACACGTTTCAATAAATCGCTGCATCCATTACCCGCTTTCCAGGAAATGTTGATGAGGAGTAGCTTAATATTTTGCACAGTACATTAACTCTCCTGCAAATATAAATGATATAAGATAAAGAATAAAACAGACAGAATATAAAAAGACCATATGTTTACAAACTACCATAAACCTAATCATTAAAAATAACTTTGAATTCAACTATAAACTATCACAGCTGATCAGATTAAAGCAGGTGTGGCCCCAAATTGGACAATATTTTCCTAAACCAAGGATGACCTTAGGTTACAGGATGTAGTGAGCGCTACTCACACGTTCACAGTGACGCCAGTCTCCTCCACAAGAGCATCCGCCAAACTCTGCTGAAACTGCTCCTCAGCCTCCACCAGCTGCAGGAAAATCACTTCAGGTCAGCACAAAAACAGATGCTCGCGCCATATTGGAGCACGATAACACACCACGCCATTAAAAAGAAAAAGGAAGAGCAAAAGATCTTAAAGCTACAGTGGTGCTGGAACTCCACTTAAGAGTTTCCCTTGTAGGACACTGATTTCTACTCCATTATAGTCTACCAGTGTTGTTTCTGACAGCTGTTACTGTGAAATGTAATGGTTTAAAACGTCTTACACTGAAGCACTGTAATCCACCTCAGATTAAATCGATTAACGTGATGTATGAAGGTTGGCATTTGTCTCTGTGCCATCTTTTACTGTTTTTCACATGCTGTATATGAGCTAAACACACACACATATGGCTACTATTCCTCGACCATAAAGGCTGTTGCCCTCCGCAGCCTTTTCATCATCTGACTGTGAAAACAAAGACATTTCTATGTGAACCTCCTCCGGACGTGTTTAACACGTCAATGGACGTGCTGACCTGTCCAGTATTTTACTCTAAAAGCAATTTTTTAACAAGACAATAAGATAAACGCTATCATTTTAAGAAGCAGAAATCTGTTTTGGTATAACTTGTATAACCATACCGACGTTAGACTACTATATCAAGTGGAAGAGACTTCATAATAAGCATTAAAAACAAAAATAATGCTCAGTCATTTTGTCAAACAGAAGGTACAGTAGCTTTTCGTCCTGGACAGCTATGGCTGTTTCTTACATTAACCATTTCAAAGCCTCTTCCCCACTTGGCGGAAAACACCTTCTTCATAGGCCTATCTCACAAGCTGTCTTACTTGTACTCAGCTGTTAGCTCGTGCTGTTGTCACACTGCGTGGACAGTCTGTGCAGCCACAACACTGTCCTAACACCGTCCACGCAGCTAACAGGGTTTAAAAAGAAAGAAAAGAGAAGCAAACTCACCAAGATATTTGCCGTGTTCAGACCAGGGAGCTTACTATATGGCTTCAGCAGTGACATATTTTACATGTAAATACAGCCTCAGCTTTGTAAACTTTACAAAACAAACCCGGTATGAAGACTCATTTCTTCAAATCGCGCTTCTTTTTTGGAGCGTGCAGCGTGCGTGTGACGTAATTACGTGAACATTTCAGCGGTAGTAGTTTTCTGCCCCCTTATGGCTATCGGGTGCACTACAACTCATCCTTGAATTGCTGTTATGCATGCTTTTTTTGTTTGGTTTCTTCATCAAGTGATTTATTAATCCAAGGACAGAGAGACTTACACAATCGCCTTACACAATCTTATTTTTGAAGCGATATAGCCCCTGTAAATTAATAAATCAAATGAAAAGTGGTAATTCTATAGCAGTGGAAAGATGAAGTTCGAGATGTTGATGTGAGGTCACAATGCTTCATTCAAACTGTAAAAAAAAAAATCTATATCACATGTATTTTAACAGAATATTTTTATTCACTTAGTGGCTGCATCACAAAGTAGAACCCCACCCCCCTCCCCAAATAAGTCTACGCTGTATCACAGCAAGTATCAGTGCGTAAATATACATGTCATTTATAATGATTTACAATAATCTCTCCAGATCTGAGTGGAAATGTTTAGATTACATCTTTCAGGAGGGCAAGCGAGCTAATTTCTGAAGGTACACGCTTCATCACCGCATCTTGCAGGATGTGTGTCAGATTTCCCCCTAAATGAGATGTTTATGCTCAAAGGCAGCAAATAAAACACAAACATTAGAAGTGCCTTCAATCAGCCACGGTTCATTTCCAGCAGAACTGCGAGGGCCGTGTCACACCCACTGAAACTTCAGTTGCTAATGGAACAGGGAAAACTGAATTAAGGTACAGGTCCAACTAATTATTAAAAAAAAAAGAAAAAAAGAAAACGGCACTGAGAAAAATAATTAAAAAAAAGACTTCAAGAAGGGTTGCCATCTGTTCACTCTCTCTTCCCTTGTCATGGTGTAAATAACTGTACATAAGGTCAACAAGTTGACATAAAAATGATGACTGTACCGATTCCATGTCAGTCTCGCCTCAATCTTCTAAAAGTCGCCACCACTGAAGTTCGTCCCTCATCTCCACCATCGACATGTACATGTCCCACCTTGAACATGCATACAGCGCTGACAGACAAATACACTGGCACCAGCAAACTCATCATCTCATGCTCCTTTTTTTTTTTTCTTTTTCTTTTTTTACTCAATATCTTCAAATCAAAAAAACAGGACTGTTCATATCTCTCCGGACTCTCGCTCCTCGGAGCTGGAGCGTCGATCCCGCTCGTACGACAGGGACCTCTCCCGTTCCCTGCCCCTGGCCGTGTCCGGAGAGGTGGACCTCTCCTTGTCCTCCCAGTCTCCATGATTCGCTCTGTCGTCGCGCAACCCCTCTGCTGGAACCTCTCGCCACCTCTCCTGGGACAGAGAGCGTTCTCTGTCACGGGTATGAGATGCTCCGTCTCCGGAGGACCTGAGGGGAAAGCAATCAGCCACAGATTAAACATCCTGCTCACAGAGTTTGTGTCCTTGCATTCAGTTGGTTGTGTGGATGGAAAGAAAAACGTTACTTTGCTACTCTAAATAAGTGCTTTCAGACTGAGCAGTCTTCTGGGGATTTTTTTTTTTCAGGTTTGCATTTACGCCTGCGCTTTCAGACCCCAGTCGATTTATACTGGTAATGGCGTTCATGGCATTTGGAAGCACGAGCCAATGCTGCAAAGAGTGTCAACAAAAGCCAACTGCTTACAACCGCTTTTGGAAAGTCAGGCTGGTGATAGTAATATATTCTCCGGGAAATTTAAACAAGCATGTGGAAATAAACTGTCCACTCTTGTTCACAATGCACCAGTCGGAGGTTCAAATGACACGTTGGAAGAGACTTTAAAAGTTACACAATATAAGTTGGTGACTCTCTGGCTGTGGAAAATCAAACTTCTTCTTATAAGGTTCTAAAGTTGAACTGCCTCCGACGGGGCTCTAGCCCCAGCGCCTGATCAAAAACGGTTATGAGAGGACCAGCCCTGAAAAGTTCCAACAAACACAGTCCCACAGACATCTGGGATGAGAAATGTTCCTGCTGCTGAAATAGATCCACACCTCTTCTTTTTGTGCCTGTGGGAGTGAGAGCGTGAGCGATGTCTCTCCTTGTGCCGATGTTTCCTCTCTCGCTCCCTGTCCCGATCAGCCCCATCTTCTCTGGGACGAGAGGAGCGGTGGCGCCTCGAGTGATGAGACGACGAACTGCCTCCATCCCTGGATAAGCATTTGCACAGAGAAAAACAGATTTTATTTAGCAGGTAATAGAAAGAGGCCTGTCTGACCGCTCCGTGCTGCAGACGAATCTCAAATAGTTCGTTCTGGTTTATAAACGACGGCCAACGCCAGCTACAACCGCTACATGTGTGGCATTTTTTATGTGTCACGCCGTCTCTCTTCTCTGCTCTTTTCCCCCAAAATTATAGTGGATGCAATTATAGCCTGACAACACCAGTCTGTCTTGGTAACAGATCAAATGCTGTTTATGTAGAACCACTGAATCATCCGTCTTTGTGCGAAATGTCAACCCCAGTCACAAAAGAACCGGGACGCCGTGTAAAATGTGAATGAAATCAGAATGCAGTCATCTGCAGATGTGACAAAAAAAATAAACAATTCCAGTCACAACACAGAAAACATGTCTGATGTTGAAAGTGGCGCGTTTTACAATTTCGTGAAAAACTTTCGCTCCCGTTGACTTTGATGCCGTGTTTACCACTGCAGCATCCCCTCTTCTTTTAACAGCAGACCATAAATGTCTGAGAGCCGAGGAAACCGTCAGCTGGACAGCAGAAGATCATGGGCGTCTAATACTGATTTTCAGATATGTTCTTGTTCTCAGATGTCTCCGGATTCATCCAGATTTTTACACGGCGTTACAACTTTTTGGTCATTGGGGTCATAAATACCTCTGATACATCAGTCAAAGACAACGTTTCAAACAACTCTGGGTACGGTGAGCATACCTGTATCGCTCTCCGCTTCTAGATCTTGACCTGAGAACGTCACACACAAAGAAAAAAAGGTTTCCAGATGACCAGAAGCTTCTCACTGTACACAGCTGCTGCTGAAGCTGCCCGTTTCCTACCTCCTTCGCTCCCTTTCTCGGTCTCTCTCCCACGCTCTCTGTCGCTCCCGCTCCCTTTCACGTTCCCGCTCCACCTCCCACTGCCGCTCTCTTTCATCCTCTTTTTCGCGCTCCTCTCGTCTTCTCGTGCGCATTCTCTCTTGTTTCTCCACAACAGCTTTCTGGATTTCAAAACGAGAAGCAAACGCATCGTCACAGGTCTTACGGTTTCAGCGCAACTCCAGCGGTTTGTCCGACTTCCGTGGCATCCTCACCCGTAGCTTTTCAAGCTTCTCACGGATTTCAATGAAACCGAGGTGAAGTTTGCCCCCAAAGTGGTCGGCCAGACGGCGATCGTTGTCGTGGAGACCCAAGTAGGCTGAGCACACCTCACACACCCGTAGTTTTTGTTGTTGAAAGCTGGAGGCCGGCATAGAGTTCCTGTAAACGTCCTGCAGGAACAAAGACTTTGGTCTTCAGGTGGAGTTCCTCTTCGTGCATTCTTTGTTAACTCCATTATCAAAGCTGATGAGTTAAGCTAAGGTTTACAACGTATCCTACTCAAAGCCTTAGGGTTAACCTGCTTGCTGATGATGCGAGTAAAAACATTTAATAAACCTATCACAACAACATCAGTCCCACCTCTGCCTCCTTCTTTAAGGCTCGGGTCTTCTCCACCTTCTCCAGAATCTGCTGAGCTTCGTCCACGTTCCCCTCGCTCCCAAGTTGCTCTGCTTTGGCCAGCAGCTTGCCGATCTCCTCGTTCAGCTCATGGACTCGCTCGGCCTTATCGTGGCAGATGAAAAAAAAAAAATGAAAAAAGAAAGATGAATTCTAAGCTGTGAAGAAAAAAACAGCACTGCACAGAATCCTGATAATCAGCTGACGTAAAATAGTCCCTTTCCCCAAAAGATGAATTACTCCGTGGAAGGAAGAGCACAGCGTTGATAGTAATATCACCAAACCGTGTCAACATGGTGTTCGTCACCTTTGCAGCTACTTCAGCACTGATCTCATCCTGAGTCTCAGCAAGTCTCTTCTTGGCCAGCTCAGTCCTGCGGTCACAGTCAGCGATGAAAGACTGAAGGTGTTCCGCAGCCTTCGAGAAAGCACATCAGACAGCTCGGTAACATCACTTTACACAACACTTCCGAACGTTTCCTTTACTGCCTGCATGCACAAACCGCTACGTCTGGGCCCGTTACACAACATGTGAACCAACAACACATGTCGATAGCTGTAGACTGTGTCGAAAACTGTGCCATATGTCAACTTTAGGGCTCACGAATAGATGCTGGAAAAATAACTTTCTTGGCTAGGAAAAAAAAAAAAAAAAAAAGTAGAGCTTTAAACTGAAATTCAAATGAGGAAAATAGTATGTGTACAAAACTTACATCAAGTTCAAAGAAGTATTCTTGCTCTTTGGAGGCAATCTCGTAATCTGCTCTCAGGGCCAGGTCATGGACTTTGACACACTCTCCCAGGTCCATCCTCTGTGGGAAAGAGACTGATGTCAATGTGTAATGTCCACCTGCTGCACCTCCACCTGCCCGGTCAACTTTAATCCTGCAACCTTAAACCATTCAGAGCTGCGATCGGAAGGACTCCCATCGAGGATGCAATACAGCATCGATCTTTTTATTTGTTCTAAACACGCTCATTTACTTTTTACCCTTTCTTTCTGTATATCCTAGATTTTTAATTAACACTGCAACAATAGAATTCTCCTCTAGGATTAGGATGGGTTTTCAATGTAGTCTCAAAGACTCTCAGATTCCGATCACAAAGCTGACCGAACCTCGTTATTTCTTGATTGATTGATTAATAGAGCTGAATGTCTTCAGTGAGGCCGCAGACGTTTGGTCAGGACAAAACAAAACAGCTAGCGTGGTTCCTGATATTAGTTATATTTTCACAACATTACCTTTGACAAGTACCATTTCACACATCGTGCCCATCTTATAGTTCTTTCAAATGCCCCCCCCCCCAAACACTCACTGCGCAGCTCTGTCGTCCTTCGCTTTATCATCTAAAACACCTCAGTAATGGTGCTGATGAAGATGCTCAGTCATCCAGGCCATGGCAATCAAGACTTCTTCCCGGATCTTTAAGACGTTTTACTTCTCATTCGAAAAGCTTCTTCAAGATTCAAGAAGTCGTCCAGTTGCCCCTATTTAAGCACTTGTGATTGGACCCATGTGTTTTGGGCTTTTTAAAAAAAAATTAAACCATTATTCTGATGCTGATTTCTCCTTTTTGATGTTTTACAGCAGGGGAATGTAGCATAAAAGCGCATGCAACTTTACTGTTCCAGAGTCCAGAGAAACACCGTTTTTCATTGTGTGTCCGATTCACATTCTTGATGAAGTTCGCTCGAGACATTTCCACACCTCCACAATAATTACCTCAAGTTAAAATGCTCTAGGTTTGAAGCATCGTCACCGTCATCACTTCAGGAAACTGATATGTGACAACCATAACCTTCGAGTTGCAGCACGGGAGAGCCAAGCCTGTGACTGACTGTTATTTTACAGTATCGGCACCAACTGAATACATTTTAAAATGTTTCATAAGGAGACAACACACTGATGTCAACATATCATTGCTACTCTATTATGAACTTATGACAAATAAAGGAAAAAATACAAGCATAAAGAAAACTTCAAATTTGCATAAATATACAAATTACAGAGCTACAGCTGCCACACACAAAGAACTTTTCGTCACGTTCTTTGGCATGTTTCCGCTTCAGGAAGAGAAACCAAACCTTTTTTTCTGCACCAACTATTCACCATCCTCCAAACTGCTTTTCTCGATCAACAAAATACTTCAGAGGTTTAATACCTTCTTCTTTCCAAGCGTGGGTATATATATGTGTATGTATGTATGAATGAATGTATGACTGTGTGAATATACCAACGCTCTCTGTGTGATTGTGTGTAACTGGTACTCACAGTGCCTGACAGGATGTCATGAGGACACGAATCCAAAAGGTGGCTTTTGCAGACTCGCTCATCTGTGAATTTGATCCTCTGCCGCATGGTGTCTCCTTAAACGGAAGGAGCAAACCCGCAAACATGAGTTACAGCCTTGTTTTGAGAGCCAACCAGTCAATGAAAATGTCTTGCGATAGAAAAGAAGAAAATCTTGATAACACACATGCTAACTCTGGTCGGGGCGGAGGCACACAGCCAGTTATTTCTGTGTACCGTTAACTGCCCGCATATATCTAAACAGGGAAGCCTTAAGTTAGCTGCTTGAACAGAGCAGAGCAGAGATCCAAACAACCTGCTTGTAACGAACGTTGAAATGAAGAAAAGTGTACACTGAAGATGGCTCATTATAACTATAGGTTGTTCAGATATGGGTAACGTCACAACTAGGTTTTCAAACTCAAACACAACAGGTAGCTAAGCGGCTAGCTGTCCTCATGTTAGCTAGCCCGATTTGTGAAGCACACCTCAGTCACTGACTGCCAGAAAGATTAGCATGTTGGCTAATGCTAGCAACACTCCTAAACTCCTGTAATGATGTTATTAGTCACCCGTCAGGAATACTACGGGCCTCGCTCACCGTCTCTCCCCGTTCCCATTAACTGGTCCAGCATCGCTCGCATCTGTGCCTGGGCCGACATGTTTGTCTGGCGTTGTGTGAGTCAGTCCTCGCCAGCTGCGATCTTCACACATGCAGCCTCCTCAACTACAGGCCTCTTTGGCTCCTCCAACAACAGCACGAACAACTTTCCCCACAAAGGAGAAAAAGTCCGAGTCCCCGAGAGCGAACGAGCTGGTTGTATTGGGTGTTTGTTCAATTTACTGGATGTCACAGCACTTTTACAGAAGCTAAATGTGACTTTGTAATGGTAAATTGCCTCGGGTCGGCTGAGCAAGTGCAACGTCTATTTGAAAACTGCTCTAGTCCACTGGTCGGGTCGAATCGTATAACGAGTTGAAACAGCGGTGACTGAATGTAGTCAGGGCGTTTGATTAGCTAAATAAATATGTAGGAAAGTAAGAAACAACGTCTGCTGTTAACATAGTATAGACGTGTATTTCTAGCCAGTCAGCCAGAAGTGTTCAAGTTTGTTCAACGTCCTCTCTTCCGCCTTCCCAGTTCCTCTTCGTGCGCGTCGCCGCGAAGCGCGCTCACTACTGCCTCTGACCTGGGGTTGTGGAGCCGTGAGCCCCGCGCGCTGGTTTGACCTAAGTAAAACCCTCACTATTGAAATGTGACGGTGTAAATGTTTTTGCTCATTATAATACATTTTATTATAGGAACAGGTTAACTTTTACTGGTTTTTGTTTTAGTTGATGTGTTTTTTGTTTTGTCGAGAACTTTCGGCCCAATTTGAATCAATTTCACAACTTCGCTGTTTCACCAAAAATATCTGTCCACAAAAACAAAAATCTGGAATGATTATTCTACTAAAAAAATATTTATTCTGGGAGCCAATATACATGGCTCTTGACACATTATCTCCTCTAAGGACAACATACACCCTACTTCTGGTGACCCAGTCAGGGCTAATTGGACCCAAGTCAAGGCCGTAACTACCATTGAGGACACCGAGGTCGTGTCCTCGGTATTTAAAAGAACATTTTTTTGCTTAAATTGTGGCGATTTTATATTTGAAAAGCCAAGAGTAGCGCGACTGTTTAATAAAACAGTGGCTCAGTTTGGGCATATGTGCTGCGCGTCATCAACAACATGCACTGTCTATGGTAACTAACACACACAAGTCGGACGCCAGGCAGTCACACCAGTCACCGGAAGAGGAGCACATCAAGCTTAAAATGTTGACGGAGAGCAGTTTAAGTGGTAGATGACTGTGAAAAAAAATCATTTTAATGTGGAGATATTTTATTACAGCCCAGCGTACTACTCAGATAGCAAGGAAACATGAATCAAAGTTTAATTTTGGTTAACTCCATCAGTCCCGGTCGTCAATAAATTTCCACCGGTTGAGTCAACATTCATTTTGCGATTGAAATGTCAGCGACGTCTTCGATTGAAAATGAAACGTTTATTCAGTGTTGATTTCTCAATGTTGGATGCTGAACCTGTTATATATTTCTGCCAGATGCCGGAGCACAACGCAGAAAGACGGCACAGAGCAGATCGTGCGGGAGAGGAAGTTGTGCGCAGAAACAAAAATAAAACACCCGGTTAATTTTCAAAATAATAATAATAAATCATTTGCTTTGGTAACTTGCCCTTTGTTTATGAGTCACCATAATGGTCCTTCAAAAAACCTCAGAATGCCCCATTTTTACCTCAAATTTCAAAAGCTCCGCACTGACCTCAAGGTTTTTTAAGATTTCTGACACATCTGACTACATGATGTTGAAATGGCGTATTGTTTTCATTTCTATAAGTTTAGTATTTGACTTGTGTTTATATTCTTCACTAAAGAGAAAGCAGGATAGGGAGGAAAAGGCTGAGCCAAACCAAGCTCATCTTTGGGCCAAGCAGCAAGAAGAGGAGCAGTGATAGAGGGAGAGCAGGTACTATGAAAGGAAGAGACTATGCCAGACCTGTATACGTTTTAAAAGTCAGATGTGTAATGCATGGTAATTGAATTATCGTGTAAGAGTTTAATAGAAATGTGTTCAAAAGCTGGCTTTCCTTTACAAGAGTGAACAGATTAGGCACTATCATCAACATAATAGTATAATAGGGCTTGGGTATCTATTTTAAATACTGAAGGAAATATGAAGCATTTGTATATATTATCCCTCCGTACCAGGAAAGTTTATAACTTTTTATTCCTAATCCATGACTTGATGAAATTCATTCTCCAGTTTTACATTGTAACTCATTTGCAAATCATTTAGAACGAGGTTGATGTTCTCTGATACAACACGTGCGTACAACACTGGACAATGTTGCCCCTCTGAAAAGGAAGGTAATCAGTCAGAAGAGGTTGGCTCCTTGGTATAATTCACAGCTGCGTGCGTTAAAGCAGACTGCAAGAAAGCTGGAGAGACAGTGGCGTTCCTCTAATTTAGAAGAGTCTCAATTAGTCTGGAAAGATAGTTTAATAACGTATAAGAAAGCACTTCGTAAAGCTAGAACTGCTTATTATTCATTATTGATAGAAGAAAATAAGAATAATCCCAGGTTTCTTTTCAGCACTGTTGCCAGGCTGACAAAGAGTCCGAGCTCTGTTGAGCCATGTATTCCTTTAACTCTCAGCAGTGATGATTTCATGAGATTCTTCATCAATAAAATTGTTTCTATCAGAGAGAAGATTAATGGAATCCCTCCCATTATTATAACTGATGTATCATCAAGTAGAGCAGCTTTAGAAGTATCTTTCGAACCTGAATTGTATTTAGACAGCTTCTGTCCAGTTGATCTTTCTGAGCTAACAACAGCAATAGTCTCTTCTAAACCATCAACTTGTATGTTAGACCCAATCCCAACCAGACTGTTCAAGGAGGTTTTCCCCTTAATTGACACTTCCATATTGGATTTGATCAATCGGTCTTTGTTGATAGGATATGTACCTCAGACTTTTAAGGTTGCTGTAATTAAACCTTTACTTAAAAAACCTACTCTTGATTCAGAAGTGTTGGCTAATTATCGACCTATATCCAATCTCCCTTTTTTGTCTAAAGTTCTTGAAAAAATAGTTGCAGTTCAACTTTGTGATCATTTACATAGAAATAATCTGTTTGAAGAGTTTCAGTCAGGATTCAGAGTGCATCATAGCACAGAAACGGCACTGGTGAAAGTTACCAATGATCTCCTGTTAGCTTCTGATAGCGGACTTGTTTCTGTGCCTGTCCTGTTGGATCTCAGTGCTGCATTTGATACGATCGATCACAGCATTCTGTTACAGAGACTTGAACATGTTATTGGGATTAAAGGAACTGCATTAGGCTGGTTTAAGTCATATTTATCTGATAGATTCCAGTTTGTTCTTGTAAATGAAGAATCTTCCTCACACGTTGAAGTAAGTCATGGAGTTCCTCAGGGTTCTGAAGTCAAATACTAAACTAGTTCATGCATTTGTTACTTCAAGATTGGACTACTGTAATTCCTTATTATTGGGCTGTCCCACATATTCTCTGAAAAGCCTCCAGCTGATCCAAAATGCTGCAGCTAGAGTTCTGATGAGAACTAACAGGAGAGATCATGTTTCTCCAGTTTTAGCTTCTCTTCATTGGCTCCCTGTTAAATTCAGAATAGAATTTAAGATTCTTCTTCTCACATATAAAGCTCTTAATGACCGAGCTCCATCATATCTTAAAGATTTAATTGTAAGGTATTTTCCTAACAGAGCACTTCACTCCCAAACTGCAGGTTTACTTGTTGTTCCCAGAGTTTCTAAAAGTAGAATGGGAGGTAGAGCCTTCAGTTATCAGGCCCCTCTCTTGTGGAATAAGCTGCCAGTAAATGTCCGGGAAGCAGACACCCTTTCCACTTTTAAGATTAGGCTTAAAACTTTCCTTTTCGATAAAGCTTATAGTTAGGGATGGCTCAGGTAATCCTGAAACATCCCATAGTTAAGCTGCTATAGGCTTAGACTGCTGGGGGACCTCATCTGTCACACCTTTCCTCACTTTGCTCTCTTTTTCCCCCTGTTTAATTTCACAATTGATTTTATGTACATGTGACATTATTGTGGTTATTAACGTATGTTTCCCTGTTTCAACAGATATCCTTTGAATGGCGTTATGGTGTTTTTCCCCCCTCTTTTCCCTCTTTTCTGTCTTCTCAAACCCCAGCTGGCCGAGGCGGATGGCCACCCTTCCTAAGTCTGGTTCTGCCAGAGGTTTCTTCCTGTTAAAAGGGAGTCGTTCCTTTCCACAGTTGCCACAGGCACGCTCAGGACGGGAGATTGGACTGAAGACAAGTTTCGGTGCAATCTGTTGGTTTCCTTAGCTAGGATATTAATTTTTTGAATTAGCTCTATATGAATTAATTGGATTATGATTACAATGAATTGAATTCCAATTGGCTTGAATTGGACTATATTACTTAAGTGCCTTGAGATGACAATTGTTGTAATCTGGCGCTATATAAATAAATTGAATTGAATTGAATTGAATAACAAACAAAACAAATAAGCCTAAAAGTCATTATGATGTTGTTTTTGCACTTTAAGACTATGAAAATAGCCAGATTTAAATAACGAAATTAAGAAAAATTTCCAGGGGAGCCCGACTAGAAGTTCTGACTCATGACCTCAGTATTTTTGGGCCCTGCGTACGGCCCTGGCCTAAATTATTTACTTATCATCCTCTATGTCTCTTTCAAGTCACAGAAGTTGTCTCTTTTAGGGCTCTCCAACCATTTTGCTGTGGGGTTTAGCAAATATATGCTTCTTAAGTGTAGTCTCAAAAATATGTGAAACAATCTGAGGTGTGGGCTTTCCTTGTGTTGGTGTACCTTTGCGGATCCGTTAGCTTTTCTCTGCTGTGGAACAGACGGAGGTCATACTGCTTTGGAGTGAATAAATGTGAACTTAATGACGACCATCCACAACTACGATCATCATTGCTCTTCATTCACACTTTTCAGTTCTTTAGAGCTGGTCAGGTGACAAAGAGGAGGGTATTAGGTAGAGAAAATACAACGTTAACTCAGTTTGTGACCGTTCCAAATCAACCATTGTCACATGAAAGATTAGATTAAAAAAAAGTGTTAACAGCTTGCAGCTTAGCATCTAATTTTACCATCAAAATGAATATTTACATAGCATGTGGGAAAAAAAAGAATTATTGGGTTAGTCAAAACTGGACTTTTTAAATTCATATAAACGAGTTGGACAAAATGAAGCTTCTCAAAACCTGACTAAGAAATCCAGATGAAGCAGACAGGGTTTGAATCCCCCCTGCGTGTATATGCTCATTTAGATTCAATATGAGCTTTGTTAATCTGTAAATGCTGAGATGTTCCATCTTTTTGCAGCCGAATTTCCAATAAAACTGCTATCAATATTGCTTTTGATAAACGGCTAAATGTGGCAGAAGTTATAATTGAAAAATATGTGTCTTCTCACACAGTCCACAGCACCATAGCACTGGACATACTTCAATAAATATGTCAAGGCCTTAATTTCCTCTTAATCTTTTACTCCTGCTGCTCGCAACAGAAAAGATTAATGAGTTGAATAAGAATTTTGATTGCAGTCATTTTCTTTTGGTTTCACATTGTTAAATAGTTTCTCTGACTGCAGCTTCAGTAAAGTATCCATCTATCTTAAGCCAGTCTATGCAAATGACTGGTACAACACACTCACTCATTGTTATTTATTTGGCTGGCCTCTGGAGAAACCATCAGCCACCTGGATCCTGTTGAAATTGTGAATGCCCTTCAGATGGGTTTGGTCTGGGCCCTCTGCACAATAGTTCAACCAGCCCCAAGGGAATTCCCAGTTTCCACTCAGCCACAAGGCTTGTGTGATGTAAATTTCATTATCTACTCATGTAGCCTGAATATTTGTAGCTGTGCAGACCAAGTGCTCAGACAACACATGCACCTGGATCAATCTCCATTCAGAAAAAAAACAAAAAAACAAACAGAAAATTAAGATGAGGAACTCAAGAACAACACAAAAGCTTATAATGAGAGACTTTAAAGAAACATCTCTGTTATTCACGCCGCTGCAGAGTTCTGTAAACTGATTACATTCCTATGAATAAGAAGCTTCAGCACAGCTGAACTAATAGGTAGTCTGTATGGGACTTTAAAACCATCCATCCATTTTCTATACCCGCTTAATCCATCAGTCGAGTCACGGGGGGGGAGGGGCTGGACCCTATTCCAGTGGTCATTGGGTGAGAGGCGGGGTACACGCTGGATAGGTCACCAGTCCATCACAGGGCTACACAGAGACAAACGAGACAAACAACCACAACCACAACCACACACACGCTCACACTCACTCCTAAGGACAATTTTAGAGTCACCAATTAACCTAACATGCTTATTTTTGGACAGAAGGAGGAGAACCCACGCATGCACGGGAGCAAACTCCACAAAAATCCTTTATTTTCAGTGCTCGAAAAGCATACAATTGGGTGTCTAAAGTCACTGCTAAATAAAAAACTCCCCCAATATTGGAAAATATGTTATTAAGTGAGCCATTCAGTTCTACAGGGAAAAAGTACATCACTTTACAGGGTCATCCATCCTCCTCCGTCTGTATCTCCACCTAACTTCAACTTGAGATGATGCTGCATTTATGGTACCTCGAAAGTGGGAAGTTAAAACTCTTATTATTGCTTTTTTGCTTTGCTATTAACATAAAATCTCTTTGCTGGTTTTATATTTAAGTTAAATGAAGAAATAAATGAGCTAATAAAGCTCTACCAGTACTTTGTTTAAAGTCCTATATTCCGACAAGAAAGTTTAACTTCTTGGAAAGTTGGAAAAGTTGGAAATTCCAATATCACCTTTGTGAAATAATGTATCAGTACTGCACCGATAACTTCAGTTTCAAAAACAAACATTGGTGAAACATTAACCATTTAAGCAACAGTCCTTAATATTAGCGACTAAAAACTTCACTGAGGAATGGAGCAACAGTGAAGTGCATAGTTTATGGAGTTGATATGTTCCGGAAGAATTGCAACACGAGTTCTCAATGGTGCTGTATGCTCTAATAACTCGGTAAGTTAAACGTGACTTGAGACTGTTCCTAAAAGAGGGATCAGCCTACCAGCTGTACAAGGTCTAACTGCAGAAAAGGCAAGGATAGGTAGGTATTACCAGAATAACATTACCAGTCAAGTATTGTTGTATTAGTTTGGTGTGTGGTCTGAGTTCTCAGGCTTTTTACTACATGTTCTCTCATAGCATAATAAGCAACAGCTGAGGGCTATTGAGTACTACAGATCTCAGAAGAGATGGTTTTGATTTCAAAAGAGATCTATAGGTGGAGAGGGGTGGAGTGGACTTGAGTGGGCCCCTTTCCCTCAAATTATCCACTTACATAGAGGTGTATATTAATGGATGAAATGTGAAAATGCTGTTGTGCTGTCTATGTTTTATTTTGACCCAAAGAAATTCAAAGACACTTCATTTTTAGACTCCAGGAAACTGTCAGCTTGTGAAAAAATGACACAATCTGTCTCCTTTGCTGCCATGTAATGTATCAGTCTGGGTTATTTTTCTGTGAAATTACATTTTTGTTGCATTTTGATTATCTTTTTAATATAAAAAAAAAAATAGAATGTTTACATAGCTAATCATGCTGTGTCTGATCTAATGGGCCACCCGGCTCTTAGCACAGGCCATGCTTATTGCTCACCTTGACTACAGTGACGCTCTTCTAAATATTTATATATAGTCCAGAATGGAGCAGCTTGTCTGGTGTTACATCACCAAAAGGGGCACATGTTGCACAACTACACATTGAACCCCACTGGCCACCCATGGTTGCCTAAATTAAAGTCAAGTCCCAAACTCTGCTTACATAATGGCTAGAGTGTGATTTAGATAGCTGCTTGTGCATCCAGCTAGCTAATCTCAGCCATACAGGCTTATACATCTTCTCAACAACTGTGTTCCTCATAGGAAAGTCATCCCAAGGCACAAAGTATTCTCAATCCTGACTGTTCTATTTGGGGTTCCACAGTGCTGGAACAAGCTACCACATGCTATCAGAGATGTGGCTTCTTGCTCTGCCTTCAGGAATCTCTTGAAGACGTATCTCTTCCAGAAACACCTCCTAACACATCAAGTCTGCTCTTACTTTTAATGCTTTACGCATATGCCAGGGTTGCTTACCGTTCACAGGCTTGCATGCTGTTCCTCACCTGTCGGTTGCTTTGGATAACAGCATCTAATAAATGGCCGAAAGTAGCTAAACGTAATACTGGCTTTAATTAAAAGGTAAAGTTAAAACCCTTCCTTTTGTATTTTTTCCACTATATTTCCACTATTTTTTCTTTAATAATGGGCAGGGTTTTATCAATAGCAAATGGGAATAATTGTGCACATTGGTGTTTCTGGACTGAGTATTACTATTAATAACTAATTAAAGTCACCATATTTTAAGTGTATTGAAATGCCAGGATTTTGGTTTTAAGCTACACTTTCAGACAACTCAACATAACTTATATTATTTAAAAAACAATTTAACAAACATCAAGATCAATGTTAAATATATTAATCCACGTTGCTTGTAAAAAGTATATAACTATGTTTTTCATGATTACATTGTTTTTTCTAGTGAATGCAGTTCACTGACATAAAAAAAAAAAACACAACACATAAGATACATATAAAAGACGGTGTGTAGTCCTGTTCCAAATCATGGCCATGGCGATAAATTCGTGGTATTTCCACAGAAGCCTCAAAGTGACTCATAACTGTTGGTGTGGTTTTCTGTCAAACTGCGAGTCACGCCCATAAAGTCAACCCAGCCCAATACAGAACCGTCCCACTGCGTCTGGAAAAAAATGGCGACGAGTCTGCTGCGGCTCCCTCTGCGACTTTCAACCAGGAATACGGGCATAATGAGCCGTAACCCTGGCTTGAAAACATCTGCCATATCAAGGACAACTCAAAGCAGAAACGTGGTGTCCACACCGTCCGGAGCAATCCTTCCAAAACCAGATAAAGTGAGTGCTTTTCTTTCTTGGTTATAGAGAGAAACCGGACAAGAAGCATTGGGCGGTACTTACTCTAATGGACACCAGTATTGGCGAATAGAACGGCAGTATATGCAGTAGCGTTGTCATGTCAGCCAATCAACGGAGTGTTTCGCAAACCTAGAGGCACTTACAGGAAGTAATTACCCCTCATTTTGTAAATATGAGTACATTTATTGATTTATAAGAGAAGGCGATGTGAACCTTGGGCCTTGAGTAAGTTATTTTGGGGTGGAGCAATATTTGAACAAAATATCATATTTTGGCAAACATTTATTTTTATTTTTTTTTCAGGCAGCATATATCTAAACGAATCGGGCTAACGATGGACATATGCTCATGTCACTGCAAAGCAAGTAAATTTTAAAACAATAAAGCGATATTAGGCTAATAACATTCCTCAAATTAAAGTCACAGTCACTACCTTATCACTGACACTTCCGTTTAACAGAAACAGAAGGGTAAAAGAGCACTTGGGTCAAAAGTAAAGACCATAGACTGTTTAGAATATGTTATCCAGGACACTTTGAAAGAGCACAGGCTGGGTAACCTCTCTGCATATTTGTGTTGTGTGTACAACTTTTAGATATTCTTCTGTCTGGTGCAACACTATTGGCAGAAGTATTTGCACATAATCAGAACTCTAGACCAAAACACTTTACTGCAAACTGAAGTGGAGCCACTTGTTTAGCCATAACTTCACATGACGGTTGATTTTTGCAGACTGCTTTTGGTCTCATCCGCATGACAGCAGTGGTGGTGCCTTTCCTCTACGTGGGAACTTTGATAAGCAAGAACTTTGCCGCTCTCTTGGAGGAGCACGACATCTTTGTTCCTGAAGACGATGATGACGATGATTGAGCTGAGCTCGCAGCATAATAAAAGCTAAAGGTATTGTGTCCTTTAGCCACACCTTAAATACTGTTGAGACATTATTGGTTGGCCCTTTCATACGCAATCTTTTTCTGTGTAAAGGGTGTGTTCAGGCACACTTGCATGTAACATCAGGTCTTAACGCGTTAAAGGGTGTAGTCTGTAGCAGGTCTGCTGTGACGAAAGCTGCTAACAGATGGCTTTTACAAACTTCTATCCACAGGATCCTTTGCAATATCCACCGCAAGAATACCAGCAGGCTCAAGGAAGTTGAGGAAGATGGGGAAGATGGGGCACTTTGACTTCCTAAAGCATCCTCTACCTCCACCCATCTCCTTCCTCTCCTCTGATATTTATCCTGTTTTTCAGAATCTCATATCATGTGAGGCTATCAGAACTACGACCGATGCCTTCACTCTTGTTTGCATGTTTGTATGTGTGTCAGCTCAATAAACAGAATCTATTACACATGGAAAACAGTTGTTTTTTTTCAATTTTATTTTATTTTATTTCAACAGTCATGACATCATGTTATTGTGATATAATTGTATTTAGTAAATGCCCTGTATTGGCTGGCTGGCTTTATTCCTCTTAGTAGATTTTAAGCGTTGCACTCGTTAGGTTTGTCTCGCTCCTTCCTGAAGTGCAGCATTGGTCAGTCTCAAGTGTTCGTTGAGGGAGCCCAACTCCAGCTGGCTCCGACCCCTCGTGTCACTCAGCTCTACGTAGGCCTCCTTATAACGCTCGTAAGCTTCTTCTTTCTCCTGAAGCAAAGATAAACAGGAAATCACGGACAAGCATAAACGTTTGAAGTTGTACTTATTTTTATCGTCTGCATGATGCAAAGTCGACAAATAAGACAGACGTACCTTGGTAAGAGATTGCACTTTGTCATGGAGACAGCTGATTTCTTTTTTAAGATACTGAACCTCATTTTCCTTTGCCCTTAACAGCGTCTGTAAGACACAATTTTTCATCTCTAGTTTCAAAAAGATGCAGACTGCGACCGACTTCTTATTTTTCCAAGATCAGTTCATTTGCCCGTCATGTCATAGAATTCCTTTGCCTCGTTGCATGTTTGCCAGTGTTAAAATTACATTGTTTTGGACCATGAGATATTTAGAAAAACTAGAAGGGCAATCTCTGCATCTCCTGCCATAGCCACTTTTAAAGTAAAACAAATTTGGATGGATTCTTCACCCTTGCTCCTCCTCATCACCAGGTTTAGTCAAATTTGATCACTTTTGTGTAACCTTACCGACAGATACAGAAACATCAGAAGAGAGAATACAAATGAAAAAAAAAAATGAAACTCAAACAAAATACTTTAGAAGCCAAGTTAACTTTTGCAAATGGGTTTGTTGGACCAAAAGTCCTAAAACCAATAATGTCAGACTTAGAAGCTGCAAATTCCCTCGTTTGAGAATGTCGAGTGAGAATAAAAACAATTGTTTAATAAAAAAGTGCCAGTTAACTTTCTTTTGGTCACCTTGTCTCAATTAACTAACAAATTCTTTCAGCTTACTTTTATTGGAAAGTTAAAGACTTCAGAATATAAATGCCCCCAATAGATGTGTGCAAGAGGAGAAACATGCGCTGTAATTTCCCCAGTAGGTGGCAGCATATGCTTCAACATGAAGCCTCTGGCCATGGACGCTTCATGCAAATAAGGCCATAAGAGAAAAACAGGAAGCAGGTGAATATGCTGCCTCAGGGAGACATTACTGGGAACACAGGACAAAATGGTTAAACTGCTTTGTCCCATTTGTTTTACATAAGAGTCCCACAGCGTAAAGTTAATATTACAAGTGGGATAAAGCCTGGCTGTGATGCGGTGAGAGGTTGGGGCGTCATTGTGCTTTGCACCTACTTTTCTCTTTTTTTTTTCAGTACCTCTAAATCTGAACTCGTGCACTCAGTGGTTCCAAGGGATAGCACATCTGACCTCTGGCCTGTGATGAAATAACGCATTCGACTTATCTCTTCAGCCAGTTTGTTCTTAAGCTCCTAAAAATAAAGCAGAAAAAAACAGATTTTTAGCTCTCATTATGTTACAAAGAAACATTTTGACCTTAGATATAAATGTCCTTCAAGCTGTGACCTTGCAGTTTAATATCGAAACAGAATCTATCAAGATATGTTCAGAAACCTGGTTCTCTCTTTGGAGCTGCTCCAGCTCTCGCTGCTTGCGGTCCAGCTCGGTCTCTCGGCTCTTGCCGCTCTTCTCGGTGCAGTTCAGCTCCAGGCACTTCTGAGTGTAGCGTTCTGACAGCACATCTAGCTCGCTGCGTAAAGCATCTGCCTGAGGCCTGACGCAAACAAACACACAAGTTCTGGAGTGAACTGCACTCATGCATGTGATCATTGTAGAGTGGAGAACATCTCGAGCCTGCAGCAAGAGCCTGTGAGGAAATGCCTGCCATCAGCATGATAACAGGGCCTATAATAAACTTACATGTGGCCTTTGAATGAAGAATCCATGCATGCTGCTACCTCACGCATACCCCTGGCCTTCTCCATCTCCCTCTCCAGCTCCTCCCTGTGAGCTGCTTTAAGTGCTTCCATAGCTTCAATGAACATATAGTTTATTAGTTAACACCATTCCAAAAGGTTTGATAGTGCAACCCCAATTCCGAAAAATACGACACATGTAAAATGTAAATAAAGACAGAATACAATAATCTCATAAACCGATATCTTATTCTCAATAGAACATAAAACAAAATTCAATTGTTGAGGGTGAGACATTTTACTGTTTCATTAAAGATATTAGCTCATGTTGAATATGGGGACGTGAACACATTTCAACTTTAAAACAAACAAAAAAGCAACAAAAGGCTGGAAAAATAAGTGGTACTAATAATAAACAGCTGAAGGGGGATGTTGGCAACAGCTCAGTCACATGACTGGATATAGAAAGAGAACTATAGAGAGGCAGGGTCTCGCAGACGTAAAGATGAGCAGAGGGTCGGCAATCTGCAGGAAACTACATCTGCAAATTGTTGAAGGCTTTGAATATTCCATAATCTACGCTACGTTACACAGAATATTCCCATAATCTCCAGATTTGGCCCCAAATCCTGAAAATCAATCTTTGACGCTCGTGATCTTCATGCTCTCAGGCACGATTCTGTCATGGAAATCACTGCATGGGCTCAGAAGCACTCACAGAAATCATTATCTGTGAACACAGTACACCAGGCCATCCACAAATGCAGGTTAAAGCTCTGTCGAGTGATATGCTGCTATCTTCTCTGGGCTAAAGGTAATTGAAGTTAACCGAGACAAAGGGGAAAAATGTTCTGCGGTTACCCAAATTGAAATTTCTTTTGGAAATCATCGCATCCTCCAGACTGAAGAGAAGATCGACCATCCGGCTTGTCATCACCGCTCAGAACAAAATCTTGCGTCTCTATGGAACTGCTAACTTGCACATCTAGAAAGGCACCATTAGAGCTGAGAGAAATGCACAGGTTTTGAAGCATCCAGACAGCGTGTTTTTCAGGCAAGGTCTTGCATGTTTCAGCAAGGCAGACCTAAACCGCATACTGCATCTATTACAACAGCTTGGCTTCAAAGTAGAACAGACCAAGTGGTGTACTGACCTGACTGCAGTTCAGCAACTGAAAACATTTGGTGCTTCATGAAAAGCAAAAAGACCCAGGACTGTTGAGCATCTAGGATCCTATATCAGACGAAATATCAGACAACTCAAATCCAAGATGAGCCAATATTTTTCAGGATAGTAAAATGTCTTACTTTCAACATTTGACATGTTTTCCATGCTCTGTTGAGGATAAAAAATGTTTGCAGATTGTGTTAAGTTACCTTTTGCACAGACTCACTTTTTTGGGGGGTTATACTTCTCTGCTTACCTTTAGCTGCTGATTGGCTCTCATCCTGCAGCATCCGGTCTCTCTCCTCCACCAGCTCCTTTATCTCCCTGGCATGTTTGTCCTGCAGCTCCTGCAGTGCTCTCCTATGGGCTATTTCCATGGCTTCGAGCCTGGCTCTACAGGGTGCCTCTGGGCCACATGGGCTGTCCACCTCGATTCCCATTGCTGCACGCTCCTTCTTGATGCTCTCTACTTGCTTTCTAAGAGAGACAGCCTGGAAGATAGTTTTGCACAGACAATATGAGGAGGAAATGTTGGGAAGACATCACATGTGAACATTCACATATTGCAGAAAGAAAACATAACAATGTAGGCTTTTTAAACTTTTTTTAATTACTCTGGCCCTCCACTTTGCAGAGGTAAGGGGCGCCATTTCATCTAGACCCCCCCCCCACAATCCTGGTTAAATTATTTGATGACTACTATTCTTTGAAAGAAAGTGACCACCTTACCTCTACAAAATGGAAGGGCAGGGCCAAGGGGCAGAGCCAATAGGGGAAACTGGGATTTGGTCTGACTTACCTCATTTTGAAGAGTGTCCGCTGTAATAGTTTGGAAGATTTGGGCACTGTTTAATGAATCGAGGGCCTCCTTTGAGTCTGACACACAAGTCTGTAAACCAATGCCAGACTGTTCAGCATCTCCAGGACTTGAGTTATAAGTTTGTGAACTAACTAGAGACTCTGATGCCTGTGGAGTCCCTGACTGATAACCCTGGGCTCCAATAAGAGTCTGAGCACTTAAGTCCCTAAAAGATAAAGTCTCAAATTCTGTCCACTTCTTGTTGACCTCCGAGTCCAGAGCTTCAATAACAGGGACAGGTACACTCCCCTTTTTCAGCTCCATGGATTCCCATCTGCTGCCCATCTCACTGAGAGGGACCCCCTCCTCAAACCACTTGTTCCTCTCCTCCAGTCGCTTTGCTTGCTCACGGTCCCAGCCCTCCCCTTCTTCTCTCTGACTGACCGGAGGCAGGTCTGCACCAAGGTCTCCGTCTACACTTTGGTGGCGGTGGCCTTCCTGGTTAGAGTTTGCAACTGTGGTGGTGTAGCTGGAAGTGGCAGGTTCATAGCCGGAGCCCTTGCAGGTGAAATGAGCAGGCGGTTGGCATGGCGACGGTCTCCGGGAGAGGAGGTTCTCTTTCTCGCTGCTGTATTCTGATTGGCTAAAGTGAGAATGGGGAATATATAGAGGAGAGTAGGATTACACATCTGAAGAAAGACAAGAAAGGGGGCTCGCTGAAGGCAGACCACCAAATCAGAGAAGTGTTCAGGTCTGGTGAGCACTTGCTTGTGGTATTAGATAAATGATTTTTGTAAACATTGTAACCTACAAGCTATAAGTTGTGTCTCCCATGAGAAATATTATTACATCATTTAATACATTTGAATTCTTAGTTTGATTAAGAGGAGCGATACATTTCCTGTCTACATCATACACCTGGTGTTAATTTTCAAGTCATTTTCAAAGGTTCAGTCACAGCCCAGGCCTTCCTGGACCTTAAGTCCCATTACTTTTTTGGACCTTATTTGGACCTTGCTTCATTTCCATGTCTTCATCAGCCTGTCTTTTTTTTATATCTCGTAACTTTTTCTTTTCAACCTTCAATCGACCATCTTTTGCCTTTAAACAAGCAATAGTGACACTCAAAACACAAAACATATGGCTATACTGTCAGAGTGTCCATCATATGCATTATAATTTTGTTTTTCAATAAATCTTAACAGATTTGCAGTTTGAAACTAACTGACTGACTTCGATATAAATATGAACCCAATATGTCCCAACCAACAAGTTTTTCAACTGCAATGGTCATACTTTTTGAACAACAATAGTGATATGATAATAGTAAACAGTATCCCAGCAGTATTAAGTGCTTAAGTGATGTATTACAAGTAGGGATGCACAAATACATCAGCCTAATATTCAGCTTGTTCACTGCAATTTACATATCGGTAATTAGGTTAACATCAACTGAAGGCTGAGGCAAATATCTATCTGGTGAGTCCTAGTTTTGTTGTCTTAACTGAAACTGACAACATTTATTTACATAAAATTTTGTTTTTGCCCCGCCTTTCGCCCGATGACTGCTGGGATCGGCTCCAGCCCACTCGTTACCCGATTAACGGACTGACGGTATAGAAAATGGATGGATAAATGAATTGGAAACGGTTTTCTTCATTGATTTATTTGTTGATGTTTTGTTTTTTTTTACAAATAACCTTTGATCTTAAAGTTATATTAAAAGATTTTTTTGAAATACATTTTTATTCACTTCAAACACAGTATCACAGATATTCACAGATAGTGTGATGAAATACTTTAAAACTGTTCAGTCAATATTTATAATGCAGATCTCATCGGCTTCCCTGGCATTAAAAGGTATCAGCCCAGAATTTTACAACTGGTGCATCCCTAATTGCACCAGTTGTAGAATTTTACTTTTACAATACTTCAAATTAGAGGGCATACTTAATGCTTAGATTTTACATACAGTGTAAGTCTATCCTCATGGAGTACTTAAGGTACTTTTCTGAGGATAATACTTGCATGCTTTTCTTTGGGTAACATTTCAAATTTAAGAACTACATCTGAGTATCTCTGCTGGGTGCCATTTGCTAACACTTATGTAAAAGATTCAAATATTTCTATCCATAACTGTCTCTATGTATAAAGCCAAACTCACAGTTTGTTGTTCTGGATTGCCTGCTTGAGTAACTTTACCCAGTTCCGCCGAATTCTGGATGTTATTGCAGATAGAGTAAGTGCTGCTGTTTCTGTCTGGAAGATATCAAGAGACGCACAATGAAGTTAAACAGGAACTAGTTATAACAAGTACGGTCTGTCTACGAACACAGGAAGAAGGTGGTTTGACTCACTGCCCATCTGTCTGGTGGTATTCTGCAAAACATGAGCAAAAGAGGATATATATATATATGCATACTTGTATTTGAAGGCCATAGTTCTTCTCGATGTCGCAGTCTGACACACGCACACAGGATGTCAAATCAATCTCTCCGTCCAAATCATCTGACTGCAGCAAGGCGAGAAGAACTCAATTTTAGTCCAAAAAGGCTGCAACTCAAACAAATGTTCCTCAAATGCAAATTGTAGAAAACTAATGAAATCGCATGGTGGTAACAAAAGCAAGGAATAAAAAAAAGAAAAACGATTTACTGTATATGGCAGTGAAAAGAGATAAGAAATAGCTTTTGATTCTTTAACACATCGGGTCGTACCTCCCCGGCCTCTGAGTCTCTGTAGTACCTCAGCGAAGTGTCACCAAGAACAAACCAGTGCTTCTTCCACTGAGGAAAATACAGCAAACATTGTAGTGACTTGGTAATCGAGTCATGTTGTCGGTGAGCAATTTGACATACTGTATAAAAAATATTTAGCAGTCTGCTGGCTTGCAGAGGCATATATTTTAATTGAAATCTACCATCTATGTTTTCATATTGAGAGTGATGACACAACACTGATCTGCATGGGGATTAAACTCTATCACTAAGCCTTCACCACATGATGAAATAAGAAAAATGATTTACATGCATTTATACACGAATTGCATGCATAGGTTTTTTTCACATTAGAATAAAATGCGTGTTTTTGTTTGAGGAGTGAACGTCACGTGGATCGTCTGATCACAACCATTTCAGATCAGATAAATCCTGTGGAATGTCATTCTTTACAGGTTAACCAAAAGGCTTGGGAGTGCAGTGAAATATTAACAGGTTTTCTCTGTTTTAATGATGAGAACTTTTCTTAAATGCAACAAAAAATTTAAATCTAATTTGTTTAATAGCTTTGTTTAACTGACATAAGTTAATTAAATTACTTTTAGTGCCTTCAATGACCAACTTGATTATATTTGGAAAATTTGTACAAATCTATACTTTGATGTTTACAACGCATTAAAAAAAAATTGGGAGTGAGGCAAAGAAAGATAGACAAGCTTACAGAATGTAAAAGTAAGAGTATAAATCAGCAAATAACTGGTGACAGATGAGGGTGTCAGGATGAGGTATAAAAGGGGCATCCACCAAAAGCTTTGGTTTTTCCAAGCAAAGATGGGTCTGCCTAACCATTTTATGCCAAATTCCATCAGAGAATCATCAATCAGTTAATATCGTTTATATCGATTATGTAAAAATGAAAATACTGTTGGATCTGACCTTTGAGCTCCCAGGCGACACTGCTTGATAAACCATCATGTAACCATGTTCAGTGTGGCCACATAAGCCCAGAAATACAGGAAAACCCTTGTCACATCCTGAAATAATATCATATTACTGAGGAAGGAAGACATATATCAGCTCTGTGCAGAAACGCAGCAGAGTTCTCTGGGCATGAGCTCCTCTCAGGAATGACATGGATGACTTGCATATGCATGAGGGGACAGCTGATGCAGAGGTCTATGGTGGAATGTTGATGTTATAGGCCAGGGTGAAGGGTTATTTAGAGGAAAATCAGACAAAAACATCCACAGACTGCTGAGCAGTGGAAATCTTGTATTCAGAAAGAAAGGACACAGATTCATCAGATTCCAACATTTAGTTACCTCACCCTCCAAATGATCAAAATGTGATCAGTGTGGTGATAGAACACAACGGTAAAAATACCTCTAAACCAGCTTTTTGAGTTAGTTAACCGTATGAAATTCTAGATACAATAAAATTACAATGAGCTTGGTCAGTGAAGACACTGAAAATAACTTCCTTCATATCCGTGTCGGGTCCATAAATGCTCAAACTAATGCTCGAACTACAATTTTTGAAAACCTTCCAACTTTTCCAGAAATGGGATTTGAAAAATATAGCCTGAAATCAGACTATATTTAGCCAAAAAAATCCAGACGTTCATCAGAGCTTAAGCATGTTTACATGGCATCTTGTGCCCTTTGGGTTTGGTCTGTCTGTCAGAGTCTGAAACTGTGGTTACAACAGGAATTAGCAATAAAAAATGACAGTAACCTCTTTTTCAAAATATCTTAGAAAAAACACTCAGCAACAGCCATTTACCTTGCCTCGTTCATCCAGTTTAGACATCCACCCCTTCCAAGTAACACCATCTACATTTAAAGTAATAAAGCCAAGTAGTTTGAAAGCGTTCTTCTGTGGTTTGTGTCTCACATTTGATTGTGAAACTAAAGGAAGCGGAAACTGTCAGCAGCAGACAAACGTGTCTCCCTTTTTTCAAGAAAACAACATCTTTCAGAAGCATGCATGGAAAGATGGACAAAAGAGTTGTGTATGAAGCATGGGAAACATCTTGCAGTGGGAACATATAACAGGAAGAAGTGTAGTTCCTGCGAAACCGTGAACATCGCTGGAGGAGAAAGAGGAACCGGTGAAACATTATCAGAATCTCTTGAAAGCATGTTAGGGTAACATAAAATACTCACCAGATATGACGTTGGATCCGATATTAGTAATGTGGGATGGAGAAAGAAAAAGAAACATTGAGAGAAACGACCGACCATGACTTGAAGTCGAAAGAGGAAGTCACAAAAGTGTGATCACACACAATGTTTTTCATTATGGACAGAAAGGCTGAAAGGTTTTTGACCCACTTAAAGCTTTTCTGCATCGTCATGGCAGAATTTTGTTTTGTGTTCGTTGTCATCCACCAGTTTATATTGTACAGTAAGTCAGCAGTTTTCAACATGATAAAGAAGCACGGAAACTGCAAGATACCTGCTATCTTTGATGCTATTAATAAAGATAATAAATCATGTGCACATGCTGTCCTGAAACAGAGAGCAAAGTAATGGAGCTTCAGTGAGAGAATAGTCCAGGGAAAAGAGATGCAACAAGCTACATAAGAGTGAATGTACAGAAGACCCATTTTCTTTCAAACACTTGTGATTCACACAGATGCAGGAAGTAACAAGGGTGTGCTCACCTGTGTCTGCAGGTTCTCAGCAGGAGCTCGCCCCTTCTCCCTTAAAGATCTGTGTTTCCCACTTTGTTCATCTGAGGTCTTTAGTAGAATAAGAAGGATCTCTGTCATCGGTTTCAGCTTTTATGATTACTACAACTGCAGCTATTGCATCTTACCAGGGTATGAAGAGAAGCTGTTGACTGTCTTCGAGATAATCGTCCGTTCTCAGAGTCCCGACATTTCTCACGTCTGTCTCTCCCCCTCTCTCTGCCCCTCCCCCTCTCCTCTGACTCGAGTCTTGAGCTGTACATGTCTGTTTCATCATGATACCTTCAGAGACAGTCATTAGGTACAGTAGGTAAACATAGCTTTTTTTTTTTTGCTGAATTTTCATCTACCTCTGCAGAAACCCGAGGAGCTTAATTCCTTTTCTTTTTGCCATAACACAGAAAATGACTCATGGTCATATCAACCGACCCGGTTGATAGATGGTTGCAGATGTAGAGAAACTCCACCATCTTATACCACCAACCTGTATGTCCTGGGTCTGTGGTCCCTGCATGGACTGGGACTCTGGTTTCGCCATCTCAGTCCTTGAAACTCTTCTTCTGACTCCACCTGGATCTTCGGTATATCAGCCAGCATGATATAATCCTCCATGGTCATCCCCACCTTGGATACATTTTTAAAAATGTATTAAAATGTTACATGATTTCACAATCCAAATCCAAAATATAAATCGTAAGAGTAAAAGTAGCAGCTTTGCAAGTCCAGAGTGAGATTTGAAAGCTTTTTTCTCACAAAAAGAGGACATCCTTGTCTTATGACAGTGAGACATGAAATGTCAGTAGTAATTCAATAAATTTTTCATTCATTCTTTAATTATTCTGTTTTCTTTTTTGTTTTTTTAAATTAAATTATTTTTCAATAATATAAGAAATTTGCTTTGTGGAGCCACCGTTACAGGCCAGTTCATCTCAGATTAAACTACCCATGGAAAGGAGGTTAAAAAACCCAAAACAGAACCAATATCAAAGAACGTTTGTAATGAAAATGAAGTTAGAAAAAAAAGTTCTGGATGGATATTTAAAAGAAATATATGTATATGCCCCAAAAACAAACAAACAAAAACTTCATAATCTAGGAGGAGTATAATGAAGGAGGGGGTGATGATTTGGGCTTGTTTTGCAGCCACAGGACCTGAACTCCATGCAGTTATTAAGTTGTGAAGTCCTCTGTATATTAAAGGATTCTACTAAAGAGTCAAATGCGAGACTATCTGACCAATAGCTAAAGCTTGGCAGAAACTGGGTCATGTAATGGGACTATGATGTCAAACACAGCAGCAATCCTACAACAGAGTGGATGAAAAAAACAAAGAATCAAGGCGATACAGTGGTTCGGTCCAAGTCCAAATCTCAACCTAAAATTATTTGGCGTAACTTTAAGAGAGCTATGTATGAACAAATGTTTGCAAACCTCAACAAAGCAAAGCAACATAATAAAGAACAAAGGGTTAAAAATATCTACCACAAAATGTGAGAAACTGATTTAACGATTACTTCAAGTTATTGATGATAATAGGTGGTTTTACACAGTTCTTTTACTGAATCACAGGGTGTATTTCATTTTTCACACTCTTTATTCTGGTCCAGTTTTTGTTAAATATATCATGATACAGTGTAACACCTGATGTGCTGTTTATCTGTAAAACCTTAAAATTTTCCTCTGTTATGATGAATATCTAATATTGCTTCATGTTATTCTTTCTATTGTGAACTGCATTGTCATCTTATGGAAACAAATTAAAGAGAAAAAAAACTTTAAAAAACTTATTTGAGTCAAAGACATGGCATTTTGTAAAGAAAAAAAACTGGAATGCTGTTTCAAATAGCTTCACTTGTGATCCATCCATCCATCCATCCATCCATCCATCTGCTTATCCGAGATCGGGTTGCAAAGGCAACAGGTCCAGGAGAGATATCCAGACATCTCTCTCCCCAGCAACACTCTCCAGCTTCTCCTGGGGAATCCCGAGGCCTTCCCAGGCCAGTAGGGACAAATAATCCCTCAAACGAGTCCTGGGTCTGCCCCGGGGCTCCTCCTAGTAGGACATGCTGGGAAAACCTCTAAAGGGAGACGACCAGGAGGCATCCTAACCAGATGCCTGAACCACCACAGTCTTTTGATGCGGAGAAGCTGTAGCTCTACTTCGAGCTCCCCATTTGAGCTGCTTGTATCCACAATCTCGTGGCCTCGGATTTGGAAGAGCTGACCTTCATCCCTTCACACTCTATGAACCGCTCCAGTGCGCAGTGAAGGTCCTGGCTTAAAAAAGCCAACAGAACCACATCATCTGCAAAAAGCAGAGATGCGACCCTGAGGTTCCCAAATCAGACGCTCTCCTCTATGCCTTGAGATCCCAGCCATGAAAATCACAAACAGGATCAGTGACAAGGGGCAGCCCTGGCGGAGTTCAACTTCAACTTCAAGTGCAAATAAGTTTGACTTAATGCCAAGAATGTGGATACAGCTCTTGCTTTGGTTAAACAGGGACTGGATAGCTCGTAAAAGCGATTTCTGGTACCCCATACTATCTCAGTACCCCCCACTGAATCCCTTGGGAAACAGAGTTGTAAGCCTTTTCCAAGTCTACAAAACACACATAAACTGGATTGTCAAAGTCCCATGATCCCCTAAGTAACTGCCAGGGTAAATATCTGGGCAAAAGCCACACTGCTCCTCCTGAACCCCAGGTTTGACAATCAGTCGGAGCCTTCTCTCCAACACCCTGAAGTAAATTTTCTGAGTTGTAGGCTGAGTAATGTGACCCCCCTGTAGTTGGAACACACTCTCCAGTCCCTCTCTTAAAAATGGGAATCATCACCACGGTCTGCCACTCCATAGGCATTGACTAATACCTCCATGCGACACTGGAAAGGCGTGTCAGCTAAGACAGCCCCCCCATGTCCAGAGCCTTTAGCATCTCAGGGCAAATCTTGTCCACCCCCAGCTGCGTGGCAGCTTTTTGATGATCACAAGTAACGACTTTCACCAACGTAATTGATGACTCTTCTCCCAAGTCCTCAGACTCAGCCTCCTCAATGGTGTACTTGTAAGCCAGAATAAGGAGATCCTCAAAGTGCTCCTTCTACCATTCAACAATATCCTCATTTCAGGTCAGCAGTTCTCCACCCAGGCCAAGCACAACCTGGGAAGGCCCCTGCTTTCCCCTTCTGAGCCTTCAAACTGTTTGCCAGTACACCCTTGAGTCCAAACAAAAGTCCTTCTTCATAGTCTCCCCCCAAATTCCTCCCACACCCGAGTTTTAGCTTCAGCAACCACCAATGCTGCAGCCCTTTTAGAAGCTCAGTACCTGTCAGCTGCTTCAGGTGACCCCTGATACAACCAAGTCCAAAAGGCCTCCTTTTTCAGCTTCCCTCACCACTGTCGTCCACCAGCAGGTCCTCCGATTACCGCCACGACAGGCAACGACAACCCTTAAGCCACAACTCTTGGAGGCAGCATCTGCAACAGAGGCCCTGAACATGGTCCATTCAGATTCCATTTCCCCAACCTTCCTCAGTATGTGAGAGAAATTCTCCCGAAGGCGCGAGCTAAAGCCCTCGCAGGTCTCAGGTCTGACGACACGACTACAAAGTCGATCGTCGATCTTTGGCCTAAGGTTAGCCTGGTAACAATGATACCGAATGGACAATCCATGTCTAGCACAGAAGTCCAAAAACAAGACACCACTCGCGTTTAGATCAGGGAGGGGGTTGGGATTCATCCCAATCACGCTTCTCCCGGTCACTTCATCATTGCCAACACAGGCATTGAAGTCCCCCAGAAGAACAACGCAATCCCCAAGTGAGAACTACCGGGGAGAACTCTAATGCAGAGGCATTCAGCAGAGGGCTTGTGAGTATCCCCAAACCTGCCTGATGCCTCTCTTCTTCAGGAGGTTGGTTCCAGAGCCAACGCTGTGGGTGGAGTTGAGCCCAACTATATCTAGTTGGTACCACTCCACCTCACACACCAGTGAGGTGACATTCCACGTCCCTCGAGCCACTTTACATCGTCAGGGATCGGCACATCGAGTTTTCGGCCCACGTGTTGGTGGAGGTTGGACAATTTATCCCATAAATTATAATCAAGAAATTTCAGGCCAATTCAAAGTTACCTACATTACACCTAATACACGTACCTCCTCAAGTTCTGCTGCAGTCTTTTTTGGTTCAGACATCAACAAGGCCTCCATGCCTCGCCTCATGTTGCTCCTGCTTCTGTCAGTGCTGAGCTTATAGTTTCCTTCATTGGCCCTATCAGTATCTGTGACCGCAATGTGCGACAGTGAGCCACCAAGGACCCGAGAGTCTGCACCCCTTCTTGAGCAAGAGGAATCATGTGATTGTGGGAGACTGAGTAAAGAGTGTGAAGACCCCTGCCAAGAGCCTTGAGAATGACTCAGTCTGCTGTCCCTGGAGTCAGGCTCCCTTTGTAAGGTGTGGCTGTGAGAACTGTTGCCGGTCCTGGATGGTGATATTTCACGACTGTTGTGAGCTTGAGTGTTGGCCAAACTGCTCAAGGCTGTTCTGGTACGAGGCGATACTCGAGATCCATCATATGAGTTTTGCTGTATTGCTGAGGAGCCACGACGGGATATAGACTCAAGATTTCTGTACAGTTTGTCAGAATCCAAACTGTGCTTATTTGAAGCTTGTGATTGACTTCCTGACTCTCGCCTGCAACAGTTTTTAACTTTATGTTCCCTACTCTGTGAGAGGAGAGAGTCTGTGTGTCTGTGAACATGGGTAGCTCTAGAGGGTGATGCAGTACGAGAGGATGTGGACCCCTTCCTGCGGGATGGACTGGACCTGCCTGATGTGCGACATGACGGACCCGGAGATGGATGCTGAGAGGAGCTGTGAGATGAAACATGAGTCTGCAGCTGATTCCTGCAGAGGGAGCTCCCCCTCCGTGGTCCCACAGGAGATTCAGTCAGCTTGTAGCGGTCTGGACTTAAGGAGCTGTTACGTGTTGGAGAATTTGTCTGTGAGTCAGCACCTCGTCTAAAGTTGGAGTGGTACGTGTACCTCTGTGGGGATTCACTTCTCCAAGTTTCCTGCATGTATGTCTCTGGGTTTCTTCTCTGGGAAGGCAGTCCGAGGCTGACGTTCCTGTAAGGTACGCAGGCTTTAGGCTCAGGAACATAGTTGCTTGGGAGAGGACGGCCCTTCTCGTAGTAACGATACGCACGTTTGTTGGCCTCCTCCATCTGCGGCACACCATCACCTCGTCTGTCTGGGGAGAAGTAGCCACTTTCTTTTCCCCCGTCTCCCCTGGACTCTGAAAATCATACAAGCCTGTGATCATTGTTTTAATTTGTAGCCTTGAACAGAAACATCATGGATGACAATTATTTGGTTTTGCATAAAAGATGTCACAGATTTAAGGATGTAGTGGGTTTGTAGCTAACCTGAGGCCCGGTGGGACCTGTCTCTACCCCTCCTTTCATCCATCCAGGAGCTTTCAGTATCTCGGGGTGGCGATGGGTCCAGTCGAGTCATTTCTCTTTGAGATGCACAGAGCCTCCCTGTGCTGGGAGATCTGCTCCTCTCTGAGCAGTCCCACTGATTGGGAGAGCTGGAGAAGGTAGAAGACAACTGAATCAAAAACTATCAATGCAACTACAAGCATTGCCTAAAGCCTAAAAGCCTAAAAGCCTAAAGCCTAAAGCCTAAAAGAGCACACGTCACCCCTCTGTTCATTGAACTCCAGTGGCTACCCTTAGCCGCCCGCATCAAATTCAAGTCACTGATGTTAGCCTACAAAGTGCTTAATGGAACGGCTCCCATCTACTTGAATGCTCTTGCAAAGGCTTATGTCACAACTCGGTCCCTCCGTTCGTCCCAGGATTGTCGTCTAGCAGTGCCTACACCACGCCTAAGACAATCCAAACTCTTTTCATGTGTCGTCCCACGATGCTGGAATGACCCACCGAGCACTACCAGAACAGGGGTGTCCCTGTCTATCTTCAAGAAGCTCTTGAAAACCCAGCTCTTCAGAGAGCATTTCCTATCCTAGCACTTACCTTGCACTTACCTACCCCCTCTATCTCTGCACTTTATCTTTCTGCACTTCTTTCTATGCCTACACCCTATCTCTACTCTGTCACCTCTGACATAGTTTATTAGTTAAGGATCATGTAGTTTATTGTTAGCTTTATATAGCTTGTTAAATCTTCATTTGTAAGTCACTTTGGATAAAAGCATCTGCTAAATACATAAACATAAACATATTTAGGTAAATAAAGTAATCTCTGAGTCTCTGTAAATCATGATATTTGTTTTGCAACAAGTGGGTTTTTCACAAATAATTTCTCAAATAACTTCTCTATCATTCACTGGAAGTCAGACTCCCCTTACCCACTCACCCAAACCAAATCTTACGGGCACCTCTCTGGCTGTTAAGCAGTCTCACTTATCTCTTAGTTTAAGCATTTCATCAGACGGAAATTTCTGTCCGTGTAAAGAAATTTGTATTGAATAATTTTCCAGTATTTATATAGAATTTATATAGTACTTACATCCTTGCTATTATTTGGTACTGATGTCTCTATAGAGCGTTATTGGTTTAAAGGGGTCCTCGATTAGAAATAAAATGCATTGAAACTTTGCCAGTTATTGTGAGATGTGCCTGAGGTGGGTTACTGAACATTTCACCGGTAAAATTGTTATTTTCTGTTAGTATGTCTGGATGTGTACGGTGTGAACATAGTTCTACTGTGAGTCAAGGAAATTATATGTAGACATGGAACGAATGGGTTTATCGTATTTTCACTCCTAACTATTCAAATAGCAGCAAAATGCACTTTCTAAGATTTCAGACTTACTAGCTTCTTTGCTAAAATTACTTCTTGCTCTTTTGTAGTGAGCTGTGACAGGAGCTGGCTACAGCAAGTCGACTAAGCAATACATGTTCTGCTCTTATTCAGAAAATAAACTGTGGCATAAAAAAATTTGCAAGCTCTCCATTATCATTTTCTGCACAACACTGAACTGACAGATAGCTTGGACCAGTCAATCTTAGAAAAGTGTAGCTGATGTGGTTACATCTACTGAGTGGATCATATTTTTAACCCAAATCTGCAGCACATTGAATGACACACATCAGGCAGTTAGCTTAGCTTAACATACAGACCGTTTACAGGTTGACAGTACAAGGTACAGACAGCAGAGGCTCCATGAAAATAAAACCTAATTTAAATCTATTGAGCAGGTAATGTTTGTCAACGATTTTTTCTCCAGCAATTACTTATTTCCTATAAGTTCTTAATAGTTTGATGATTAATCTAATGTCCATAGCAGCTTTGTCAGATATAGCCCAGTTATTAGTAAAAAGTGGTTTCTTAAATCAGGTTACAGGATACAGTCACCTGGATTGTATGTCAGTGTCACAGTTCTCAAGTTCCCACTCAGGACTCAGGCTGCGCACCAGACTCCACTCATAGGTCCAACCACCACTGATGTCATCACTACTGACACTTGTGGTCACCTCAGACAGGGCGCGATCATCATCATCAGCATTCTGGTTTGTGGAGCACAAAATTACGTGTGACAATAGTTGGATAATTCAAGATGAGGCTATTTAAACCAAGCAATGATTGAATTTATATTAAAATGATGAGATATATTGGAAATTTTGGTGACCAAGACATTTGTTGCATTCTTATTGCATTTTACTACTTCTGTAAATTATACATATATAATTATATATGTATATATGTATATATATATATATATATATATATGTATACGTTATTCTGTTATCAGAACAGCATGTTTTCTATTTTATTTTGAATTATAACTTTTGAATAGCTTTTGAGGAGAGTCATTAACACCAAATTGTGATCATGGTAAAACCTTAACACAGCACTTACATGCCGGCTGGTGGCTTTTGTCCCATAAACCTTAAAGAACAAACAACCCACAGCAACACAAACTTTCCATACAAACACAAACTAACAAGCCAATTCTAAATATTAAGACATTATTCACTTACTGTGACTACTTGCTTGTCTTTTCACCAAATCTGCTATCAAGGCTGCGCAGCTGTCCTCCTTCTACCTTTTCTTCTGTTTGCTCTAGCAGAGCTTGTACATTTAAACTGCACAGGACGTAACTCAAGCTAGTCTCTGCTCATGCTCATCATTATTTCATTGCTCTAGTGCTTTTACATTAACACAACCGCCCACTCAGAGCCTTTCTTGTCAATATCTTGATACCTCTTTCACTTCTCCCTTTCATTAACACACAGATGAGAGAAATTCCGTTGCTCCTTTCAGCTCCTGATCTTTCAACTAGATGAAGGTTCAAAGATTTTCAAATTTTGTCTTTCTTATTTGAATGAAGTCTGAATTGGGATCATAACTTAGACTAATTAGAATACTCTCGGCAATATTCTACTGTATTTTAACTATAGCGGATCAGTGCTGTTTGAGGGTGTGTGTTTGCATTATGTGGACATATTGGATTGCAGCTCATTCCCAGAGGACTAAAACAAGCTTTCATTAATTAATGATACAGAATCAAATGTCACGCCGTTGTGTTATCCATCTCCCACCTCCACAGTAGTTTCACTTTGGTGATTGTGTTACAGTTTGGCATCATTACCTCACTATACAACTTGTGTTTTTATCACACCTTAATCATTCACTGATATATAGTCAGTAAAAAATACTTTTCCTCATATTTTCAGCATCTGTCATCACTGATATGTGGTCTTGACATTCTCTGTATTTATCTTAGCAGAGTTTGTACAGTCACATATGTGCCTTGAGCTGATTGTGAGCTTCAAAACCTATAAAGCCAGTCACATTGAAGCCTTAAGTTATTCTCTCCTGGAGTTTAAAAACATCACATTCAAATTCAATCAAAATCCACTGAAAAATAGAACCAACAGAAAATATAGTTTTGGGAGGAACTTTTCTCTGACATCTTTGTTTCAGTTATTCCAGGTGTTTGTTTACAGAAGTCTATGTTATTTAATTACATAGTGACTCAGAAGCGCTGGGCTCATCAAATGACAAAATTTGTGATCACTTGAGAGTTGCTCCCAGATGGTACTTTCGTCTTGCCCTACAGTCACCAGGTTTCAGTTCACTGGTGAAGCAAATCTGAACATATTTTTCGAAAAGCCACAAAAAATAAGTGTGAATCAGACACTGTGAATTAGACTGGTTCATAGTGAATGAACTGGGCTGTGTAGTAGCTACATTGCTAGTGTTTATAGTTCATTAGAAGAAGTAGTTGTCTGAACCAGAAAAGAGACCTAATGTCTCAAAGAGGAAAACAACAAAATGCCAATGAATGCAGCAATGACATCCACAAGAGGAATATGAACAGCACTCTTCTTGAGGAATTACTTTTATCTCTGGAAATATTTGGGATATTTTATCATATTATGGTACTAGTGAGTTGTTTAGATTTACTGTTTGTGGAAACAGAGCAGCACTCTCATGAATATCAAATCCTTTTTTGGAATTATTCACACTAAAAATGGCATTGGTAATCCAATTCAATCCAATCCAACTTTATTTATATAGTGCTTTAAAACAACACAGTTGGCCAAAGTGCTGTCTACATTTATAAAGTACAAGTGAAACATCAAAACATAAAAATAAATACACTAATAATAAAAAGTCACAGTAAAACAACTCAGACTGAATTAAAAGCCGATGACAAAAACTGGGATTTAAGAGAGGAGTTAAAAACATTAAGTGAGTCAGCCTGCCTGATGTGTAAAGGTTATTCATTCCACAGTTTTGGGACAGTGACTGAGAAGGCACGGTCCTCTCTAAGTTTTCTCTTTGTTTTAGGGACGACTAACAATAACTGATCTGCTGACCTGAGAGAACGTGAAGGAGCATATGGCTGAAGCAGATCAGACAGATACTGTGGGGTAAGGCCATGAAGACATTTAGAAACGAAAAAAGAAGAATTTTA
This sequence comes from Leuresthes tenuis, assembly GCF_036924035.1. Taxonomy (NCBI): domain Eukaryota; kingdom Metazoa; phylum Chordata; class Actinopteri; order Atheriniformes; family Atherinopsidae; genus Leuresthes; species Leuresthes tenuis. Next base: position 24,925,210 of record NW_027325358.1, read on the forward strand.
AAATCAACTCTTAAATGAGCTCGCCAGGGAAGTGTTGCCAGAACTGGAGTAATGTGCTCACGTTTTTTTTTTTTTTGGTAATGAGGCGCTTCGTGAATTTCTTTAATTTTTCATTCTTATTAAAGAACTTTTTTCACTTATTTTGAATAGCCCTTGTTTGTAAAATACATGCCCTGAAGATAAAAATAAAACTACAGTTTGAGTGATACACGTACCCACTCCTGTGGATCACCCAGTTGCTCTGCCTCCGTATATGCTGCAGTGGTGCTGCTGAGGTGCATGTGATTTGGCCGCAGGCATGCACTGCATCGGGAAAGATCAAAGGTGTTGGGCTGGAACTGACGGCAATAGTGGTCTTCACCAGGAGGCGCCATGTTGATCATGCCCTGTTGACTGCAGCATGTGACTGGGGATTCTCAGGCACCTCAGCACTAAAATAGCCTTTGATTGACAGATTTAAATTAAACTGGTGTTGTGTCATTTCCCAGGAGGCTGTCTGTGGGTTCTAAGCACAGGAATTACCATTATATAATAACAACCATCATCAAAACAATTGAATTCTTATTAGTTACTATTAGTCAGGCTTTTAGGGATTATGGATGACTTATTCAGATTTATGTATTTGAATTGCATATAAGCAGAAGAATAGCACTTAAAAATGACTTTGTGTTACTGCTGTGAACAGATATCTGCGGGCTGGACCTCCATGTCAGTCATAATGTAATATCTGTTTATGGGTGTTTGTGAGGACAGTTACTCAAATGTCCTGTTGAAGGGAACAGAAACATACACCACTACTAATTTGATAACTTTTCACCTGTGCATAGAGTTACCTTTATGTAGAGGAAGTCATTCATAAAGTGTGTATGTCACATGCACATGAAAAAATCTAATACAATATAATAAAACTTTTTACCTCAGTGACGTAATCCAATGATGCATTAGAAGAAAAATTCAAACAAGGTTATATTGTGATGGTAAATTTTATGTCTTAGAAGACGACATCCTGTATCCTGGAACTTCCACCACAATTTCCACAAGGTGATCCTTAACTGAAAGCTCTGTGTCATGATGCCAGGATGTAAATGGCCCGGGTTGATCACAGAGGCATTAGAGACTGGGGTCTTTAGTCAGAAAACAAACTTTCATTGGTTCTTACATGCTGAATACGTGGAGTATGTCCTATCAGATATCACCATCCTTAGAAAGTGAAACTTAGCACTAACTCCCCTGAACAGATGTCTTATAGGGATGGTGTTGGGCTGTTGCACAGATGGTTTCTTTGACTGGGCAGTCACAAAGAGTAGAGATAAAAGGCATTGATGAGCTAGCCTCATCTGGCAAGACATGACATGAAATCCTCATTGCAATGATGATATTCAATAATACCACAACCAATAACTGATATATTTAAGACCTAATTTGAAACATTTGGAAGAATATTTGATGTTAAATGAGTGAGAAGTTTAATTTATAACCATAAGTTGACGAACTAGACCTTACGTTGCCTATTGTGGTTTCCCTATTGAGTTTACTTATACTTAATCCTATAAAGTACACGTAATACAAGTACAAGTGTATCCACATTAGAGCAGACATCCTTCTCAAACTTTTCGCTGAAGAAGTCATAAAATTGTGTTTGCAAACAATAATCTTTTGTGATTGATGTGGTTGTGACTATCACCATCACCTTCATGGATACCATTATTCTATAATTGGTATGTAGTCCGAAAAATCAACCAGAACACCCTTTACTACCACAAAGGTTGGAATGTCACCAGCCTCTCCCTCAAAAACCCAAGATGGCTGCCACATGCAAAACAGTGGTAATTGCAGAAGTAATAAAAGTGTTCATTGTCACTTCTTTAGGTTTGTGCCTCAGTACAACATGGCAATGTGGAAAGTGTTTTTACAGCCTAACTTCAACCAAGTGATTTCAAAGCCTATCAAAGTACAGTTGGAGAGTGAAGGAAGTCAAAATAAAAACTTGAATGCTGGATTTGAACAAGTCCCTTGCTTAGGTGTCAGGTGTCTGTCATTCTGTCATGGCCAGCACTTAATGGAGCTTTCCTGTTGTCTTTTACTCTCAATGCAGCTGGTATAAATAGGAAGGAGAATGCATTGAGTAAACAGGCTGATAGGCGTTTTATACAGTGTGAACCTTTTGCAACCAGTGGAGAAGCCCCTAACTGGCCATCTTTTATGTACAATCTGTGGCCAAAACTAAGTATAGAGAAACATCTGTTGGGTTTTAGGGATGATTTTTTTTTTTAAAGCGAATCATACACAACTGCTTTAGTGAGTCCAAGAATAAAAACATAGGTGCAAATTAACCCATCAGTTCCTTTAAAAGAAATTGACAAATTATACTTGAAGTTACTTCCATTAGCAGAAAACTCCTTCATCAATATGTGAAATGGAGTGATAACTTTGGAGTGATGATTGGCAGGCATTCTTCCCAAATACCAGATAAGATCACTAATCGTACAGTAAAAACAGAGCAACAAGCTGTTGGTTAGCTTAGTTCAGATTCAAGCGCAGATAGATGAGGATAATCTGCACATTACCACAATCACCTTATTGTGGTACACGTTTAAAAAATAAGGTATGATATGTTGATGGATGGGCTTTTAAAATTGTTTGGTTGGATACTCTTTCTTATTCATGCAAAAACAAGCCAAGCTAACAAGCACTAGTGGCTTCGTGGCTTCATACAAACAAGACTGACAGAAATCTTCTCTTTTAAGGGGGGGACTCAATGTGTGCCAACAAACTAAGGCAAACATGCAGCATTTTGATCCTTCTGCCACCTGAAGATGTGTATTTAAAAGTGATCCTTAGTTTGTGTCTGACCTTAAATGACTGGTGAGAGGGTGCACTCACTCCCAGTTCACGTTACGTACACCAGTGTCTCATCTTAGAGCCTGTCCACAGTTTGTGATGATTAATTACAGTTTTCTCAGCCTACATTTTGTCAAGCAGTGCTATTTACTCCTAAAACAGAGGCAGTATAATTAAACATTTTGGCACAAGAAATGACAATTAAGGAGAGATATTTTTGTCCTCTGCTCTGTGACACATGCATTCTGTAGCTACAGGCAGCCTCTCTGGCAGACGTTGCTATAATGAGAAAGAGGAGCTGGTATCCATGGAAATACAGTTGGAAAAGTTCAGCTTGTTCATCAAAAGAATAACAGTAAGGTTAACACTTTAATTCCATTAAAGCTATGTCTTTCTTTTTGCTCGTAAATCTTACAAGATTATATGTACGCATGCTAAATCCACTTATCAACAAAGATATGAAATAATGTCTTATTTCACTCTGTCTCAACTGAAAAACAAACACTGAGTGTTGTATTATGAACAAAATTTTGTCTGCATGCTACTTTTTTCATGTGTTCTTTAATTTGAAATCAATATACAGAAGTCTAAAAAAGTCTTTAGTCATGCCTCATTTCTTTATATACGGGAAACGGGACATAAGTGCAGAATATAATTAAAACGCGTAGTATGTAAGGAGAAAAAAACAGTTTCTACAACAATTCTAACAAGTTTGAAAATCAAGCATTTGGTAAAAGCCCCTTTATAATTCAGCACAGCCTTGGTCCTCTTTGACAACAGCTTCACTAATGCAGAGGATTTATCACTCCAAATGGTCTGTTGCCACTGAATTTCTTTCAAGTTCTTGTGTCATCTGGCATAGGTAAGCCTTTTCTCCCAGTTTCCTGTCCTTACGCCTCTCGTCCATGATTAATATGAGGCTTCAGTAAACAGCAGAAGGATCAACTGAAGGTCCATCTCTCAAGTCCTGTTTCAGGTCTCTGCTTACTTATTTCTTAAGGACATCATTTTACAGATACTGTTCATCTGCTGTCGATACTTTTTTAGGGCCCGTCACTTCCTCTTTTGTCTCTTCTTATCCAGTTTCCTCTAATGTTTTTTAAAATTCTACCTTTTTGGCTTATAACTCTAGAAAACAACTTGTTGGTGCAGTAATACTATTCTGTGCCTGCCAAACTTTATCTTTGGCACTTTTTAGAGGTGCAGTGCGTGAAATGGGAGGATCTTTTGTTTAATCTGTTGTGGGTAGACACAACATGAACATCATGGACACCATGACCTCCAGACTAAAAAGGAGAGGGACCATTCAGCTTATCAGTGCTCAGTTCAAAATCCTACATCTTTGATGCTATGGCGGTGCATTAGTACCTATAGAACTGGTAACTTGAAGATCTGGAAAGCCACTATCAATGCTAAAAAGTTATTGTACATAAAGGCTTTAGAACACCTCATCCACGGAGCATCTTTTTCAGGGAAGGCCTTGCATATTTCAGTAAGTGTTCGATGAAAATACAACAAATAAGATTTCTACATCAAACAAGAATGGGACAGTGTACCTATCTCAAAAGTTCAGTAACTGGTCTCCTCAGTTATCAGATGTTTACAGACTGTTGTTAAAAGAAGATATGATGTAAACATGGCCCTATCCCGACATTTTTGAGATATGTTGTTGCTGCCAAATTCAAAATGAGCTGATGGTAAAATGATAAAATGTCTCAGTTTCAACATTTGATATGTTTTCTGTTCTATTGTGAAAAAAGTATTGCCCTAACATTGTCTTATCCCAGAAAAATAACATGTATCTGAAAGAAAAAAAGAGATACCAAAGAGCCAAAATAGATGAGATGCATAAAAAGCTGTACAGGGCTTATAAAGGGGAAAAAGTGGCATTAAAGAGATGATTATAGAGAATTATAATAAATGGACACAGAAAGACTACAAATAGGTGCAAAATTACCAACATTTGACAATTAAAGAAATAAATGAACAGAGATGTAAAACCACCACAGCTATGTCACAGAATGACAACAATAAGATATTAACTGACCAAAATGGGTCATAATATCACCAGTTAGCAGCCCTAAAGAGATGCATAATGACCAGAAATTATGCAAAACCATGCTAAACATTTGCAAGAGATGCACTTGCCTACACTGCATCTGTATTGTTAATGGTTGTTTTGTATCTCTTTCAGTCTCTGCGTTTTGATGCTTGTTTTAGCCAGCAGTGGGGCCCTTTTACACACCTGTGTCCATTGTTTTACAATCTCTACCTGCGCATGACAACTGTGAGAAACTTATCATGTGAAAACAGAAACAGGCTACTGCTGGGTTCCCTACGTTCTGTTTCCCAGCTGCAGGAAGGATTTTACTTTAGTTACAAAGAGTGTGTTTTGATCTCCATGAGTTGGTTCTCTTATATCGTCCATCCTGCACAGATTCATGAACCTATGGGATAGCTTTTCGCATGGAAGGTTTTACGTCAGAGTTACAAATCTTTTCACGTGTGATCAATTGTTCTAATCTGCTTTTCTCTGTGCATCACTGTTTCCTAGAAGCGTGAAAATGCTATCAAATCAAAAACAAAGGCAACAACAGAACTCCATTGCAGTGCCCCTTAATATTACTAATTATAAATGACGAATCAAATCCCGATGAGCAATCACTGCAGTATAGGAGACAATTAATGATCGAGCACTCCTAACCCTGATCCTACATCTAACCCCAAGGCAAATATTGATCATGACCAGCACCCCTGCTCACAACCTTTTGAACCCGACAACCTTTATCTTTTGTTCTCACTACCACATCAACAATCCAATACATTGTATGAAACTTTATTTATACAGAAATGTGTGGTAGATTTTCCGCAAATTTTTGTTTTACTACTTATCAGCTTATTTTGATTCTTTATCTTTGGTGTTCATCGTGTATCCGACAATGAAGCAAACACAAATCATCCACATGACGCAGTTGTTAGCCTATAACTAACAGTAATTCAGCTGTAAGCACCATGAAGGACAGTCTTAACTGATTGCACATGTGAATTATCCATAACTGGTGACATAAACAGTTTATGAATCAATAACTTACTCAAGTGCATGGCAAAAAAACATATTTAATCATACTAATGTGTCATAAAGTATTCACAGTATGCACAAATTATTGAAAGGAATGTTTTAAAGAGTGACTACAATCAATTTTTTCGAATATCAGCGTGATAGAGGCCCTTCTAATGAAGCTTCTGCTGCCCTCAGGGGTGTGGTGCTTTTTATATGGGAGTGTAAATTTGATGACCATATGTGTGAAAATTAAGTTCTGGCTGCTCTCAAAGGTTTTTTAACGACTGTTCCTTTGGTGACAAGTTTACAAACATTGATCTATTATTACTAAGCACAAATGTTAAGCTGATTTTTCTGAATAAAGTTCATGAGATCATTAATGTTACACTTAATTCATTACCAAAAATACCTGGCTAATAATCCCCCTCTGGAGGATCATATCCAGATTGTTTGACAAATTCAACTTATGAAATATCTAGGTTATACTTCTGCTACTTTTATTACTTGCTGGAATTCCACTCCCAGGTGAAGCAAATCTTATGTGAACTTTTGAAAAGCTCACATTCTAAAAGTTTCAATAGACTATAATCCAAAATACCAAATTCAGAATTATAGTTCATAAACCATCCTTTAAATTCAGTTTATGCCACACACTCAACCTTTTTGTAGCCATTCTCACTGCTGTCTGAGGTTCACTTTTAGTTGCAGTTCTTTTTTACAAAGAATGGTAAATGGTCCACACTTACATTGTGTCTTTTTAACCTTGTTCAGGTTCTACAAAGCACTTTGTGTGTGTTTCTCATTTACCCATTCACACAAACACTCATAGAGTGCTTTCTGTCATATTTGTTATATTTCATAGATCATACAGTATACAGCACTTTTTCTCTACACTCACACACTGATTAACAAATTATGGGCAATGTGTTGTTCAGTATTTTGCCCAAGGTCACTTTAGCACATAGATTTACTGAGGAACAAACGGCTGACCCTCTGGATGGAAGACGCCACTCTCCCTGCTAAGCCACATATCTAAATAAAACACTGTACTGTTACTTCTCTGCACCAGACCACAGATAGACACAGTTTATAGACACGTCCACGACATATGTCCGCAGGTCTGATAATGCGACTACAAAGTCGGTCATTGATCTTTGGCCTAAGGTGGCCTGGTAACACGTACACATTTGAACCACCTCATACTTGAACATGGTGTTCATGATAGACAATCCATGACAAGTTTAGGTATGAAATCCTGAAAGTATACACACATGTTATGACATTGCATTTTCAAATTCATGACATGACATCTTAACCATTTGTATACCACCATGTATACTGGGACAAGAACAGTGATCTAATTAATTAGCCAGGTCAAACTCAAAGTGTAGCTAAACTCATCTGTGCATGTAATCGTGCTGACTGTTGTGTTCGCAGATTATTTCTACTCCCCCTTGTGGTAGAAAAGGATAATTGAGTTTTAAGGTTCTTTAAAGGGATTTTTTAAAAAAAGAAAAAAGTGGAAGTCTATCTGCAGTAGACAGCAGTCAGAATGTTCTCAGTTTGGAGAATGAGGGAGCAATTCTGACACGGAAGCTTAGCTAACAGCTACTCAGAACAGGGCAAAAGAGAACCGAAGAACATCTTTGTTGCTCCATATCTACGACTACTCAATATACGCTGCTGTTGATCTGCTGTATCTCCAAGAAGATGTGCCAGACTTGTTGGATAGCTTGGTCATTACTTTTAAAAAGATTTAAATGGTAAAATGCTTTTACTTGTTTTCACTGTCTTGTGGTTTGTATTTTAGGATTAGCACCTGCAAAACTGTGAGTCACATCTTGTTATTGGGAGGATACACTGCCCAGTTACTAAACATGCAATGGCAGGACATTGTTTGGCTAAGAACATAGTGACAAAGTAATCAAGTGTCTAATCCAAAAGTGAGTTGGTGTAAAATTAATTGAATATAGCATTTACTCTAACCCCTATGAAATGTCTTGAAAATTGGAGTATTTTTAGATGGCAAAAATTCACTCATCTGTGACCCTGTTTGAAGTAGCTCTCATCTTAGGTCCCCCGCCAGAATTCCTTTAAATATCCAGCATGTGACCTTAGAAGCAGCAGTATCTCAGTCCAAAACAAAGTGAGCCAAAACCAAAAGTGAAATCTAATATGAAGCCCTTAAAAGCAGTTTGTCTTTTGATCTTAGGTAAAACAGTGTAAAGCGTAGTAAAACAGACAAAGAGGAAATATGTGGTACTTGCTGCTGTTAACAATAGTTTTCCTCTACAACACATAGATGGAAAAAGTGCTCCAAAACCTGCCTGAAATGATTCTCCGGATTAGTTTTTTGTTAATCTAATAAATTCTTTGAAAACAAAACCTGTGGATTGGAAGCTTGGAACAAAATGCACTAAACAGTACTGAGGATAATATGGAATTATTGTATTTACCCCTTTAAGAACAACACTGCTTACAGCTCGAATTTAGAATCTAATTTTATTACATTTATTCATCCACCAGGAGCTGTATATTGGCCGCCTTCACCCCCCCCCCCCCCCCCCCCCTCCCTTCCCCGTCGGCCTGCTTTTCTAAAAACATATTGACCTGGATCGGCTCTGAAAGTGAGAAATGAGGCAGCCGCCCGCTTCTAAGTAAATTGGCTCTCATGGCATTCGAGGGGAGTCATCAAGTGGGCCCACAGAGACAGCCAGCACTACAGAAAATAGCGCCCATCAGTTGCTCATCAAATTTAAAAAGGACTAAAGGGAAGAGTTAATATAACGCTGTTGAGGGCTTTTGGTGGGGGTTTTCGTCACTGACCTTCTCAGTGAGGCTTTCAGTGGAAAATAATGTGTGTGCTTTTCTCTGTGTGATGAGGAAAAGTGGTGTTTGGTCTTGAAAGAGAGAGAAGCACATCTAGCAAAATATGCCACCAAAAACGAATTAATATCTCACTGCTCCTGAAATCAGTGCTATTTTCATACACAGATGGCCATTTTGGCTAGAAGAACAGGCTTTCCTTCACCTACCCCAGCTTCATGTCCTGCTGCAAATTACAGGGTCTTCTGTCAGGCACAGCCTTTGCCATTTACAGAGTTGCTGCATGCATATGGGCTGTTTTAACCCTCATGTTTTTACCATAATAATTAATTAGTTTTGTTTATGTTTCATCTTCACATTCAACCCACATTCATTTCTCAAGTGTAAGTGTTTGATTGTAAAAACTTTGTGTACATGAATCATCACACTGCTCCCTTCACAGACCAACACCGAAGTAACAACTTTTGTTTTGCTCAGACTTGTTAAATAAAGGACATCGACTGTGTTATTCTCTGTCCACTTGCTCCCACTTTGTTAAAATTTTAACCTCTAAACTGTGCCAACACCACTCAGCTCCACATCACTGCACCCCAACACTACTCCCACGCAATGTAACACCCACCTGTTGTCTCGTGAAGCTATAGAGGACTCTTAAAAATAAACTGTGTGGTGAGAGTGAGCAGATTTTATGTGCGGGTGAAAGAACAAAAAGAAGGAGAAATAAGGTTTCCATGGAAACTAAAGAGTTGTGTCTAATTGGTAAAAGCACCTCAAAGAGGTCTGATATAAGAAACGAGAAATCCAGCCTCAAACAGCCCAAAGGAAATTCTTACATTGCACTGAAGTGCACGGTCAACAATGTTTTCTATGTTTTTATTCTTTTGTACTTATTTACACAGACTGACTGTGTTCAGTCTGCCCAATGTGACAAGCAGAAAATGGTTTGGACTTTTAAGGTGCTAATTCCCTGCAAGGTCTATTTCTGGCTCGATTAATTATGAGAAACTAAAGCAGCAGAGATTATTCTTAAACACAGGTAGCACCCCAGATTGATTTAGCATCCCACACAGACACGCACACACACACCAAAGCCAGGCTGCCAGAAGAAAAAGCCCTCTTTTCATGAGAAAGGTAAAAGCGGTCAGGTTACAGCAGGAAAATGTATTTACATCATGTCATCTCAGACAAACCCAGCTGCTCCCACAGCAAAACACTGCCTTTTGAATACATTCATGTGAAAAAGTTTTGCATAACAAGGCATCAAGAAAAATGATGTTATATTAGCAAGGTCTTAAAATCAGTTAAATTTAACTTTAGATTTTCATTTTAAACAGCCACAATCCTGCAGATTTAGTTAATATATCTGAAAAATTACCAACAATACATGACATATTACAACGTATCACTATTTATCAACATAAACTATGACAAAAAAACAAAACAGAAGCAGTGTGCAAAAAATCACAACCTTACCAGTTCCTTTGGAATTAGGAGCATAAGTAGCAATAAGATGCTGTTAATCAAATTTATTGTACTACCTCTATATAAACAGAAGTTTTGGCAGTTTTAACTGGTCCGCAGCATTCAGGTGTGTATCAACACAATGAGGAAAGATATCAGCATTTATCTTATCAGCAATTATCTTAGAAAAGTAATCGGTGCAGCTCATCAAAGAGTCCGTCAATCTACAGTAAGAGATTATTCAAGTGCAAAAGGATAACATTCATAACAGTTGCTAACAATGCTCAGAGAAACTGCAATAAAAACACGAACAGCAACAACAAAAAACAGATCTTGCCAATACAATGATCCAGAGCACAGCAGCACATTTATAACAGAATGACTGACAAAGAAAAGAATCAAGGTGCTGAAATGGTCCAGTCAAAGTCCAGATCTCAACCTGATTAAAGTGATGTGATGTTGCTTTATTATCTTTCTTTCTGTTAACTTTTGCTATCACTCACTGTTTCACTAGGTTTAGCTGCCAAAACTTTTTGATTAGGGTTGGGAAGACATAATCTGGCATGAGGCAAAATCCAGCATAGTCTTCACAAAACGTCACAATATGAGCAAACTAAAGAGACACGAGGATTTTTTGTTTTTGCTGTTTTGACTGAGCTGCGCATTCATTCATTATTTTTTAATCTGATAATTATTTTCTTAATGAACCCTTCCTCCCACATATATCTGTATAACAGAGAGTGCAACTCCAGGTGATGCCCTTAAATTGTTATCTTAAAAGTAAAAAAAACAAGACTATAGACCAACTGTAAATATTCTTAAATCTGAAATCTAACAGCTTTTATGCTGTTTCAAAATTAGTGAAACACATAAGTTTTAGTACTTATCTTATGACTTATGACTTTTTGTCTCAGCTCTGCATTTTTCTGTAAACTTGGAGATCGACAGCATACGTTTAATTCCTCATTCCTTATCGGAGTCATTTGAGGAATTAAGGTTCCAGGAATTACAAAATGATGTAAAATCACTGTTACGTAACCTGAGTTTCACCAGTAACAGCACACGAATGTTACTTAAATATGGCTTAATCGCCTCGTGTGGCATAGCATTCCATGTAAATGTTGCCCGAGAAGAGGAGAATGATCCAAGAGACATCAGAGAAGACACACGTTCTGACATTTTTTTAAATGTTTCACAGACTAATGACTAACCTCTCAGTTTAATGTTAAACTCTTTTGAGTTAGTTTTGTGAGGTTGTTGGTTGGGTGCTGTTGCTCAAAGCAAAGAATAGTATGCAGTTGGATGCAGAGAATTTGTTGCAATTACTCTCTTCTGCCTCCCTGATTATCCTCAGGAGTCTGGCTATTATCTTATCATGGTTGATAGTGCAAATAATTGGAGTAACCCAAAAAATATAGAATTACATCACTTCCCCAACTTAAAGCAACACTAGAGAAGTTTGTGAACCTTAACACTTCTGAGTCGTCTTGAAGCACATTGACTTTTATTAGGCACATTCCTGGGCCTGCAGCTGCCCCAGACTACCCATGGGCTGAGATTCCACAATTCATAATGATTTTCTAGCCCCGCACCATGCTGATTGACTTTACGATCACTTGACATTTTTGTAAGCTTTGCATGGTTTATGACGGGGTTACATCCCAGAATTGTAAGGGGAGCCAAGGAGCACAAAACTAGCCAAACTCTCAAGTGCTACTTTAAGCCAGATAAGTTTTGAATTGAAACTATGAAAGAATACACACACTGTGAGGAGTGTTGCAACTGTAAGTATGTTGAGAATTGATAAGAGGTGGAGCAGGCAAGTCATTTTCGAACAAACGTTATATGATTTAAAACCAGACAGATCCCATGGGGAGTTTTTCCTGTAAATTGCTGACAGATGACCATGCTGCCATCTGCGTATTTGCTAATTGCAAACCAGCATAGAGTCTTTGAATCCACAAGTGACAATCTAACTCAGTGATAGATATGATTGTCCACATGTCCAAAACACGATGGAGTCACAATAAAGATCCAGTAACTATGAGAAAGTAAGGCATACTTTTTGTTGGCTTTGACCAAGTGTTTGTTAACATCTAACCCTAAAAGTCCTTGGACAATATTGGGTCAAATGGGGATGAAATTTGGTCTGCTGTGTAACACCACCTTACACCTCCCCTGACTTCTATTTAAGTGTTTTTGATCATGTTATAGTTGTACAATGAGATATTTGTGACAGTTTTATGTGATGCAAAATGTAGATAAATAGTGACGTTGGAACCCAGATAGTGCAGTAACTTTAACATTCATTCTTTTGATGATGATGATGATTGATGATGATGATGATGATGATGATGATGATGATGATGATGATGATGATGATGATGATGATGATGATGATGATGATTAACACTTTTGGTTGAACAGTCTCAACATCTCAACATTCATGGTCCACAGAGGTCAATCTTAATCAGCTAAACTACAACAACATAAAGGGATGGCATTACACTCTATCCTGCAAGTAGCGTTGCCCTACAGTTTCAGATAATCCCAACTTTCTGAGTTGTATTTAGACTCTTTCATTTATGACTAGACTACAGACGACAGCTCCACAGGACTGAGAATGAGCTGCCAACTGTCTTCAAGACAGGAAAAAAAATCAATCTCGTCTTTTCTTTTGTTCAATTGTCCCTTCAGTTGTCTATCTATCTATCTATCTATCTATCTATCTATCTATCTATCTATCTATCTATCTATCTATCTATCTATCTATCTATCTATCTATCTATCTATCTATCTATCTATCTATCTATCTATCTATCTATCTATCTATCTATCTATCTATCTATCTATCTATCTATCTATCTATCTATCTATCTATCTATCTATCTATCTATCTATCTATCTATCTATCTATCTATCAGAGAACGGGGCTGTAACCTGTATTTGGATGTAACTGCGTTCAGGGGCATCCGATATTGTTTTACTGCTATGTCTCTTGTGGAAAGAGATTTCTCCAGATTCTCGGAATCTTTTTATGATACTGTGCACTGTAGATGACGTAATAGTCTGTAATAGCCCACTGTGGAACATTATTCTGACATTGCGCCACAGTTTGTTGATTGGATTTGGAACCTCTTCCCATGTTAAGCTCAGATAGACTCTGCCTCTTCAAGGTGCTGTTTATCATACCCAATCATGTTACTGACCTGCTGCAAATGAACTCAATTAGTTGCAACATGTTCCTCCAGCATTCTTTTTTTTTAGTGGTACTTCCAACCCTTTGTTGCCCCTGTCCTAAACTTTTATTAGGATGTTGTTCCCATCAAATTCTTGATGAGCCAGTATTTTCTTTATTAAACTGTAAATGTAATGTAAATGTAAATGTATTTGATAGTTTTCTATGGTCTATTATAAAACAATATTGTTTTATGAGATTTGCAAATCAATGCATTCTGTTTTTTTATGATTAATTATTTATATATATATATATATATATATATATATATATATATATATATATATATATATATACTTATATACATTATTATATATATATATACAGCGCTCCAAGCTGGTGCTTCATATTTGTCTATCTACCTGTCTCTCTCAACACTACCAATATTCAGACACTTGTTCAAACTCTCTACAGGAAAATTGAATTATTGCAAAAGTCTTTGCTAGTGTTTCTGTGTTTCTTTTTCTTTAGTTGAAACAGCTGCCTTGGTTGATATGTCTTAAATATACACTCAACATCTCCACTCTGGGGAAAACAATAGCACTTATAAATAGGCACATAATCAGAGCTCTTTCTCTCCCTCCCTCTCTCCCACTCTCTCTCTCTCTCTCTCTCTCTCTCTCTCTCTCTCTCTCTCTCTCTCTCTCTCTCTCTCTCTCTCTCTCTCTCTCTCTCTCCCACACACACACTAACACACGCCAGAAGGGATCGGGTGAGATACACAATCACCAGGGAGGGAGAAAAGAAGCGACTTGATTCAGTGACTATGGAGCAACAGGACAAGACTCAGAGTGGAGACATGTACACGTTTGAGCATACAAAATCAGGGAGCAGCTTTATGAAAAAGCTGCTTGTCTTTTAAGGTGAAACACGGACGAAAAGCAGGAGCGAAGCAGCTGCAGTAAACCAACTTGAGCATCTTTTAATGAGGATGAAACCACTGTTAGTCTTCAAAAGATCAAGTCTGCAGTTACACTAAGGTGAGTGTTTACAGTTTTTATTTCTTTTATTATCATGACTATTATTATGACAATTACAGTCGTAATCCACATGGAAAAGATTTCCGCCGCAAAGGGCTATGTTACTTTTAGAAAATTAAGAATTGCACTTTTTTTTTTACTTCAAATTGTTTACTTTCTTGAGTCAAATCAAGACTTGTGATGTTCTAAAACTGTATCTTATGAAGCTGCCATCTCGCTAAGTCCAGCAATAGACATCCTTTTCTGACTAACTAATTACCTATCTACTCAGAAAACCTAATCAATGTTTAAACAAAATGTTGATGCAGCAGAGCAAGTTAAGTGTCTAACGTGGGGGTGAAAAAAGATTAAAGATAGAATTTAAAAAGACAACATCATTTTCAACGTCAGGGTAGAATCAAGCTCTCTTTCCCCCTCCTCCTCCCTGCTGTCAATTATTTCTTCTGGGTTTAGATTGATTTTCAGCACTGGACAGCTCCTGTGGCCTCAAAAAGATAGGCAGGTCACAGCTGCAGTTTAGTTTGTTAACAGCCCCATCATAACTTCTGGTTGCTCTGTGTGACCCGTGTATCGTATTTAGGACGTCCTCCTACAGGGGTACTTGGTCAAAGACATAGACTTTACCCTTTACTTTATTGTTTTGTTGAAGGTTTGCTCCTACAAAAGTAATAATTCACCCATTTCGAATTTCAGACTACTGATAATGAGTCGGATAATTAGTATGCGTCAGAACATCTGCTGCTGACTTCGTGTAAAGTTGAAAGTTATTCTTTTTCCAGTGGTGCAAACATTAAAGTTCTACTAGAGACTGGAAAAAAGCACTTTTAAAAAGAAAGTATATACCAGTAAATCAATATTTCATTAAATGCTGCAATGTTTGATTTAAGAGATCATTTCAAAACTGATTTAACTTTTTAACAGTACTGCATTGTATTGTATGAACTGACCATAATATCTATGTGCAATTTCTTAATTTGAATAGTACATTTTTAAGTAAATATTTAATGGTAAACACTTCAAAGTATAACTTTGCTTGGCTTCGTCACAAGATCACGAACAGACCACTGTTCTTCTGCAACTGTTTGTTTATCAAATATTTCTAGTATTTTATGTGTGCGTGTGTTTGTGTAAATGAGTGTGTAGGACGACTGAAGTTCTTGTAGTGAAAATTAACAGAGTCCTGCTGGTTGCTCAGGGCCCTATTTCTGCTTTTCTCTAGGACTAGGACACAGCGTGACGCCAGTACTGCTGTCTTTAGGGACATGTAGGCCCCTCTCATTGAAGCACATCTTGTACAAACTCTACATCTTTCACATTTATTAACACGTTCCTTTGCCTTTTGGAAAAAGCATTTAACCTGGGAAAATGGAAAACAAAGAGCAGGGGTTATGATTTCTTCACGCTTTTGGTGTGTATAGATCTTCTAGCAACATCCTCTAACGTCATAATCTTTTCATCTTAATCTGCATTTTTCTTGCTATGTCTTGCGTAAAAGATTGCACACCTGTAAACCCTTTCTTTCTTTCTTTGTTTCTTTCTTTGTTTCTTTCTTTGTCTCTTTCTTTGTTTGTTTCTTTCTTTCTTTCTTTCTTTCTTTCTTTCTTTCTTTCTTTCTTTCTTTCTTTCTTTCTTTCTTTCTCCTCTGCACCCCAACTCATCCGCAGCCCCCCTCCTCATACCATCAGTCATCAGATTACACAAAAGGGCTTAAGCCAGGTCATACAGCTGCCATCCACCTTTCATATCATTGTTTGGATCTGGAGATTAGGGGACATGGTAATCTGGTACCAAACAGGGGCCTCCTCCATCCTTTCCTTTACATGGGATTATCCTCTAAAATATGGCTGTTTGCCTCCTCTGACGTAATTGAATAAGAACCACGTCGGACACAAGCGTCATTCCCAATGTCTTTTACAAACTATGAACATGATTTTGTGAAGCATTACCGTTGCACTGTCGGTTATCACTGCATTTCATTGAGAGTTGGAGCACAGATGATTCTCTTCCCAGTAGTTTTATCTCAGATGTTTTACACGATAAACCACTATCGCTCATACACAGTGAATGCAACAAATCAGCTCCATTGAGATGAAAGACGTTCCCATGGAGACAACTAATACAGTAACTAAATTCATAATTAATTACTGCATCTCTCTCCCAGGACTTGTGTCATTTTGGGGGAAAAAAAGGCTGCGTACACACCGACAGCAGTTTACTGCCTTACAGACGGTATGGGCATTCAGAGGGTTTATCGTATTTGTTTTGGGTTTTTTTCTTTTTTGGGGCAGATTTAGGCATAATAAGTTTACATTTAATGACAATATTTGAACAAAAACAAATTAACAAAACTTTAATGAGCCAGTATGATAATGTAGTAGATCAAACAGCAACACATGATCCAGGAAAATAACTCACAATCAGTTCAGTAGTCACGTAACACATGCTTTTAATGTTTTTCTCCTTTAATAATATATAAGACAGATAAGTTTTTTTAACTTTCAAAATCACAGGATTTGTTTTGATTAAATAATTCTAATGCAAAGTCAATTTTAATGGACCACTAAGATGTCTTTGAAGACTTTTTATTTGGGCCCAGAGGTATGATAGTGGGCTATGAGTATTGCAAGGGCTTTGTGCAACTACTAGTGTAAGGGCGAAGAAGGAACTTTACTGTTTGATAGTTTGTGTTTTATATGTTATTCTGTTAAATGTTGGCATAGCAAATACACTTTACCATCATAGTTTATTATACAGTGAAACAATCAAATAAAATAAAAAAGGTTTTTGATGAGGTTGATGGCCTGACAGCAGCACTGATAAACTGTGGAGGACAACCTGAAGGCAGGCCAGACAAGCAGAGGCAGTTGTCCAGCAGAACTGCTCAGAATCCAGACAGTTGGGCTGGACTGAAGACTGGTGGCAAAGGCAGAAGCCTTCCGAGGAGGGCAAGTTGGACGCTGAGGTTCAGGCTGGGATGTAGAATAGATAGAATGCTGGTAACCAGAGCAAGCAGTACCTCCCAGGTTACAGCAGATCCTGTAAAACAGATAGATGATCTTCATGGGTCAACTGCAAGGCTGACTCGGAATTGTGCTGGATGTTGACCAGTGGAGCAAACTCCAAATCCAACTCCAGGGTCCTCAGAGAATCAGATACTGCAAATCATCAAAGGTGAAGACAGGCAGGAGGATGGTCAATTCAGCAATAGGAGCAAGTAGGAGGTCAGAAGACTTGGTTGGCCGGTGTTTCTCTGCCTCCGAGGCTTTAACACAGCAGAGTAGCAGGTCAAAGGCTATCAAAGTCCAAGTGTTTGCCAATAAGAAGGGGAATAGTGGATTGGTGACGCAGAAGATGGAGCAATCTGGTGGACTATTTGCAGTCTGAGAAACCGGTATGGGAGTCCCCATACTCCCAAACTCCTCTTGACTTCACCAATCCCAGTTTGCAATTAATTCACGTCTGTACCATTCGAAAGTCAAGGTTTATCTATAATTTTGCTTTCAGTCAAAGTTTATCATATCGTTACTTTTTTTGTTACTCTTTCAAACTCCTCAGAGGTGCCTACAAGAAAAACAAAGAAAGAAAAAAAATCTGCGTTTCAAAGGAAGTCCTAAACACATGACCAATCCAAATCATAAAGATGAGGCCATGGCAACAAACTAACTTAAACAATATGCACAAGTCATGAAGAGACAGTCTGCAATATATGAAATATATGACAAAGGAGGAGATTATTAATAAAGCAAAAAAGTATGCAATATTAAACTTTACATAACCGGCAAGGAAAGTAAATTAGATATCAGAATTAGAATGAATGAGAGGTTAAAAAAGGTTTAATATCCCATAGCAGTGACACAGATTTATGTTTTGTTGTACATTGTAGGTAATATTTTTCTTTTGTTTTTGAACAGCTATCTTCTTTTCACTTTAGTTGTTTGATGAATGGTGATTTTTTTTTCTCTCATCATCATTTGAATCAGGTAACATAACTGGGAACAAGTAAAGAAAAGGAGAAAACATTCAAGATAAAAACAGAGGCGTTAACACATTTTGGAGTTAACACATTTTTCTCCATTTTTTTTCTTTTTCAAATCTCTCTGAGGCAAACCTGAGTCACGAAACGACTGACGTCTTGGGATGTCATGATAGAGGACGCTCTCCTCCAGCTGTGGGGTTTTATTGAGCTGATGTAATCATCTGCCACTTTGGGATTATCTACTTTAAGATCATCCTTCATCCAGCCAATCAGCCGCCAGTTCCAAACATCTGTCCTTACATGAGTAGAAGCATCACACACAAGGGTTTGCACACAACCCTCATTATGTGACACCCATCAAATACTGTGTGCGTGATTGTGCGTCTAAATGTTTAGCTTTTACATCTGTAGCTGACATTACAACAATATAGACCGTCTATCGCTACTTTCCATAAATATATGCATGTCAGTTATTTGACATAAGCAAAAGCGATTTACGCACAAGAAAATATAAACCACTGTTGACCTTTAGCATTGCATATAATTGGCCTTCTATTGGTTATGCAAGCAAGTGTTTTTTGGTCCTCCTAGCCCCTGGCTTGCTGACATAACCTTGTCACTGGGCCAAAAAGCAGATCAATTGTTCCTCTGACTGTGGACTACAACTGATTCATCTCTTTTTTAAACCTTTGTCCCTTCCCCTGCCTGTCTGGTTTTCCACCCGTGGTTGGTCTGAAGGTGCCTCAGGCTAATCACTGGGCAAGGACCTGATCGATAGGCTTTCATTACACAAAACTGTCTGGTCTGCTCATACATTAGGCAGAGCCGCCAACTCTCACACATTGACTGCGACACTCACGCAACTGACACTTTTCACACGCTCTCACGTCATGTGTCCATTTTCACACTCGGTTAAAAACAAATTAATAACTGATAACGTCACCTCACAAAATGAGGACACTGAAACCGTACAGACAGAAAATACAGAGCATCCCAACAGCAGCTGTAATGTACAGCCATGAGTTATTCATTTGTAACCTGTATACAGGCCAGGTGGTATCCCAGATACTCTACCGTCACTCTGTCCAGCTGCACACTTCTTTGGGCTGGCAGTGAGCCCAGTCTGCA
Organism: Leuresthes tenuis; assembly: GCF_036924035.1. NCBI lineage: Eukaryota > Metazoa > Chordata > Actinopteri > Atheriniformes > Atherinopsidae > Leuresthes > Leuresthes tenuis. Next base: position 24,944,721 of record NW_027325358.1, read on the forward strand.
TCTGCAACAAAGCAGTGCAACCACCCACATCTTCATCATCAAGAGAGGCAGCGGCACATACAAGAGCATGCAGTTGAAGTTCCCGGGCTTGGAGAAAGATATCCCATGACAATTGCCAAAGTTAGTGGAATTTTGCTCTCAGGTTCAGAACATGTTGGGCTTGGAGTTTGTTTGTTTTTTTTAGCAAAACCAAGGCCTCATTCAGTTTCCTCCCAAACTGTTGAAGAAAATCCTTTGGAGCCCTGAATAACTTCCTCCAAAACAAAAAATAGAGGGTCCAATCATATATCAAAAACACTTTTCCTCCTTGTAAATAAACCTATGGATAGCATACTTCAGAGTATCATTCAGATCTTCAACTAGCGATCAGTTTGTGTATGAGACCGCTTCGATATATTATGTTGCGTAATCTACAGATCTAATTAAAATGATATCCCTATGTGCTCTGGTGAAATGGCCCGATGAGGTACAACACACTGCGCACAGACAGAGCCTTCATTAATAATAGTGTGTGTGAATTTGCCTTGATATGGCTGGTTGGTCAGTTGAGCGTTTTTCATAGGTAGCGGGTTTTCAGGTAGCTTTTTGGCACCAGAACTGGCTGATCTCTTTTGCAAAGTGACTGATACAACTCAGATGGAATACTATTTGAAAAATAGGGGTATTCCTATGTTGTCTATGTCACTTGATCAAGTGGAAAACCTTCCGTGGAATGTAAAGTGTTATAGAAACTGGTGGAGCAGACCGATTGGCTGCAGTTATACTGGGCTGTGGATTGGTTCCATGCGACATACCTCTTTCTTGTATAATTTCTGCATTAAAGACAGCATCCCAGTAGATCAGCATTAACAGAACAAGGTAATGAATCAAGCCTGTGAATATGTTTGGACAGTCATCAAAAAAATGCCATTGAGAGCCACGTGCACACCCTCTTTTGATGACATTTCAGTCACATAAGAATCTAAAGGTGTGGTTGGTGGGCCCCAGCATGTTGCTGCACCTCCAGGAGTTTCAGGTCAACACCGGGTTGTCTGTGCTAGTCATCCATGACAGTGATGATGATGTGGCCCCTTAATGGGTCAGCAGCTCCTTCAGCACTCTTATTTGTCTCTCTGCCTGACCTTGATTATCTCCAAGTACAATTAACTTCTGCCAGAGTACTCACGATGCATGGCATCTGACCCAGTGCAGCTTCTAGTTGCGACTCCTGCTGTTGACATCCCGTGTCAAGAGTGTCACAATACTCCTGCTACATGGGTTCTTTAAACCAACAGTGATTTTAAACACACTGAATGTGTGACCTACCGATGCTTAGCTGAAGAGACACCTTGCATTAATACAGACACTCAGACCAATACAGCCCAGTTGACCTGCATAGCTGTAAAGGACCTCAGAAAATTGATGTATATAAAGCCATTAGAAAGACCCAGTAGCTGAACATATCAGTTATACATCGCACTGTTCCCTAAACCACTCTGATCCACCTCTCCACCTTCAGATGAACATAAACAACACTGTGATATCACGCTAAGATTAAGAGGACAATCTGTGTTTTTTGCAGTAAAAGGTTTTTGGGTTTGTAGACCTTACCTTTGCAAAACCATACATGTAAATGATAAATACACATTTGTCTGTGTAGTGGAGTGATGTTCTTGCACAGTATACTATGCATCATTAAGCGTAATATGTATCTTTATAAGTGTCAGCCCCCACATTTAGCTCAACTGGTTAAGCAGGCGCCGCATGTACAGAGGCTGCAGCTCCTCAACGCGGCTGCCCTGGGTTTGAATTCTGGCTCGGGGCTGTTTGCTGCACGTCATCCCTCTCTCTCTGACCTCATTTCCTGTCAAGCAACTTTCCAATAAAGGTCACTCGTGCTGAAAAGAAATCCACTGATGTGTTCAAAGTTTGTTTATTGTGTACAATATTACTGTATATTCAGTGGTATATTGAGATTATAGATCTTTTATAGAAAGAAGGGAAGAGCTAAAGGTAATCTATGGAAGTATTTTACTGTAGATTAGACCAACTGGACAGCAATGAAACACACGCTGGAAGTAAAGTTTACTGAGTACAACCAAGAACAAAGAAAAGCACAGACCATGACAGTGGTCACTTAACCACAGTCCACACAGTCATTTTCTGTAAAACAAAACTGCCACGATTCAATACATGTTTAAATTCTTTCCTTTTTCCACCATCTATATGGAATTTTATTTTCTCCAATTCTTACCAGAAAAACTATTTACATTCCCATCAACCACAGCTGCATTTACTGCCCTGTGCTTTTAGCAGAATCTCAAATGTTAGCACAAAGTAAGGGGATTATGGCAAACACCTCCTGCCATGGTTAATTAATCATTGTCATAACTGGCATTTTAGCAGCTGATGTTAGCATTAATTTTGTTGTAACGTTGCCACTACCACAACTTCAGACTCCAATTGTATGCATTCAAGTTTCTCTTTTGCAGTAGATTCACGATTCTATTTACTGAACTGAAATATACTCTTTGTCCACAGAAAATGTGTCATGAGACAGCAGTGCTGATCACAAATGCAAGACAGACCTGAGCACATACTGCTTCCCTGTCCAGCAACAGTACGTTAATGGTTGGAACTGCCCGCCCCAACCTACATTACTGCCCTCGCAGACACAGCCTGATGATCACCGGTGCCATGGGAGCGGTGCGAGTCAACAGGTAAAGAGGATGGAGGACAAAACAATGTCACACAGCCACAACTTGTACAGTAGCTCATTTATTTTCCTTTTCACTTAAGAAACAATGTACATTACTGTTAGCTAAATATACGACAAATTTAAGATGTCAGATCAAAACACTGTACAGTCTACTTAAGTGACATTCTTATAGAAGGGTATAAAAGTATGTTAAGACTTTATCAGTATTTAAGAAATGTTTTTGGCTATATTTCAAAATAATGTCTGGGTTTGCAAGGTGGTGAAAAATCTTTTTGACTATATCACCCTTTGACTCTCAAAATGGACCTCTGACTCTCTGTAAAAGCGCTGCTACTCATTAACATTTAGCTACAGCAATTGATGAAGGCAAAGACCTTTATCAACACTATGCAGATCACTTGCTAACTGTGGTTACAAAAAGTGTTTTTTTCTGAAATAACAGCAAGTCTAACTGCAAAACTGATACTTTATCAATACTGCAGTTTTCTGATAAGTTAATAGAATCTGCTGACATGGGCGGTCATTGAAGATAAATCTACCCCCTCACACTGGTGGTCCTATTGTTGTTAGCAACAGTAACTAAGCACTTCAGGTCTGACACATGCAGGAACGTGTGCAAGGGACACAATTAGAAAATGCTTACAGAGTGTATGTTAAACAGTCTCTTTTGCCCCCTCTGAAGCTGCAGTTGCTTGCATAAGTCGTTAGCTCAAAGTTTATGGCAATAGTTTTTTGTTTAGTTTTAATAAATAACCAACATCATTTTCTGGGGTTAAAGATAATCATTTTCTAAAGCCAAATATAAAATCATATATACGTTCTCTTACGGGATAAATAAGGCATTCGTTTATTTAATTCTAATTTCAAATTCAGAGGCTGCAGATTCAGTGTCTGTGTGCTATCAGTGTTTAGGCTTAATGTTTGCAGCCTCACGTTTGTCCGTTTTTTAAATGGATTTGGGGAAGTTCATGCAGTCCTGTTAACTCAGCGATCACTTATAAACCAGGCCACTCTCATTCCAGAAATAGACAGATTTGGAAATTGTAAAATGATAAAAAAAAATCAAATAAGTCATCGGGAATTAAAAGCATAAGTAGCTTGATTGCTTTACTAACTGCCATTGATAATATCTGTGAGTGACTTTTTTTTCAAGTGGTGTAAAGAAACTATAGAGAGGCCTGAAACTCCCCCAATCCATAATAAATACAAAAATGTATACATGGCTCAGTAAATGAATTAGTATGCCAACAATGCTACTAAACCAAAAAAATAACTTCATGCACAAAATGTGGAATAAATTGATGTTTCTGCTTCAATTTGAGACTACATTCAGATGTGTTAATGTGCCTGTTTATGTACCATTTAATTTTCAATTTAATTTCTTGATTTGATCATTTGTTAATTGTTCAGTTACACATTCGTTCTTTTTATTTCTCTTTTTTCTTTACATTTTATTTTCTATACATTTATTTATTTCACAGAATTTAGTTTATATTTATGTAATTATTATTGTACAGTGTATTTATGTCAATCAAATAATTCTACATCTTTATTTAGATATGCACTTATCTCTTTATTATTTCCCCTTATTTTCTCCCCAACCCCATCTTTCTTTTCACATTTCTCAGTCTCTGTTTTTATACCTATATGTATTTCTGTTTCGTTGTGCGAATAAGGGGGGCTGTCTTTCACTGTGTTATGGGCTCTGCTTCTCACCTATTAGATGATCATAAGGATGCAAAGACCCTATTTTCACAAAGTGGCACCAAAAACCATAAATGGAAAAATTGGTACTTTCTGTCAGGACACTACAATACAAATAACTTGTTTAACTTCTGAAACTTGTGAAAGACAGAGTGTGTTCCCTCACTTCCATAACGAGGCTGAAAAGCAAACAGGAATGTAAAAGTGGAGATGGGGAAATATACGAAGGAAATATGGGCTTCGGGAAATTAAAAAAATAAAACATGTTATGTGGCTTCATTAGAAATATATCAGTAAATGACAGCATAAGTGAGAACGTTTAGGGGAATAAATAGAGTGAAAATGCTGAGAAAAATTAATGTACAAAAAAATTCAGAGATGAAAATATGCATGAATAAATGAATGAATGACAAATAATTGAAGCTAACACAAAGTTAAATTATTACTAATGGAAATTAAAGCAGAATTTTACATTAATTTTTTTTGGCTTTAGTTTAGTAGCATTTATAGGCATATCAATTATCTATTGAGTAATCTATATATTTTTTTGTATCTATTTTCAATAATGGCAGTTTCAGTCCTCCATAAAATACTATTTATAAGTTTATTGTACAAGTATAAGTAAGGAAATGCTTATCTAAGTTATTAATGATATTTCTGTTAAATAAACTTCTCCATTCTTCCAGATACAGCATCGTTTCCACTGATGAAGATGCCCTGAAGATCTCCAGCTTGGGCCTCCACAATGGCCACAGTCCTCTAACTCAGCAGACACTGTCAGGGGCCTGCATGCGAGGTGAGGAAGGAGGCGGAGGAGGAGAGTGTCCGGGAAGTGATGTAGGACAAGGGACTTTGTCTTTGAGGATGACGAACGAGCCAGTTATCCACAACAGCTGCCGTGCTTCACCTTCATGTCGCCTGGACCTGGATCTGGGGACCGGCCGCCTGCGCAGTCGTTTTGTGAAGAAGAACGGTCAGTGCAACGTTGTTTTCAATAACATGGAGGATAAGCCACGGCGATACCTGGCGGATATTTTCACCACCTGCGTGGACATACGCTGGCGCTACTTGCTGCTCATCTTCACCACCACCTTCCTTCTTTCTTGGCTGCTGTTCGGTCTGATCTTCTGGGGAGTGGCGCTCGCTCATGGAGACTTTAACCTGCACATCCCCGTGAAGGATGGGGAAACTCAGAGTAGCACAGAGGAAGGAAAAGAGGAGTGGCGGCCATGTATTCTCCACATCCAGGGTTTCATTGGGGCCTTCCTCTTTTCCATAGAGACCCAGACCACCATTGGATATGGTTTCCGGTGTGTCACTGAGGAGTGTCCGATTGCTGTTGTGACTGTGGTGGTGCAGTCAATTGTGGGCTGCATTATTGACTCTTTCATGATCGGCACTATCATGGCAAAGATGGTGCGCCCCAAAAAGAGGGCACAGACCTTGCTGTTCTCGCATCATGCTGTCATCGCTCTGCGAGATGGAAAGCTGTGCCTCATGTGGCGACTGGGGAACATGCGCAAGAGCCACATTGTTGAGGCCCATGTGCGTGCTCAGCTCATTAAGCCACACATGACAGCTGAGGGTGAATACCTCCCTTTGGAGCAAACAGACATTGATGTCGGCTATGATGATGGGTTGGATCGACTGTTTCTGGTATCACCGTTGGTGGTCGTCCATGAAATCAACAAAACCAGTCCTCTGTATAACCTGAGTCACAGTGACCTGCAAAAGGAGGACTTTGAGATCGTGGTCATCCTGGAGGGTATGGTGGAGGCCACAGCTATGACCACGCAGGCACGTAGCTCATACTTGGCCAGGGAGATTCTTTGGGGTCACCGCTTTGAGCCTGTGGTGTTTGAGAAGGGTGACCGCTACCGTGTGGACTATTCCCGCTTCCATAAGACCTATGAAGTGCCATCTACACCTCACTGCAGTGCCAGGGAACTGAGCCAGATGAAGGGTCGTCAACATTCCTCGTCCTCGAGTTCGAGTTACTCCAGGTCTCCATCACTGTTTGTCCAAAGAGCGGCCCGACACCTCCAGGGCTCTCACTCTCCCAGTGCTTTCTGCTACGAGAACGAGGTTGCTCTGTGCTGCGGAGACGATGCAGACGAGGAGAATGTGAAAGAAGAGATGGAGAGCCTGAACATAAGAAGTGACAGGGAGGTAAAGATGAGAGACGACATTCATTTGGATTTCAAGGGGTCATTTGTGAAGGAGCAGACGGTTGAGATGTTGTGTGCTCTGGACACAGAAAAGCAGATCAGCCTTGACAGACTACAGCCCACCCTACCTTTATACATTAGCAGAGAGTCAGGAGTTTGATCATTGGGTTGCCCTTCCATTTGTTTCCTCTCTTTGAGTGTATCTAACCAAAGTATTGAACTTGTGTGAACATAAAACATGGAGGACACAGTTTAAGCTGAATATGTTGGGTAAAAGAAATATATTTTCTTTTTTTGTCAGCTCTCACAAAATTGTCATTACTTGCTTTGGTTTAAACCGTAACATCAGCATGTGTAAAGCCTCACAGCTCTTCTACTTTTAAACATCGCAACCAAGTAATACTCTTTATTCAAAAGGCATCTTGAAAACTTATTGCTTCCTTGTTTGATTCAGTATGACCTGTGTGTGCTCTACAATTAACTCAAGCTTTTCATTTTTGATCTCTTTTCTGTTTTTGTAAATATATGCTTTCGTTTTAACTCTAAAATGGTTTAACATCATATACAGAAATCTTAGGAAAGTACATTTATTATGAAGAAGGCATAACACTTTTTCTCATGTGTAAACATTTTTTTCTCTGTATTTTGAACTTCTGTCTTCCTGCCTGAGTTCTGTATCTTTTAATATTTGATAAGCTGTTTTGGTTTTTCAAGAATGCATAACAGCATGTTCCTAAATGGTAACCAAGCTCAAGTAAGATACATAGTCCAGAACCATGGAAAAAAATCCAAGTCAAACCTGTGCAGACGAAGAACAAGCACTTTAGTCTTACTTTTATCAATAGATACGAACACTTCTGCAACTGTCTGTTGTTTTGTATGTACAAAACACTTATTAAACAACAGTTATACTGTTGACACTTGAGTTGTCTCTGCTATGTCTTTTTGCCTCAAACTAGCTGTCCATCCTTGCTAATGTGCACCTTTCTCTCATTATGACATCATTAGTTGTACTTTGCTTACTACCAATGTAAAAGAAATGCTTGTGTTAAACAAAAATGTTTAACCAAGAGGTTAAACATGGAAAAATGACAACTGATAAACATCAGCATGGCAGTAATGTCACTTAAAATGACCACGTTTATGTCAACATTGATCTGAAAGTGTGACATAACCTTGACCTAATTTTTGAAGCTGTAGCAGCTCCACTGTTTTCTTTTTTTCCCCCACACTGCTCAGGATGTTTAACTTGTTCCTTTGTTTGAAAAAAAAAAGTTTATCTTTTTGTAGGTATAGGCCAGTTTGCATCAGTATGCAGTTCTGCTTATGCAGATGAGGGCAGCTGTCTCTCAGAGTGTGTCATAGACTGTTGGCCACATACACCGAAAGTTGGGAGGGCTAACATCGCCAACAGCTTGTTTGAGCTGCCGGCCTAAAAGCAGTCATCTGTGTAGCTTAGCTTTTTCTTCCAGCCCTATTTAGAACAGTTATACTTAAAGCAAATCAGTTTGTCAATGAGATAACACAAATTGTCACAAACCATTGAATAAACAACACATCTCTAGCCTAGCAGTCCAACTGAGAAGTACCATTTTACCACTTTTGGTTTTTGATGCCACTTTGTGAAATAAGAAGTCTGGTTGAATTGTCTTTTAGGAAGCTCAGGCAGATTCCTAAACAAAAGATATAAAAAAGTCATCCAGTCAGCCTTAAGGGGTCATTCCTTAACCCCATTAACTGCACCAATGAGGTCAAGAAAAGAGCTTGGTAAAGACAATTAGGATTTGTTTTTGGTTTTTTTTACTATTTGACCGGACCCAGAATCTCTGAACTAATGACCAGTTAATAGGTGAGAAGCTCAGCCCATGACACAGAGAAAGACCACGACCCACCCACCACATTTGCATAATGAAGCAGAATTACAGGGATGAATGTAAAAACAGACACAGAGATGTGAAAAGTGACTAAGTAAATACATTTGTTTGCTGACAAATGCAAAGTTAAAATTATAGATAAATCAATTCATGTATAAATAAAAAAATGTACTGTAATTTAATTCAAAGATACACTGTAAAGTGATATAAATAAGTTTAGGGAAATGAATATGGGGAAAATGCTATGACAATAATAATGGACAAAAGATAGGCGATAAAAGAAAGTCTTTTTTTTATGGGAGGGAATAGTTCAGGTAGTTTACATGGCGACCATACACAGCCGAGTGACTGCTTGCACCAACCAGAAGGGAAGAGGGAGGTCATGTGACACGACTTAAAGGATCCCTGTGCTTCCTGGTATTGATGAGTCATGACAAACAGCTCATGACGCAGGAACAGTATGACAGAAGATGTTAGCGGTTTTAAAACTGTGACTTTTGAAAATCCCGGTAAAGCCTAGTTTGGAATAGGAAAGCGTCTACTTCTTAGACAAAAATGCTCTTTCAAGACAAAAAAATGCTCCATATCAAGTGCTTTCTTTTTTTCTTCTTCAGACAGCTGACCATGGCCAAGTGAAGTAGCAGCTCCTGTTAACTGTGATAGTTTCTGTGCTCCGTGAACTGTACAATGTGACGGTTAAGACCTGGGTTAATTCTATGTCCCAAATTTAGTCTGCAGTCTTGCTGTCATGGGCATTCAGAAGTAGGTCTTCAAACTGGTTCACTCAGTGGTCAGTAAAACACGAATTCACAGATATGCATAAAAAGATGGATGTAGTGATTTGAAGCTTTGAGTTAGGTATTTTGCATTCCCATGTTGGGTTTATGAAGCCAGAAGTGACGAGAAAAGGATGGATCCCTTGGATCAATCCCCTGTTGATCGAAGTGGCCCCGCCCACAGCAAAGTTCATACAGTTCATTCCATTTATGGAAAGGCACTTGAGAGTACTGCATTTTTTAGTCCTGAAGGCTGCCACTTGTGTGAACATGTCCTCTAAATGGAGATCCTGCATGCCGCAAATTACGCTAAACACCAGGCTGCGCCCTTCATATGCATTCACATTGAGAAAATAGAGAATAGTGTCACCTTAAAGTTTAAAGGCCTTTTCATAGCTAACATACTGTAATAGTTTGTTTTATCAAGCGACAGCAGAAGCCCACTGTAGATACTGTATTTTACCTTGTAAATTTTGACAGGTTGTTGCCTCAGCCTCAAAAATAGAAAGTTGCACACCGACTTAAAATTCAAATAAGAACAGAGGATCGTAATGCTTAGGCCACATAAAAATTTTGCATTTATGAAAAAAAGAACAACACCACAACACATGTAACATCAGCCTTTAATAAAAGTTAGTTAGCTTGCTACTATTTGCATTGTTATCGGCACTCATGACACGTCCTCTTTGTGCTCTCTGAAAATTGGTTTGCGACTCCTCCACTTTAGTTATGTTGACATCACTGCGACCCTTGAAGGTGAGAAGTGCACAGCTTGGGTCCAGGTCTGTTTTGTTGTGGTTTGCTGGCAAATAGCGCCCTTTTTCCAGGCTGTGTGCAGCCACCTGAAAACTTTTTTTCTTGAAGAATAATGGGGTGCACTGTTACTTTTTTGAGTATTTCATGAGGGATATTTCTCGCTTTCTGCCTCTGAGGTCTTTTCTCTGGCCTGTTTCACATGGACATACTTTGACTATGTTTGAGAACTTAACAACAGACTTTAGTTAAACATCTAGAACCTTAAAAAAAATCCAAATAAAAACAGAATGCGATCATCTGCAAATCTCATACCTGTCATTACAATGTGCATACCAAAGATGTCAGCCATACCACTTTTATCTAATACATTTGATTAAATAACCATACTTTAAAAAACATTTTGTTGTACTGGATTATGCATTTGGTCAAAGCCACCGTTTGATTGGAAAATTCTCCGAATCAGCTTAAGCTGTTGCATATAGCGTGAATACACAGCTTCCCCAATACAAGTCCTTCTAAGAGCAGGGGTGTTTCTATCATATCAAACTCAGAGGGGATTTTAATTTAAAGTTATGCAGGACGTGTGTAGCTTCAGCTTGTTAAGCTAAAAGTTTGTTAGCCTGTTCACTCCTTTGTTCATTCACTTTTCTCACACACAGTGCAGTCTCTCTCAGGAATCCACCACAAATGCCATCATTTTTCAACATACTTGAGGTAAATTCTGGAGGTGGACAAAATCTACACGTGTCCTGACTATCAGCTTCCCACAGGAATGAATAGACTTCTGTTTGGCAGCGTTTCTGGGCGATGTCCATGTTTGGCTTCTTCTTTGCGTGAGATGCCATTAAACTGCTTTTGTGGATGACACGATGAACTGTGTTCACAGACACTGCTTTTGAGAAGTGTTCCTGAGACATTGCAGTTCTTTCCATGCTAGATTCATGCCTGTTTTTAAGGTTGTGCTGCAGAGCAATATTCAGAGAGTCAATCCAGACTCTCTGAATATTGTGAACTGTAGATTATAGAATTCAAAGTATTCATGGTATGTTACAGCCTCTTTTTTTGAGATTCATTACTGCCCTGAAATATCAAAATATCTTACTTTCAGCTTTTGTGCGTAAAAAGCAAGCCACTGCATCCTATTTTTATTTATAGTTTACACAGCATCCCAACTGTTTGAAATCGGGGGTTGCAAATTTCTCTATTGAAGAAAGCTGTTTACAAATCTAAGTAGACTGATTTGTCTTTAAGGTTGGGCAAATTAGAACATTTTAAGTCACTAACAAGGCTGACCCAACTTGATTTGGTGTGTCTATCTGCAGACCTGCAGGCAGCACAGCACCCACTCAAAACTCAAAACATTACTATGAAAACATGGACAAGAGCTCTGGACATGAGATTTGAAGCAGGTGGGCCTTATCTGGATAAGGTTTACGTAACGTACTTGTATTCACTAATCAGTGTATTAGAGCAGCTAACTCAGATTCTAATGAAATTTTGGCTGCTGCCAATCAAATGTGAGTGTGTGTGTCTATATGTGTGTGTTAAACTGTTTCTTCACGACCTGTTGTTTTGCGTAGTGGTAAGTATGGATGGAGGTCTTTCTTGGTCCCATTTTTTTGTCCAAAAAGATTAAAGGACTCTTGATTTTACGGCTCAGATTGAAACCAAACTCTCACAGCTGTTAGACAGACAATACGACCAAGAGATGTGTCACAGCTTGGAGATTAAGAGCTGTGTTGATCTGTGCATACATTTCCAAACAGCTGCTGATCATTTTTGAGGTGCCTTTCAGAAAAGAAAAGAAATGATGGATACAAAATCCTCAAGCTTCAAATGCTGCCACCAGCACTACAAATAGCATGGGAACAAAAGAAAATGACATTGAGAAACCACATTTACAACGAACAGTTAAACCACTTCAATTTGCACGTCATGATCAGTTTTTGTTGAGGTACCAATATGACAGAAGACAAATATCATCCATCCATCCATCCATTTTCTATATACCCACTTAATCCGTCGGTCAGGTCGCGGGGGGGCTGGAGCCTATCCCAGCGGTCGTCAGGCAAGAGGCGGAGTACACCCTGGACAGGTTGCCAGTCCATCACAGGGCCACACAGAGACAAACGAGACAAACAACCAGGTTGAACCTGGAACCCTCTCGCTACGAGGAGACGGTGCTCACCACCACATCACCGTGCTATTTCTATTTGAAGTAAAACCGTGGCTATTGTTACAAAAGAACAAAGTGCTAACGCAGGCACCTCACGTCTGGAAGCAAAGGTCCTCGTCACAGCTGACCCGGGTTGAGGTCCCAGCCTGTGGCCCTTTGCTGCATGTCATTCCAGCATTATGGGCTGTGTCTAAAGTATTTGACAGGGGGCCCAGTGAGGTTACAACCCTTGCCAAAAATCAAAGGAATCGTCCCACTTGGAGGATGTTCATTTAGTTGTTTTATTTAGTAAAAAAAAAAAAATAAATGAATAAAAAAATTCTATATGTGACACAAAACTATTTCACTTAACAGCTAACCATCCTGGCTTCATAAAACATGCCAAAAAATCAGATAAAGTTGCTGCAATATTTTCAGGTAATTTAATCATGTTATTTCCTCTCCTTGAGCTGAAAATATAAGCTGCCAAAAATTACAACAGTGTTATTATATGGGTGAATGTTCCGCCATTAAATCAAATAGTTTTGTTTCATACCTGGAATTTTCTTATTTCTTTATCAAGTAAAACAGCTGAACAAACAAGTGGTGCCTCCAGAATTTTTGCAAGGGTTGTAATGTGGCCCTAACAAGCTCAAAACCCCATTCACTTCACATTTTCTGTTGGAAGAGACACAATGCAAGAAAGTTTAACCTAATATGTGACAGCCACTTTTCTATGGCCCTAACAGTCATTTCTGCGTGGTGGTGTTTCGGAAGGTCAGACTGCAGGCTGCGCCACAGCAGGCAGGCGTGAAAGGTGAACAGGCTTTGGAAGAAACAAGAAGAACACAAATACAGTTGGAAACAAGAATGTATAAACATGAAAGACACAATAAATACAGAAATATATACAGAAACAAACAACAAGAGGCACTGTATTGAAGTCCATCTTCCCATGATACAAGAGGATACCGTGTTACTTGCTGTTGTGCAGGCTCCACCATGTGGTTGAACGCCGACGCCACAGTGGGTGACAGTGCTGTTTGATGTGATTTGATTTTTGTACGGCATAAAGTGTGCTCTTCAGTTTATGCTGCCCTTAAATCAGCATCATTATGCCATTATGCTTGAAATAGGATTAACATGAAATTACTTGTGAATAAACAAGTGGTTACTCTGGAATGTCTGTGCTTAAAGGTCTGCTGCTGTGGCAGCCAAATACTGAAGGAGTCGATGACCGTGGCTTTCAATCAGGGGTTCAGAACCCTATGAACAGAGTCGCATGATAAAGATATGTGCCATATCTTCACATGAGACTGTCTACTAAGTTTGCAGATTTCCCCTTTTTTATGTGTTTATCTGCCAGCCTACGCCTTTTGAGATTAAATGTGTTTTACTTCATAAAAGAAAATAATTAAATAAAAAAACAACAAATACATACATAGTTTTACAAAGTTATGCAGACATAGTTTGCATAATTTTACTCAGTAGCCTCTATGCGCCTGTAAAGTTAATTTGGGAAAATTAGGCTTTAACATAGAGGAATGTGCATCCTGTGACAAGGAGAAACTGCAAGGTCACAAGCCATAAAGTTAGAAACCACTGCTTCTCAAATACAAAGCAAAGTCACACCGTATATTCCAGAATCAGAGCATTTATTCAATCCATCCACATCAACAGTGTGCAGGTGTTCCGTCAGTCTTTCAGTGATGCCCCCATAGTTATACATTGTTATGCATACATAGTTTACATAGATAAAAATCCTCAACCTTTAAATGCTGCCACCAGCACCACAGATAGAGTGGGAACAAAAGAAAATGTAATTGAGAAAACTACATTTACAATGAACAGTTAAGTTGAACAATGAAAGATAGCGTGTTTCAAGACAATCCTCGTTTTTTGTAATAATTGTTCTTTGTCAGTACAGACCATGGATAGCTCATAAAACAGAATTTTACTGAAAACATTTGATCACAAAAGTCCAATATAATTTGTTGTTCCTCTCTACTTTAGTCTAGCTTGTTGTGCCACCTCAAAAAGCTAATGTTAGCATGTTAACATGTGACTTGTTAAGTGTGAGGAGCTCAAGAAGTAGTGTACAAGCAGAAACAATATGTTTGGCTATAAACCAACAGAGTATACCTCAAATCACAAAGTGGTCTACATTTCCAAAAATTTGGTGTTGATTTTTTTAAATATGTTGAATTTTTGAAGTGGCTGTCTGCTAATGTGAAGTTTTCTACTAGTTTTAATGTAAAACTCTCTATTTCATGAGTAGAAAAATGGCCAAATATTCTGTATGTATATCACCTCAGTTTCTGATATGTACTGCTGAAAATAGTAAATATCAGACAGTGATACTGACATAGACACATTTTCTTTCTGAAAAGGACCTTCAACTTCACACACTCACCTTATGAGTGGGTCCAGATGAGACATTACCCCGACAGAGCTCCTGGTATCTCCAGGACAGTCAAATCAGCTTGGACACAGACAGCACCAGGTCCTAAGATCAGACCCAGTTGATATTGTAAATACAATGAGGAGACTGTTGACTGCTGTCCCGCTGACTCTTATTAATATGACTGCTCATTAGTGCTCTAATTTACTCCCTGCTGCTCTTTTTCATTCTTCCATGTCTTTTATTTTACAAGCTGAAAACTGGTCGGATTGAATTTTATCCTTCATCCTCTCTGGCAATATGTTTCTCCTCTGTGCAACGCTCGTCTCTCCCTGCTGTCATCCCATCCTCCTCCATGACTTTTTCTGATGCTGGTTAATTATCCATATCTTCACATCCCCCTGTCATCAACATTGGAGAGGAGAGCAGCTGTGTGACCTCTGGGACCTTTGTTAAGGCTGCTAATGGCTGACTAGCATCCTGCCTAATAAGGTAGTGTGTGTTCCTCCTCATGTAGGTTAAGTGTGTGAGTGTGTTCATGTGCTTTCATGTGTGTGACACCCCGTATATCTGCGTGCCCTCTCCGGCCTCACGGGCTGTTTGCGGCCTCGGGCTGTGCGACAGGGTGTGTGTGCTCAGCAGGGGACAGTATTTAGGCACTGGGAGCTGAGGCTGGGGGATCTTTGATTCCATAATAAGCTGTTGTCTGTTGTGGAGCTGTGGAGCAGCTCGCTGGGGGACAGAGGAGCATTGTCTACAGCTCAGTGCAACTCAGCTCCACATCAGAGGTCTGCTGAGGCAGACTGGGAAACACCACAGGGCAAACATCCCCTGGACATTTCTGTCTGTCTATCTGTCTCATGTGTTTTCTGTCTCTCTGTCTTCTATATTTATGATTGATTCTTTATTTCTCAATTGTCCTGTTTGACATGTTAACTTCCGCAATTGCTGTCCAAATCCCAGCCATAAAATCAAGGCTGTAAATTTGATATGATGTGCTAATTTTGGATCTTTGAAGCTGCAGCTCGGCATTGTTTGATACGTTTAGACCGAATGAATCCTGTCTTTATGGTAAGCTTTATTATGCTTTTGAGGGGACAGAAATGGAGGAACAACCTTCCTCTTATTTAATTCTCAGCAAATCAGGCAGTTAACCAAAATATCAAATTTGATAAGCACTGGTTCATTGCGCAATTTGGCCTTACCAAGCATGGATCCTCAAAAACAGAAGGATGAGATTTTTAGCACATCCAGCTGGATTCTTTTTCTTACATCTGAATTTCAATCATTACTGAAACACACAGCAGTCCACTGGAGTTACACATAATTTTGAAATGCACTTGAAAAACAAAACGCAGCAGGGGAATAAAGTACGATTTCAACTCATGGAACTTCACGAGTTGATTTCTTACATTAAAGCAGTTATTATATGTTGGAATACACAGAAGAGGTTTAATTTAGCTAAATGTGGGAATTTCCAGAACACCAGGTTAAAAATTCTTGATTTCTTCTGTTCGCATATTAGAGTCAAAGATTTTTACTGAGCTGGTTTAGGACATTATCACTCCATACATTAAAAAACTTGCTGATAACAGCCTGTGGCGATCCATTTTTTTCCATGTTTTCAGGAATGAAATGTTAACAGGATATGACCAAACCTCCCCCGGTCAACACCGGAAAGTTTGACGTATGAAAGCGCAACTGTTGAGTATAAGAAACAACTTCTTTGAAATTGTAAAATTCCATACGATTTTACCAAAAACCATTTAAAATTGCCACTAATTGATAGCACCACGAATCTACCCCAGATGATTATTTTCACTTAAATACAGCGTGCGCTCACACTGGAGCCCATCACTCTGTGTATCCACACACACATATACACACAAACTGAAAGATATGAAGAAACACAAACTGAAATACAATAACAAAATCCCCTCCTTTATTATCAGATCAATAGATTAATTAATCTAATAAGATTTTGTCCAATTATAATTGATTATAATTGAATTGTCCACAATAGATGATTATAATCATCTATTGTGACCAATCATGTCACAATACTAATTAGATCATGTGGTTTCCCTAAAAATGGACACATAGGGGCTCTAACTTGAATCTCACCAGTCATGCAAGCTGCACTCACATTTCTCTCCAACCCTTCCATCAAAGTTTTCCCCTCATTATAGTTTAAACGATCACGTTTGTGCACACGTTTGTTCGTAGTTGGGTTTCAATAGAAATCCCAGAGGTGAAAGAGACACATTTCTCTCACCATTTTCATGTTTGAGTATTCCGTGCAAATAAATGCTAATGAAGACTGTATTCAAACATGATTGTTGCTTGTTTGAAGGTGATGTTGGAAATAATGTGTTTTTCGGTGAGGTTGGAATGACGGTCCACTGCAGTGGATGCCATATATGAAAGGGATGAACACCTTTCACATTCTCCTCTTTTACGACCCTTTGTCTGTGTGTTGCTGTTTGGTTATGTTTGTTTGGGGGGTTATCTAATTTCTTTGTGGTATAGTTGTTCTACAATGGTCTTGTTTTTTATTCATTTAAATTTAGTAATCTGTACACTCTGTGAAGCACAGAGTGTACAGATTATGTTACATGCATTCCATTAAACGTCACAGGTCCTTCATTACCGTGGCCAACGAGTGATAAAATTCCTCCGTATGCTGTGCTTCAATATCCTAAAATGTTGTTAGATTTTTACAGTTCTTCCTTTTTGCATCTGTTACAAAGCTATTTTCATGAGGAACTGATTGAAGGTCACTATAACATGTATTTGCAGACACACTGCATAATTATTAAGTTGCTTAAATTTAGTCCAGCCCATTTAAAAAAAGCAGACAAAAAGTCCAAATGACAGACATGAGTAGTAAATAATAAATCACCATATTTCTCACTCTCCCCTCCCAAATCTCTCATCCATCTTTCTGTCCTGTTGCCTTTCATCTCTCCGTCTGCTCGGACAACAACGGACTCTTTCATGTAGCCATCTTTTCTCCAGACCCTCAGGCCGTCTCCCTCTTTCTTTTTCGTTCTCACAGACTAATTAAATGTTCTGAGAAGAACTCATGATTGGAAAGTTGAAACTACTTTCTCCCTTTCTTTTTGTTTCTCCCTCATGTTCTCATAGATAAATTGTCATACGAAATCTTTGAGTTTTTTTCATCAGAACCCTATGAAATAAAGGGTATTTACTCTTTAGATAAAACACGGACAGTTTGGTTTTGTTTTCACAAAGAAATGTTGCTTTATTTGCAGTTACAGAACAGTTTGCACAACACCAGGAGCAAGCGATACATTAAGAGTTAACTCAATTCTTGAAATATGAGTGAGAGCTACAGTTGTTGGGAGGTGGAACAACAAAAAACGGGACGCATTCAATAGCTTGCTTTAGTGTGACTAACTTGGTGGCCTGCTGTTCACAGACAGTTTTTAAAAATTTTTTATCAGCAGTAGAAAATAACATTAAAAATAGCATTGAAGGTGATTTTTAGAAAGAGTCACGTGTTCAACCCACAAAAAAATAAGCCAAAAGCATTTTTAAAAAAACAATAGAAAAGATCTTTTTTATATACAAAGATCCTGCTTTTACAAACCAAACTGAGCACATGCTGCTTCATTACAGATTATGGAATTTTATTTGCATGAGTATCAGAACCAGTAAATAAACAGGAAAGCTACTATAACTTTTTTCTGATGGCTGGGTTTTCTCCTTCAGTCTTATCGTACTATAACCAAACTAAAGTATTCTCCAAAAACAGTGTGTGTGCATGTGTGTTTGTATTTTGGGTCTTAAGTGAAGCTGTCTACAGCCTCTCATATGCAGAACCATACGCTCCTGGTTTACTGCTCTGTTCTGATAGAAAATGGCCTCTTACATTAAAAGATGCCTGACCTGAGAGATCTTCTGGGCCGTTCTGGTTTTGGTCTACTCTTTGTTTGACTTCACCTTTGTCTTTTACAAACTTGACTTCTTCTGATCATTAGGAAAATGAACCCACGACAAGCTTGTTTTTTCATCACATGGTGATAACAGCACAGTTTCATATGATCATAGTTTAAATGAACTAAGAAAACAACAACAAAATTCACATTTAGAATTGAATCTGACAGAAAAACAATGTCAGTGGGATTGTATTCTCAAAATTAAGGAATAAATTATTGGTGATGGCAGCTGATTAAGTCTTTTGCTGCTCTGCGGGAAGATTTTCGATGTGGATAACAGTCATGGATGCATGACTAAACAGCATGCTGGCATGTATGACTGAGGGGCGAAGCAGTCATAAAGCTGCAACATGAATGCCATCATTGTCTCCGTAACCATCATACCCATCTTAATCATCATGACATAACATCCTTCTGCACCTGAGACACAAATACCCCATTTTCTAAGACAATGTCTCAAAGTCTGGTTTCGTATTTTCATCAGTGTCACAAATAAATTCTCAATTTCTCCCTTTATTGCTCTGTTGTTCTTCTACTTTTCCACCATCGCTCCCAGACAAGCTGAAGTTGTGGCAGAGAGATGTGGACACAGCAAAGCACCGAACAATAGACCATTCACGATGCCCTGCAATGCAATGATGATCCTGCCCTGCCCTCCACACCCCCCACCCTGCACCAGCCTCCACAGCTGCACAAGAATGTGGTCCAACAAGTTACCCCCCCCCCCCCGGCTCTCTCTTCCCCACCGCCGCCACCACCATCGCTACCGCCACCACCACCTCACCAGTGCTGCCGCCATCACAACCGAAGCCCCTCTTTCCCAAATAGAAAAGATGAAGAAGGCAAGAAACTATAGAGGGGGGAAACTCAGCAGACAGAGCACAAAGAGAGGATTCATGGTTGGTCACATACACTCTCGGAGAAAAAAGAGGGGCATCCATTTAAGTGTGGTGCAGCTGCACTAATTCACAGGGTGAAAATGGACAGAAAGGGAGTGACAGGGGTCAGATAGCAGAATCTTTTTTTTATTCATCCCCCATGGATGGCGTGTCACTGCATCATCACGACTTACACAGTCCTCACGATGCATAAATCAAGTGATAAAACCAGAAAACACCTGCAGCCATTGACTTCACTCTTTTCTCCCAAGCAGAATTTCAAGAGCCGTTCTGTGCATTCTCAGCAGCGAGTCAAAACACTTAGCTCATGGTGTGACCTGATATGACCTTTATTTTTCAAATATTTCTACATGAACGTGGAGGTATTTTAAAAGTAAACCCAGTCACGGGGTCGGCTCCTCAGTTACAGCTGCATGTCCTTAACCCAGAAAACCTCAGAGATGTTGGAGAGATGTTGTTGTCTCTCTGCGAGATCACTGCACAGGTCCCACAAACAAGCTGGTGGAGGAGTCACATGAGATTCAGTTTTATTGATAGTCTAGCTTAAGAGCTGGAATTCCCCAAGCAAAAGCACTGACCTCAACTGTTTTTCGCACAGACCCTGAGAGGAAATGACATTTATGAATTACAGTGTTTTTTCACAATCCAAGAAGCTGTCCCAAAGCATGAGAAGCACTCTTGTAATTAGCAATTCATTTTAAAACAGGCTGCTTCAACCCCTCTGGAACATTTTTGCGCTGAAAGCTGAAGCAACCGGGCCAATCTGTGCCAATTCTGACATCCAAATTCAGATCCCTCTGTTGAGTTTGTCATCAGTTGGAACAAATGACGCCATTCATTTCAGGCCAAATGTGCCTATTGACACGGGAATGACTGCTTTCCACCAATTATACGTCAGTTTAATGCAGAATGTGACCCAGCATGTGAATATTTGACCGCTGTGCATGCTTCTCTTATCTGCATCCCGCTCACACTCTCCCTCTCACACTATTGGCATCTGTCTATTTTCCTCTCCCTTGCCTCTTCTCTCCGTCTCTCATCAGATTTCAGGAATTTCCCCCTGGGCGCTGTTCAAGTGTTAAGGCCAACGTTAAAGGATGTTCTCACTTTTCCGTCTCTCTTTCCATCACCTGATCACAAAAAAGACATCCAAATCAAAATGCCCCTGCGAAATAAATTAATCCGTTGCAGTGCGGCTCAGTTTAAACCAGCAGCTACCCATGACAGAATGTGCACCTGAAGCTGACTCTTTGACCCCCCCCCCCACCCCACTCCCACCCCCTCTCTCTCTCCCACCGATCAACCGATCAGGATCTCTGACCTCCCTGCTGATCATGAGACCTCGTTCCTCCCATCTTGTCCTCCCCGTTCTCCCTGAGGAGCCACAGGAAACAGGCTCTTGTGACACAGTCTGTGCAGCCATGGAGAGGCCCATTACTGCAGTCACATGGCAGGTTAGCACAGCCACTGATGCAACCATGTGAGCTCTATTTTCTAACAAGTTACAGCTGCCCTGAGGCTCATGATGGTTTCACACAGGATAAGCAGAAATGTAAGAAAATATATATCAAGAGTTAGAACTCGATCAAAATGAGAGCGAGGTCATCTCCCAGTTTAGTTTCAATCGTACACAGCTGAATGGGGGGACAGTTCTGTGCTGAGGTTTCAGCAGGTGTAAGAGGCAGCAGCTGAGCTAAGAGCCAGAATCTTGCTGCTTCTAATCGCTATGAGGAATTGATCACTGGTATATGACTTTAAACTTGTCAACTTCTGTGTTGTTGTTTTTTCATTAATCTTTTGAGACTTTAGTGATAGGATAAGAAGTTCCTTTGACATAGCAAGCACCGCACCTGTTTTAATCTTATTCAGAGCAAAGGTTTGAAGTCTTTGACTGTCAGAGGACAAGATGTTAAAGTAAAAGACCTCACAAAGAGAGCGAGAGCTGACTGTCCCTTTACTGCTGTAGGACAGTCTATTTCATTAAAAATCCAGTTTTCCAGGTTTCCAGTTTGGTGGAGCATTTTAAAGTTAGAAATTAGAAATGAGCTTGTCTTCGATTTTCAGGGAGTTTTGAGTAAAAACAAGTTGCAACAGTAAAAGAAGTGGGAATAAAGTTAAAATCGTCTCTGAAAAAAGTGTAATCGCATTAGAAATGAAAACATTTCAAATGAAAATGAGAGACACAACCTTACTCCCGTTAAAGAGCACAAGATCTACAGGGAAATTAATCGGAATCAACATTTTCCGTCAACGAACAGAACAAATTGTGAGCGTTTGAGTGTTTCTTTTCTTTTCTTTTTTTTAATAGCAGCTTTCTAAGTCATTCTAACGCGTGAAAGTGAGAAAATGTTGCACAGAACCATACGTTAAAGTTCCGTCCCGCTTTTTATTCCATGGATTTTAAAAAAAGAGCACCCGTTCAGTCATGAGATAACATTTAATTCGTTAAAAATGATTAAAAGAAAATGCGCGAACTTCATGAAACATTAAGGTCTTCGGAGGCCGCGCGCGTTATTTTCTCCACTTGTTCGATTTTCAAAATTTCAGTCATCATCTTCTCTACTTAGTTATAGTAAAAAGAATTTTAAAAAATAGTCCTTTATACGCTTACCAGCCTAACAAGATAAAACAAATATTTCTAATGTAGTCCTCATTTAAAAGAAATGGAAAGTATTTTTTAAAAAAGATAATTTCCTCAGTAGGAAAATAGAAAAATAAAAAAAGTCTTCAGACTGACAGCTGTGGAGGTTTTTCCCCCCTTTGTTTTATTACTATGCAGAGGCGGTATGGTATTGTGTCCTGTTTCGTTTAGTTTAGTTTAGCATCAAACCCTGGGTGTAAAGTCCTGGGAAATTGAAATCCATATTTAAGCGAGCTTCGCTTTATATTCTACACAACGAAATCAGTTTAATACAAAACGAAACTACAACAAATAGTCATCCGTCAATGATCAGCTCGGTTTTCTAATACAACACAATGATACTCGTTGTAATAACTGTTCAGAAGCCTATTAGACAGACTTTTGCAAATCAACGGTTAAATATATTTGCAATGTTTTTTTAAATGTTCTAATATTTTTAATACAACAAATGCCCTCCGGTGATTCTGCTCTGACACACACACGCTCTCTCTCTGGGGGAGGGGAGGGTGAGGAGGTGGGATGCACATCCAGCTTCGCTGACCCAACACTCTTGATGATACCTCAGCTCTCCACAGTCTGCACAAGCAAGATGAAAGACAGAAACATACGCACAGCGTAACCCGCACATTTCAAAACTCCTGTGAAACAACGACAGCAATCCCTTCACAAACAAACAAACACACACACACAACTCACTACAAGCCTCGGAGGCCTCACGCAGAATCCCTGTGTTGTTGGTGTGCACGGTGGGGTGCAGCAAAGGTGTCCCCCACACCACCGCCGCCACCACCACGGCCCCTCACGCCCAAACGCAGCGCCCCACCATCAGGCCCAAATCCAGGTGAGTGTGTTAGGAGGTTAAGAGATGGAAAAGTGTCGCGGCTAGGACTAGAGAGAGATCCATGTGTCCCGTCCGCCGCGGAGCATTTTCTGTGTGTGCGCGACTTGTGTCTATGCTCGGACATAAAGGGAGAAAGACGCACACATCGCCCTCTGTTATCATTTTTTTTCCATGTTTGCAGCACAAAACTGCTTTTTGTTCCCCATTTTTTTCATTTACGAGGGTTAATGGATAGAGGCTTGGGCGTTTGATCACATGGCTACAATTCACCTGAGATGTAGACAAAGAGAGCAAAGAGAGGAGCGGGAGAGAGAGGGAGAAAGCTGAGAGTCGGGCCCGACTTGAGAGGCTGCGGACACACAGGGGTCATTGTTGCATTCAATTTGTGTGTGTGCGCGTGTGCGCGCGCGCTCGCATCGGATGCCGCTTCCCATCAGGCCACGCTTTAACGGTTTATCTCACGGCCCGAGCGCGGACAAATCGGTCATCACGCGCGCGCACAGAGCATAAAGATTGGCGTAAACGCGGGATGTTTGTTTTGGGAGGTATCGTCGATGTGGTTCGTGCTCGAGGGTATGGTGGTGGAGGGTGTTTCAAGAAGGTATGTGAACCCATGTTCACACCTGTTCCCGCATCATTCCCAGAGCAGAAGACTGAAAGATTTCTACAGATCAATTAGGCACCTAAAACTGAAAAAAGCACCTAAAACTGAAAAGTTCAACGTGAACTTGAGATTTCTGAGCCATAAACCATCAAGTCGTTAATGAGGAGATGTTTTCTTACTTATGTTAGGTGCTTATGGCTTCTGATGAAAATATACTGTATGATAACATAATGAAATATCTTAAAGCAACACAACAGGCTTGAGCTCAGCACGTTAGACCTAATTAGCGTTAATTGCGCGGGGACATTAGACAACAAGCATAAACTATCGTGATAACAATTTCTGTGCTCTTCTCCTCTCATAAATTGGAGGTTCTGTCTGCTGAAGAGTCAGATTTTAGAGCTACATTTCCTCCATCAAACTGGACATCTAAAATCGGAGCCAAGCTTTGCAATTCACGGGTGATTTTTCTTTCTTTTTGTTTTTATTTTCTTTCTTTCTTTCACTTTTTTTTCTGGACCGTGACCACATGGAGCAATAACTCTCCCCTTGATTGTTTATTTGTTTGATACGTGTTAACACGTCCAACAAAGCCGGCCTTCTCCTGCCTCTAAATGGCCGCACTGTCGAGTCATTTAAGCCACTCCGAGGTAAAACTCTCACCTCTTCACTGTTGGAAATGTTGCAGCGATGGACAGACGCGCATTAACGTGGCCGCACTGCCGTCCAGTCAGAAAGCAGCGGGATAATTAGAGGGCCAATCAGGGCGCCGCGTGGCGCCGAAGGGGGCGGGGCTGGCTGTGTGCTGGAATGCTGTCTCTTTGGGAATGTTTTCCAGTTTCAATCACTTTTTTTTTCTTTTTCTTTTTTTTTTTCTCCCAGTTAGTCTCACAAGGCGCTCTTTAAGCTCCGCTGTTGCCACACAGAGCAGCCATTCATCGGCTCTGCAGCCAGCCACACACACTCCCATGCTGAACCACTGGACATCTAAATTGGTAAGTTATGTAATTTTATAATGCAACGTTTCTGACATAAATGAAAATATTTCATATCGACATTTATGCGCCATGCATTTTCACCTATTGTCACTTACACGTCAAATTAGCCGTCATTTCGCTTTTAGATTTCGTTTAAAATTGAAATGTTATTTTCTGGTTGCGGTATTTTCGGATTTCTTATTGGCCAGAGATGCAGCTTTTTGTAGATGCTGTTTGTCCGTTTCATTTTTTATTATTTTTCCCTCTCTGGACAAATAGGTTCAGGTTTGGGTTCAAAGCTAAAGTTACAAGTAATTTCATTTGTGGACTGTTTCAGTTCTGAACTGTTCCGTTGTTTGTCTCATTTTTTAGATATAGCCGCTGTTTTCTGCAAAGGAGCCAACGGTTGAAAAGGATTTGGCACTTCTTGCCCATCAATATGGCTTTTCCTGAGAAGCGTCAACAATAAGCGTTGGACACTTGAGACATTTTTCTAAACGATATAAATAATAAATCACATAGTTCTGGACTCTCTAGAATATAATACTGTATACGAGTGTTTTCTTGTCAGTTGGAGTAATTATAAAGAAAAAAAAATGTCCGGTGAGGAGCACAGCCTGTCCGAGGCGGAGCTGAGTCCCGGTGGGTCAGACGACGGTAACTCACTCTCACCGACTCAATCCGGAGCGCCGCCCGGCCAGGACTCACCTCTGAGCGGGCCGCCGCAGCAGCTCACCGCGCTCTGTGTGGCGGATGGCAGCGGTGAGGATGGAGGCAGAACGGGGGCCAAGTCGGAGGAAGAGGACGATCGGTTCCCGATCGGCATCAGGGAGGCGGTGAGCCAGGTGCTGGACGGATATGACTGGACGCTTGTGCCCATGCCGGTGCGCGTAAACAACGGCAACAAAACTAAACCCCACGTGAAGAGGCCCATGAATGCCTTCATGGTGTGGGCGCAAGCAGCAAGGAGAAAACTGGCCGACCAGTACCCCCACCTGCACAACGCGGAGCTAAGCAAGACCCTGGGCAAACTGTGGAGGTTTGTATCAGAGTGGCGCATTCACTGTGTTCGTGCGTAATGGACGTGTCGGGGTGATTAAATGTAATATATATATATATATATATAATAATGATAATAATTATTTTCTCAAATTGGATTCTGAGAAAAATATTTCAACTTCAGAGATCCAGTTCAAAGTTAAAGTCCAAATTTAAGCGAGCCAATGGCGAATTATTGCTGTTTTTGCGCACAACATTTAAAGCATTAGAATTGATCATTTTCAAATAAATAACATGGAACTGCTTTCATGCTTACAATGAAAACCTATAGAACTCTCCGTGCCTTTTCTCTTTGTCCAGGCTGTTGAACGAGAACGACAAGAGGCCATTCATTGAGGAGGCAGAGAGGCTGAGGAAACAGCACAAGAAAGACTATCCGGAGTACAAGTACCAGCCCCGGAGACGCAAAAACGGCAAACTGATGCCTTCTAGTGAGTCTGATAGCCAAGGAGAAGGAGAGGCCAGCCACTCCCAGTCGCACTACAAGACCTTACACCTGGACCACAATGGCGGGGCTGGGTCTCCCCTGGGTGACCTGCACCACCACCATCATCATCACCATCCTGCTGGTGGGTACATCTTTGGTTCTGTGTCATGACACCTCAACAAATTTGTTTTCATGTCTCAAAGAGATATTTGGTGGGAGAAAAATTAAATATGTGGGATCCACTCTTTATTTCGAAACATGAGTCATTAAAAGGAGACATGAGAACGTACAAGATGTCAAAGTTCACAACGTTACTCTTTCTTCTTTCTCTTTTAGGTCAGGGTCACAGCCCACCCACACCCCCCACCACCCCAAAGACAGAGCTCCAGTCTGGGAAACTGTCAGATGCCAAGAGGGAGGGGGGAGCAGGAGCGGCTGGAGGATCAGGGGGGTCCAGGGGAGCCCTCGGGGTGGGAGCTGAAGGGGTGTCTGTTGGCCCGTCATCATCGACAGCTAAACCCCACATTGACTTTGGCACCATGGACATCGGCGAGATCAGCCATGAGGTGATGTCCAACATCGAACCGTTTGACGTCAACGAGTTTGACCAGTACCTTCCTCCAAACGGCCACCCTCAGAGCGGCGCCGGGGCCCCCTCTGCAGGTTCCTCTGCCTCCTCTTATGCCTATGCCCTGGCTGCTGCGAGCGGGCACTCGGCCTGGCTCTCCAAACAGCAGCAGCAGCCTCAGGCCTCTCCATCCTCCTCCGATCCCTCCAAGGCTCAGATCAAGAGTGAGTCTGCGTCAGGTAGCCACTACGCTGAGGCCTCATCCTCTCCCTCCTCGGGCACCCATGTCACCTACGCCCCACTCAGTCTCCCTCACTATGGCTCTGCTTTCCCCTCGCTGGCCTCTAGGGCTCAGTTTGAGTACGGAGAGCACCAGGCCCCCGGGGCGTACTATGCCCACTCCAGCCAAGCTCCAGGGCTGTATTCAGCCTTCTCATACATGGGCCCTACACAGAGGCCTCTGTACACTACCATAGGAGACCCGTCCAGCGTGGCCCCTTCACACAGCCCCACACATTGGGAGCAGCCTGTTTACACCACACTCACAAGACCTTGAGGCAGACCAGCTGAGCAGAGGGAAATATGGGAAGTGTGTGAGTGCATCTCTGTATCTGTGTGTGTGCAAATATGAGAGCGTGTGATTGTGTATATGTGTGTATATGCATGTGTGTCTGTGCCATATTAGAGATTTTTACTTTTTTAGCCAATATAATGCAAGATGCATCCATGGGACCTAACACAATTATAAAGAAGCCACAAACTCACACAGAATAAAGTGAGAGTCATGGGCCCACAGCCAATCAAAAACATGAAAACCCTAACAAATGTGTGCCATCATGAATTTATGAGTTGGCGTATACAGCAGGTGTGATGGAAGAGACACTGGGAGTGGACAAATGTTGAACTGATGAGTGACTCTGATAACATCCAGAGGTGACGGGTTTAGCCTGACATAATCAGATTCTATTAACCAAACTAAAGGATTATTTGATGTTTTTTGTGTTATTTTATATGATTAGTAAGTTTATTGTCAATGTTGATATGCTAGGGGGTAACTTTATTGTGACTGATTTGATATTACACATGTACATCTGCACCACTGCTTTGGGAAAAAGTATGTTTTCTTTCACTTCAGATGTTACCTGGGGTTGTTTTTCATGGCCAGAAAAGGATAGCTGCAACTCTTTTTTTTTCTGTAGATAACACAGCCTGCATCTCTGTCCTTCCTTTACACCACCTTCACTGAACTAAACAATTAAGCATTTAAGGGGAAAAATAGGAAAAAGAGAGGGAAAGAGAGCTCTTAAAGATGTATTTTAACATGTCAGTCAGTCATGGACATTTACCTCAACTCTGTTTGTTTTGTTGTGATAGCAAAGGAGAAGTACAACCCCAGACTCCTGATCAATGAAGGCTGATCCCAGCGCAGTAAACCCCCACTTTAATTTACTTTTTTGCTTTTTAAGTGCCGAGCAGTTTTCTGATTTACCTTTGATTTATCAAGTAACTGACTTAAAAATCTATAATTACAAAGTCTCAACCAAATCTCTTGAGATAATTGTCCAACTCCTGGTCCTACTTAAGGATTAGAATCACATGCACAAACACTGTGCGTGGAGGCCAAAATCATGCCTTTATCTTTAGAGTTGCACGTTGCATTCAAATCCTCCTCTTTGTCTATACCAATGTGAACTTCACCTTCTTTACGTGACGCAATGTTTTTCCATTTTATACTGACCCTTTTTGCCATATAGATGTTTTGATGTAAGTGATAACGCATTGTGTGTCCCCTCTTTGCTTCTTCCATTTTGTATAATTCTGGATAGTTTTGTAAAGTGTTTGCGACACATTCACTTGAGTATTTCTGCTTCCTTACAAGAAAGGCGATGTTGAAATATTATTGTTGTCATCTATTAAATCAATTTATTTATAATAAAAAAAAACACACGAGATCCTGTGTGACACTTATTCACTGCAGCGGGAACGGTGCAGAAATAAGACACGGAGCAGTGAGCAAGTGAAGGGTGACAAAAAATAAATAAATAATTAAAAACATGGTGCTGACGTGTGAACTGTAATAACAACACAATCAGAGCCCCACCAGCCTAAGCTGTTTAGTGTGTTTGTGTGTGTGGTGTGGGCTAAAATTGACTACTAATTCCCCACATTTAATCGGCTGGGGACTGCGTGTTACTGCGAGAGACAAAGAGAGTCTTTCACTCAGGGAGAGGGACAGAAAGAGAGAGAAGGGGAGGGTGTAAAGAGCCAGAGGCAAAGCCAATTTCAGCTTGGTAACTAGTGTACACTTGGACTTTTGTACATGGCTTTCCTCCAACTCTGCCCTCTCCACCTGAGGCCCCCTCCCTATCTTCCACATTCAGCTGCAGTTTGAACCCATGCGGATGGCGTCCAAACTTGTAAATGTCAAGTTCATTATCGGCATTGTGTTTGAGGGTGATGCAAACAGTGTTCAAGAAGTTGCATCCATGTAAACTGCCAATAACTCCAGGTTGGAAGAAGAAAAAAGTCAGTTTGGTGAACATAGGTGCAGAAAAGATCGTTAAAACTGTTAAAAAAAAGGATAAAATTGGTCATTTAATGTGAATGTGTTACATTTACATAAACTATAGAAATCCCATATAAGCAAAACAGTTACTTAGCTTAGTTTATTTTAAAAGTAGCCAGTTATTCATGGGATATATATGCAAACACTACGCATTAAAAAGTTCTGTATACTGGACAATGTTCATCAGCAAGACACCATTGATATAGACAAAAGACTGAAGTTCTAACATATCAATGAATATATTACAATAAAAATGAATATCAATAAAAAAGACGTGCGACTACCCGAAAACTAATAGTTTCAAAACTCAAATAACTGAAAAACCAGTAGAATGTCACACTTTACCAAAATTGTTTCTTCTTTCAACAGTTAACAAAGCAAAAAAAATGTCAAACAAGTCATTTAATCACATGAAAGTGGTAGTCTGTGAACCAGTTTTTCAATTTGATGTAGTTCACAGTTCACAACACTGCAAGCAAACAAGGATAGTGGCAGACCCAAAATTTGACCAAAGATTGGGTGCTGAACCTGATTTAGAGAGAAAAGGCAAATTGGAAGGAAACAAGTTCATTTTCTTGAGTAAAACCTTCAATAATCTTATTTTGAAATGACAAACGGGGCCATTTTGGAGCACTTAAGATGCTAACAACTTCTGAAAGAATGGTGTATATAAATGTTTTCATTTTTATGGAAAAAAAGTTTAGCAGTTGGGCTACATCTTCTTTAGCTCGATGCCCATAAGTTTACGTGTCTGTGTTTCATTTGTCCAGTTTTTCACAACAGACATGTGAAAAAGAAAGTTCACCCTATTTCAATTATAAGGTTTTACGTTTCAGGACATCACTTAAAAGAAAACATCTGGTCCTCACCAGGTCTTAAGATTTGGTAAATACAACCTCGGATGAACAACAACACATGACATATTAGACCGTCTCATTATTTAAAATGCAGAAGCAGTGTGTGATAAATTAAGAACACTCCATGATTCAGCAGCTTGTAGAACCACCTTTGTATAATGTTATCAGTCTCTCAGATCATTATGGAGGAATTTTGGCCCACCTTTTTTCACATCATTGCTTCAGTTTACTGAGGTTTGCAGGCATTTGTTTATGCACAACTCTCCTAATATATCTCCATAGCATTTCAATCAGGTTAGGTCTGAACTTTGACTGAAATAGCAACACGCTGATTTGAAATAGCAACACGCTGATTTGTTTCTATTTTGGCCATTTTGCTGCAGATCTTCTCTTGTGCTTCTGATATTTGCCTTGTTGTATGACCTAGTTTAAGCCAAGCTTTAGCTGTCAGACAGATGTCCTCACATTTGGCTCCTAGAATACTTACAGAGAAGTTCATGGTTGACTCAATGACTGAAGAGCCCAGGTCCTGTGGCTGCAAAACAAGCCCAAATCATCACAACTCCACAGCCATGCTTGATAGTTAGCATGAGGTCTTTGTGCCGATATGCTGTGTTTGGTTTTCACCAAATGTGGTGTATTATGGTCAGACTTCTCCAATTTGGTCTCATCTGCACAGAGGACATTGTTCCAAAATGATTGTGGTTTGTACAGAGGTGCATTACTTTGAGTATTACATAGTCTGACCTCGGGTTGAACTTACTGGGACTCACATCTGTGAAGACTGAAAACTGAAAATATTGCACCTCTAAAATATCTTTCTCAGTGTAGAACGATGAACTCCAAATTGTTTGGAAATGGCATAACAATCATTCCGATATTGATGAGCAGCAATAATTGCCTCTCAAAGATCATTGCTTATGTCTTTCCTCCTTGGTATTGTGTTACTTACACCTGAAAGCTCCAGTCCAGCAAACTGACAACATTTATGCTTTTATAGAGGTGTTCACACTTAGTCAAATTAGTCTTAGATAAATTAGTCAAGGCATATTTGATTAGCTGCACCTGGCTGCTGCTTACTCTCTTCATTTCTTCATTTCTGTGGAAGCAGCAGGGGCATCTTTCACACACTGGCTTTGCATTTTTAATCAGTTGCTTCTTCTTTTTTTTTTCTATAACAATGATTTTGTTGATAATGTCATGTGTTGCTGTTCATCTGCAGCTGTAGTTATCTCATTTTAAGACCCAATAAGAATTGTCTAATTTTTTTATTTATCTTTTGATATTATATTCAAAAAGTCATGATTAGGGTGTAGTTTCCTATAATTGTGTGGCCAAATGTGACAAGTTTCCGTTTTTGTTCAAGTAAAAATTAGATACCAGATCATTTGGCTCTTTTATTTTATGAAAGTTTTTGCATAGCCCATACAAAGTAAAAAATGGTCAAATATTGCGCAACAAGCAGAAGTTCTTAAAATGAACACACAGGAATGGAGAAACAGGGAAATTCAGCGTTTATGAAGCCAATATGTGAAGGAAAAACAATATGAGTTCTCATTGGTGTTCCCAACCAGACATTACTTCACTTTCCTCTGTGAGAGTTTTAACTTGGGTCACTTCAATACATAACTAACAAAGAGAAATTGGTAGTATTCAAGCTGTTCAAGCTTGAAATGTGGGCAAGGAAATTTAATACATGAGAATAAAAGTCTCCCACTCACAATTAACCTAACATGAATGTTTTTGGACAGTGGGGGGAAGCCTGAGTACCTGGAGAGAACCCACGCATACACGGGGAGAACATGCAAACTCAAGAAATAAATTGCTGAACAAATAATTTTCATCAGTTTGATGTGGTCCAATCCTCTCTCATTCCATTATAACTGACTCAAGGGTTATGAAGTACTACAGACCTCAAAAGAGGCAGGGTGAAGAGGGACAGAGTGGTGTTGAGTGGGTCTGAAATGATCCACTTGACCAGAGGTGTGTATTATAATATAAAAGGGAGCTGCTGTACTGTCTGTCTGTGCTATTTTGACCAAAGCGTGTTACAGACATTTCATAAAGGTCTTGGTGAATTGTGTCAGCTCATGAAGGAAGGATGAAGAAAATGGCATTACGTGTCATATTCGATGAAAAACTCCAGCCCTTATGATGGCGATGCTGCGCCTTGCTATTGAGAGAAGAAGAAGAAAAAAAGGCGGAGACATTTGACGTCACAGCCGGGGCGCCAAATCTGCGGCAGACGGATATAAACAGTGTGGTTTAGAGTTCTTTCACTGTCCAAATAGGTAATAATAGATCTTTTTTTAAGATTAACATTGTGTATGTAACTCCGGTCTTATCTGGCAAGCGACATAACTATAAGTTTAAACATACAATATCTTTAAACTAGCATACGGCGTTTAGCTGACAGTAAGTTAGTTTACAGCAACATTTCAGTACAACAGTAGTGACCCTAACCTGCATCATCTGTGTGTGTGTGTGTGTAGAACGCGATAGAATTACACAGTAACATATTATAGTAGATAAGTGTTTCTTTTCCCTTCAGCCAGCATTCATGGACCTCGGCCCGTTTGAAGCTGATAACTCGGTCAGCTGCCGGCTGGTCTCTCAGATCCCTGCCGTCTGCAGGACGGAGGATTGCTGTCTGGGTATTGACGAGGCGGGCAGAGGGCCTGTGCTGGGTATGTTAGTTTATGCCTATGCGTTTAGATCTGTAGGAAAAGTCTATCTTCACAGTTCTATTAAATTGCCATGTACTATACACACTCACAGCGCTTTCGTTTGTGATTCAGGGCCCATGGTGTATGGGATATGTTTCTGTCCAGTTTCCAAAAAGGAGGAGCTGAAGGACTTGAAAGTAGCAGGTAATCAGTGTTGCCAGATTTTGTGACAGAAGTTAACCAGGTCTACACTTACAAGCCCAAACCAGGCAACTGGGTTCCATCCATCCATTTTCTATACCTGCTTAATCCAACTCGGGTATCGTGAGGGGGGGGCTAGAGCCTATCCTCGCTGTCATTGGACAAGAGGCAGGGAACACCCTGGATGGGATCACAGGGCCACACAGAGACAAATGAGACACACAACCAGCCACGCTCACACTCACTCCTAAAGTGAATTTAGAGTAACCAATTAATCTGGGGAGTCGGGCAGTCGGAGGAAGCCGTAGAACCCAGAGAGAACCCACACATACACGGGGAGTTCAACTGGGTTCTTAAAAATTCTTTTAAAGAAAGACACACACCTGACTGTCAGCTGTGTGTGGGGAAGGAGATGGGGATGTGGACGGGTTTGTGGCATAATCTGCTATACAGGAGGACAAATGTGTTTTTGTAAACCGGCAAAATGGTTATTTAGAAGAAGCCTAAATAAGCCCAAAAGACTGCAGCCAGTGACTGCAGAAATTTAGCAAATATAGAAGAAAACAAGCCCTAAGTTGCTTATAAGTGTGTGTTAAAATGAATACCTCTCCCAATAATTTGTCACTGTCTTGTTAGATTCAAAGACCCTATCAGAGGCAGAAAGAGAGAACCTTTTCCAAAAACTAGATGAAGCCAAAGGTTACGTGGGCTGGGCCTTGCAGATTCTCTCACCCAACACCATCTCTACCAGCATGTTACGAAGGTAACGCATGTCGACTCACATGTGGAGGCACGTGACATTAATTCACAAACGCTGACATAAAATTTTGATTTCCTTCAAGGACAAAATACAACCTCAATGCCCTATCACACGACACAGCCATTGGTCTAATACAGTATGCCTTGGATAGTGGAGTTCAGCTCAAAGAGGTTTGTCAGCAAACTATTTTCATGTAAATGTTCGCATCTTTCCACTGAGCCTATATGGACTAACTGTGCTTCAGCGTAGCCCTTTCCATGCAAACTGAGCACTCTGAATATGTTATTTGGGAGCAACACACCTTGGTATTACCTCAATTATTTGGTGTTTAGATACTTTTTCTGTCAGATGTCATATTTCGGTTTATCTCTTTAGAGGTTTGGACACAGTCATAGATTCTTTTAATTCAGACTTGCAGCTGGCACGGACTCTTTTATCCATTTGTCATCTTTTGTAATCCTTTTGTCCCCCTCTGCAGGTTTATGTAGACACAGTCGGCCCAGCAGAGAAGTATGAGGGCAAACTCTCTCAGCTGTTCCCGGGTATTGAGGTGACTGTCAGACCAAAAGCTGACTCCCTCTTCCCCATCGTCAGCGCGGCCAGTATCTGTGCAAAGGTTAGCAATCGGCCACAAACTGGGTCTTTGTCTTATTCTCCCACAAATACCTCCTGAACCTTCATTGAACGAAGACGATCCCACGATAGTTGGTGCCTGACGAAGCTCATGTGTGACGGGTTTAGCGTTTTTGGACTCGGGTAACCGCGGATATTCAGGCAAAGTAAAGTAGTTTTAAATACTTTTTAGTTTGCTGCAGGGATGAAGATCCTAATTTGATTTTCTAAAGTGACACAAAGTTTGATATGTATGTTTTGGACTAAAAATGTAGTTTTTAAGTTTAGTTTCTGGGGTAAATAAGCAGTCAGTCAAGTCTTACACTTTGCAGTCAGATTAAGGACTGCAAAGTGTAAGACTGTGCAATATTTACCCTGATATGAGTTTTAGTGTTAATATAATAAATGCATTCTCACAGGATTACTGAAAGAGGTTCAAGTGAAGATGAAAATAACTATTTTTGGATGGACAGATAGATGCTTTTTTTTTTTTTTTTTGATTATTGGGGTAATTTTGTAGGTGAAAACAAACCTGTTACTAAAATGTCACGTAGCACCGTTACTGCTGCTGCCCTCTATTTCACCGTAAGACTTGCACAACTCTCAGCAGTGGTGGGAGAGTCCTCAGATTCCAGTTCTGAGAAGAAAAGGACTAACTAACATTAACTCAATCAGTATGAGTAACTACGTGCACGAGGAGAGCCGGGCGAGCAGCCAGGGTCGAGGGCTCAGTTTCCGCTCTTACAAGTAAACTGACTCATCTCCACAGACCTTTGGGTTTGTCTTAGCAACCAGATATTTCTACACGAGCAAGTTGCTCACCAGCAACTATCTCTGTTTTTAAATCAAGAAAAATCTCTGTTTCTCAAAGTTTTGAAGAGGAGATGTCATATCAGGCACAACTACTCCAAAAGTTTTTGTTTTTCTGTTTTTAAGCTGGCCCTAACAAGGCTTCAGGTATTTCTGTAGTCATCCTCCCTTTTGCCATATCTGCTTGCTTTAATTTCCTTGTTCAGGCCTTCCTTGCTTATTGTTTACACCCACAGTCGGAAACACGAGGCTTTCTGATGCTATTTGCCGGTTTTCAGGTCGCCAGGGATCGTGTCGTGAAAGGCTGGAACTTTGCAGAAGACGTGGGCGAAGTGGATGCAGATTATGGCTCAGGATACCCAAATGGTAATAACAGTCCCCATATGTCACGGTCTTTATTAACGTCTTTAAATAAACTGCAAATTACAATTATTACACCAACAATGGGTGTTTCTTTTTTCTTATTTTGTATCTCCTGTAAAACTGCTCGGAGATAACCGGAACACTGAGCCCTGCCCTTTGTCTGTCTTTTTAGACCCCAAGACTAAAGCGTGGCTGCTGAAGTACCTGGACCCCGTGTTCGGTTACCCGCAGTTTGTTCGATTTAGCTGGAGCACTGCCCAAACCCTGATGGACAGCAAGGCGGTGACTGTCCACTGGTAAACAAGTCTTCAGACTTTATTTTCCCCTGGGATGAATTGCAAGAAGAGGTTGATTAAAGAACGGTAGAATAAGACATTTTGAAATTCAGCAGTACTGTCTCACCCACAGTATCTACCCATGGTCATTCTGCACTGTAGTTGTCAAGGTTTTGGAATTTTCTTCAGGCATCAAAATGTTTTTTTCCCCCCCAACATCATGGAAGAAAATCTATACAAGTGCGTTACAGTACTGCTTCAGTGTGCGTGTTAGTCTGTAGACAAGAATACTCCCATTTGTTAGTGGGTAACCACAATCTAGTTGATTTACAGGTCACACTTAATGTCTGTTGAAATTATTTGACCTTAGGAGATGAGTTCTAACCGCTGTGTGAAAAACACACTCGTTAACTCTGTCCTCAGGGATGATGATGAAGAGGATGGTGAGAAGGCAGCGCAGCGGCAGAACAACAGGTCTATGTTGTCCTACTTCGGTGGATCAGCTGGAGGTCATGACCAAAGTCCCACCCACCAGACGCACCGTTTCTTCACTGAACGGAGGCTGAAGAGTCTCGACACACTCTGAAGATGCATAAGCCCGTAGTGGGATTTTTGTCTTTATTTGTGTCTGTTTTTATACGAAAAAACTAATGTTTAAAACTTGAGCCCGTGTTTAAAAGTCTTGGCAGTTCTTCCACAAAAGAAGGAGAGCATTGCACATAGTATTGCAGTCTTTTATTCAAACACTGCCCTCTAGTGGCAACATGTCACTGTCACAAGATTTGCAGGAACCACTATTATAGGTCCTCAACATA
The DNA here is from genome assembly GCF_036924035.1 of Leuresthes tenuis. NCBI lineage: Eukaryota > Metazoa > Chordata > Actinopteri > Atheriniformes > Atherinopsidae > Leuresthes > Leuresthes tenuis. Next base: position 24,981,156 of record NW_027325358.1, read on the forward strand.
ACAGTACTGCTGTCTAACAGGAACAAAACATTCAGCACAGTGCGACAACTGCTGTAAAGCCACATATTTCACAGTGTAAAGTCATAAACTGCCCAAATAAATTGCACATAATTACAGTTTGTCAGTTTTTAAAAAAACATACTTAATATTGACGAGAAATTACACTTCCATCACATTGCATCCGAGTTAAATAAAATGTCTTCTGTAAAATTGAGTCCTGTCTTTCTTTTCCATGTTATTTTCCTGGCACTGATTGACAGTATGGTCAAAAACATTCCCAGCTGTAAGCACTTCTTCTGTGTCCTTTTGTGTAGTGAATTATTCGAGAATGATAGGTGTTAACAGCATAGCACAAAATCAACAGCATTCATAGGGCTGTCATTCGTGTCTGTGTCTTGCACAATGCGAGTCTATCTGAAATGTTAGAAGTGAAAATAAATTGGCTGTTGATATTTGCGACAACAGTAAATTTAGAATATTTCATGCAGATGCAGCCCCAGTCTGCATGCTGTTCAAACACATTTTTACCCACTGAAACAGAGTAACGAGTTGACAGTACTGAGAACAGGCTAAACTCATTTCTCCACTTCCACTCACTGACTCAGAGGCCCAAATTCCACTCTGCAAAAGTCAACATAGAACAATGCCAATACCAGAGCTATATTTTAATGCTCTTGCATGTTTTTTTACATACCTTTTTCTTTTTTTTGGTTCCCAAATGTTACATTTGGTCTCAAAACAGGCCTCCTCAAAGGAATGTGGTCCTCATGACGTGCATTCTGGAAAAATTTAAGTGTTTCCAGATCATACAAAGTGTTGTGATTGCATTGAACCCAAAATTGTCTTTTTTTGTTGTAACGACTCAGAGTCATTACAATATCTTCCATTGCTGATATAGAATGACCAGAATTGATATCTATATCACCAAAAGTAAGCCGTCCTTTCAGTTTATCTCTTCAGTTTTACTTGTTACATTTTTAGACTGACAGCAGATATGTGGTGAAAGGAGGATGAGGTTTGAGGATATTACTGCATATTTTTCCCTCTTTTAGATATCATACTTTCATCTGTATCAGTCCAACAAAGCCCATTAATGTTAGCGCTCTCGTGTCCCCTGAGGGCTTCGCCCTCGTCTGACTCGTCGAGCTCCAGATTAGAACTTGAAGACACTTCACACGAGATAAAACACATATCACATTTTGCTACAAGAAAACAAAATAGAGTTGGCTCTCAGAGTCAGCTCCCACTATTTCATCACAGAAACAGATCTTTGTCAAGACTTGGCCACATGATAAGTGCTATTGACAAAAGGCATATTCATCAGTCCACCGTTGTTAGTCCCTGTTAGGTTTTTGCCTGGACTCCTGGATCTTCTTCCCACAGTTCATAGCCAAAGTGGAGACGGCAAACGAGGACAGGATCATGATCGAGGTCCCTACAAAGTGAGACGAGGCTCCTCTGGGGGCCACTCGCAGGGCTTTCCTGGATAAGTTCATTCCGTCCAGGGTTGCGTTGGCAGTCAGGGTCTGTGCTGCAGGCTCCATGGTCGTGGATAGTACCTGGATGTCAGATAACTGAAGACGAAGCTGGTATCCAGAGATCCGTATGTGCTGCAGCCTCAGCAGAAGGTGTCTGGATCTCTCTGTACCGACTGACACGTTTAAGATCTGGATTGGTTATGTCCTGTCTGAGTCCTTTCTCAATCTGTTCTTGTACGCCCATTTATTACCTTCCCAGGCTTATCTTCTTACTTCTCTAAGAAGCCTGGGTTCCTAGTACGTCAATGGGATTAAAAATAGTTAGCTCGTACTTGCTGTAGTTTAAGGTGGTGGTCTAATTCGGCTTAAGACTGCCTAATGTAATGCTATTAGATCACCCTGTCCTTATGAATGAACCGAGTTATTCGTGGCACAGAAGTTTGCAAACTTTCCACTGTTAACCTCAGTGAGGAGGGGTTTCAAGTAATGAAGATTTTATAACTGCTTGGAAGCATGTAGTCTGCCAAATGCATAAACATAATAAGCACAGAAATGGTTCAAATTTTCCTCTTGATGGTCATCGTTATCAATAAATCTTGAGCCTGCCTCAGACAGGCCTCATTCTGCATCATGACGGGTATTGCTCAAAATCATAGTAATTGAAAAGAAATATCCCAGTGTCAGCAGACAAAAAGGATCAGAATACATACCAGGTAATGCAGTCCTTTTATCTCTATCTCCATGTTGGTGCATGGAGAGTAATGAAAACATTGAAGGCAAACCTTGTATGGTGTGGATGTGCTCGTCTAAAACAAAAAAAAATCTGATACTGACACTCTGGCAGCTAGTTTATATTTTCACTGGTTACCAGCTGAAACTTATATTCAGAGAGCTGCCAGCATGAGTCTCTGTGGACTATCGCCAAGAGCTTGACGAACTTCAAACGTTCTCTCTGCTTGTCAGGAAACTACAGGATCTGTTCCCATTCATCTAGTCTAAATATCCTCAAAGCTCACATATTTTTCACTGCGTTGCAAACTGCAAATACCTCTGCAAAAATAAAAAGTAACCCCCGACTGAAGCTGACCTAAGAATTATGGGACGTGACACGAATTCAGACATCTTAAGTTGTCAATTATACTTAAACGCCACAATTTACATTTAATACGTGCTTTAGACGGTCAGATAAAACAAATCTGAATACTTCACTTCGAGTTTGGCAGATTGAACACTTTTTAACAGACACTTCATGAAATATGCAGCACAAACAGAAAAATGATTTGTTGAGGACAACAGATGCTGTAGTTATTCATGAGTTATTCAAATGTTTTCTATAGATATACTTTGAGACTGACTGTTAACCTTTATTATTTTGATATTATTTAACCTTATTTTGAATAACACATGTAGTCAGTCATGTATTGTTGATTTTTTGATATTTTTTTTTAGTTACACCTGGTATGAATGTTACAAACATGTGTTGATATATTAAGACCTGAAGTAATGAAACAAGATTAGCTCCTTGTCATGACCCAGGTTACATCGGGGCAGAAGGTTTCTAATCCCAGAGGTTGTGACTCATAGTCCCAGTTTCTTCTCCTGAATCGTCTGGAGTTCTGCTAATTGGATTGCACTTGTTCTTTCCTCAACACTGGCACAGAGAGCTTGAGTTTGCTAACCCAGACCATCCGAACTCTCTTATCTAAAGTATGCCATTGTCTGTGTGAGTGACATTTCAAGGATTTCTTATTAAACTACAGAACCGGCCACTTGGCATTTCATCTTGGCTCCACCCAGCTGGCAGATTAAATGATAATTCAGCAGATAAGTCGCCATTTAATTTTTTTAAAATTAATATTTACATGGCCATCATGAAGAGTTTGCTGAATGTCACTTACTGCATTATACTCCAAACTTGTATTCCCACAGCACTCGGATTAAATCGAGCTTTGTCATCTGTGGATCAGCATAGATGCTGCTGTACCTCAGATTTAGTTTAAATGTTTTCTGCCGAGCTGTCCCAAGAGCCCTGACATTCTGCTTGGCCTATGAAACGTGGTGGATTGGTATAGATGTGGTGGAGTCGCTGATCCTGCCCACATGGTGTCCCTATTGCCCCAAGATTGTAATTCAGACATTATTTCACCCGTTTAAGTGGAGGAGTGTGTTT